>NW_020824864.1:0-682369 GCF_003285875.2 Drosophila novamexicana | reverse complement strand
TATATCTCTATCGATATCTAGATCTATATCTATATCTATATCTATAGCTATATCTATATCTATATCTATATCTATATCTATCTATATCTATACTATCTATATCTATATCTATATCTATATCTATATCTATATCGATATCTATATCTATATCTATATCTATATCTATATCTATATCTATATCTATATCTATATCTATATCTATATCTATATCTATATCTATATCTATATCTATATCTATATCTATATCTATATCTATATCTATATCTATATCTATATCTATATCTATATCTATATCTATATCTATATCTATATCTATATCTATATCTATATCTATATCTAGATCTATATCTATCTATATCTATATCTATATCTATATCTATATCTATATCTATATCTATATCTATATCTATATCTATATCTATATCTATATCTATATCTATATCTATATCTATATCTATATCTATATCTATATCTATATCTATATCTATATCTATATCTATATCTATATCTATATCTATATCTATATCTATATCTATATCTATATCTATATCTATATCTATATCTATATCTATATCTATATCTATATCTATATCTATATCTATCTATCTATATCTATATCTATATCTATATCTATATCTATATCTATATCTATATCTATATCTAATAGCGATATCTATATCTATATCTATATCTAATCTATATCTATATCTATATCTATATCTATATCTATATCTATATCTATATCTATATCTATATCTATATCTATATCTATCTATATCTATATCTATATCTATATCTATATCTATATTCTATATCTATATCTATATATATCTAATCTATATCTATATCTATATCTATATCTATATCTATATCTATATCTATATCTATATCTATATCTATATCTATATCTATGACTATATCTATATCTATATCTATATCTATCTATATCTATATCTATATCTATATCTATATCTATATCTATATCTATATCTATATCTATATCTATATCTATATCTATATCTATATCTATATCTATATCTATGACTATATCTATGACTATATCTATATCTATATCTATATCTATATCTATATCTATATCTATATCTATATCTATATCTATATCTATATCTATATCTATATCTATATCTATATCTTTAGTTTTACATCCCCAAACATCTTGTCCCTTCCCTTTAGATTGACTCATAGCCATCTACTTTGACACTTCGATCCCAAACGAAGCCGCAGTTCATCGCAACTCTTTTCGAATCGCCCAGTCATTATGGCTTGTAGTATCTATTAGCACTTAAACAAATTACCATATTAATTGCTACTAATTAAAAATGCATTAAAACACAGAACTCTGCCCGTATCAGAGCCGGAATCGGACTCGGGGAGTCTGGCAATTTATTATGCTTTGTCATCTCTGTGTTGCCAGGACCAAATGTGCAAAATGATAATAATAAATATTTTCATATTCATTTCCATAATGCCACGATATCAATGAGTTCATAAAGAGCCACTGTCCGCTCTGTGTACTTTCAATTAAAAGCCAACTTTCAGCCATAATTCAAAAACTAAAGTATACAAATCGAGTTTTGCGGTGAAAGTTTCAATCGCATCGATTTGCATAGACCGAGGGGGTTGTCAAATGTATCTGCACATAAGGATGTAAACAAATATCTATATATATATATACTCATACCGTTCCACCACCCAACCAGGCGCACCTGTAACATCTGCGCTCCACCGCAAATTTCGCTATTCATGCCATAAATTCCTGCTGTGTGGCACATTAATTAATTTGCTTTGCGGCATTTCAAAAGGATTATTTACCGTTTATTTCAGATGAGTGAGTGTGTGTGTGCTAGTCAATAGGCTTAGGAGAGTGTGTGGCCGTGTGTATACCTATATATGTGGGTGACTTGTATTTCGAAAAGCAAAGGTATTTAAATGCTTTTAGCACTCGATACAAATTACATACTTATAGTCTGTCTATGGAGACTTATGGTCTTATATTAAAATATATTTTGGATTTACTCAAGTCATATTTTTAACTTCAGATAAATATTTTGTATATCCTTTTTAAAAACTTTTTTACATCTTTGTTTGTCACATCTTTTCCTTCTACTCATTATATCTCATTAAAATTACCCCTGACCGCAGAGCAGCACTCAGTTGCAGCTGCGTGTCGAGAAAGTTTATGACATTCTTAAATCTAATGAACAAAAATTAATTTAAAATAATAACTCAGCTAACACGAAACGATGGCACAGGCTGGTAACAACCTCAAGCCCCAAAGGCCCATCCAATAATCCGACAGCTCCTGTTTCAGCCAATGAAAGAGTTACGCCGTGCGGCCACAGTCGGGACCAGAGGGAACGGGGCGGCTACGCCATTTCAAAGTGTTTCCGTTTGCAATTTGCATAAAATTCGTTAAAATATCTTACGGCATTAATGAGCTGGCCGGAGGGAGTTAGAACGTTACCTGTTGCCCGGTAAAATGTCATCGACTGTACCCAGTGGAGTAGTGTAAAGTGTAAATGGATCGCCTTGTGGTATCCGGTAATTGAGTGTAATTAGATCCTGCCCCAAAAAAACACAAATGACAAACACTTTGAGCCTGTGGTTACTCGGTGGGTGGTATTGTGGTTGCCCGTGGTTGCCATGTAGTTTGGCGATGCCAAAGCTCAAACCAGAAGCTGAAACATTCTTCAGCCTCAGCCCTCTCAACCCTTTGCCTTTTGTCTCTGTCGCATTTTGTTTTTAATTATGTAGCGTGAATAATTTTGCTCTTTGTCTCATCTATTTACGAGTCATTGATATTCCTTTTCTTTGCTTTAATTGGTGGAAATTCTGTTGTAATTAAATACAGTTGGAGCTTAATTGGGTTTTGGATAAGCGGAAAAGAATGTGCGTAGGAAATTGTTCAATGTGCTTTAGTATATCTATGTGGATGATATTAATGTCAGGATGGTAAGATGGTTTTGTCAGTAAGTAGAAGGATACATATCTTTAAAGCTTTTATAATAACACTTTACATCGTCTTTCTCTTTCTTGATACAATGAAATATGATAAGGTATGGTATAAAGTTATTGTATGAAGAAAGGGGGGAAGCTACTTAGCTTCAAAATATTTTTGTAAGCCAACTGATTTTATCTCGAGCTTTGCAAAGGACTTCAGATATATTCAGATATTCAGTATTGTGTTTTTATACCCTGAACCCATTAAAAATGGGTATAAGGGGATATTGTATTTGTGCAAAATCCAAATGTATGTAACAGGCAGAAGGAAGCTTCTCCGACCCCATAAAGTATATATATTCTTGATCAGCATCAACAGCCGAGTCGGTCTACCCATGTCCGTCTGTCTGTCTGTCCGTCCGTATGTATGAACGCAAGGATATCAGACCCTATAAGAGCTAGAGACTTGAAGACTTTAAGATGTAGGTGCTCCTAGTGCCTGCGCAGATCGAGTTTGTTTCCGATAATCGATAACTAACTCCGTTTGCAAGCAATCGATAAAAATCGATATCGACATCCTGTTTTTTTTAGCAAATTGGGTAAATAATAAGAGCTAGAGCCACCAAACATGATATGTTGCTTCTAGAATATTATAGATATTTCAAGTATCTTTCATTTCATACCTATCGCCACCTCCCCGCTACCACCGCAGAGCTATAAATCAAGTTAATAGCACAACTTTTATTGCCAACCAATGTAAACCACAATTTAAGTGCAATTGACTTTTTCAGAATACACAAATATTCTATGGTACAATAAGATATACTGTAGAAAATTTCATAAAGATCAGTTAAGAAAAAACCAAAGTTATATGCAACTGCGCAATTGAATGAGCAGCTTTAAGAATTTCTGTATACATGTACACACACACATTCATGAGCGTCTGCTTCGCATTCTAACAGCATGGTAATTGCGACTTTCTTCTGAAATGTTATTTTAGTTCCTTTTTTTATCATAAGTACATAATTATTAGTGTGGCTGCTGAGTAGAGGCAAGTGGTGCAGTCTGTCGCGAGTTCGAGCCCTACTGGGGAAATTGTTTTTTTTATACCCAGAACCCATTAAAAATGGGTATAAGGGTATATTGTATTTCTGCGAAAGCCAACAATGTAACAGGCAGAAGGAAGCTTTTCCGACCCCATAAAGTATATATATTCTTGATTAGCATCAGCAGCCGAGTCGATATAGCCATTTCCGTCTGTTTGTCTGTCTGTTTCTATGCGAACTAGTCTCTCAGTTTTACAGCTATCTTATAAAATTTTGCAGAAGTCCCTCTTTCTGTTGCACGCAGCACATATGTCAAAGCCAGCTGGATCGGATCATGTAGCTACCATAGGAACGATCGGTCGAAAAGTAAGTTTTTGTATTAAAAACATTTTGTATTTCAAGATATCTTGACCAAACTCGGCATTTATGTTTTTACTATGCTCCTCATATATATGCAAAATCCTATTAAGATCAGACCACTATATAATATAGCTGCCATAAGAACGATCGGTCGAAAATTAAGTTGTATGACAAAACATTTTGTTTTTCAAGATATCTTGACCAAACTCGGCATTTATTTTTTTACTATGCCCCTCATATATATCCAAAATTCGATTAAGATCGGACCACTATATCATATATCCCCTAGTCGGGAGCTCCCGACTAGAACCTCTTACTTGTTTTTGCATAGAAATGATCGACCGACTTGAGGTGGTGGGGTGTTAATTGCCGTTAAAGCCACTCTCCAATCAGAACTTTTCTGTTTTAGTACGCCTACTGACGCTGAGATAAAAGAAGTTTCTTTACACGTTCGTGATAATAATCTATTTATGGTGTTGGGTGATTTTAATTTGCCGAGCATCTGTCATTATTCACTGCCGAAAATTATCTAGTGCTCTCAGCACAGCAAGATTTGATAGACTGCATGCTTGATCTTTCGTTGTTTCAAATCAACTCAATTTTTAATCATTTGAATAGAACACTTAACTTTGTATTTGTTAACGACTACCTTATTTCTAATGTGTCTAGGCCCCTCCTTTATCTCTTCCTGAGGATGTCTATCATCCTACTTTAGAGATTGCAATGCTCAATTGTAATCCTTTCATTTCGTGCTCATCAGCCAATAAACCCCACTGTTGCTTTCGCAAAGGAAATTATTCTTTGCTGAATCAGCTTATTTATGCAACTGATTGGTCTTATTATATGACTTGGTTGACATCTATACTGCCATTAATTTTTTTTATATCACCCTAAACTCCCTCTTAGATGTGTGTTTTCCCAAGTCAATTCCTTCGACTACTCTTTCAAAACCACCCTGGTTTACGCCCAGGTTATCACATCTAAAAAATGTAAAATCTAAATATTTTAAAAAGTTTAAAAAGTCTGGTTCGTGTACAGACTTGGCTAAATATTCCATAGTCAAGTCGAACTTCTTTCTTCCTAATTCTTAATGCTATGAGAACTATCTAACTCGTTGTAAAAGGCAATTTGCCCAAAATCCGAGACAGTTTTATAATTTTGTAAACTTGAAGCGTAAATCTTTAAGTTAGTCATCTCCTTTTTCTTTCGGGATGGATTAAGCTAGCAATGACTCTGATTCTGCTAACCTATTTGCTATTTTTTTTAATCAACATACTCTTCAGTCTGTCCTTATACTAATTCTTACCCTTATACTATTTCTTCCGCTAGTCTATACCTCCTCCCATAATTTCACTCTCCCCACTCCTACTAGCTATAAACTCTTTAAAATCTTCTTACTCTCCGGAGCCTGACAATATTCCTAGCTGTCTACTCAAGGAGTGTAGTTCTTCCCGTCTTTATACATTGCCTAATCTTTTTTATCTATCCCTTGAATCTTCTGTCTTTCCATCTCTTTGGAAAAAATCTTATATCATTCCTCTCCACAAGAAAGGTGGGTCGTCTGATATACAAAATTACAGGGGCATTGCAAAACTGTCCGCTACTCCTAAATTATTTGAAAACAAGTAAGAGGTTCTAGTCGGAAGCTCCCGACTAGGTGATACACTGAACCTTCCTCTTCCAACATCAAATGCATTTCTATTTTAGAAGCTAATTGTCAAGTTTGGTGACTCTAGATCTTGTTATTTACCAAAATTGCCTAAAAAACAGGATATCGATATCGATTTTTATCGATTGCTTGGAAACGGAGTAAGTTATCGATTATCGGAAACAAACTCGATCTGCGCAGGAACTAGGAGCATCTACATCTAAGATTTCAAGTCTCTAGCTCTTATAGGTTCTGAGATTCTTGCGTTCATACATACGGACGGACGGACGGGCAGACGGACATGGATAGATCGACTCGGCTATTGATGCTGATCAGGAATATATATACTTTATGGGGTCGGAGAAGCTTACTTCCGCCTGTTACATACATTTGGATTTTACACAAATACAATATACCCTTATACCCATTTTTAATGGGTTCAGGGTATAAAAATACAATTTTCTTGGCATATTGTAAAAGTTTAGTAATATAATTTCTGTTAAATCCCTGTGTGTGGTCTTCTATATACCCACATATCTTGCCCGTAGAGTTTCTCTTACTGTAGCAGCAACAAAATGCCACAAACCGCAAAAAGTGAAATACACTTCGATTTTTTTTTGCTCGCATCATGTTAGCAAAGTTTGTTTTGTCTGGCTTAAAGCGAACTTCTAACACTTTTATTTGCATTGTGTTTTTTTGCCAAATTGTCGCCAGTCGGTTTGCTGCAGCCGCGACTGCTGCTGCTTGTTTTGCTTGCCACAATTTGCGGTGCCAGCAATTTGCAACAACTGCAGCAAGCTGGGATCATTGACGGCGTAATTCCCCTCACCCCCTGCCTATTAACTTTGTTGCACACGCTGTTGATTGTTGGCTGATTGAAGCCACCAGGAAAATTGCAGTTGTTGGTTTTATTTTCTTCTTCTTTTTTGTGGACACAGCGTGGGTTCTGTGCGACTGATTGCCTTACAATTAATGTTTTTTGTCGGCTAGCGCACAAAAAATTTACATTTAATTTGACTTAACTGCTCGGTTGCCCAATGTCTACGAGTCTAAGGAGGTGCTAATGAATCTACAATCCTGCGTGGGTGCCGCAAAAGTTGTTCCAGTTGTTTTCCCACCTTAAATGAGATCTTAAGTTGTTCGATTAACGTATTACTCAATCAATAGGAAAAATTATCACGATTGTCCAGAGATACCAATTAGAATCTTAAACAAGTAAGAGGTTCTAGTCGGTAGCTCCCGACTAGGGGATACCCTGAACCCTCCTCTTCCAACATCAAATGCATATATATATATTCTATTTTAGAAGCTATATGTCAAGTTTGGTGACTCTAGCTCTTATTATTTACCAAAATTGCCCAAAAAACAGGATATCGAGACCGATTTTAATCGATTGCTAGGAAACGGAGTAAGTTATCGATTATCGGAAACAAACTCGATCTGCGCGGGAACTAGGAGCACCTACATATGAAATTTCAAGTCACTAGCTCTTATAGGTTCTGAGATCCTTGCGTTCATACATGCGGACGGACGGACGGACGGACAGACAAACGGACATGGCTAGATCGACTCGGCTATTGATGCTGATCAAGAATATATATACTTTATGGGGTCGGAGATGCTTCCTTCTGCCTGTTACATACATTTGGCTTTCGCACAAATACAATATACCCTTGTACCCATTTTTAAAGGGTTCAGGGTATAAATATACATAAATAGTATACTATTACCAAAAGTGCACCTAGTGCAAAGCTGACGATACAAACATTTAAACTTTTTCCAATACATATACGAAACATACACACACACACATGCACACTTTACGCTGCGTCTGTGCTTCTTCTTACAGTATTCACTACCTTGTATAGGAAACGCATTCTTGAGTAACTTCGGTATTTACAGTCCGATGACACAAGTGAGTGCATATACTTTGGGAAAACGCGGGCGTTATTCAAAAAGTGGAGAATTCTGGATTTGTCTTAACTGGTCCTTCGTGAATATAAGCTTTACTGATGCTGACCAAGAACATATATGATTCATGAGGCAAGAGAAGTCCACATTAATATAAAATTTAAACTAAATAAATGTGATAATACTGACAACGAATATAAATAATTACCGAGGCAAGAGGAACCAACCATAATAAAAACAAAGTTTATTTATATTTAATATTTAACTATTTTTTTTTTCATAAATATTTAATTCTTCTACATTCTACATGTTTTTAATTGCCATCAAGTGCAAAGAGAAAAAACAGATTATGTTATCTCCAGTTGAACGGCGACCATTTATGGCCGCACGGCCGACCTGGCCGAATGTTGTAATTAACCTCGGAGCTGGCGAGGGGCAAAACAAGTTGTGACTAATCCTGAATTATTATTTGCCATAGTCAGGTCAAAGACAAGCAAATGGTTTATTTTCAATTTATGGCACGAAAGGGGTGCCCCAGCGTGCGGGGCCAGATGTGAGGTCAACCCCCTTTGCAATGTTTCCAAATCATTTGCATATGAATTTTTGGGTACTCGCACTTTTGCCTAGTTGAGCATTCAAATTACTGTTATTATTATTTTCACTCATATGCCACTCGTCCGGATGGGTTTGAGGGTTTCGGTGGCTGAGTGGAGGGGTAAGGGGTTGGTTTTGGGCAACCATTAAAATCCAGCACGACCTTTGCGCTGCGGCGATGCGCTTGGCGCACTTCCGTTAGCTTTTAATTCTATTAGACGAGGCCACAAGGCTCGGCGCTTATCGCTGCCGGCACACATGTCGCCCGCCGCCTCCATCGAACCCAACTGTTGGCAGCGCCCTCTGGCGGTGGGGCAACTGTTCAAGGCGCGTAAAAGGTTAAAATTATAATTTGCGGCTTCTGCGTGGCACTTTATTACGCAACTTTTTGGCATTTGCAGTCAACACGAGTCGACACGCTTAATTTCTTGGCCGCCTTTTCATAACATTTGTTCTACATCATGTATAATACAAAGCCAGGGAGTTGTGCTGGCTAGTAGGGGCGGGAGGCTGTGTTTTGTTTGCCGCCGTGATCTCCAAAAACAAAAGAACATTTTTAATGGGTCTGCGTGGGCGCTTATCAACCTCGGATATCCTTGACGCAGTTGCCACAAAACAAATAAAGGTTAGTTACGAGATTCTCAAGGTTTCGGTCGCGGTTTTGGTTTTCTCCCCCAACTTTATTTGTTTGCCTTTACTTTACACCTAAGCGGCAAAGTTTCGCACTGCTCTGTGGGATAAACGAGCGATAAGCCCCGTTTGAATTATTTCGTTAACTGCCAAAATTGTTTATCCTTCTGTTAGCCAAATACAAGTATCCCCTTATAGTATGTGAAAAATATGCAAGCAGGTTGTTTGGGCTATTTTGGTAAAATACGCACAGAAAAGGTTTACATATACAGCTATACTTAAAGATAAACACGCAACTGCTTTGCCTTAATTACTTGCAGGCTCGAAAATATACATAAGATTGGAAAAGTGACAAAAAAAATTACTTTGTCAAATTATTTCTCTTATTTTCCAAAAATATAGTATTTAAATGATAAATAAATAAAATAAACGAATAGGTTTCAAATTGTAACTCAAATAAGTTTCTTAAAGCTAATTAGATAGAAGTAAAAAATTAATATCAGCTAAATTAATATTTAATCCAAAATATCACCATTTCCCATCAGCAAACCATATTAAAAAATTCTAATATCATACTATAAATATATAATATCATACTATATGAATATGCAAATAAAAAAAGTAGGGTGTTCCAAGGATGAAGATACAAGGATATTAATAATCTACAAACAATAAGAAGGGTATAAGACATTTGAATATCTTTTCAAAGGAATTAAGCTCCCATAATACGTGAGATACGAAAAAAATTTGTTAAGCTCGAGCTCGTCAGCTTTATACTTTTAAATTATACTAAAAAACTTAAAATATCAGTAGTCATTACTTAAATGGAGTTTTAATTATATAGAATATACTCAAATGCACTTTTATTTGGAATGTGGCGAATATTTCGTTCTTACTTTTTGTACTAGTTACAAATAATCTTATAAATTCCCGCATTTGTACAAGAATATTCAAATGATTTGATGCCCCTCATTCCGAATTACACCACACTTCTCTGGTTAAATGGGATGCAAACAAGCTTAAGCCTTGGCCACACCCATTGCGAAATATATAACAAATTGTCAACACACAAGATGGCATTTAATCTTCAGCAAATTGTGAACCACTTGTACAGACAGCTTAAATAAATACAGTTGGCAGGCAGCACCACCTGCACCACCACCAAGAACAGCAGCTCGCCCGACCCCGCTTATCCACAATATCGCCTGGCAATCTATCAAGCGGGGCGTACTCGGAGTCGAACGCAGCGTGTTACGCGTAAATTTGTGAAAATTTCTTTGGGGTCTTTATTTTTATACCCTGAACCCACTGAAAATGGGTAAAAAGGGTATTATAAATTTGTGCTAAAGTAGGTAACAGGCAGAAGGAAGTATCTCCGACACCATAAACTATATATTTTCTTGATCAGCATCAATAGCTGAGTCGATCAAGCCATGTCTGTCCGTCCGTCCGTCTGTATGAACGCAAGGATATCAGAACCTATAAGAGCAAGGGACTTGAAATTTTAGCTGTAGGTCCTCCTAGTGTCTGCGCAGATCGAGTTTTCAATAATCGATAACCTGCCCCGTTTCCAAGTAATCGAAAAAAATCGATATCAAAATCCTGTTTTTTTAACAAATTGGGTAAATATTAAGAGCTAGAGTCCCAAACTTGATATGTTGCATCTAGAATATATTATATATCAAGTATTCATTTTATACTTATCGCCTTATCCCCGCTACGAGCATGTAAATCAAGTTTATAACCCAACTTATATTTCCCACCAATTTAAGCCACAATTTTAATGCAATTTACTTTTTGAGAATACACATATATTCTATATATATATATATTCTATATAATTTCATGAAGATCGGTTAAGAAACACGTGTTTGCGGCAAATTCGAAAAATATCTGTATACATGTACACACATCAACAGCATTGCAATTGCGATTTTCTTGTTTTGTGTGCTACTATTTAAATTCGTTTTTTCTCACTGAGACTCAATTATTGGTGTGGCTGTTAAGTAGAGGCGGTGGCAAGTGCTGTTGTCTGTCGCGAGTAGGCGGAAAGTAGTCCGGTTAGTTACGAGTGCTGACACGGAGCCTATTTTTTTTTCTAATTTATCTTCGTTACTACTTAATAAGCGCGAGCTGAATTTGGTGTTGGAATAAGAGGGTTCAGGGTATCCCCTAGTCGGGAGCTCCCGACTAGAACCTCTTGTTTTATTTTCTATTTTCCACTTTTCTTGTAGTCATGTGAAATTTGCATTTTAAGTCAATAAATTCATTTTGCATACGCACACTCGCTGACTGGAAGCCAAAACATGCGTCGTGTTGTGCTCTATAAATCTGTACGAGTCGTCGTCTTCTCTCCCGGGCAGTATCTGCAGGGGCGTGGCGCGGGGTGTTGTCTTAGCGGCTTAGCCTTCAGCCTGCGGCCAACTTGAGTCTGACTACTGACTTGCAACTGTCTCCGCTCCCTTCCCCCTCATATCACCGAGTATAACAAGATTACTTCAAGTGCGAGTGGGTAAATAACTGAGAACTGAGAGCTGAGAATTGCGACTGCCGTCGCCTTTTGTCGCTTTGGCAGTGCTTAAGGCGATATTTGCGTTATTTACGATTATTTACAATTTAAAATTTACATGTGCCAAGTAGTCCGCGCCCAACCTTGCACACCTCCCCGCAGCACTGCCCTTTTGTAACCAAGAAGTAGTACATCCTTCGGCTCGTATCTTGATATGTTGATTTTTATTTACATCACAATTACTTTGCTGTTACTATGGATTTGTTATGCTTAACGTTAAGCGATTCGATTTCGGATTTGACACCTAGGTAGCGTAGTTAAGATGGTTTTAAAATTTGTAAAAAAAAAAATTAAATCAAACAAAGAAATATTTAGAAAATTCCAATTGTGTGCTATCAAATACTGTATTGAAACTATAGAAGTAGATTCGAATCAGCAGCCGCATTCTTATTATCTTTCACCTCCCGCAAGAAAGTGAAAGGCTACTGAATACTATACTGAAACTATCAAATGGGATTTGAAAGAGCAGCCTCATTTGTTTCTTGCCAAAGTTATATTTTTGCACTCGATTTTTATCTTTATCTATCATTTAGTCATTAAAAAGCTACTAACACTGATACTTTTAAGCTAGGATTTGAACCAGCAACCTCACTTTTTCTCTATTTTTCATCATTTTTTTGATTTTCTCCATCACTATAAAATTAAAAGTTACTAAATACAACACTGAAACTTTGAAATATAATTTGAACCAGCAACCTTTCTTTGCCATGGCTAAAATTTTATATCATATCAATTGTAACTGATATGATATATTATCAACGATTTAGAATATATCACAGTATTTTTTAGTGTATGAAAAATAAACGTATTATAATATGAAACATAAACTATATAATGTTGTTTTCCTTTCTTTTTTCGGGTAGAACTGATTACGCCCAAAAGATTATTGGCAACCAGTTTGAGCAATTTTCACTACGCGCTCCGCAAATTTATGCCGTGGTGCGATATTTGGCCGGCGGCATTTGGATAATCGAAGCCCACGCTGCACCGCAAAAACTTCTGTACGACTGCAACCGTTGAAGAGGAAACCCGGCTCAACAAGCAGCTAACAGCATCAACAACTAACCACAACCGCAGTCGGCATTACAGTTTGGCATCTTTTTGAAGCAACTAATTGAATTATTAGCGGCTTCAGCCAGTGGTTGGGCTGCGGTTGTTGTTGGGTCTGCAGCCGCTTCGTCTGCCCCGTTGTGCGCACATTGAAATTATTGTTGGTGGTTGACAAGGATCAGCGCCGACGCCTTATTTGTGTTCATGCTCATTGTAGCCACAGCCGCTTCCCTCTACCCGGACCAACTGCTGCTGCCCTTGGGCAATGGGTGGACCAAGCTTTAACAAGCGGGTGTTGTCCACGTTGCAGCCCATTTTGATTTTTTTTAGGGAATGGGCTTTTGGTTTGCTGTGGCCGCCGGCTGGCGACATGTGCACACGTATTGTTCTTGTAAATCATTGATTAATTCTTACTCTTTTTGCATATGATTAGAGAAAGTTATGGGCAGAGATTTGAATGCGGATTCCAATTGGGTTTGCCCGAGCAGTGCACAATTAAATTACGGCCACAACCCTTGGTTAAACTAAAGGACCAAGTGGGTGGAACAACTATTTTTGAAGGGCTGCACATTTAACACACTTCAATATTCATATTATATCTATATAAAATGGTAATATTATGCTTTATTACAAAAACAGGATGTCGATATCGATTCTTATCGATTGCTTGGAAACGGACTAGGGCAACCTACATCTAGCTCTTATAGGTTCTAGCTCTTATAGGCTCTGAGATCCTTGCGTTCATACATACAGACGGACGGACAGAAGGACAGACGGACGGACATACAGACGGGCATGGCTAGATCGACTTGGCTATTGATGTTGATTAAGAATATAAGTATATACTTTATAGGGTCGGAGATTCCTACCTTCTGCCTGTTACAAACATTTGCATTTTCTACAACTACAATATATAATTTTTATCCATTTTTAATAGATTCAGGGTATAAAAAGAAGCTGCTTAATCAAATTTCATAGAGATAACTTCCAACTGACCGAGTTCACATAGTTAGCTAGATGGATAGACAGCTCCGCTCGATCAAGCATATATCAACTCTATGTGCTCAAAAATATCTCTTGCAATGCCTGGCACATCTCGTAATAAAATTATAATACCCTTCAACAGGGTATACACTACCCCATAATGTAAGGCATGTCCGTACAACCCTTTGTTATCAACAATCAAGGTCCAAACTGGAATATGAGACACACACGCACACTTCTCTGACAATCTGACACTCTGCTCTGGCATCAGGCAAATGTCACGCATGTCACGTGGACCAAACAATGACCAGATATAATCAGCATGTCTTGCAGGACTACAGCTCCTGACACTTTAGTAGTTTCTATAAGAAATATGTATATGAAATACTGAAACTTTCAAATGGAAAAACTTGCATATCTTTTGGCCAAGTTTGCGCTGGCATTGTATAAACTTTTGCCTATAAACTTTGAACTCAGGAGTTTTCATCGAGCAGTTGACACCAGTTGGACTGAGCAGTTTGGGTATATCTTATATATATGTATACAGAAACTCCTGTAAGTGGAGCACACTCAGACCAGTAAATGGCCTGCGCTTCCGCACAATTAGTTCGTACCAATTGTGCGCCTTTGGGTGTCTAGAGAAATATTTAGGAAAAAAAGAATGGAAAACCCATTTTTAAGCTAGCAATTTGCTAGGTGTTAGACTTAAGAGCTGGCCGGGGGAGAGCCGGGTAGCTGGCTCGGCAGACAAAAACAAATCACTTAGCCTTAATGGCTTATGAAGGCAGCGCATTTAACCAAAAAACCTCAAGCAGTTAAGCGAAGCGACAGTGGGCGACTTTGGTAAGCCAAGGGAAGACAGCAGGATGGGTTGGGCCAGAAGGAGGAAGAGGCGGATGAGGTGCAGCCGGAGAAGCTGTCAAGTGGTTGTCTTTACCCGCAGCTCACACGTAAAACTGGAACATTGCACACTGCTGACGCTGAAGGCGTTGGCCATAAGATGGAGATGAGATGGAGATGAGATGTGAGAACTGAGACCTGAGACAGCGTCTACAGCTCGCATAATGGGCGACCCAATTAGGCAAAGTGAGTGTTGGTGCAATGCATATGAGCCATAAAACAATTGAACAATGTGCTGGCAACAATTAACAAACATGCACAATCACAATTAAAAGAATAAAGACCTGCAGAGCCTGGGTGTGGAAATTGAAGGAAGCGCAAAAAAAAATTAACATATGTATGAACATTTTTCAGATAAACCACACTTTTTTTTAAAGAAATCCTGCTGTGGCTTAGATTTTTAGGCTTCGGGTTGGGTTTTTAATAATTTGAAAAAAAAAAAATTGAAATAATTTTAAGTACCCAATATCGTAAAATGTTGCAATAATATTATAAAGTATAAGAGTGGCTTACGTATGTGATCATTGAACTTTCAAACGAGAGATCGCTGGTTCAAATGCGAATGCAGACACTTGATGGCATTTTAAGCAGCCGCTCAAAAGCTGTGTGCCCTTCAGAAGTTGGTGCGAAACACACAAACAATTTGGATACTATTTTCATTTGAAGCATCATTCATGTAAACCGAGTAGTGCCTGGTAATTTCTTCTAATGAAATATTAACATAAAACAATGAAATTTGATCTCCGCAGGCACTTGGAGGACCTACAGTTAAAATTTCAAGTTTCTAGCTTTTATAGGTTCTGTTATCCTTGCGATCATACATACGGACAGACGGACAGACAGACCGAAGGTCATGGCTAGATCGACTCGGCTAATCATGCTGGTCAAGAATACACTTACTTTATGGGGTCGGAGATACTTCCTTCTACTTGCTACAAACATTTACATACATACATTTGCATACATACATTTCATACATTTACATTATACCCTTTTTAATGGGTTCAGGGTAGAGAAAGGAATTCCAAGTTTCAACCAGTTAGGTTTAAATCCGGTTTCCACCTTTTAGTAGTATCTGTATATAATCGAATTTTCCTATCTATATAAACTATATCAAGCTTTAAGCCAAGAACTTAAACTAGAACCTAAATTTTATGATCTTTACAAATCTGGAGATAACCTAATTCGATTAGCTAAAAGCTTTAGTTAATATTGGAAACAATAAATTGCGCACAGCTGTCAGTCATTCGTTTATTAGATTTGTCAATGCAATAGTTTTTTGTCAAGTGGCTGCCATTCGAACAGCATCAAGCTGACCATAAAAATCATCGGAATTGCAAATAGATTAAGCAAAAAAAAAGAACTTTGGCCGGAACAAATTTTGGCGTCAAATGCAGGCGTTGCGTATAAATTAGAGTGGTCATTGTGTGTGGCATCTTAAATGTCAAAAGTGATACCCCTCGCTCTGCACCCGGCGCCCTGCGGCCTGCACCCTCGCCTTTGGCTAGTGCACCTGAAGCGCTTCAACTTTGACTCAAAGCGCCGGCAAAACAATAAATTTCCCTTTGGCAGCCATTGACTGAGGGCAAAAAGGAGGCGCAGCTTCAAACCTGACCAAAGCCCTTTTACACATCACACACACACAGACCCACATGAGGGGGCTGGGCAAGAAAAATGATGACCACAATGCCCTGGCAACTGGACGCACGGCTGAACATGAGGACATACAAAAAAGGAGGAGAACTGTTAAGGAACAACTTCTGGGCTAATAAAAAAAATCAAAAAGCAAAAACCAAGAGAAAAACCTGTTCCAAATGCATTTGGCCATTATGTGCTAGCTGGAGGGGGTGTTTAAGCGGAAAAGGTAAGTGATGCTGGCGTTAGGTGGGGGGTGCTCTTTTAGTCAATATCTCAGGCTATGCTGCAATTTTTCTTCATTTTTTTGGTTTTTGTCACCCAGCATGGAACTCAGGCGGAAGTTAAGCTGTTGTTTATGTGTCATCGTAAATCATGTTCAATGTACACGAAACAATTCCACGTAAGTGGATAATGGAAGCTCTCTGTAGTTGGGTTAGTTAGTTTTATGTACTTGTCGTTGAAAGCAGTTCACAACATGCAGCTCTTTAAGTGCTAAACATCAACAAATTTCTCAAAATAAAAACTTTCAGCACTTTACAGCAAATATAATTGAAGCTTTCATTTATATGGTTACAATGCTATTATATACCATATATTCCTTAAACTTTTACCAATCGCTCAGTGGGCCATAGTTTAAGGATCGAGCCCCCGCACTTAGACACGTGGTGGAAAACAATTTTCGTACCAATTGCACTTGGAGCATTCTTCCTTCGATCCGCGCGACGCCTGGTAATTTTCTTTACTTATATCAATATAATATATATATCAATATAATATAATATTAAATGGATGTAAATTGCATTTCATGCCCAATTCGTTCTACATAAAACCACCATTTAAAAGCGCTTCCAAAATGTGTAAAATAAAGCAGCGCAACTTCGACGTGAGCTATGTGCTACCGCCGTTTCCTTACAATTTTTTTCATCATGCCTCTGTTTTTGAGAACGGCATCGAAGGTGGCCAACAGCAAGGGTACATAAGAATTGAAATTGTACAAAACCGAATGCATAATAAAGACTTTCTTAGCTAGCTTGGAAGCGTTATCCGAAACGGCAGAGCCTAATGCGCTGCGTGATGCTGAATTTAAAAAACTTCCGGCCGAAGCGCCAATGCCTATACAATATCCATTTGTAGCATCCATACAGATGGTGGAGAATGGAAGGTACCAGCACCTTTGCGGCGGCGCCATTCTGGATAACGAATTTGTGTTAACGGCAGCCCACTGTAATTTGAAGCCTCGCCTACTGCTTGCCAAAGATTTACTTGTGGCCGCTGGCTCAAATCTGTTGTACGATACGAAAGCCCAACGTTTTCGTGTACGGGCCATTAAAAAGCATCCGGAGTTTAAGCCGCTATATGGTCATGATATTCTACTGCTGCAGTTGGCAACTCCAATACCTATCGATAACATTCGATTTGCTGCTATCGACTTTAAAAATTCCACCAGCAGAAAGGACGGCAATTTGAATTCAATGCTACTCGGCTGGGGCCGCACAACGCCCAACCAGCCCAAGCAACTAGAAGTTGTGCCTTTTCGTACCATTTCCGATGAAATGTGTGTTCTTAAATATAAATTTAAATATTTAACACGTTCGGAAATTTGTGCCTTGAACACAAATGGACCTCGTGGAGCCTGCGATGTGCGTATTTGAATCAGAGTTGTGTGCCCATAAAATATTGGAGTTCTTTACAGGGTGACTCGGGTGGACCTCTAGTGGATGCGACGCAACATACAGTATATGGCCTGCTCTCATACGGTCGTAAGCCATGCGAGACGGGCAAACCCTTTGCCTTTACACGAATCAGCATCTATGTCAACTGGCTTGAGGAACAAATAAGATCAATGAGAAAACTGAATAATACGAATGCTTTAGGATAGATATAACAAGTAAGAGGTTCTAGTCGGGAGCTCCCGACTAGGGAATACCCTAAGCCCTCTCATTCCAACACCAAATAAATTAACAAGTAAGAGGTTCTAGTCGGGAGCTCCCGACTAGGGGATACCCTGAACCCTCTTCTTCCAACATCAAATGCATATATATATTCTATTTTAGAAGCTATATGTCAAGTTTGGTGACTCTAGCTCTTATTATTTACCGAAATTGCCCAAAAACAGGATATCGATATCGATTTTTATCGATTGCTTGAAAACGGAGCAAGTTATCGATTATCGGAAACAAACTCGATCTGCGTAGGCACTAGGAGCACCTACATCTAAAATTTCAACAAAATTTCCTTCTGCCTGTTACATACATTTGGATTTTGCACAAATACAATATACCCTTATACCCATTTTTAATGGGTTCAGGATATCAAAATATATGTATCACGAAGTTTTAAGTCTCTGTATCTCTCTCTCTCTCTCTCTCTCTCTCTCTCTCTCTCTCTCTCTTTATTTCTCTCTTTCTCTTTTTCTCTCTCCCTCTCTCTCTCTCTCTCTATCTGTTAATTTTTTTTAATATATGCAGCATTATTCCCACTAGACATTTTTCGAAAATAAAAAAAAATGCAAAAAAAAGAAGTCACTTAAAAAATTATGCCGCCCACCTTGGGCAATTCCACGGGATATAAAAAATGTGTTAATGTGCCGAGCCGCAACGCTTTTAGAATTCATGTCACTTTTATAAGGTAACAGATTCACGCGCGATTGTCACTTACGTTGATTTCCAGAACAGGCCCCCAGAGAGGACCCCCCCTGGACAATTGAGCCTGATGGTGTGGGGCGTATCCCCCAACCAGACCCTTGGCAAACACACAAATGACAGTTACGTGTGCGGGTATTCAATTTCTTTCGAATGCTTTTGTTTTGTGTGCCCTGTGCTAAAGGTATTACGTGAACGTGTCAATCTCGGACTTAAAATTTGAGAGCTATTTTAATTCCTTTTCAATATCGAACACGCTTTAGCTTCTTTATATCCTAAAGTAAGATAATAAGATAGACAATTTTTTATAAATATTTTTAAAAGGTATAATTTTAACAAATATTTACTTAAGCTGGAACAGCTGCAATTGAGAACTGTGTTGACTTTTTTATGGATAAAGTTCAAGGCACATTTCAGTGATATAAATACATATATATATTTAAACGACTTAACTGCCGTCACAGTTTAATTTTAACAATTGTGAAATGTGGACGCATTTTCTCTGGGTCTTCTCGGTGATTATCTTTGGCTGGAGCTGCAGCTCAGTTGGAGCCTACAGACTTCTCGACTCTAGGAACGAACGCTATGATAGCTGTCCGGCGGTTAATTTAAATGCACAACATAAAACATATTACAATGTGAATAAAATAAATACAGAGGAGGCGTCAGACGGTAAAGAGGCATGCGGCATATCCGATAAGCGGCCGAAGCCCGTACATCTGCTGTTGCGCATCATCAATATAAAGGGCTGGAGGAGAGAGCCGACAAATGTTATAAAGTCCAGGCGTAGAGCGGAACCCGTAGATGAGCTTTTTAAGGAAAATCCAGTTTTTGAGAAGCCTAAACGAAAGTTGATTCTAATTTTAAACCAAAAACGCGAGCGAGCAGACCCGGCCAATCATCATTACATGTGAAACAAGTATCATTTTACCAATTCATCAGGTTTAGCTAGTTTTAAGAACTCGTAATTAAGCAAACTTTGTGAAAACATATGAGACCATATTTGACCATAAATTAAAAACATTTTGTTGCCGCAAAGGATTTTAAACCCTAAGAAAATTACTTTGAAGACTTTTACCAATAAATAATAAAAACCCAAGCACACATATGAGCTGCATCTGGGCTTTGACAGAAAAAGCTTCTGTGGCAGTTGATTGCGGTTACAACCACCCACAAGCACAAGCACAAGCCACCCACCCGACAAACATAAAGCCAGTCGCATAAAAAATGATGTTATATGCATGACCCTAAATTAATCTAGCGAAACCTTTTCCTTTACAACAAACACCGAACTACTCACCCAAAACTCTGCTGAACGCTTTAGTCCGGGCACATCAAAGCTACTGAAGTATGACAGAAACGAAGCTATTTGAATATCCACGTAAATGTCACATGCGAACAAATTAAATTTGGCTTATGACTAGCTTAGCGAGAGAGAGAGAGAGAGAGAGAGGGAGAGAGAGAGAGAGAAAGAGAGAGGGAGGGAGAGATGGAAGCACTGCGGGAGAAAAAGCCAAGGACTTTACAAAAGGGAGTTTGCTGCTTTTTTTTATGTCGATATCATAAAAGAGTAGTCCTTGGACATCTAGATATTTGATAATTTTAAATTTTGTGAGCCATTAAATGACTCATTACGGCTTTGAAGTACCTTCATAAAATACAGCTACAGTAAATAATATTTCTTCCTTGTTGAAAAAAAAAACCTATGGTTCATCTTTTAGGTTCTATCCCAGTCTCAACTTTGATTTATTTATAACTAGAACAGATATAATTTCGGAAGAGCTTAAGATTACATTTGAATATTATTTTGTTTTGTATTTTTATATTTTTAAATTTTTTGGTGTGTCTCTCTCCCCTCTCTATCATATTGTATTGTAATAAGATTCATATATCTGTACCCGCTCTTGAAACTAATTTTAATCCTTAACTACAACGTGCATTACATTTAAATATTATTCTAAGACTCTTCTCTTTAAGATTTCTTGGTTTCTTGCAAATTTAAAAACATAATTTTATGTGCTGCAATTGATACGCGTAAAATTCAGCAAGTTTCTTGCGGAAAGCCAAAAAAGATAAGTAAGAAAAGCTGAAAACTAGCTGCGCAATATGTCGCTTGCAGCGAATTGAAATTATGCAAAACAAAAGTAAGAAATAGAATTCCATTTGAAATTCAAAATTCTTTTATTTTTTTGCGCCCAACTGCGCTCAACAAGACGTTGCCAGACTGTCGCAATGCAAGCGAAAAAGAGACTCATTCGCATGCAGTTGGCGTACCGCAAAGTGGATATTGATATTTTGTTCTTAAATTTTGTTATTTATGTGGACACGCTCCAGCTCGCAACCCAACGCCACAAACATATTCCCGCATATACTATATAAAAGCGAAGCAGAAGTTTACAATTTGCACAAGCGAGCGACATTTTTGCCAACTTGTGCAAATTTAACGCGACATTGTAAGAGTCCCGGAATACACTATGCCCTCCCTTTTTATGGGTGGGGCTTGGTCCGCCCCAGGGCCCCGGGCTTGTCATGCCCATTGACATGCACGTCGTGTGCCAGTGCAGAGGCCGCCGCTTAACTTTGACAGACCAACCCAAATAACCCGCCCAACAATGCCCCTGCCCGCTACTCTCCACAAGACCACATACAATTTTGCCATAAATTTTGCAACGTTTTCGACACATTGGAAAAGTTTTTTTTATTTTATTTTTTTTTTTTTTTTTTGTATATGGCAACCACTTGAATTTTTCAATTGTCGCACATTTATTTTAATACAGCGTGAAATTTATGAGTGACAAATTGAATTTGAAAATTGAGTAATATTTGTATTTTCACGAAATAACTTTAACCCTAGGGAAAGTGCCTTTTACGTTAGAGCTGCAAGAAATATTTTTGGGAATATTTCTCGGCTTCAAACTGATTAAAGTTATGAAATTGGTGGCACATATGGCACACATTTTTTAAAAATGTTTTCAAATAATTATTCACGACGAAAAATAATAAATAATACATATTAAGAATGTAAAACGCATTTTGGATTTGCTTCTGCTCGAAGCTGGGCAACACCGGGCAATTTCTTCCAGTATATTGAAAATTTCAGTAAAACAATTTAGTTAAGTAAATTTTTATGAATATTATAATATTACTAAAAACTTCCCACTATAGCATAACTTTAAGACATGCTTTATTTTATTTCTACGACGCCTCAAATAAAGTTGATTGATGGTTCTTCGCTGACCCAGTGGCCCACCCCAAGAGAATCATAGTTTGGCCCATGTCAAAGTGATTCGATATGGATTGGTTTAGCTGCAGGACATTTATAAGCACAAAGTACAGCCGACTGCTTAAGGATATGCGCGTGTTTTATATTGTTTCAAATGGGCCAAATCACTAAACACTCCATAAATAAAACCATTAGAAGTACCATTAACAGAGAGCAGAAAAAATAGAAATAATATTAAAGTAGAAGCAATTTTTTGTTTATCATTTTTATGTGCGCCCTGAGTATGTGGGCGTGTGTCTGGGAGTGTGCGTGTGTGTTTGTGGGTGTGTGTTTGACATACGCAATCATATAAATCTTAATGTTTATAAATCACGTCGTATTGTTATGCCCCAGGGTCATTTTTTTCGATAGCATGCAATACGCCTTAGAGTATATAAAAACTTAAGATTATTTTGACTGGGAACCAAATTAAAGCTTGACATTGAAGGATAACTAATAAAAAGAATTAATTTAATACAAACATTAAAGCTTCTATAAATAAATTTTATAAGCATCACAAATATGTTTGGGAAATGCATTCCTTATTAATTTCGGTGCTCAGAGTCCGAGAAATATGAGACACAAAAATATGTAACTTAACAGATTTTATTTGAAATGAAAGGTTAAGAACACTCTGCAGAAATCTCGAAGAAAAATGTCAAAATAAAAGTAAGAGTAAAAATATGCTTCTCTATTATGGTTAAAGAAATAGCTTGATTTGTTTTTTATCTTTCTTTTTTGTGGCATTTTTAATATGCAAATAATTTGGTGGGCAAATGGCAACCAACTGTGACCCAGCAGCAGATGACAATGGCCAACGCCCCACGCAAAAGAAACATGCGAATTCTATTCAAGAGTCAAGTTGACAACAATGCGACGAGGCCTACTTGGCACTTGCCAAGAAACAGGAACAGGATGTGACCATGATGCCAGAGTCTACCTCCCCGCACGACATTTGAATATGACACACAGATGACAGCTGCTCTCAGCTCGTTTCTGGGGATGGCCAGGATGATGCGTGTCCATTGTGCGCATTTGACGTTTGGTTTATTAATCAGTTTGGCCTGCGGCCAGGACCAGGGCCAGGGCCAAGCACAACCAAACGCCGTCGCAATTTTCTACAAATGAATAATTTTTGTGGGCAAAAAAAGGGCAAAGTCAAAAAGCAGTCGCAGCCCTGAGTTCATATTTTTGTCGCGTAACTCGCATTTTAATTTCTCACAAAAGAAAAATAAAGTCAAACAAATGTCAGTCGCGTGTTAATCAACTGTAAATAAATGGCGCAAAGATTAGAGAGAACCGCAAAAAAAAAAAAAACAGAAACAGAAAAAAACACGAGCAGTAATATACATTTGCCAGACCAATAGATGCCCAGTAAATTTTGTATGCATACAAAGCCTAAAACAATTTTAGTTTAGATTTTAAAAATGCTGGTTTTTTTTAAATAAATACTTTAATGTTTAGCAAAAATGTATGTATAATTTTAAAATATTTTGTGAGTATACTTTTAAAGTTATAATTACTTATTAGTCAAAAAAAGCCCACATCCCAAATTTAATCCAAGATATGTGTAGACAGACATTTATCCTAACATCGCCTAAACAACTAGAAGCCGATAAGCCGAAGGCATATAAAAGAAATAATACATAAAATTGTACAGGGTATTACACCAAGCAAAACCACAAAAAAATTTTGTAGAAAGCCCCTTAAATCGTACGCAAAACAAATAAAAAATGGGGTGTGATGCAGGCAACAACAAGACAAATTCGGAGAAAAAAACTGGCTTAACGAAAACATTTAATGGTTTTTTAAATGTTTTTTAAATGTGCGTGAAAAATCTGTCACTCGACACAAAACTTCAAAAGCTTAAAGCTGCGGCCACATTTCCTGTTTGCCGAAGGGGCAGGCAACCCATGCAAATTGGCTCTAGCAAAAGTTGTTATCATGAATCCAAGGCGCGTTGTTATTGCTTGACACCCACTAAATCCGCAGCCCAGTTTGAACTTGTATGCCCAATAGACGAAGCCGTAGCCATTCCCGCAGTCAGCAACGCCTACAATAAATAAATGCGCTCAAACATTGTCCTTTTCAAGGCGCAGCCTACGGGCGGGGGTTCGGATTGCTGGTGTTGATGATACTATTATCTTATATCGCGACAGGGAAGGACTCTGCAAGCTTTCAAAGGACTTCAATAGTCCTTTTGCCAGGCATTTACAATTCATAGATACTCGCAGTTAGATAGTCAGCGAGAAAAAATCGTTTTATTGGCTTTCGAAGGTCCTTTTTGTCGCCTCAGCCGCCCACCAACAACAACAAGGACATAAACCGCAAATAAGTATAACATTGTACAACATTTACGTTCCGGCGAGTGCCAGAGGTTTCCCTTTTGTTATTGTATATGTTGTGATTTGTGTGGCTTTGTCCAGGGCAGCGCTTGAATTTTAAAATGTCGCGCACAGTGGAACAATTGTTCTCAAATATTGAACAATTGATTACAATTTTTTATTACGTAAAATTACTTTTATTAATGCACATGCTCGATTTTGAATATGAGTACTGCCTATACTCATTCAGGGAGATGCCAAAAGTACTCATTTTAATCTAGCTTAAATTTTAAAAAATGCATTTAGACGCATATAGAAATGTGACACATCTCTGTTTTGAGTCGCATATTCATACCGGCGACTACTTATGAATACTACGTTTACTCATGCCGTCCGACTACTCACTTTTAAAACTACTCGCTGTAATTTCTCTATTAACTGAGAACTCATCATGGATTTTAATACGCATATGAGTAGTATTCATCAGCAATACAACTACTCACATTATACACACCACAGTTCTCTGGTCAAACTTCCCACCAGTACAAAATATAAGATTATTAGCGCCCGGCCTGTTCCACTGTGCCCGTAAGACACTTTCAAGTAAAGGGGTGCAAATGGTGCAATTTGTTAAATTGCTTGTTTTTTCTTGAACCCAAAACCCAGTAAAGACATTGCCACAAAACGGCACTATGCTATCTAATCTTATTTGATATTATTTTTACGTTAAACTTGCATTTCAGCACACTTTAAGGCCAGAGTTGGGGCTATTGTTCAACCACCCCCGCCAAAACGTAAATCTAACAAATTGTCTTTAATAACGAGTCGTGTCTTTAAACTTGGAAACAATCGTTTTTAATGATATTTACAGGAAATGGCAGCAAATCGCATCAATCATTTGTCAGCCATAAAAATTCGTCATACATGAGCAATGAATTATAAAAAATAGTAGAAAAGGCCGGGTAAAAAAAAAAACAGAGAGAAATTCTTAATGGTTCTTTGTAAAAATGACCTTGTAAGTTATGAGGCACAGTTGGGCGCCCTTTTAGCCAAAAAGCCACGAGTCGAGGTTCAGCAGCGGTCACTCCAGCAAGAGCTGGGCACAGACTCGAAGCCCAACATCCACTTGTGGCTGTGGGTGGCGCGGGTTCAATTGGTTTAACAACCGCCTACTCCTGCTGTGTATGTGTGTCTGTGTGTGTGTAGTCAAGTGCGTGCGCGCTCATATGTGAACATTTATTGGAAAACATTATAATTTATGACTTTTTGAATGACATCGCTTGAACTTTTTCAAGCTATAAAGTCCAGGGACAATAACAGCGGATATTGCGGCGGGACTTCAATTTTGTATTTCCGTTATTTAAAATTGCATTCTCCATAGAGAGTTGGGAGTTTTTGATTTATGAAGATATTCATTAGGAATTCGGGATATGTTGCATACGAAAATTGAGGAAATCTTAATGAAATGAAACTGGGAACCATTTTTGAACCTCTTTTAAATTACTAATAAACCAGTTCTCAACTGAGCTTCTATGCTTAAAGAACATTTAAGGATAATAAATGCAAAAACTTTTGGTTCTCTTTTTGCAAAATATCAGAAAATTCCTTATTGTGGTTGCAGTCAGAGAAAAACGCACCAAACGTTTTCATCCAGTTTAGTGTTCATTTCATATATTCTTTGTAATTTGTAAAACGTCCTTTTTCTCAAGACAACCGAACTAAGTAAACCAAAAACCAAAGAGAACCAAATTGGTATCTTAAGCCACGCATAAGCTAAACTTCCAATCTAAAATGAAAATCTTTGTATCTACAATAAACGACCTAACAAATAGCAAAGGCTTGAAATCCACACGCTAAAGGGTTTTATCCCAGTCCCAGTTCAGGAGTCCTTCGCCATGTGAAGGACGTTGCATATACTATATGCAGACGCTTTAAGATCTTATCAAATAACCATAAGAACAAGAATGATTATTTTAAGTAATTGCCAGCTATTGTTAGCTGAGAAAATAGCAAAAAGGAACCTTTTCTTATGACAGGCATGCGTAGCCTTAATTTAAACTAAAAACTGTGACTTTTGTTTTTATTTACTAAACACTCCGCTTATTTACTGTTGCCATATAGACGGGAGAATGAAAGTATAAAAAAGAACAAGAAGGAAGCTATTGTATATGTATGAGTGAGATATGTACATGCTCCAGGCGCATGACCCATTCCTGAACTCACACACAAAGCTCTGGCAGCGTTGGGTACGACGGATACACGAACTCTCGCACTCCCGACTAAACTAATGCCATCCTCGTCTAGCCTCGTATCTCTGTCTGTGTGTAGGGTGCGGGTGAGTCAAAGTGTAGATAGCTGCCTGCTATAGGACGACAACGAAGTGAACGATGTCGACTCCGCATACATATAGAATGTCCTAAGGTGGAGCAGAAGCCATGACTGCGGCCATGACAGCGATAATGTATACCAGCCAAGCCGAAGGCGAGGTGGAGGAGGCGTGCGTAGAGGAGGGAGCGACTCTTGTAGGGTTGCCGTTTGCTATGGCAGAATCCATCCAACCCAGCCGAGCCAACCAGCCAGACCCAACCAACTGCCTGCTGTCGTCTGCAGCTGTCTCCCTCAGACTTGCTTCCCTCTTTTATGCATGTTTCAGCTTTGTGGGTATTAAGTTTTTGGTCTTAATGCTAAAGATAAACGTCTTTGACTGCACTTATCGAGTTACTACTTAGAGGGTTTATCTCTTTGAGCTGAATTGTCTGAATATAGAATATCAATTGATTAACTTAAATAGCATAACTAAATTCATATAAAATATATTTTGGATACATTTTGAGTATAAAATAAACATAAACTATTAAAAAAAAGCGAAATCACATATTACCGCTGTTTAATGCGGTTTTCCCGCTAGAGCTAGCTTTTTTGATTCTTCAAAAATTTAATTTGTCTGCTCCTAATATTGTTTTAAGCAATTTGTTTACCTTTTTTTTAGCATAACCAAATCAACAATCTTCCTTAGGTCTATTAAATCCAAATGCTGCACTCATAATTTATTAATATTTGCTTTGCACTAGTTGAGAATTACAGCGAACACTTATCGGCTCACGACTTATCGAACCTGGTGGCGATTGCGACACTAACCTGACTCGACACGAAAAATCGAATGTAAATTAATATTCTTAATTTTGAATAGATACATGCAAGCAACCTTTAAGATGCTACATTTGTCTATAAAA
Organism: Drosophila novamexicana; assembly: GCF_003285875.2. Lineage (NCBI taxonomy): Eukaryota > Metazoa > Arthropoda > Insecta > Diptera > Drosophilidae > Drosophila > Drosophila novamexicana. The sequence continues at coordinate 654,617 of NW_020824864.1, read as the reverse complement.
CTAAGAAGGTCGCTAAGCAACAATACATTTACATTAATAAATTACAATTAAATTATGTAAGGCAATACTATTAAAAACATGCGACTAAGTGCCGAGTAATTTAAAACACTTTAAAATCAATTTATCTAAAAGTTTATGTTAAGCGAAAACTTGTTTCTGATTGATATTCTTTTATTTTAAATGGATCGATTAAAACTTTCTAAAAGTTAATCTTATTTGACTTAAAGTGAGGTTATAAAAATAGTTCCTAACGGCTGAATGATGTTTGATTGTTAATATGAAGTACTCTCCAAAATGAAGGAAATCAGTTGTAAGAGATTATAGAGCTTTTTAGCCATAACAAATTTCAAGGGCAGTATTATATTTATATGAATATATATAATATATATATATGTATATTTAAATGAATGATGTTTGATATATATATATATATTATATTTATATGAAGCTCATAATTTAAAAATTCCAGAGGCAATGTTGTTTACAGACCAATATGCGGGCAGATATCCGCGCATATAAAATGCGAATTGCAATTTTCAAGCACAATCAAATTCACTTGGGACACTTTTTATGACGCACTTTGTTAAACGATGTGGTTTGTTTGGATGGGAATTCTCGGCGCCATAGCCAAACACAAGCTGGGGTTTGCAGCAACCCCAACAGTGAAATGCTTTTCTTATCGAGCAGGCAACTTAAGGCCTTGACCGTGGGGACACGGGGGTCGCTTTTTTAGCTGCTTGTTGACTGGACATATAAGACACTTTTTGTTTTATCGTGGACGATACATCAGCCATCAAGTTGATTAACTCACATGGAATGTGCCAAAGTGCCCGAAAATCAAATTAAATTGCCTTGACGTGAATGTTGGTGACATATATCCAAGTGGTTGGTGGTAGGAGTTTGTCATGTTTGGGATGGTGCAGGGCTATTTGATTTATGCATTGTAAATGAATAGTTTGTGTGGGTCCTTAGAGTAAAGGGATAAGTGTCACATGGAAGAGAAGATCATATGATGCACAGAATTTCAAAATATGATGAAATGAGTAACAAGTTGCTACTAGACGACCTGCTTGGCCTTCATATGCTGCTCGAACTTTTTCTCCAAGAACTTAAAGACAGACTCGATGGCTGAATAGGAGGTCCATTCGTGCTCCGGATGTCCAGCAGATACACAAGTGATATTCTCGGCAGCATCGCCTTGTGTTAAATCCGTATCGAGCGGCTCGTTGCTTGACACCCAATTGCAGGTGACATCAAGAAAGTATTTTTGACAGCCGGCCGGCGGATGACCCACTGTGCCATCGGTAAGAGCAATGGCATATACTTTTTCCTTGAAGAATTTTGTATACTTCTCCGTCTGCAATGAGTAGGGTTTTTATAAATAAATATGATTGGATTATTGCTGGACATACCAAAGCCCTGCTCACAGCCCCACCAAAACTATGTGCCACAATAGCCACACTTTCGGGCTGGGAGGGCATAATAATATGTTCCCATACGTAAGCGGCATGAGTCATGGAATTTTCCAAACCTTTGATCGGCGTACGCTTGCCCTTTATCATGCGAGTGGTGTCATTCGTATTGGTGACGAGTATATCATAGCCCAGTTTCTGGGCTCGCTGTATATAAGGCAGCTGCGTGCCGTGATCCAGGGAATTGTTGATAATCAATCTAAAAGTAATGATGGAAATTGTTTTATATTGAATTGAATGAATTTAAATTCGCAATTTAAATTTGTTGTATCAAATACACTCATAGAGTATTTAGATACTTAGGAAAAGGGTATTTCTTATATGTTTTGAGCTTAGTTATTGTTTATCATTAATTTTTTTAATATTCCTAACAGATTTATCGCCTGCAGCATTAGCTCATCCCACAACAAATCGTAATAAGCATTCAGAATGCGTTTACATACATATAATGTATGTATACTAGCAAGAATTACCCGACTTTGCGTGACAAAATGATTTTCATTATATTTAAAATTGATTTTTCCTTCATTTTTCATCTGTGGTATGAAACTTTTGAAATCTGTGAATCACGTGCTTGATCAATTTTAAGCCTCAAAAAAAATCATAATGAGCTTTTACGCAAGTTTCGGGAAGTCAAGGGTTCCATCAGTTGGTCAGTCAGTCAATCAAATTGTCAAACAAACTATATAACTATTTTATCCGTTTTAAGATCTTTATTTCCATCTTTGTTAGTCAGCTGGCCATGCAGCCAGTAGTTACTGAACAAAACTCGTCATCTAGCTCTCGTCAGTCGCGGTCAATTAATGAATCCATCAGTAAGTCAATCAATCAGTCAGTAAATTAGTCTATAAGTCAGTCAATCAGTCTATAAGTCAGTAAATCAATTCGTCATCCAGTCTGGCCACACACTTTGTCCGTTTTTAAGCTTTTATGTCCCTCTCAGTCAATCAATGATTGAATCAGTTGATCAGTCGTATGACAGACAGAATATTTTAGCATATATCGATAACTTTAGATACATATACATATACATATACCTCCTTGCCCATTGCCCGGCTAGCACATAACCACTGCCATGGATGAGCACAAGCAGCTTCTTAGACTGGGACAGCGGCTGCGGCTGTGAGAAAACGAATGTGGAATGCTCAATGGGCACGCCTTTGGGTATGTACGTCCTTTTTAATCCGTTCTTTTCCAGCAGTTCGTATATGATTTCTGGTATCTGATTGGCCAGCTGCTCGTAGTGCTCCTGATTCTTAGCCTGATTGTCGCTTATCTTAAACTCGTAGGGCTCCTCGCCGGGTTCCCCACTGATTTTGTCTATTTTGCGCAGTTGTCCAGCTGTACGCACACACACACACACATGTATACGTATAAAGTGAGTATGTAAAACCAGATAACTGTTAAGCTTTGCAAACACACCTTCATTGAATGCATATCCAAATTCCCGCAAGCGTGCAATAGCTTCTTGGCTATTTCTGGCACTTGGTTCCGACATGGTACACTTCCTGCAGTTATATATGTACCCTGTGGGAATAGGTTGTATAGTATTTATAAAGCGCCTCCACATGGCGCATATTTATCGCGCGTCACTTACTTAATAAAAGCTAACTGTTCTTTTGCTAAAGACCGGCGTTTTTGAGTACCTTGGTTAGCAGCATCGATACTCACTGTGTAAATACCGATACAGAAGAGGACATATGCTGAGGCGGGTTGCCGATAAGTTCACATTAGAATTTTCGATAAGTAATTTCGAACCGGCAAATTTAAATTGCATATAATTATGTTTATTCATGACTCTTTATTAAATTCTACGTTCTAGCTTCAAGAGCGGTGTAGTTGCCAGCTTAATGGTTATATTATCTATAAATTGTAGATTTTTATAATTAAAACTTGTGCTAAATTTATAATTTCTCACTAATTTGGCCAACGTCACTTTCATAGATAAAATGCCATAGCGCCAGCCTGAATTTTGAAATATATGATTAAAAATATGGATTAATAATTCGTTTAACATACACCACGCACCTATGCAGTTGCGCAAACCCTTCGTGAAAGGTATATAAGCATACGGATGCTTTTCCTGAAAGTTGTGTGGCAGAAAGTGGTCCGGATTAAACGAATCCGCCTCTGGTCCCCATATATCCTTGCTGCGGTGCATGTGAAATATGTCAATCAGAATTTGCGTGCCCTTGGGCATACAAACGCCATTTGATAGCCGTACATCCTTCGATGCTTGCCGTGCCACAACCGGAACAGGCGCTATGAGGCGCATGCACTCCCGCAAAACAAGATCCATATAAACCATTTGTTGGGTATCCTCGTAACTAACTGAAAAATCGCCCGCATTGGGAAACAACGCAAGGATTTCCTCAAATGCCTTTTCCTGGTACTCGGGAAACATGGCCAGCAGTATGATCGTATTAGCCAGCGTTTTGGAAGATGTCTCAAAGGCGCCAAGTACCATTACAATGGACTCATTTTCAACATTCTCTCTGTCAAAGCTGCCGCGTTTGAGATGTTCAACTGCCAAATTGAGAAAAAAATTCTTGTTGCCTGTTGTCTTGTCCTGAATGTCCCGAGAGAGCTTCTTATCCACCAGCTGCAGGAAAATATATATTATTCGTTTATACTGAGGTTTGGTGTGTTCCATTTACCTTTCTGATAAACGATTTTATTTGTGTTTTTGACCTGAAATAATGCTCCTCTCTGCCCAGAAGTTGACGTATTATTCGAAAATTGAACCATGGGGATAAGGCAAAATCTGCCACGCATTCCTGGAGCCTAAATGTAAATGCTTGTGAATGCTCTTTCATTTGTACTCTACTCACCATTCAACATGTGCCATAAGGGAACTGTTCTTAAAGCTTGGTTCTTCCTTAACACAAGTACCCATTGTGGTTTCTGCTTATATCAAGAAACTTTTTAAAGTTTTTTAGCTAAAAAAAGTTCCACTTACGCGTAGCTATGCTTAATGTAAAATGCTGTAGACAAGGCAGTATATCACTCTCCCTGCCATCGGCCATTTTATCAAACTCTTTTAATAATATTGCCGTCTCGTCATTGAAAATGGGAAAAAAACTAAGCAAAACCTTGTGACCAAATGCGGGATTTAACATTTTTCTATGTTCAGTCCAAACCGGATCTAGAAGAGGAAATTTGTTTGCCTTATAAATAGAACAATTATCTTAACTGCCCACCTTCCAAGCTTAATAAGCCCTTGCCCCCAGCATCGTCGAATATCTTATACATTAAACTTTTGTTCACACAATGCGGAGAATTTAGTATATCCTGCGTCATTTGAGGATCGCTGACAATTAGCAATGGCAATGGACCCAGCCAAGTGACCAAAGTAGTGCCATAATCCTTGATATAAGAACCAAACAGGCTAAGCAAATCTATTATATAAAATATAGCATATTTAAATGCAACCAAGCCTTGTCGAAAGTTCAATTTACCTTCCTTATGCCGCATCTTGTGCGCTATTCCGATTAGGGGATACCCTAGAGGACCTGGAAATTTCGTAAAAAACTTATAAAAGTCACGACGCGACCACAGATAATAAGTTGCCAGCAAAACTAAGCAAAATATAACCAAAATTGAATTCATGACTGTTCTCTAAAGCTCGCAAAAATATTTTAAACATCTCAACTTAAGCTGATCTCTTATATATGACCGTCAGACAATAGAATAATTTATTTTTAGCATACACAAATTAATAGGTGTTGCACTTTTCACTTTGTTATGCCTGATATAAATACACAAAACTGGAGCTATCAAGTTAAGCTGTTTTTTTTTTTACTATAGGGGCAATGCTCTAAGTGAGCGTGATTAGGGTTAACCTGTGCTAAGCACCAAATCGTCGTAACATGCAGTCATAATAGCTTTTTTCTCTGGAGTTTTTTTTTCATTTCATCAAAAACGTATAATAAACCGAGCTTCTATCTATAAAAATCTTTAAGTTATGCTTAAAAAATATTAGCGAAAATCTGCCAAGTTACTAAATGTTAATTAAATTTAAGTAGAGTTTTTAATAGCTTACAAAATTTTTATGTTGAAGATTCAAATTTTAGCTCTTCAAAACAAGTAAATCGATTTAAGATCGATATCTTTAAAATCTTTATATCTTTTCGTAATCGAACTATTCAACGATGGAACTATTACAGTTCTCATTGCGAGTCAGCTGTTTTGTGCTGTTGGCAGGTATCGAAATGTTATCACTGGAGAAATCTTAATAGAAGGATAACATTTAACATTTTAAACCAAAATGTGTGCCATTTTTAATTGCTGGCGCCTATCAAACAATAAGAAATCAAAAAGAACCGATTCGAGCAGTGAGTAGTCAACCTAGTTCGATAGAACTTGCTATCGAACTATCGTAGATAGTCATTGGCCAGTCAGCTGTTTTTATTGTTGGCAGTTATCGATATGTCGTCAATCGTGGAATCTAAACAACAGAGCCAAAACGGACACATCACATAATTTAAGCTGGCCGCATCCACAGTCAATTCGCTGCCACGCTGCCAAAATTCAAAGTTCTAAATGCAAAGCACGACGTACGGATTCAGGGATCTGGAAAACTCACCGCGCACCATGCATATGCGCGACTGGCGTACCGCCCTGCGTACGCCAACCTATCGAATTGGCAATCGCACAGTTCGCTTTAATTATCATTTCGCATTGCTTGTGTTCTGTGCTTTTATCCTCGCGCTGCTCTTTCTGTATGCGCGCCAGGGCAGTCGCAGCTCCTCGGACGGCTATTGGCTGCGCAGCCGTTATGCCAGCCAAGAGAATGCCGCCTCCCTAGCCCCGCCCTACAATACAACATATCCACTGACGCCGCCGCTGAGCGTGCAGGGCGGCGTTATCAGCTATCGCATCGCCATGATAGCAGATCTAGATACCAGCTCGAAGATTGTCAAAGTCGATGGCAGCACAACGTGGCGTAGTTATCTCAAGAAGGGCTATCTTACGTATCTGGCCAAAAAGCAGGAGATACAAATAAGCTGGGACGACGGTGCGCCGACGGCGCTGGAGTCCTCGTTTGCGCTAAAGGATCGCGGCATGGAGCTCTCCGAGCTGGTCACATTCAATGGCAAGCTGCTCAGCTTCGATGATCGCACCGGGCTCATCTATGAGCTGGCCAATGACAAGGTCATACCCTGGCTAATACTGCTCGATGGCGATGGCCACAGCACCAAGGGCTTCAAATCGGAGTGGGCAACCGTGAAGCAGCACACGCTCTATGTCGGCTCCATGGGCAAGGAGTGGACAACGGGCATGGGTGAATATCAGAATAATAATCCCATGTACGTAAAGGCCATAAGCACAACCGGCGAGGTGCGCTCCCTCAACTGGGCGGAGAACTACAAGCAGCTGCGACTGCAATCGCTGCAGATCAGCTGGCCCGGCTATATGATACACGAGAGCGGCGTCTGGTCGCCGGTGCATCAGCGCTGGTACTTTCTGCCACGTCGCTGTTCCAAGGAGAAGTGAGTGGGCGCTTCTCAAATCGTTTTTTTATCTTTGATTCAATTGCTCTTCACAGATATAACGAGACCTTGGATGAGCACATGGGCTGCAACATACTAATCTCTGCGGATGAGCACTTTACCAGTATAGACACGCTTAAATTGGATACCGCCAATACGGCGCCCACGCACGGTTTCTCTAGTTTTAAATTTCTGCCCAATACAGAGGACTCCATTATTGTCGCGCTCAAAACGGAGGAGCTTAATGGAAAAACGTCCACATTTGTGACAGCCTTCAGCGTGAAGGGCAAAACCCTGCTGCCCGAGACGCGCATCGAGACGGACTACAAATACGAGGGCTTCGAGTTTATTTAGCAAAGCGTCGCTGCTGTGGTATTCAGTGTATATAGTGTATTTTCTGATACATATATTTATATATACATATATATATATATAGTCAAGTTTATCTATAGTCAGCTTTAAATATAGTACGCTTAATTTATGTCTGTTAAAAGATGCTCATAGACCAATGACATTCATACTTAAGCTGTTTAACATACTCTGTTTACCATGTGACCAAATAGGGTATATTGGTTGGCGCTTTGTCTGTCCAATTGAAAATATCTCTTATATATATTAAAATTGCTTATTTATCTATCAAAGGCAGGCTCGAAATTTAGTAAATACACGTACAGGGAAAACTCTGCCAACGTAAACTCCCCTGGCCGTATATTTCTTCTCAAACCATATTTTGTATATACGTACAATTTATAAATTAGGCTCGACGATGTCCGCCCAAGGCAGTTTTTACTGTAGTGTGTTTAGATAGTGTTATCAAATTTGACAGGTACATGATTGACAATTTCCTTTAAAATTATGTTCTTATTTTTCAACTAGAAAAAAGATTAATTTTATAAACATAAATATAGTTCTTACACAAAATGATTTCAGGCTGATTGTTCATATATATTTTACATGATATAGTAGTCATCTGTTGATATAAGAGCTTTTTGTAGGTAAAGAACGGTATAAAACTCGCAATGATGATAAATAAAAGTTTTGGTCAGGTTACATGCCTGCAATACAAATAAGTATCTATGCAGTATCTTTCATTAAAATATCTTAAATTATCTCATAGCAACAGATACTGCTCTAAAGTATATATACTCTAGGGAGTGGTAAACAGAGTATTGTGGAGTCGGTTTGCCAGCGAAAGGAAATTATTTTAACATTTTGTGATCTTTGTATTTGATACGCAGCAAATGCCAATTCGTATTTATTGTAATGCACTACGTGTTTAACAGAGATAAAAACTTGAAAACTATCGCACTGCTAGGATCTAGCTACATTATTTATACTAGTTGCCGATTCCAGACCTGCCACAACCAAATCTTCATTGTCGATGCGACCCTCGCTGGCGCGCACCTCTAAGCGATCTGCATTGTGATTGACATTCCATAGCTCGGGCAAAAATTTTGGCTGCATTGTATGCAGAAAGTGCTCCCGCCACAAACGTTCCAGCTCCACGAGGCCACCAAATTTATCCCGATACATATGCACCACCTTCTTGCCATGCTGGCAGTATGACTCGTTGGCCACACGGCACTCTAAGTCGGCGGCTTTTTGCAGCAGCTCCGCCGTTATTTCGGTGGTGTCTGTGTAGTAGTCCAAAATGGTCTTCTGCAGCTGTGCGACTTTTTGGATGGGCATGCGATCGCTCTGCGACAGCAGAGCCTTGCCAGCGGACTTGACGTTTCTGGAGAGGATCACAAGCAGTTAGTTTATATGCTTTAGGAAGCTGAGCTGCGGATCGAACTGAGTTGCAGACTCGAGCTATTCGAGCCTAGTTCGATGCAAATGAATTAACCAAGACAACTCACCTAAGCTGCTGATCATCATGGTACTTGGAGACGCCCTCGCCATGGCCGAAGGGCGCCTCGCATGTGGCCGCCAGCTTGTTTCGTATTTTGTTATCCGATATATTGCTCAGCTGATGGCAGCTGGGACAGAGCAGGAGTATGTCGTGGGATGTGTGCGATTTCATGACAACGGGAAAATGTTTGCGATATTCGCGTGGCACCACATTTTTCCGTAAATAGGCATCGCGCCGCCCGCAGACCACACACTGGTTCTCCTTGGGCGTCTGATAGTAGCGACCCACATCTCCGACCGCGCGACCCGCCGGTTCAAAATTCAGGCGCACCGTAAAGGGCTTCTCGCTGATCTGTGTGCCTAGCTTCTGATTTAAGTACCAGGAGGCCTTGCGGCGATCAATGGTGCAGAGCAGTTCGCCATCGGGAGCCTCCAGCACGCAATTGTCATAGAAGGCTTTCGACAGGGTGCCCAAACTGCGGACTTGCTGCTGTTGCTGTTGTGGCTTCTTGTTCCTCTTGTGCTTGGCTTTGCCTGTTAGCGGGCTGCTGGGACTGTCTGTTTCTGTCTGTGGTTTGCTCAGACCGGCGGCAAAGCCTTTCGTAAAGTCCACGTCCAGAAATGGCTCTATTTTTGGACGCAGCTGCTCGAATTTGGGCGGACGCCAATCCCAAAATGTACGCGGCTCCAAATCTCTGGATAGCTTTTGAAATATGGCCACAGCGGCGAGGGCATCATTGGCCGCATAGTTAAGCTGAGCAGCCTCCAGCTGTGGCGCCTCCCAGTTGGAGCAGGCTAGCCGCCAGTTCTTGTCCAGCACATAGTTCAGATGTGTCTGTGATAGCTTACCCAGACCCTCTGCCGGATGCCCGGACATGATGGCCATGTAGCGCAAATCAAGGGTGCTGGCGACGCCGACGCCAAAATCATGCGAAAGCTTCATGGCATCATCTTGCGGTGCGACGCCCACCTTGATAACGGAATCATCCTCGAGTAGCTCACGCAAATCCTTGGGTATTTGCTTCATGCAGCACAGACGAAAGAGCGCACAGAGACCCTTGTACGAGCTGAGCTGGAGCAGGGCCACCGGCCTGCGTGTGCCGCCCACAGTGATCCATTCGCAGTCAAAGCCCAGAACCTTGAATGACTCACAGTGGCTGAAAATTGTTGTGTTTACCAGGTGCTAAAATCCGTTTAAGCCCGTGCCCACTCACCTCTTCAGCTCGTTTAGAATACGTTGCGACTCGTTCACCGAGGTGATAACCTCGATACGTTTGTGCTGCAGCTGGAGGGGACTGCGACAGAGGATTTTCCATATGGATTGCCTCTGCCGCACGAGCACATAGACCAGGCCCAAGCTGGCGGCGAGCAGCGCCCAGCGTTTTGTGTTGTTGGTGGTTTGGTTGTTCATGGCAAGTCGAAGTCGAAAAGTGTTGATGAAATTACAAAATATATCGAAATTACAATAAACTACGGCCCCGATAGTCCGATAAAGAATGTTAATGCAGCCTACTCGACTTGCCGCCAAACAAAAATTTGAAAAGCTATCACAATTCTTTTTTAAATGGCATACTGCTCTCAAGCTTAGGCATCTAACTACATGATATAATAATTTGGTTTTGTTTTTGCCACATTTAAATTACAGTCATTGCGCACTCTGTTTACAATTATTGTTATCGCTGTTAACAAAACAATATCTGTGCTGCTGCTTAACATAACTTTCAGAGCATTGCATTCTATTTGCAGCACGTTGGCAGTTCTTATAAACAGCACTGTTCGCCAACAGGAACGACAGCAGCTGTTAATTAATATGCAAAAGTTTGCTCGTGCTTCAATCAAATGTTTGTGTATGAAAAACTATTAATTAAATATTTTAACAACAAATAATAATGCAACTAATCACAGGCAGTCATGTTAAGTAAGGGAATCCTCCATTTTAGCAGCCGCAGCTGTTAGCATTGTTGCATTTGACGTTATCGGTAGCACCGAGGGTTACTCAGTTGGTTGCGTTCGATATTATCGGCCACGCCGATATCTTTTTGTCATATGGTCGGAGTATGCGGGGTGAAGCTGGGCCCACGGCGGAGCCCAAAATTTTGAAGGGTGGCAACGCCAGACATGCGATCCACGGCGCCAAAAGCGACGATTGCTATTGGTCGCCCGGTTCGCTCTTAAAGAGAATATGAGGAGAGTGGATCGCATGCCCTTGGATATGCCCTTGGCCTCCATTTGGGCCGTTGACCCAAAAAAATGCAGCTGTGCAGATGAGCAGCAACGGTGCCCGCCTCGCAAATGTATGCGTGTGCCGAAATTCGGCACCGATGGTGTGGCTGCCCAAAATGTCGAGGAGTTCGATTTGTTCAGCGGTTAACGGCGGGCGTGCCAGCTCGAAGTGAGCAAAAAAGTTGGACATTGCACTTCTGCTCGACAGAGTAAAATTTTTTTCCCTTCTGAAAAATTAAGCCGGCACATAATACCAGTGGCTTAACGGACGAATAAAAGTCTTGTTTTTGTGTTCTTTTTTTTGCCATTTAATAAAAATATATAAGTCAAACCACTCGAGTCACAAAAAAAATATAAAAAAAAAATTAAAAGAGACTTAAAAACTTAAGTGCGACGAGAGAGGACCCAAATAAGCCAAAAATTAACGGCTCCGGCACCAAGGAGACCAGCTCGCGCACCAGAGAGGCCCACGAACCATTCGAAGGCCAGGATCCAGTGCAGCGGCGCCAACCAGCCATATCCGCGACGCCGCCAGCAAGCGTCGGCGCAAACCTGAAGGCGACGAGACGAGCCACCAACGACCGGGCTCCAACAACAAAGAAGCGGCCACAGGCGAGACCCCGCCCACATCCACCGAGTGAGTCCGTTCCATATCTTTGCCCATCCTCGTTCGAGCCCCTGGCAGAGTCAGAAGAAGACTCCTAATTGCACTCCCTGAAAAGGAGTAGATTTTTTTTTTATCGTTAAATTTAGTAAATTTGTATTTATAAAATGTATTTATACATACATAGGCACTTACGCCGAGCTTCACTTTAGAGTGCGAACGGTGGGGGAAAACTCCAAAGGTGATGCATCTGCGCCTGTAAAATATAAAAATCTAAAATTAACACTTGCGCGAACTATGCTCACATACTTACCCAATTTGAATTTACGCATTTATATCGCCCCTTACCACCCCCAGAGAGCTCTTTAGGTAGGGTAAGGTAGAATTAAGCGATTTAATACATACATTACACAATACGTGACATACCCAGTTTTAAGTAATTGTGTGGGCCATTGTTCCTAAATCGGCGCAACGATTGCCTCTAAAGTGCCTCATTGCGCGTTTCTTTTGCGGCGACTCGCAATATCCTTGTAGTGTTTCGTCGCCTGTCCCATTCAGTGTTGTAAAAAAAAAAAAAAAAAAAAAAAAAAAAATTAATTCTATAAGATAAGAGAAAAATTTAGGAATTAATGCGCTTTGTCAATTAGTATAAATATATGCAACAGTAATACGCACCTGCGAAGTTAATGAATTATCCGCTTGCATGAGATCCTAAACAGCTGCAAGATAAATGCCATAAGCAATGATTATGATTGTTATACATTTTAAGAAAACGCAACCAATTATACGCACCTATTGAAAGAAATCATGTCCGGCTAAAATAATATTGCTGGGGAGAGTGGGCATTATGGCCGACACGGGCTAATATAGGCCATTTGGTGGCCAAAATGAGGGAGACGAGTGGAGGTGATCGTCTCATGGTAGGGCGGGTACGCTGGGTCCGGAACCGGGGCCCGATCTGGAAGAGTAAGGTGGATAAATAGTGTTTTTTTGTTAATTTATATTGAGTGTCTTACCTTTGTTGTTTACATTTTCATAATTGTTACAGCTGTGTATTTTGTTCATGAGTTAGTAGTTCCGAATATTTGTTATCGATTATGCGGTTCATTTTGAGTAGTGTTGTGTGAGTCTGTTTTGCTACAGACGTGTAGTTTTGTTGTTATCGATTGTGCGGACTGCGGGCCAGGGATGGGACCACACCCAGAGAATCCGATGAGCCAGCCGGCGCGGCCCACTGAGAAACAAGCAGTTCCGTAACAATATGGCGCCCAAATTGAAGAAGCACTCGGCTTCTTTGAAGTCGGTGTGTAATCAAAGAAAAATAAATACGATAAAAATGAAGGTACAGAGGAAAGGACTCCCTTGGCTTCAGGACCCACACCGCTGAAGTCTTATGTGGCACGAGTAGGTAGCTCATAATCGCGCAGCGTGTAGTGGAATCCGAGAAGCACGACGGAAGTAGAGGTTATCTGAATATCCATCCATAAGCATGAGGGGTTTTTTTTGTAGTGGTTGATGGCCGTTCGCATGTTGGCGAAACATTTGCGACTATCCATCGTTCGCCTGGTGGTAGCCGCAACGACAAAGGCATCTCATGGTTAAAAAAATGTGATATTAGGGTAGGTTAGTCAGATGTTATTTATTCAATTAGTTGTTTTTGTCTCATTTTGTGTCAATGTTGGATGTATGCTGGCCGTGGTTATACGAGCTTCGGAGACAGGTGACCCAGGACGATATAGAGCCGAGCCTGCGCCGCATCTGTCACACAGCATATCCCAAGAATGGCCAGAAGAGCGACGGAGACGGATCTTGCCATGGTGTCCATTGACATGGGGTGTTTTCTTGTCGCGGTTGATGACGGTAAGTCACGTTTGCTAGTTGGTGAACGTTCGCGACCGTCAATCGTAGCCTGGTGGTAGCCGCCATGACAAAATAACCTGTGACGAAATGTGATATTAGGGTAGGTCTAACTAGAGTTTGTTTAATGTTTTCTATTTGTTTTGTCCCACTCTGTGTTAACGTTTGGTGTGTGCTGGCCGTAGTTAAATGAGCTTCGGAGGCAGGTGACCCAGGACGATATAGAGCCGATCCTGCGCCGCACCTGTCACACAGCATACTCTAAGGGTGCACAGAAGTGCGACAGAAACCAAATAGCCTTCAAGGTAGCGTTCCTTGCATGCCGTCCGTCAGTCAAACTGACGAACTGAGCATGGGACGAATGCTTAAGTGTTGTCCACTGTCCAGATTATGCGTAGATTATTTAGCCTGTGTTAGGATTTGTCTTCTCTCCCCCAAGTATTTGAAATTAATTAGAAAGAAAAAAAATTTAATTTTGTGAGTGTTTTTGTGGTCGATGTGTATTAATTTATTATTCTTTATTAGTAAGATTTGTTAGTGGGTGTTTATTTATTTATTAATTTATTAGAAATATTAGTAAAGTTTTTATAAGGGTTGTAAGCCTTGTAGAAGAGAGGGGTACTGTTCTCAGAAGGGATAAGTATGGCTGAGGAACAGGTGTCTGATTGGGCTTCTGACGCTGATGGGGCGTCGGCTCTGCCACCGCCGCGCCCAGCTGGAGGGCTGGTGCGAACGCCAATGAATTTCCGGGGATTTCCAGAGAGACAGATCCCGAAAGAGGGTCACCTGGTAGACTTGGAGAAAGAATTGGCGCAACAGGATAGACCTCCACGGAACCTGGAGTTCCCAAAAGCCCCGAAAGACTCAGTGCTCAAATCGGCGGCAAACGCGGCGATCGCTCAGGCCCACCAAACATATCTGCATGCTCTGCCATCTGGCATCAGCGAGTCCATCCGCGAGGAGATGCGAGCTGGCTTCATGGAAATGATGAAGGGCATCATTGATGTGCTTAGGCCGCCAGGGAGCCAAACCGCCGAGATTAACACTGCGCCGAAGCCGCCCAGACATGTCGAGCCGGGACCGCGAACAGGCGCCATCCCGAAAGAACGGGAAGTGTTCCAGCGCGAGGCATTTCCACCACCGGTGCCACCGAAGCCACGTAGACAAGACGCACGAGGGGCGGAGTATTCGTCCAGCAGCCCAGTTTACGTGGCAGATGCTCAGTCGAGGAACTGGCGTAACCCGAATAACCGCCATTTCCGAGTAGAGGACCGGAGAGCGGATGATTTTCAACCGGAGGAGGCGTACGCCAACGTGCGAGAAACTGCGTACATGAAGCTCGAGCGGTGGAACGTCAAGTTTGACGGCGAGGACGCGATGAATTCGGTCGAGGACTTCGTGTTCCGCCTAGAGTTCCTGCAGAGGCAGTATCAGTGCCCGTGGAAGGAGGTCCTGCGCGGTTTCCACCTGCTCCTGACCGGCCGCGCCCGCGAGTGGTACTGGATGCACGTGCGGCATTCTAGGGTCGACAGCTGGATGCAACTGCGGCATGCCCTCTTGGACAGGTTCCGGGGCTACCAGACGGAACACGAGGTAATGCAGGAGCTTCTACAACGAGAGCAACAGGCCAGCGAAGGGGTGGATGATTATATCCACCACATGCGTCAACTCGCCGCGCGATTCCAGAAGCCGCTGAGAGACCGAGAGCTGGTGAGGATTATAAAGCGTGGTTTAAAAGAAAGTCTGGCGAAATATATTTATGCCATGGACGTACTCACCGTGGATGAGCTGCGCCAAGAGTGCCTAGAAGTGGAGAGGCACATGGGTCGCAGAAGCCGGACTGGGTACCTTCAGCCGTCGCGTTGTCCACAAGGAACGAGGCCCGTAGTCCACGAGGTTGAAGTTCCACCGCATCTTACAGAAACGCCACCGGGAGAACTGGAGGAGGCATTCGTGCGAAGCAGGAACTCATCCCGAATTGTATGCTGGAACTGCAGACAGTTCGACCACGTCTTTAGAGACTGCCTGTCCAAGGAGCGGAAAATATTCTGCTATAGGTGTGGAAAGCCGGACACTTTCTGCTCGCAGTGTGAAAACTGTCCGGGAAACCCCAGAGGGAGCGCGGTGATGGCGGGACAGACGCGTTCCGGGACGGCGACCGCGGGAAAGCAGGAGAGGGGCACCTACCAGAGCCAATAATCATTGGAAAGGAGACGGAGATTTGGAATAAGGATCAGGATAAGGCTAATTATAATAATAGTATAAGCAAAGGAGGAACACTTAGGGGCTTACCATACGAAGAACGTGTTCGGGCATACATGTCGGCCCGAAATAGAATTTTTGGTGAGCGACAGCTGGAGGGGATGACGCTAGCCACCCGGAGAATGGTGAAGGCACGTGCGCGCTTCCGCAGACGCAGGATTACCAGGCGCCAGGTCGTCGAAGCGGTGAGACGGGAGGAGAGTATAGACCCACGAGTATTCGCCGAAGTTGAGGTCGCTGGGGCCAAAATGAAAGGGTTGCTGGACACGGGGGCCTCCGTCAGTCTGTTGGGACAAGGATGCCGGGAGTTAGTGGAGAAACTGGGATGGGAAGCGCGGCCATACGAATCGATGGTGAGGACAGCGGCGGGTGCCAATCGCCCAATTTTAGGTCGCGTTGTTCTGCCTGTGAAATACGGGAATAGAACGGAATATATCGTATTTTACATGTGCCCGGACCTGCGACAGGAACTATACCTGGGAATCGACTTCTGGCGAGCCTTCGAGATCGCACCAGAGCTGCTCGGTCCGGCCAGAAAGTCCGAAACACCACCAGAGGCATCTGAGGTAACGGTAGCAAACCCAGAGGTGGCTTATTACCGGGACGACGACGACTGCGTGACGGATCCGGAAATGTGGGACCTGGACAACGATCAGAGGAGTCAGTTGGAAAGCGTGAAGAGCAGATTTCTCCAATTTGAGAAGGATGGCCTAGGGAAAACTCACCTGCTGCAGCACCGAATTCAGCTGATCGAGGGAGCAGAACCCGTGAAAGACAGACATTATCCGCTGTCCCCGGCCAAACAAGAGATCGTGTGGGCCGAGGTGGATAAGATGCTAAAGTTGGGCATCATCGAGGAGAGTGACAGCCCGTGGAGCAACCGGACGACGGTGGTGATGAGGCCTGGGAAGAACAGGTTTTGCTTAGACGCCAGGAAATTAAACAGTGTAACGGTAAAAGACGCTTACCCGCTTCCATGCATCGAGGGCATCCTATCGCGAATCGACGAGACTCATTTCATCTCTAGCGTCGACCTTAAGTTCGCGTTCTGGCAAATAGAGATGGAGGAGAAGAGCAGGGCGTATACGGCGTTTACTGTACCAGGGAGGCCGCTGTACCAGTTCCGCCACATGCCATTCGGCCTCTGCAACGCCGCTCAACAACTTTGCAGGCTCATGGATAAGGTAATCCCGGCGAATCTGAGGTCCAACGTATTCGTATACCTGGACGACTTGCTGATAATATCGGCAGATTTTCCAACGCACTTAAAATACTTGGAATTGGTGGCCGAGTGTCTGAGGAACGCGAACCTCACCATAGGCATGGCGAAGTCGAAATTCTGCTTCCGCAACCTAAACTACCTGGGTTTCATCATAGGCGGCGGGACGCTGCGCATGGATCCGGGAAGGGTAGAAGCGATCCGGAACATCCCGAATCCGAGGACGGTCAAGGAACTACGAAGCTTCTTAGGTACGGCGGGGTGGTACCGCCGATTCATAAAGAACTTCGCCGAGATATCGGTACCGTTGACTGATGCCCTTAAGAAGAGAACGGGTAGATTTGTGTTGAGCGACGAGGCCATAGAAGCCATAGAAAACTTGAAGTTAGCCCTCACCACAGCCCCGGTGTTAGTTCACGCGGATTTTCGAAGACCATTCTTCATCCAATGCGACGCATCTCACTACGGAGTAGGAGCCGTGTTGTTCCAGCTAGACGACGAACAACAGGAAAGGCCGATCGCATTCTTCTCGGCCAAACTCAACAAGCACCAGATCAACTATTCGGTGACCGAGAAGGAATGCCTAGCCGCCAAACTGGCCATACATCGATTCCGGCCGTACGTGGAGATGATGCCGTTCACGGTAATCACCGATCATGCGAGTCTGCAGTGGCTTATGAGTCTCAAAGACTTGAGCGGGAGATTAGCCAGGTGGTCCCTAGAACTGCAAGCGTTCCCTTTCTCCATGCAGTACCGCAAGGGAGCCGACAACGTCGTCGCAGACACATTGTCCCGAAGCGTGGAAGAGGTCGAACTGACCCCGGAAGATCTGTTGGGATTTCAGACCCCGGAGTTCGAGAGCACCGAATATCGAGAGCTGATAAGAGAGGTGATGAGCCAACAAGGGAAGTTGCCGGACCTTAGAGTGCAGGACGGACTTCTGTTCAAGAGGACCGTGCACGAGAGCTTGGAGGATGAGGTCGAAGGCACCAGTTGGAAGCTCTGGGTGCCGGAGTCGCTGACGGCAGGACTCATCCAACAAGCACACGCGGACGAGACGTCAGCTCATGGAGGCATGAGGAAAACGCTGCACGCGCTGCGCAGGCGATATTATTGGCCCAACATGGCCATACAAGTCAGGGACTATGTTCGGAAATGCGATACATGCAAGGAGACCAAGGCACAGAACTACCGGATGCAGGTCGGAATTGGGGAAGAAGTGCGCACCGACCGCCCCTTCCAGAAGCTATATATCGACTTCTTGGGGAAGTATCCACGGTCGAAACGAGGGCATGCGTGGATATTCGTCGTCGTAGACCACTTCTCGAAGTTTACCTTCCTGAAGGCCATGAGGGAAGCCACCGCGGCGGATGTCGTGAACTTCCTAGTGCATGAGGTGTTCTTCAAATTTGGCGTGCCGGAAGTGATCCATTCGGATAATGGACGACAATTCGTGTCAAAGTCGTTCGATGCGATGGTCCAGGCGTTTGGCATTACTCACCTGCGCACACCAGTGTATTCGCCTCAGAGCAACGCCGCCGAACGCGTGAACCGCACAGTGCTGTCGGCAATCCGAACCTACCTGGGTCAGGATCATCGGGAATGGGACGCGTACCTACCAGAGGTGGAAGTGGCGATCCGGAATGCGGTCCACAGCGCTACGGGAGTCACTCCGTTCTTCGCGGTCTTTGGACAGCAGATGTACCTGAATGGTTCCAGTTACAAACTGGCCAGGAAGCTGAGATCATTGGCCGACCACAGTATTTCTGACCTTGACGCAAAGGACAGACTGGCTGTAATCCGAAGCCAAGTCAAGGACCACCTGCACACCGCATACGAGCGAAGTCGCCAACGGTACGACCACCGCGCGCGACAGCTCCATCTGGAACCGGGACAGGAAGTGTGGAGGCGCAACTTCGCACTGAGCAGCTTCGGCAAAGCCTTCAATGCCAAGTTCGCCCGGAAGTTCTTGAAGAGCCGCGTCGTCCGAGCCGTGGGAACCAACGCCTACGAGTTGGAAGATCTCCAGGGACGCGTGCTAGGCGTCTTCCACGCAAAAGATATACGAACATAATCGTAATTTGCTCACCTCCTTGCCAGGCAACGGCGGCGGCAGCGCCAGTCCCCCCTTTTTTTTTGGGTCAGCGAAAAAAAAAATATAGATTACTTGTCGTGGGTGTGGCCTACGTTGGGCATCGTTATTAGCCGGCTGGGTCAATCCAGGAAATGCGCACGCAGATTCCTTGTAACTGTCCTTCATGTCGTTACAATAATCTGCGTGGTGATGTTGCATTTGACGTTATCGGTAGCACCGAGGGTTACTCAGTTGGTTGCGTTCGATATTATCGGCCACGCCGATATCTTTTTGTCATATGGTCGGAGTATGCGGGGTGAAGCTGGGCCCACGGCGGAGCCCAAAATTTTGAAGGGTGGCAACGCCAGACATGCGATCCACGGCGCCAAAAGCGACGATTGCTATTGGTCGCCCGGTTCGCTCTTAAAGAGAATATGAGGAGAGTGGATCGCATGCCCTTGGATATGCCCTTGGCCTCCATTTGGGCCGTTGACCCAAAAAAATGCAGCTGTGCAGATGAGCAGCAACGGTGCCCGCCTCGCAAATGTATGCGTGTGCCGAAATTCGGCACCGATGGTGTGGCTGCCCAAAATGTCGAGGAGTTCGATTTGTTCAGCGGTTAACGGCGGGCGTGCCAGCTCGAAGTGAGCAAAAAAGTTGGACATTGCACTTCTGCTCGACAGAGTAAAATTTTTTTCCCTTCTGAAAAATTAAGCCGGCACATAATACCAGTGGCTTAACGGACGAATAAAAGTCTTGTTTTTGTGTTCTTTTTTTGCCATTTAATAAAAATATATAAGTCAAACCACTCGAGTCACAAAAAAAATATAATAAAAAAATTAAAAGAGACTTAAAAACTTAAGTGCGACGAGAGAGGACCCAAATAAGCCAAAAATTAACGGCTCCGGCACCAAGGAGACCAGCTCGCGCACCAGAGAGGCCCACGAACCATTCGAAGGCCAGGATCCAGTGCAGCGGCGCCAACCAGCCATATCCGCGACGCCGCCAGCAAGCGTCGGCGCAAACCTGAAGGCGACGAGACGAGCCACCAACGACCGGGCTCCAACAACAAAGAAGCGGCCACAGGCGAGACCCCGCCCACATCCACCGAGTGAGTCCGTTCCATATCTTTGCCCATCCTCGTTCGAGCCCCTGGCAGAGTCAGAAGAAGACTCCTAATTGCACTCCCTGAAAAGGAGTAGATTTTTTTTTTATCGTTAAATTTAGTAAATTTGTATTTATAAAATGTATTTATACATACATAGGCACTTACGCCGAGCTTCACTTTAGAGTGCGAACGGTGGGGGAAAACTCCAAAGGTGATGCATCTGCGCCTGTAAAATATAAAAATCTAAAATTAACACTTGCGCGAACTATGCTCACATACTTACCCAATTTGAATTTACGCATTTATATCGCCCCTTACCACCCCCAGAGAGCTCTTTAGGTAGGGTAAGGTAGAATTAAGCGATTTAATACATACATTACACAATACGTGACATACCCAGTTTTAAGTAATTGTGTGGGCCATTGTTCCTAAATCGGCGCAACGATTGCCTCTAAAGTGCCTCATTGCGCGTTTCTTTTGCGGCGACTCGCAATATCCTTGTAGTGTTTCGTCGCCTGTCCCATTCAGTGTTGTAAAAAAAAAAAAAAAAAAAAAAAAAAAAATTAATTCTATAAGATAAGAGAAAAATTTAGGAATTAATGCGCTTTGTCAATTAGTATAAATATATGCAACAGTAATACGCACCTGCGAAGTTAATGAATTATCCGCTTGCATGAGATCCTAAACAGCTGCAAGATAAATGCCATAAGCAATGATTATGATTGTTATACATTTTAAGAAAACGCAACCAATTATACGCACCTATTGAAAGAAATCATGTCCGGCTAAAATAATATTGCTGGGGAGAGTGGGCATTATGGCCGACACGGGCTAATATAGGCCATTTGGTGGCCAAAATGAGGGAGACGAGTGGAGGTGATCGTCTCATGGTAGGGCGGGTACGCTGGGTCCGGAACCGGGGCCCGATCTGGAAGAGTAAGGTGGATAAATAGTGTTTTTTTGTTAATTTATATTGAGTGTCTTACCTTTGTTGTTTACATTTTCATAATTGTTACAGCTGTGTATTTTGTTCATGAGTTAGTAGTTCCGAATATTTGTTATCGATTATGCGGTTCATTTTGAGTAGTGTTGTGTGAGTCTGTTTTGCTACAGACGTGTAGTTTTGTTGTTATCGATTGTGCGGACTGCGGGCCAGGGATGGGACCACACCCAGAGAATCCGATGAGCCAGCCGGCGCGGCCCACTGAGAAACAAGCAGTTCCGTAACAGCATTTTGCCTAAAACGCTGCAACACGATTGAAAAATCGATTTTTCCAAAGCAATAAAAAAAAAATACAGGTAAGATAATTGAATAACGGCACTTTGTAACGCTTCTTTTCCTAACCTAATTAAACGTTTGCAGAATGTGCCAGTAAATTAATAAGTAGACTAGCATATTAGAAAGCGGCACAATGCCAGAGAACTTGGAATTGCATCAGTTTGTGGATGGCACGCGTGCGGGCGACATATCAAATCAATGGCTGGAACGCCTTAAAACGCGCGTAAATTGCCCATATTTGGGCATTATACTTGCCACGCTCTCATCGCTGTTCTTCTCGCTATGCTCGGTCATAGTCAAGGGCCTGGTGGATGTCAATCCCATGGAGCTGGCCTCGTTCCGTTTTGTGGGCGTACTCCTGCCGGCCATACCCATACTCATCTATACCAGACAGCCGGTATTTCCCGAGGGCAAACGCGTCATCCTGCTGCTGCGTTGCTTCATGGGCACCACGGGTCTGATGCTTAGCTTTTATGCGTTCCGCCATATGCCGCTTGCCGATGCCAGCGTTATCATCTTCTCCACACCTGTGTTCGTAGCCATATTCGCACGCGTCTTCCTCAAGGAGCCCTGCACGCTCTTCAATGTGCTCACCATCAATATGACGCTGCTGGGCGTGGTGCTCATCACCAAGCCGCCGCTGGCCTTTGGTGATGCCAACCACCACGCGATGGACAGTGAAAAGTATTCGGATAAAACATATGATATCTGGGGACCAGTTGCTGCCATATCATCCACGCTTTTCGGTGCCAATGTTTATATTCTGCTGCGTGCCCTCAAGAATCTACACTTTTCGGTGATCATGACGAACTTTGGAGCCATCGCCCTGGTCTATACACTGATTGTGTGCGGCTCCATTGGCGCCGTCTGCTGGCCCAGCTGTGGACGAGATCGCTGGCTGGTCGTCGTGCTGGGCATCTTTAGTTTTCTGGGTCAAATCCTGTTGACGCTCTCGCTGCAGGTAGAGCAGGCGGGTCCGGTAGCAATTGCCCGCTGTGCCGACATTGTGTTCGCATTTATTTGGCAAATCCTCTTCTTTGGCGAGGCACCCAATGCGTATTCGTTGTGCGGCGCTCTCATGGTCGTCAGCTCGGTTATTCTGACGGCCATGAAGAAGTGGGCCATGACTTTGCCACGGGAATCCTCGCTGCGCAAGCGTTTTCGAATCATTCTGCTGGAGTAGACCAACTATTAGATGTAGTTTGTAGTTGTAATTCGAATGCTTTAGCTATGTAAGTGGTTTCTCAACGTTTAAAATCAAATTTTCATCGGGCATCGGAGAATAATGCTCAAAAACTAATACGATACACTAATTCATACACGATTTAGACTTGGATTATTAAAAAGCTCAGCTTAGTATACAGAAATAGGCGCATTATAGACTCATTCACATATTTTAAACAAGCATAAAGTTTTAAAGTTCGAGCGTGATACTCATACCATCTAAAAAATGATGCACACAGCTGACTATTATATATACACGTATAACTCTAATGATTTAGTTTAGCCAAATTCATTGACTTGTTGTTTTGTACATTGTTATACATGCTTATACTAAAGAATTTCGAACAAAAAAGCTAATTAATAAATACAAATTGTGAAAAAGTAAAAACCGTTAACACAAATTTAAATTTGTGTAGTGTTTGCAGTTTCTTAAATTGCAGACAGAGGGCGCTGCGTAGGCAACAGCTGTTACCTTTCGATACTTGCCTGTATGCATGTGAGGTACTTAAAGATAACATGCAATTAACATGGCGCAACGTCGAATTATTTCAAGTCCTGTAAGCAGCGCGTCGGCGCCATCGGTTGGCATAGCTCAACGCAAATTTTACACAAAGTATAACGTACACAAAGTAGATAGTCTTATTTTTACCATAATTTAAATAATTCAGATTTACAAATGCAATGAGACATTAGCAGCTGCGCCCACAATTTGAAGGTAAACAATACCTGCAAAAACAGACAGTGCTCTTGACGTCAGACTCTTTTGTTAGGCCTCGTTGAGCAGCATGCCGTTCATGTACTCCACATTAACAGTTGCTTAACATAGTGTAACCTTTCAGTGCTATTAACTTTGCTAACAGCGCGTCGGCGCCACCGGTTGCCACAACAAAACGCAAAAAGTACTCGAAAAGCGATAATTACTTAAAACAAACAAACAAACACGCAATTTGCCGGCGAGAGAAAACAATTACAGTGAAATAAACCAACTTGCAATTGGAACGTGAATACATAGTGTGCCTTGAATTTACATATGTCGATAATATAATTATATTTAAATACATTGAAAAAAGGAACACTACGCAAACAGTAAACAAACACGTTGTACATTCGATTCTCTTTTTACTGGGGAGCAGCAGCTGTTTTTGATGTTGTGATTAATGCGCCTAGAAACCCAAATCGGCAATTACCGCATCCAGTTCGTCCTGGAGATTGGTGGCCCTGGAGCGCACCTGTGAAATTTGATCCTGCAAATTGTCCACATTGGCCTGCAGCAGCACATTGCATTTCTTCATAGCAGCAAAGCGACTCTCGTGCTTCTTCACGCGCGGCTCCAAATTGCATTTCTTGGCGGAATTGGCGGCATCCTAAGGAGCAGAGGTAAACCGTGCATATAAATATATATAAATAAGTTGGCAGATATTATCCGGTATTGCCCGTGCCTGATTTTTTCTGATTTTTTGCATGCTTATCAATCAGTCAGTCAGTCAATCATTTCTATCAATCATTTATTCAGATAAGGAGATGCCTTCCAGATGGTGTACTTACTTCCGCTTCGGATTCGCTGCCCGATTCCTCTTCGCTTCCTTCAGATTCCGATTCGTCTGACTCCTCCTCGGACTCTGCCTCTTCTTCCTCGTGCTCCTCTTCGGCTGCCTCTTCATCATCTTTGTCCTCGGCATCGATTTCGTCTTCGTCCAGCTTCATCGATGCGGCCATCTTTTGCACTTCCTTCTCCAGCTTTTTGAACTTTTTGTTCTCCTCTCTGCAAGAAATCTTTTGTAATCACAAATTGACTATAATATTTGGCCGCTCTACTTGAGTATAACATGATTCTTCTTCATGGCTTGCTTCAGTGCATCCTTTTCCTTCTTGGCGGCCTCCTCCTTGACTTTCAGCTTTGTCAGCTTGCTGCGCAGCACCTTCACCTCTTTGCCCATTCGGCGCTCGCGTCGTTCTGTCTTCTTCTCCTCAGGCTCGTCGGGATCGCTTTCGCTCATCTCCAGCTCCAGTTCGGGGGAGCTGTCGCGTCCGAAATGCGCATCGCTTGGTCTTCTGGAGCCATCCGCTGAGCCACCTCCCTACATTCACAATAGATGGGGGATTAGGAAAACATCTCGCCAAAAGCAACGCCTGACCGAATGCATCTGTGGGCATTACCTTGTTATTGGTTACCCTCGCACCGTAGTAATCATCGTCTTCGTCCTCGTCCTCGTCGACGTCGTAAGCAAAGCGAAAACTAATATGCGGTCTGTTAGTGCTTGGAGTCGTATTTGCCTTATATAAATAGCGATTGCGTTGGTTAAATCGGTTAATGTTTTTAGTATGCGGAGTATAGAAAATAAGCAAAAGCGTTGTCTTTGTTTGTCTATACGAATCGATTTTCTTAATATTACAAAATCTAATCTACATTTGGGAAACTCATCTTCTGCGTGTGAAGTGTGCATAACACCTTGAAGATTGCGATGACGGGAGGTTGAGATAGTAGCTGAGAGATTTTAAGCTGGTGCCGTTAATCATATAGAGAGCCTCACCTGCAGTTATGAGAATCGAATAGAGGGGCGAGAAGAGGGGAAGAGAAGAAGGCAAGTTGAAGAGAGCATGGGGGGGGGGTAGAGGGAAAGAGAAATTAAGAAATATAGAAATAAAGAGATGGAAGGCATGTGAAAGAAAGAGGAGAGAAGAGGGAGAGAGAGAAGAGAGAATAGGTGTGAACGATAGATAGGGGAAAAGAGGGAGAGAAAGAAGAAAAAGAGAATAGGTGTGACTGAGGGTTGGGAGGACAAAGAGAGAAAAGACGACTGAGCAGAAAAAGGTATTGAAAACGTTTCAAATTGAGACAAAGAATCTCGCTAATTGGCCCGGTAGATTTCAGCAACCCGCCCACGTCTCAGCAGCCCCTCCCCACAAATGTCTCAAGAATGTGTGTCGTGTTGTCAGCTGATATGTAATTATTTATCGTAGGTGCTGCTACAACTACAACAATGACTACAAAAAAAAAAAACTACAATCATTGCGAAAGCGACTAATTGCGATTGCTTTGTTAGCTGGTTTTTTAGAACTTTTTATTTGGTTTTTTTAGGCTGAGCTGTCGCTCGAGGGGCGGCAACGCAGACGGCGCTGAAAATGTGCGAGAACAGGTGGATATGTGTGGGTTACGACCCCAGCTAGAACTTCAACTGACAACAACTGACAACACACGGCATCTTCTACTAGTCTAGTGCCACGCCCACAGTTGTTAAGTTGGTGGAGGCGCCCCGACGGCGCTGTCGCTTACCTGCAGCGCAGCTGCCAATTTGCGCTCAAGCAATTGTATCTGTCGCTTTTGTTCCTCGATTTCAGTTTTCGCCTCGACAAGCAGCTCGCTGGTATCATGATAGTTCTTTTCCACCTCCTTGGACACCTTTCGCGCATCCTCGACCTCACGTTTTAGGGAATTGACGTACGCCTGCTCGGAGGTGGGCGTGGGATCCATGGTGGCCACAATAACATTCGAGCCATATTCGAGATTCTTTTCGCGCGATTTCTCACGCTCCAGCTCCGTTTCGAGAGTGCGTATTTTGGCCAATAGCTTTTTATTCTCCCGCTCCTGGGCCTCACGATTGCGCAGCTCAAGGGCCAGCATTTGCTTGGTGCTCTGCAAGTCGTCGCGTATCTTGTCAATGTCGTCCAGCTCATCGGGACTCTCCTCGTCTATGGACATGGTGGACACTATGCTCGGCCTCGAGCCGCCCGCTCCGAGTGCTGTGGCACTGTTCGGACCCAGGGCATTACTGCTGGGCGCCTCGCTCAACATATTGACCTTTGACTGCGACTTGTGGAGCTGCTCCTCGATGGTCATCTGGCGGCGGAACTTGCGCAAGCCTCCTAATATCGGCTTGCTGCGATCGTTTGTCTGTGTAGGACGCAGCCTTACGCCGCCCTGAATCTGCTTGAGCAGCTTATTATGCGAATTATCCTTCTCTGTCTCATAGATGAATTTGTCATCCACTTTGGTCATCGATTTGCATGTCAATATGGGCTGAGATCTAAAAGAAAAAAAAAAGTTAGCCTATTTAATGCATTGTATTTCTAAGAAGAATCTTTTCTTTATTCCAAATTTTGTCAATTTTTTTAATTGCAAAATTTTTAACAAGTTTTTGAGAATCACACAACTTTTTCTTGGGTTCGAAAAATATATAAGGATTTAATACACGTTTTAATATCTTTTGCTTTTGTTACTTAGTATCGTAGAATTTTATTTGCATTTGATTCTAGTCATTAAAATCTTTTGACATTTTGTCATGAGATTTTCTGCAAAAGGATTTTAATTTGAACATTTTTAACATATTTTTTAAGATTCTTACATAATGGTGGCAATGGGGGCCCTATTGGTCGCCAAGTGGGTCCCTAATGTATCCCCAATGTGCTCCACTATTTTGATCGGATTAATTAGATTAAAATTTAGGTTTCGAAAGTTTAATTTTCATCATTTCGAAAATGAGAAAAACGTAAACTTGAAGGGATTTCCTATTCTTGGTTGTTAAAGGTTGAGGCTTTTAAGCTAAAACAGTTGTTGGTTGTGAATGAGTACACAAAAAATTGACTTTGTTAAGCACTCAGTACTTTTTACGTTGCTTGACGCTTGAAATTCTCAACAAGTTAGAGCCTCAAGCGTGCCAAGTCGCCTGCAATCCTCGAGTCGATAGCAAAGTCTGCGAATGACGGCAGTAGGAAGTTCTTGATATCGTATGCAGACAACCTGCTAAGAAAGAGTATAAAAAATAACCAACTTTAATTTTTGCAAACTTCAAATTTTAAACTTTCGTAACTTTGTGAAAAGTAAAGCGTTTCCTCTGATTTACAACTTTCCTTTGAGTTCCAGATTAATTTGATATCTGTATTGAATTAATTTGTTGAGATAAAACCCTTTTTTATTTGCCAGTTACTTTCCACCACTGCACTTGGAACGACTCCATTTGCCATCGATTGTGGCCGAACTGGAGCCATTTATTTATATATAATGGCTAATGAGCTGCTCACCTGTCGTTGCATGCTACGTGGCGCAGCTTCTTACCGCTCTCCACTTCTTTCATCATCTCGGACCAGTCGGGACGTCTGCGTGGTCGCGTTCTGTGCAAAATGAAATAAATGGTGGCTTAGCTGAAAGCAACCAGCATCTGCGCTTGGCCACTTACTTGAGCTTCTCGAGCGTTTTTTTTTGCGTGTCGCTCAGCACCCGCTTCTCGCCCGGCGCCAATGGCGGCGGCGGCGGTGGCGGCGCCTTTGGCACCAAAGAGGGCAGCGGCGGCGGTGCGGGAACTACAACAAAATAAAAAAGTAACAAAGTTATTTCAGCTTTTTTTTAGAGTTGTTTTTTTTTTTTGCTTGTTTTTATTTTAGCGCATAAATCGTTTAGCGTTGCGTGCACTCGCGTTTATTAAATATAATTTTAATTTAATGAGTTTGCAATTTGTGTCAGTTTGTTTTTTGTGTCAACTTTTACCAGCTCCCATTTTCTACCACTTCCTCCTTTTTAGCTGCAGGCCATACATATCAATTGAGTTTAGTCTTGAATTGTAGACTCGTTGTTGGGCGTATGTGTGTGGAGAGGGAAGGGTGAGGGGGTTTTGCCTTTACATTCCAATTCGTGTGTCTGAAGTTGCTCTACATTGGCAGAGATTGAATAGTTACTGCCGTGGCGCCAACCCAACCCACGTATCTCAGTTGCCCCACAACCCAATTTGTTTTATTGCCTTAACACCTAATGCTTCGCAAATTCCCCCTTACCCCTTTTCTCCACACACGACCCCCCACTGGCAGTCGGCTAAAACTTTGATTGCATTTTTTATACACTAGCAAAGGGTATTGTAAATCTGTCTTGAAATGTGTATTGCATAAAGCAGATTTAGTCGAGAATAGACGGACGAACTGTCCAAATGTTACTATGCAAACTATTCTTACAATATCCTTGAAAAACTTATCTTTTTGTCGCGGACAGTGTATATATCGCGAGGCGGAATCGGACTACTTTAGATACCATTGGAACAATCAGTCTATAATTCAGTTTTGTTTTGAACAACTTTTTGGTTTTCATAGAGAGAACTTGACATTAAAGGAAGGAGCTGTGCTATGAATATGTATATAGGCACAATCCTATCAGCATTGCTTCACGTTATAATAAAGCGGCTGCTATCTTGCATATAGACATGTACATCTAGCAATCGATCGAGAATTCTGCTTCTTTCAAATCCTATTTGTTTTTCAAGATATGTTAAAAATATCTTTCATAAATTAACATGCGATAGTTTGACAAGGTATAATATAATCCATTTATTTTCTACTATAAACCTTATACGAAACCAAGCCAAGTATAAAAATCAATAAACGATCTGTGATCTTTAAAGACATATGATTTTTCCCAAAAAGTTTTTTTATTTTTTTAAAATAACCTTTGAGGGAGAGTCAACCCCAAAGCATAAATAACTTTGACTCCAACCCTTGCATACACCCATACTTTAGGTAGAAACATAAAAATCGAATAAAATATATATAGCTAGAAAAATTTTCAGCACAAGGCGCTATTATAAGCGTAGGTATATATTTAAATTTGGCTAAAAAAAATTTAAGAAAATATATGCGAAATCAAGATTTAAAGCAACAACTGTGTTCATGCATGCCTAAAACGACGTTCACAAAACGTAACTAATCGCAGGGCGCTGGTTTAAACCGTGAACCGAAGTAACCAGAACATTTTTCAGAGTTGGCAGCTCAGGTTGTTATGTATATTATATACATTCAAGAATTTTTATTGGACTCAAATATTTTTTTACTTATTCCACCCGCGCATGTGGAATATGGAGGAAAAAGATTCACAATCCGAACAGCCGCAAAAGCATTTCTAAATATTATTCTAAAACTATGAACTTAACGTAAAATTCGCATATGTTCCATAAAGCTAGGGTATTTAATCTTCGTTAAGCTTTGAAAAATATTTTTCAATTTTTGTTTTCTTTTTTAGCAGTTTCTGCCTTTTGTGCGTTGTGCTGACTCGCCTTTGGTTCGGGTTTGAATTTTGGGTTTTAGTTTCAGTTTAGTTGGCTTAAAGTCTGTGATGCGCTTTTGCCTGCACACATTTTTGGTTAACTGGGCCCAATTAGCCTGTAATGTTTGCTGCTAGCTGTTTCGTTACGTTGCCCCAATAAATTTCCGCTTAAATTGCTGGCCTAACAAGTTGCCAAGTTTCACAAATTTACCATTCTTTCACTTTCAAGTTCGGCCTTGTAATTAGCAATTGTGCGAGTTTATTTTTATTTTTATTTTTTCAAAAATATATGTATGTATGCCCGTATCGCTTGTGCATACTTTGTGTACAATACTTTGCCGATACTTTCAGAGTTAAAACCGTGAAACCCTGAGTCTCCCCCGCTGGTTGCTGACTTTTCTTTGTTGTTGTTAAAAAAGTGCAAAAGTCAAACAACTGCTTAAGACAATGGCCGTGAGCGCGCGCAAACCAAGTGATGAAAAGCTGACAAATCTGTTAATTAGCTTTGTTTGAATGAACCCAGGGCAAAACCAACCATCCACTCTCCCCTGCCCTGCCCAGCTCCAGAATCATTTTGTAACCCCCTTCAGCTTCTCTCCTTTTGTTTGGCCTGTGTCTTTACTTTTTTTTGCTTTGGGTTTGCTCACTCGACGCGCCCGACTGAATCTGCACTTAATCTTTAAGTGCTTGGCTACCTCTTTGTGGTGCATTAGATGCTGCTTCTTATTACTTTTGCTCCTACTACTCCTATATACATATGTATATATATATATATATATATATATCTGTGTGCTCTGCACCTGGGCTTTGAAACTAATCCCGAACTCGTGTTACTTTGGCTCAATGAAATTAGCGCTAAACTTGATTATTGTCTGGCAGCTAATCGGCTGCATGTTAATGTCCCCGTGCAGCCCAGCTGCTGACTGCTGGGTCTTTTTTTTTGGCTGCCATTTGGAGTCACTGATTAAAATACGTGGTCAACTTTTTGGGCAGCCAATTGAGCGCTCGTTTAGTAAGTTTCGCTTAATTCGTTTTAGTAATTTACGGCAAAGCTCTGGCAAAAGCGGCTACCTAAATCTGTGCACACACCCGCGCACACACCCGTCCGCTACATACATACATCCACCCGTACAGTCGCGCACATTGTCTCACAAACAAAAAAACTTACCCAAACTTGGGCAGCCGTGCAGCCCAGATAAAACTCTTCATTCATTCATTCATTTCGACAAAATTATTTCTTATTTAAATAAAATGCTGAGCAGCATCTCTCGTCTTTCGAGTTGATGCTCCCACTTAATATACCGCAAAAGCCCGCACTTACAACGACGCCGAAATGAATAGCGGGGTATGTAAACATAAATTTTGTGTAGCCCCAACCTAAACCACCAGCCCCTCCCGCAGATCTTCTTGTGACTCTCCTTCTCCCTCTCGCCTGTCCCATATTGTGTTATTATCAACTGAGAATATTCTACGCATGCACAAATGTTGCCGTTGTCATTGAATCACGCTGTGCGCCGAGCACAGAGTTGGGCTGGGTGGGGCTTGGAGGGGGGCATTAGCATGGACTCCACTTTGATGACTGACTTTGTTCGCCATTGTCTGAGCTTCTGCCATGATGAAGCGCTTCGCGGAGAGTCTGCCATATTTTACAGTCCCCAACCGTACTGGCAAAAACTGACAGCCCCTAATCCCAGTCGGGCTGCAGACGCCTGATTAACGTTTTCCATCTAGTTAATAACTATGTATTGCCAGCTCATTTGTGGCCAACTAACCACACTAGGCAACATGGTAACTGTTTTAAATAAGCGCTTACAATTGCACTATTAACGGTAGTTTCATTATGCCCATTTTAAGTTTCCTGAAATAACTTAAGCTTTCCTTTGGATTGAAAGTGAGCTTTAAGATGCGGTTGTGGCAAACTCCGCAAAGAGCTGACCAATGTTTGCATGAAAAATGTAACGTTATGAGAATACGTTGAGCGTTGAAACGGCAGACAAGAGGGCGCCGGTTCAAATTATAGAAATAATTTTCGTATAAATAGCTAGGTACCATTCTATGTGAAAGCGGATGTCGCACAAAGAAGAATTAACAAGTATTATGTGCTGTCGAGAGAGTAAGTACAACAGAGAGAAAGAGGAAGAGAAGGAGAGAGAGAGCAAGAGCAAGCGTCTGTGAAAAGGTTAAGGAAGTGAAAGAAGTTATATTTTGGAAAATTAAATTTTCCAAAAAGCTCCTCTTCTGACTAACTGCAGGTGTAGACTTAGAAAGAGCGTATTAATTTAATTTAAGCTTTAAAATTGCCAAAAAATATTACTTTTATGCATACTATTTCAATTATAAATCTATGAACATTCATACAGCGCCTCTGGCAATAAATTCATAATAGCTTCATTTGAAAATATCCAATTTATTATTTCAGCAATTTTAAGCCTCCGTTTTGTGAATTTCACATCTAAAAAGCTGTTGTGCATTCTTCGCATTTTAGTTCTGGCCATGCTGGGGTCAATTTGGTTGTCCGCTGGCTATTTGTAATTTTCAAAACGTAATGCGATATAAAATATCAGCACTTTCCAGCTCATAAAACACATGTCACAGCATATGCATCAACGTAGAAGCGCGCAGTCTTTACAAATAATTTGGAAATTATTTGTTTAGTGGACCATATTAATGTCGTTCAGTGTAAATATTGGCAACGTGAATGCGTCATGACCAAATTTGAATTGGCCTCATCATCTTTTAGAAACCCCAACCAACCCCACATAGCTGCACCTATTGAAAGTTCACATTTCTAATGGCAGCCAAAAACGTACCTAATAAAAAATGAAATGAAAGGGAATATAAGTAGCACAGCCGTTACATATTCTCGCACATAGACACGCACACATCGATAAAGATGTTGCTATATAGGGCAGGCTCATTTAAATAAAGAAATATATATATATAATTTTTTTGTCCATCCGCTTGTCCTTTCAAGACATTTGCTGAGGCTTTGCGGCCTATTATTTTATATATATATATATTTTTTGTTAATTTTGTTCGTTTTTTCGTTTGTTTATTTTTTTTAGTGCGTATATTTGAATATAAATGGCGCATTTAGTTCGACTATATCAAGCACACGGCCATATATCTTGGCCAGCTTTTGTCCTTACGAGTACGAACTGTTACTCTGTGTTCCCTGTCTTTCCATCTATTGATAGTTGTTGGCTTTAAGGCCGCTCGAGAAACAAAACAGAAACCATCTACGAAAGTGCCTTTTCCACTCATCTATCCTCATCTGGTTTTAAACATTCCACTTTATGTTGTAGTTTTGACACAATGAGCAATAATCATGAATTTTACTTAGACCATAAAAAGAGAGAAAACACCCAGAAAGTCGGCCCAAGACGTCGTCCGAGCACATTAAATAAATGTTTTTCTGTCTGCATTGTTGCCTTTTTTTCTTTTTTGTGTACGCAATACCCATTGGAAATTGTTAAACACTAGGGAATAATGGTTGGGTGCAAGTACTTCTGATAGGCAGAAAGAAGAACTCAATTGACTTTCTCAGAGTCTAGGAGCAAGAGTCATATTATTTCGAAAAAAAAAATCCTTTTTTAGCAGGATATTAGGATAAATTGTAGATAGATTATCCATAGGTAGATCGTGTAAATCGATATACATATATATAGAAATTTAAATGTCTTTGAAATCAGCAAATATCGTATGTAAATATCGATCTATAAATTAATATAATAAAGAATGATTTAAAAAAAATGAAAAAAATTGAATCTGAAATTTAATCTATATTCAATTTAGAGAGCGATATCTTTCGAATAATCGGCATATACCGAATGTGCAATATTTTTTCATAATTATATATGAATATGAATATATCGAATATGAATTTTAAAATTAACAACAAACATTAATCATGACGATTGATATTAAGTGTGGAAATTAATTAATATCAACTTATGAATAAAGAGCCGTACTCTTTGATCGATACCGAGCTTCGAACTGAATTTCTTTGTGGCTGCATATATTTAAGCTGGAATACATTCCAGGGCAACTGCTAGTCATGCTCACTTCTTTCCTCTTTATGTGACTGCTTTAAAGGACAATCATTGGGCACAGCGGTTACCATTTTGTTGAGTGACCTGCCCAAGTCCTGCCTTTTCGCATTTTCTTAACCCTCGACCCTCCGCACGCTCACCCGCTCAACACCTCACCTTCTTGCTACTTTTCTCGCAAACCCCACTAGAAGGTTGCCTTTTGTTTGCCTGGCAAAGATTAGGACGCATTTGCGGTCACGTTATTGCCCACTGATTAGGCCATGCTGGCAAGCATTCCCCGTCCCGCACACCTTAAACGTGCACCCTTTGCGCCTTACTGTCACTTAATGGGCTTTACACTTCATGTTAGATGCACCCCGAGGGGGCCTTTGCTTTTCAATTTGTTAACTTATGCAACTCACAGTGATAATTCTCAAATTGAGTATTAAAATTTGTCCACGCCTGCAGCTACAATATGCATTTCGAATATTACAAAATGTACCTTAAATTTGGAAAATTCTTTTGCTTTTTTTTGTGTTCTTGGTCTTTTCTATTTTAATAATAATAATTTGTATTTTGGTCTTTTGATCGGTGGGTGGGAAAACCGTTTTGCGCCTCTTTCGACTCAATGCACAGCACTTACTAAAAATTTAATAAATAAAATATGTTATTTATATTGCTTTTTAGCCCTCTCTGTGTATGTGTGTGTGTGTGTTTGCCTGTATGTGTGTCTGTGTGTCCTTATGTGCTTTGTCGTTTTTGTTTGGTCTCACAAATTTTTGATGAAATGTTTTCATTTAATACTTATATTCCTATACGCAGTACGAGAGTACTCTCATAGGTGCAATATACACACAAACTGCTCTAGCTGCGTTCTTCAGTTGGACCTGAATGGACCTACACACACATGTACATTGAATAACAGGTATATATATATATATATGCAGCTAGTCTAGAGATGGTCACATGACTAAAAATATTCCGTGATGCATAATAAAACATGCAACAGAATTGCATTTCTTTCTCACACAAAGTATTTTTTCTTTTCTGGGTTTTCCTTATTTTTTGATATGCTGGAATCCCAACTGAAGTTGGAGATGTCGTCTGGCATAAATGGCAAATAGCTTGGGACACATTATTATATACACATACGTGAATTTTAAATTTTAGTTATGTTTCGGCTAGTCTTAGCGGGTTTTGGCATTCATTTGGTTTCTTTTTGGACGAATAAAGTTGGAACTGTGTTCTTTTGAGAGAAACTTAACAAATGATGACAGTATGAATTTGTTTTGCTTAGATAGAACATGAAGAGTGCAGGATTTGCAAGTTTTTCACACTCTGTCTGTTTATTCGGTCGGATTCTAAGGTAGATCCCCTTTTCTATAATTTATACAATTTTCATACCAAAAAAGGTAATACGTTATAGATATATACTCTATATATATATCGATTTGTTATGGATATACAATAGGAATTAAGGAAAAGGAAAAATACGTTTTGGTTCTGGTTTAATATATGAACCTTCCAATTGCTGGTTAGTCTTACTAGCTGATCTCTCTTCGCTCACTCGCTCTCTCTTTCTCTCTTTGCTCAATCCTTCGTGAAACCTACAAAATTTAACCTTTTTACTTTTTACAAAATTGAAGAATTTGTATCTTATATGAATGGAGAAATAGTATGTCTGACCCTATCACTAACAGGTTAGGACTATAATTTATATATGTTTTGGCCTTGGCTTGAGTTTAATTTAAATTGTCAACTGATGAAAATATTTGAACTTTCAAGAATTGGAGTTTTTGTTCTATATACAAATTTATTAAATTTTTTTATATATTTTATTCACAAGATATTTAGCAAATTTAATTTATATTGAATAAGAAATATTTGTATTTTGTTGTGCTTGACTAGATGTGATTTATACGGACTTTATTTAATTACATTAAATTATTTCAATATTTTGATATGGCATGAGATTAGAATCTCTATATTTATATTTTATATGAAATTAAATTCTTATTATTAAGCTCACGCTTCCACCTCTAAATCCTTATACTAGACGTATGAGCAATACCTGTGCTGCTACATTTAAAAAATATCACTCATTCGCTACGTTTTGCAGAGTGTGTCTCTTATATTTTATTCATTTGATGTGACGTCTATCGGCCTTGTCTTTGCGCCAGCATTTTAATGCCCCTTAATAAAAAATAGAAAGGTTGAGGGGAGAGCGAGAGAGGTGGCGGGCAACCAACAAAAGAGAGAGAGAGGGCAATAGAGAGTTAGAGGGCAATCAATGGACAGGTTAATATGCGAAAAATGCACACGGCCGTGTTCATTGATGTATTTACTGGCTAGTATTTGAAAAATACCCTATAAAAATACCCACTAAAAATATGCATATTTCGGCTGAATTACTCAAGTTGTGTCTTAGACATTAGCGAAGCGCGTGTTTTAATATATTTACAGCATTTGTTTTTTATTTTTGGCGATCCATTAGAGTTGTTAATCGGGAATTGTTTGCTTAGCATCCGGAGTTGCGGCTCGATCTTCCGCTCGTAGGGTCGGTCGCGGAATCGTCACTTACCATTTTTCATGCTCGGTTCGCGTTTTATTGAGGGCGCTTTCCTCAGGGTTTTGGTCTTGAATTCGGGCTTGGGTTCTTCTTTGGGTTCTTTGAGAATTTCATCAACTTTGGGTACCTTTTTCAGCACTGGCCGTATTTTTAGCAGATTATCGGTGCTCTTGCTGGGCAACGGCTTCTCCTCGCGCTTCACGTGCCGTAATTTCGGTTTCTCCAGCTTGAAGCGCAGACGACGCTCGCGCTCCTCCTCCGTTTCGCCTTCGACGGCCTCATCGTCATCGTCGGGAGCCAATTTTTTCATCGATTTGTCGCGCTTGACCACAACGCTGCGCAATTTGGGTTTCTCTAGAGTGAAACGTTGTGTCAACTCACTTTCCTGCGGTTCCGGCTTCTTGTTGATCTGCGTCGGACGCAGCTGTGCGGCTTTCTTCACATGCTCCGGCAGCGTGGCATCTAGCGTGGTGTCGTCGTCGTCGTCGTCATCGTCGTCGTCGTCTTCTTCTTCCTCTTCGTCTTCGGTTGCTTCCTCCTCGGATTCAGTTTCTTCTTCACTTTCCTCCTCCTCCTCCTCGCTTTCTTCATCCTCGGAGGAAGATTCGGGCGGTGGCGTTGGCTCCTTCTTGGTCGCTGGCTTTTTTGTTGCCAAACTGGCCGCCACTTTCTTAACAGGCTCTACAGCTGATTTCTTTGTTGGTTCTGGCACTGGTTTTTTCACGGGTTCCGCTTGCTTTTTGGCAGCTGCTGTTGTTGTTGCTGCTGCAGTTTTCTTCACGAGCTCTTCCGCAGTCTTCTTGGCTGTGGTTGTTGCCTTTGCTTTGGTATTGCTGGTTGTTGGTGCCGGGCCTGCCTCTTCACCATTCTCCTTGGCGGCTGCTGCCTTTTTGGCCCAGGGCGTTGTCGCTGGCTTTGTCGCCGCATCCTCTTTCACCCATGGTGGACGAAATGTGGTGCGTCCGCTGCTGCTGCCGGGGCCAGCTGCTGCTGCCGGTGCTGCTTTTGTTGTTGTTGTGGTGCTACGGGGCGTCACGAAGGGCATTTCAGGGCAACTCAGCAACTGTTTTCCGTTCTGTTAATTCTCTAGGGGTTGTTGTTGTTTTTACTGTTCGCCCACTTTACCTCGTCTATTTGCACACACTTTTTTAATAATTTTCTGTGATTCTTATGCCGCGTTCTTTTTGTTGTTGTTGATGAAAACACAAAACTTTGCACATTAGCACCAGCGCGGGGTGGGCGGGCGACGGGGCCAACACGACACTTGGCTCACTCGCCACTTGTCCAAAAGTTGTTTTTTTTTCTATCTTAATTTTTTTTGTACAATTTTTCTTTTTTTTTTCTTTTTGTATATTTTTTGTGTATATATATTTTTATTTTTGTACGCTTGTTGTTGTGATTTGCGTTTTGTGCTATTTATTTAAATCTTTGTGCTGTGGACGATGAGCAACAGCTGTTTAAAATATTTTCAATACTCAATTCCGTATATATTTGGGTATGTTTCACTTTGAGAATTTATTTTTAAATGGATGCGCTCATTAGCTGGCGGCGCATTTGTTGTTGTTGCTCCTTCTGTTGTTTTTGTTGTTGATATTGTTAGCGTGTATGTTTTGGCCAAAATGCACAGATAGAATGTAGGCCTTTGTGTCATAGTAACAAACGGCGTCTAAAACTGTTCAAATTGGCCAAATTTTCCGGCTCTAACAAGCTATGTTACGCGTTAAATCCCATGCATTTTCAGCTAACTGCCATAACAACAAAAGCAACAACAACAGCAGCAACAACAAACGACAGCTAACAATTTGCTATGCCACTGTGCCTCCGATATGTAAAAGGCGAAAATATTTAATTTTAGGTTCTTTGTGCCAGCGAGAGTCAAAAAAATCGTCGGCAGAATCGAAAAAGAAGCAACAAAAAAAAAAGAAAATTCGGAAAAGCGGAAAAAAAATCCGTGCTGCCTCTGCGCTTGCGTTTTTGCCGCTTTTGCCTCGTTTCACAAAGTATACAATGAAACGCACACTTACGCTCATAGACACACACACACACACATGCACAGAAAAGCACATTAAAGAGGAAAATACACAAAAAAATATAGCAGCACCGAGAGAATGAAATGTGAATTTGTTTTATTCCATTGCCAGTTTCCATGGTTTCCTCTCTTGCCTTCTTTTTTTTTGCTTTTCCATTCTCCATTTCTCCTATTCGTGCGACGGCCTTTTGCAAATTTTGGTTTCCTTCTTTTTTAACAAAATTTCAGTTTTGCCTTCGCGTTAATTAAACATGACATGCAAATAAAAATTTTACTTATAAATATGCCGTCATTAGAAGCGGAATTATATAGCGAGGACGCGCCATAAAAGCTCAAATGCGATGGCCAACGATTTGTTTAAAAGTTATTGTAATTTTGATTTTATTCAGAAAAAAATATTTATTTTTTAGATTTATCAAAGCTTTGGCAGTTTTTTTTTTTTTATTTTATGGACAGCGTTTGACTGGCATTTTCTGGCTAAATCGGTGGCATTGGCTGTGCAAATCTTTTTGCTATGCTGCGCATTTTGCTTGATTTATTTATATATATATATTTATTTTATTTAATTTTTTTTTTCAATATTCTTTCAAATTTTGATTCGTTTAATGCAGCTGCATTGCACGTTGCGGCTGTTTATAGACACATATATTCTTTTTCTTTCCATATATTAAACAGAACGCCCACACACACAAACACACAATCACACACACATACACACTTGGCACAGTGGGGCAAATAAACACATAGAGGAGACGGTTTTAAAAACTTTTTTCTTTTATCTCGACACGCAGCGCGTATGACGGCGTTTCAAAAACTAAATTCATGTATTTTAAACAGCACGCCAAATGCTTGAAAATTTCGAATAGAAAACCATTTTTATAAATTCGCTCTCGACGCGCGGCCAAAGTGTTCTCTGCGCACGCTCTCAAGGCAAAAAAAAAAAAGAAAATATTTAGAAAAATTTGAAATTGAAATTAATTTTGGCCGACAAAAAGCATATTTTTAGCCACTTGCTCGGACACAGTTGAGCGCGCAGCCGATTGACCTTATAGCAGGTGCAGCATAGTTCAATAATACTGGAATTATGAACATATATATAGATTTATGTTACATATTTTTATATATTTACATATATATAGAGTCTCGAGTATCTGGCTTAAGTAGCCGGCGTCTGTTTATGGTGTGACAATAGCTAAACTCTTATCATTTACTTTGGGCACATTAAATGGGTCTCAATTACGCAAGTTTCTTGTGCCTAGATTATACGGTTTGTGTGTAGGTGGGCTTTTTTTTAAGGGCGTAACGCGTCTTACCCTGTGATAAAAACCACTCGTCTAGAAAATCCAAACCCATTTTTTTTAGCGCCTGCCTCTGTTCTTTTGTATTCCTGTAAATCTGTTTTCTTTGTTGATTCTTTAGTTTCTCTTGCAATATTTACATTGTCGCAATCGCCCAGTTGTGCTGTAGCCTTCTCTCCGTTCTATCTGTTGAATGCGTTTGACATTTGCCGCAGACTGATTGCGGGAATTAGCTATCGTTTAGTGCGTGATATTATTTTTAGTAACGAACTGATTGCATATCGATTAGTTGTAATGCATTCTCACTGCGAACCACCGCGAACAACGTACAAAACTCTAGATCAAAGGAACTCACGAAACTTTGGAAAAAGATGTTCAGAAAACATAAAAGTACGCCATAAAAAAGTTTACGGAGAAGCTTATATGACATTTCTGTATTATTAGAACTCCATAAAACTGTGGGTTATAGAAAGATGTAGAGTTAGAAAGAATATGAAAAAAAAAAAATAAATAAAACTAAAGATGTTTCTGGTACTTTTAAAAGTTACTAGAACATATATTCCGTTTGTGTGTTTGTTTGTTTCCAGATACTTAATATATATGCGAAGAATGCAAATTAAATTAGAAATACCATTTCCAGGGTGAACCAGTACAAAAAGTTAAGAACTTCCAAAAAAAAAAATCTGGATCTAGATAGAAAGTCTCGAAACATTTTAAAAATTAAGAGACCATAGGTGCCATTTCTATATTTTTAACTCCTTATACTTAAAATTGATTCCTATTAAAGGGAAGAATGACACTAAAATTATAAATTGCATTTTTACTATGTGATCATTAGAAGTCTATGTACCGAGAATAGAATCTTGAATATAGATTGTAATTAAAAATAAAAAGGTTTCTGTTACTATTGAAATACTATATTAAACTTACAGGAAAACAGTCATTTAAAAATGCCAAAAATAAAGTAAAAGCAAAGAAATAGCTGGAATTATGAAACGAATAGAAATAAATAATAAATAGGTTGTGATAAGGAGTTCTTGTCAATTTTGAATTTTTAGAAAGAAACATTTATTTATTCAAATAAATTATTAAAAATAAATGTGTATATATACACATATAATAACATTATATAACAATATTAGCTTTGAGCTATTAAAACAGACCCAACTGATTATAGTATAGAAAACTGAAACTAGAAAAAGTTAATACACATCTAATTAGGAAAAGAAAGGTAAAAAGTAATTAAAGTTCAAAAGGAAATGAATTAAAGCAGGAATTGCAGTCGAACCAAAGGCGACAAAGAGTTAAAATAAAAAGGAAGGGAAAAGCAAAAGGCAGCTTGAGATGGGCTTGCGAGATAAAAATTGAATAGTTTAAAAGCCGGGCTACATTAGGAATCGACGACTGCGTGAAGAAAAACAACTTAAAAAGCCAACAGGAAAAAAGCACAGAAGCATTGCTATGAAAGCAAAGAAAAAAGTATAAAAATAAGAAGAAATCTAAGTGGAGACCGTAAACGGATTGAAAGGAAGAAATAAAGAGCAAATTTCCGAAAAAGAAAAGCAAAGGAAATAAATGCCAAAATGCGGTGACGCAAAATGCTGAACAAAAATGTGATAAGGTGGAGTTATGAAAAGAAAAGGTATTCAGTTCCATGAGCGCGGGGGAATGCATAAAAAAATGCCAATATAGAAAAAAGTCAGCCACCTCCCTAGTATTATGTGAAATGTAGCCCACATAATTTCAATTAACTTCTCAGTTGGCGTTGCTCGTCAGTGTCAAATTACAGAAATATCTCAAAATAGATGAGCATTTAAATGGGCAGTCGCTTCTCTCGTGGGCTTATAATTAATTAATTTATTTCTATTTAAAATTCTATGAAAATATGCTCCAGTAATTATTATTTCTCGCTCCAAATATATTTCCATTTGCTGCGCTGCACAAAACCAATTTTAAATTAGCTAAACGTTTGCTTAAACGCACGTAAACAAATGTGCGCACACACATACAAGCACACACAAGTATATACAAACAATAAATGTTTTATAATTTAACGTTTTTCAACACTGTCATTTGCATGCCTAGATATTGCACTAGGCGTATGCGTAATAAAAACATTGACAAAACAAGCGAACTTCTGCGGTGCACGGGGTAAAGTGAATATAATGTTAGTTGCAGCAAGTGAAAAAATTCTTACACTTTTTATTTGTACTGCATTCTGTTTGTGAAATTTCCCAGATGAACATAAATATGTATGCATATATATATATATGTTGTGTGCATGGAAGTTAGTCGAAAATAAACGCTCGCATAGTTTTGAGGCCATATGCAGCAAACAAATTTGCGCTGCATACTTTTTGGCGGTGTCAGAAAACATTGACTACCACTTGTATACGCTGTAACATTTATGGTAGTGTGGATATATTAGCAAAAGCGGTTTTCGGGATTGTTAAAGTGTTTTATTCATTAAATATTAAAAATATACAAAATTCTAATATAATGTCTAGTGAAAATGTTGTTTCTACCCTGAAAGAAATATTCATAAAATGTAATAAAAAGTTAAAAATAATAGCATATAGTAGGAAATAGGAAACCCCTCTATATATTCCAGTCGATCTTATTTACAAGCAAATCATAAAATATTTTGATGTTTTTCCCAAAGGCAAATATAGCTGTAAAATGTGTGCGACACAGTACAAAGTATTTTGCTGCGGATATTTTGTAGCATTACATTTTTTTGGTTATTAAAATATATTTGTTTTTATACCCTAAACTTATTGACGGGTAAAAAGGGTATAACGCTTTAGTGCATATGTATGTAGCAGGCATAAAAAGCATCTTCCCGACCCCGTAATGTCTATATATTCTTGATCAAAAGCCGAGTCGATCCAGCCATTCCCGTCTGCCCGTCTGTCCCTCTCCCTCTCTCTCCGTATGTACGAACGCATTGATTTCAGAACCTATAAGAGCTAGAGACTTGATATTTAGAACGTAGATCTTCCTAGTGCCCGCACAGTACTTTTCGTTAATCGATAACTTTCCTCGATTCCAAACAATCGATAAAAATCGATATCAAAATCCTGTTCTTTGAGCAAATCTTCTAGAGTTAAAGAGCTACAGCCACCAAATTTGCCATATAGCTCCTAGAATATTATTTAAAGAAAGTATCTTTCATTTTATAGTTTTATTTTATTAGTGATAAGGTATCGCGCGGGTAGCGTATGCTGCATTGTTGGTAGAAGAAAGTTCAGGGTATCCTCAAGTCCAGTCTAGCTCAATGAAATTGGCACAGGGTGGCGTCTAGTCGTGCACTTCCCCTCGGTTCAA
Source organism: Drosophila novamexicana (assembly GCF_003285875.2). Taxonomy (NCBI): domain Eukaryota; kingdom Metazoa; phylum Arthropoda; class Insecta; order Diptera; family Drosophilidae; genus Drosophila; species Drosophila novamexicana. Next base: position 611,677 of record NW_020824864.1, on the reverse strand, counting down.
TTAATTCTCTGTTTGCCTTGTTTCGCTTTGTGCACATAGTTAAATTTAGTTTGAAAAATCATAGCACAAATCGATAAAATTAAAAGCCACTTTAGAACTGAGTTTCATTATTTTACTTTTTCTATGTTTTAATTGTGTGGCTTTGTTTGTATTCTATTTTATTTATTTTTTATGTGATGACAAGTTGAAAACTTGCCAGGGCCGTAAATCAATTTGGTGAGCGTAGACAACTTCACAGCGGTTTGTAATAAAAAATAACAAAGTCGCACTAATTGAAAGCATTCGCCTGGCGAAATTTCATTGCAATCAAATTGCGAATTGCAAATTGTACAGAAAGGCAAGTTAGAGTGTTTGAGTTGGCATTGCCCGACTAGCAGATACCCTGAATGAATACAAACGAATACAGATACACACACTTGGGCAGGCAAGGGCGTCGCACGCCCTTGTTTTGTCCTCTGTTGCTTTTTGTCCGATCTTCATGAAGCTTTTGGTCATCCGAATATACTTGAATACAAAAGCCCATGACGTTATATCCAAAACTTTCACAAACCAAAATTGCTGTCTTTAGCTCTTGTAAGCTGCGAGGTATGGTCAAAAATCTATTTCTATCGAAACCATGATAACAGACAATAGACTTATTGATAACTTGGCTAGCTCGACTTGGTTATTCATGTTGATCAAGAATTTATATATTTCTGCTGCCTGTGAAACACATTTTCCCAAAACCAATCTACCCTTTACAGGCATTTTTAATGGGTGCAATAATTTTTAATAAATGAGGCGAGCATTTAAAATTGTAATGCTAATAGTTTGTGTTTATTTGTATACGCTCTCGTTCCTTCTCTTTCTCTCTTGCTTTAAAACTTAAAAAATACTGTAAATAGGCCTCTCTCCTTCTCTCTCTCGCTCTCGCTCTTTCTTTCTCTCTCTCTCTCTCTATGTCGCTCTTTCGCTAAGAGACTCTCGTGTAATTAAAGTAGCTTCTGTTTGTTTGGCTTAAGCCATTTTAACTGCGGGCTGCGCCTCTGCGGTGCTGTTGAGCTGCGTGAAATGCGGCCAGGTGGAAATCTCCTGATACAGTCTGCCACCTGGACATTCGGTATCGCGCACCTGTCTGTGCCCGAGCAGCTTGTAGGCCGGATCAATATAGCCCTGGGCCACGCCGAATGCAATCAAATCCTGTGCTGAATGCAGCATGCGTGCGGGCGGAAGTTCAGCTTTTGGTTTGATAAGGAAATGAATTTATTAGTTAACATTCTGTTTGGTTAAACCAAATGTGACTCACTTCGCCAATCGCCGATGAGCACAATGCCCACGCTCTTGTCATTATATTTGGGCGCATGGGCGCCAACCACATTGAAGCCACGTCCCGTATAGATCAGCCCGTCGCCGCCAATGCCAAAGCTATAGCCAATGTCATTCCAGCCGCGATCCACCTGATGGAAGTCCTGCATTTCGCGCATGCTGCGCATGCAATCCGGCGTGCTCTCGCATACGGCTGGTATATACGAATGATGAATGATCACAAAAGGTGCGGGTCCATTAAAATAATCCACCTGTTTGGGCATGCGCGCACCCCAATCGGCGCGCGACAACAGCTGCGAGATGCCGCCACCGCCACCCGGACCAGCTCCTCCCTCCGTCGTAACCGGCTGCATGTGCTGGCTGTAACCTGTGTGTTATAGAGCAGAGATTGGCCATCAGTTTATTGACTTGTTTAAGTTGGATTTCAGTTGCAGTTACACGATGTTTTCTTTATTTACAATTTTCGTACTCTGTCGAGGTGTCTGTGTATGTGCGGTTGTGTATCGGCGCGTGTGTGTGTGCGTGTATGTTTGGCAAAACTTTTGTCAGCATTAATTGCAACAGTTTGTTTAACTTAAACTTTATCAAGTCTCACGTTCAGCTTCCGTGTGCCGCGTTGCCATTGATAAATTATATTGGAAACGTATTCCCCTGGCTGCTGGTGTTGTCTGTTTGTCTGTCTCTCTGTCTGTATATGTGTGTGTGTGTTGCCTCAACGAAGTGAGAAATCGCAATGAAACGCCAACGCCAAATGGTAGCCGGAATGTCTCTGAAAAATTCCCCGCATACCACCTAACTAGGCACAACAACAAGAGCCCCGACAGACAGAAAGAGAGAGAGAGACAGAGAGAGACAGAGAGAGGGAGAGACAGAGAGAGTGAGAGCGACTTAAACTGCCTGCTTAAAGTGCCCAAACAAGTCGTTGCCCCAAGCTGATTCGTATTGATATATAATCAGTTTTAGATAGTATATAGATTTTATAAATATATCTCTTGCCCACTCTCGCCTCTCTACCCCTATATTTCTTTCTCTTTGCGGTGCTTTCGCCAAACGTGTCAATTAATGAACCGGCCTCAGTCCATATAAAATATGCATAAAGTTTGCTCGCCAATTTGTTGTTTACTGATAGGTTTAATACACTACAAAATGCGAGGAGTCTGACGATTTTGTACAAGCTTCCGTTTAGGGGGTCGCAGTTCATTAAAGTATATATTCTAATAATATTATATTATATGAAATCAAAAATTTCGGAGAAAGTGTGAAATGATCAATACTTATCTGAGAGAAATAACCATATGTGCGCTTAGCAAAAGCTACATTAGGTATATACCAATCTATGAACCCTCAGATCAAATGTTACAACCATGAAAATGTTTTTTTTTTTTTTTACTTTTTGTATAACCTTGTGGTTAACAACATTTAAGCCACATCCGGTTCAGATATAAAAAATCCCTTTATTTATGTCATCAATAGCTTAATAAGCAATCGCACAATTTTCTATTTACTCAGCTGAATTTTATTCTTTTAAAAATTAAAATATTTTCTTGAAACATTTCAAGCCAAAAATGTGGTGTGTCTAGTAGAGCTTTAATTGATACGATTGTACTAATTGAACAACAGTTGTGTTTAAAGTACTACAATCGAATCATTTTTATCAACTACCGATAGACCTGAGTCATCAAATAATTGTTGGCTGAATTTTTATACCCTAAACCCCTCAAAAAAGGGGTTTAAGGGTATATTGTATTTGTGCAAAATCCAAATGTATGTAACAGGCAGAAGGAAGCATCTCCGACCCCATAAAGTATATATATTCTTGATCAGCATCAATAGCCGAGTCGATCTAGACATGTCCGTCTGTCTGTCCGTCCGACCGTCCGTATGTATGAACGCAAGGATCTCAGAACCTATAAGAGCTAGAGACTGAAATTTTAGATGTTTAGATGCTCCTAGTTCCCGATAATCGATAACTTACTCCGTTTCCAAGCAATCGATAAAAAATCGATATCCTGTTTTTTGGGAAATTTTGGTAAATAATAAGAGCTAGAGTCACCAAACTTGGCATAAGCTTCTAAAATAGAATATATATGCATTTGATGTTGGAAGACGAGGGTTCAGGGTATCCCCTAGTCGGGAGCTTCCGACTAGAACCTCTTGTTATATATAAATTAAGATTTTAAATAATTTGTCTTCGCGGATTATCTTGATTGAACTTTATTTGAATAATTATTTGTAAAACACTAGGCCGACACGCCGTAGTGAGTGACTTAAATTATACACGAAGTCGCTGGGGCGATGTGCCGCAGTGAAAGTCGAATTAAAAACTAAATTTACAAAAGATTTATCAAAAATACCTAAGCTATTGTGTGCTTTCACAACGGCTGCTAGAATGCTTAGCTTGCGCCTCGTGCGCCGCCGTCGTGCAAGAACATCCGGCCCAGAGCTATGTCAGCATCTGCGGCTGGTGTTATGTTGCATTTTGCTGACCCCTGTTAGCTCGTAAGAACATCCGGCTCAGTGCTATATCAGCATCTGGAGCTGGTGTCGTTGGCCTCTGTTAACTTATACTTATGTTGAAGTCGTCAGCCAGAAATGAATTTAGCTACTTTTTGTCGCATCTCATATCAAGCACGTGAGAGCCTGCTTAATTGTTAGGTCAACTATTTTTAGCGTCATTTATCAACTCTGCTTCATATACGATTTTATATTAATTTAGCAAAAGTCTTGCTTACTTAAAACGCTTTATTAAAAAATACAAAAATTAAATTATTCAAAGCTATTTTCAATTCTGAAATGCAAACTAGAATACAAACTTAATCAAAATTGTTAGCGTATGTCAGCTGTCTGTGTTCTGCGCTGTTCTCGTATAATCCACAAATAATGATGAGTCAGCTTTAAAGTTTAACAAATGATTTTCAAATATTATGCGAATGCGATGTCAACAGGTGGTATCATCTATCAGTTGGACCCACGGAGACAGCTGTAGGCCAAAACGCGGCCTTCGAAGTTAACTTTCTGGTTCCCGGTCGCCCGCAGCTCATAAATGCAAATAAATCTGACAGCAAACTATTTTCATTCAAAATTCGTTAAATGTATGCGCGGGTGGTGACTGTGATTGAGTGTGTGTGTGATTGAGGGTGTTTGTGTGTGTGAAGGTGTTTGTGTGTGTTTGCGACCAGAAAGAGAGTGAAACTTTTGCAGCATCCATTTGGCATGTTTGCCAAGGCGTCGACAACTACCACGCCTCTTCCTAGCACATTTATATGCATACGTAAACTTGGCAACAGAGCAATTTTGAGGCTGCAGAAGTTTAGCTGCTGGGAGGATCTGTGGCTACACTTGACTAAATCAATAGCAGAAGCTTCTAATTACAAAATTTTAGGGCCAACATTTTTGCTAACGCCTGCTCACAATTAAGAATCAGATATATATAGAGAGAATGTATATGGAACGAGGTTTTTTAATTAAAATTTCGGGACATTTTAAGTCCAAAGCTAAAAGTTCTTGAGTACAATTTAGTACAATTTAATTGTAGTTGCATATAACTTTGGTTTTTCTTAACCGATCTTTATGAAATTTTCTACAGTATATCTTATAGTACCATAGAATATGTGTGTATTCTGAAAAAGTCAATTGCATTTAAATTGTGGTTTAAATTGGTTGGCAATAAAAGTTGGGTTATTAACTTGATTTATAGCTCTGGGATGGTAGCGGGGAGGTGGCGATAGGTATGAAATGAAAGATACTTGAAATATATATAATATTCTAGAAGCAACATATCATGTTTGGTGGCTCTAGCTCTTATTATTTACCCAATTTGCTAAAAAAAACAGGATGTCGAAATCGATTCTTATCAAACTCGATCTGCGCGGGAACTAGGAGCACCTACATCTAAAATTTCAAGTCTCTAGCTCCTATAGGTTCTGAGATCCTTGCGTTCATACATACGGACGGACGGACGGACGGACAGACAGACGGACATGGCTAGATCGACTCGGCTATTGATACTGATCAAGAATATATTTACTTTATGCTTACTGCTGCCTGTAACATACATTTGGATTTTGCACAAATACAATATACCCTTATACCCATTTTTAATAGGTTCAGGGTATAAAAATGTTTGATTTAAGTAAAAAGTAATATCTGTACTTAAATCAAGAAAAGTGAAAGCTATCTTGAATTTTTAGCTCCAAGGCGTTAATACCATAGTTTCTTAATTTCAAAGTAAAAATGCGGGAAACTTAAATATTGTTGGTCTAAAATAAAGCGTATTTTGTTGTTACAAAATATTTTAAAGCGTTTAAGGTTTGATATTTTACTATGCCGTTTTTATAAAAATATAGAAAAAATTAATTCAAGTTGTGGCGTGCTTTTAAAATTCATATTTTATATACGAATTTCATGCTTAACAATTATTTCCTATATACTTGAATGAAGTGCTTAGTTCTTGATCCAAGTTTTTGCGTACTTAAAAAGACGTATTTGAAATACGATTTTTATGCTTGACTTAAGAATTGCTGATATTGCCGCACTTGCTGCAAGTGTGGTCGGAACTTGAATTAGGAATGGAACGAAAACGAATCTCAAACTAGAGCTGACGATAGAACTGGAGTGGGAGCTGGCGCTGGAACTGTAACTAAAGTTGCGTCTTTTGGCTTGAATACTAAACAGAGTGTGCAAAGGGGGCGTGTTTGGGGGCTGGCTGTCAAATCATTTGCTGTTTAATTTATGCCTTTGGCTTTTTCAGTAGTGTTACCCGTTAATTGCGTTTATACACTCTATCTCTCTCTCTTTCTCATATATTTACCGTTAAGCCCGGTCTGGCACGTAACACTCGTGCCAACAGCCGACCCCTCGATATAAACCCCTTTTAGTACACGCTTCTCTAATCGTTGGCCCTAATTACACGCGGGGCTAATAAAGTAAACATTAAACTCGTTGTGCTAATCAATGTTGTAAGCTATAAACAAAATAAACTCACACACACACACACACACATACACATAAATAACTCCACCCTCGAATGTTAAATAATTAGTTTGAGATGGGCCCAGGCTCATGTTTTATTAGGAAATTGCCTCAAAAAAGTAATTTTCCTCAAATTGCATGAAATTGACTTGCCCCGTGGCACACGCTGAGAGCGAAGTGATGGAAAGTGGGGCTTGTCGGTACAAGAACACAAATATCCGCATACCTGAAAACATATAAGTTAAGCCCGCATACCGCACGCATTAAACAAATATTTTGGTTTTGAACGGAGTATAATATAGTATGATATATGAAATATTCGAGATTAAGTCACGCTCCGTTTAAATAAAAAATTAAATAAAAAAAGTACCTGTGAAAAACGCCACAAAAAAGAGGAAAAAAACAATAAACAGTAGCAGTTGCTGCGACCAAAATACTCTAAAAAGTTTGAATTTTATGTCTAATTCAAGGTTTAATTTACTTCTTGCCAATTAATGAGTCAGAAAATGTATTCAGGTGTCTACTTATGAAGCTTATCTATCAGCTTCTCCCTTTAAAATGAACCAAATAAAAGAGATTATAGAAATCACAAACTCTACTTTTTCGGCTTTATTTAAAAATAATCATGCCGTTTTAGGCAGAATTCTTGATTTTCGAGATCTCTATTTAATATACATACATTATTTTAAAGAAACATATAAAATAAATATAGACTAAAAATGTTTCTGTTGCAAAGACTAGTCAGACGGAGGAATATATTCAACCGTTTTTCTGTTTTTATCTTTCCGACAATTCCCAATTTTTACTAAAAAACTACAAACTGCCCAATATACATTTTTGTTTTTAAGTGGAAATATGTTAGAATATTGTGCTTTACACAACAAAAAAAAAAGAAGGAAATCTGTATAACATTCTATAAAATGTCATGAAATGATTGGGTTCTACGCGACTTAAACAATTTCCAAGATCATTTTATATTAAAACAAGTTTATTTTATTTTCCTGCTGACTTCGAGCGTTGCAAATGAATACATTAAGCTGCTATACCCTTAACGTAAGTGTATAAAAAAACAATCAATTATAATGTGCATATTATGAAAAGTCCCTCATCCGACTGTCAATGATTGTGTGCGTGTGTGTGTGGGAGAGTGTGTGTGCGAGAGTGTGTGTGCGTTTGGCGTTTAAATGACATTTTTGTTAAATGAAAATAATTTAATTTGCGCACAATCTGAAACATAAATTTGTAAATAGTATGGGTATTACGAGCAGCAGTACGAGTATACAAATTACTGCCTGTACAAGATGCATATCTCTTGCTCTCTCTCCCTCTCTTTCGCTCTCGCTCTCTGCCAGCAAACAGGGTGAGCTAGCAACAAATTTCAGTGGCATTGAACAGGCGTGCAGAAACTGGCGATAAGCAGCATTTGCTGTTGTGCGTGTGTGTGTGTCTCAGGGGCAGCCTAGCGATAAGGCGGCAACAACACTTACCCATCATAGATAGCAAAAGTAATCCAAGTGCTGTCATGTTTGCAGGTGTTGCGTGTTTCTGCGGCTCTGCTTGGTTAGGAACTTTTTTGCTTTGTGCTTTTTCTATATTTATTTGTTTTTATATCTTAGGAACTCTTTTTTTTTGTATTGTATTAAGAATGTAATTTAATTTGTGCTATTGGCAAGAATTGTGCAAGTTTTTGAAATCAGAAAATTTTCACATGCTTTATTTTTGGGCTTATTTTTGCGTTATGTTTCGCATTCGCGCGTCTCTGAAGAGCGAATGACTAGGCTGCATAAGGGCGCACCAATGTTTATAGACGTCTCCCAAATTTTTTTGTACTATTTTTATTTAGATTTGTTGTTGTTTTTTTTTTTCTATTTATTTTTTGTTTTTTGCTTGTTTACTTCTTTTTTTCGCACCAGCGCTGTCGACGTCAGCGTCGCTGTTGTTGCCTGCGCGCAATGCCAAACAATTTTTAAATCGCATGAAATTTATTACCAAGCGCCAGCTGCGACGTCGACGTCAACACTGGCGTCGCCGTCGGCGTTGCCGTTGCGCAGTCGAAGCAGCTGCTGAGCCGTTCATTCGATTTGCTCTTTGCCGCTCCGTTGCGCTCGCTCCCGCTCAGCTGGAATCGTGTTTTCTTTCTTTTGCGATCGGTTAGCTCTCAATTGTTACTGATAATGTTATCAGCTCTGTGGGGGATTTGTTACGCCCCCTCGCCTGGTCTAATTGGTGAGCTGTATGCATACCGTTAGGGCTTAAAGGTTCAAATTCCTGTGTGATTTACATAGGAATTTGTACGAATTTTGTCGACCTCTTGTTTTGTGCGTTGAACTTAATTTTCTGTTTTATTTTGTTGCTTTTTATATGGTCTGATGGACGGTACTTTTTATTTGCACTCGGGTTACGGGTACTTTTTTTATTCGGCGCCCTTTGCGATGGCATATATATTGTGACTTGGCATAAATATCATATGAAAGCTGAACTTTGCTGCGTTTTCCAATCGGCCGATGATTACAGGTGATTCATGCATGCCCATGGCACTACCTTTTGGCTGATACCTAATAATTTTTTTTTATATCGATAGCTTAATCACTTTTTATTTAATGCCATATCATCGTGCTATAGGCCATCTTCACTTGGGTTTTGATTAGATATAATCTGTTTGGTCTTATCTTTATACCGCCAACCGTAAATTTTGTGCAAATTTTGAAACTCTTTTTTTTTGTTTTTGTTTTTCATGTTTTTATGATTATGTGCCAGCTGTTTATCTAGAGTGAAAGTCATATAATGTGCTCATAAGGTCGCAAAATTTTTTTTTGTTTCAAATAATATTTATTAAAATTTTAGACAAATATATGCGCATATCTTAATTATTCGTAATGATTGGCTGGCAACTCGCACAACAGTCAGCTTTTGTCCGCATTAACTATTATGATATTTGTTTTATTTTTTATTATGTAATAACTCAGTAGCTATATATACCTTGATATGTTAGCTGGTATTTACATTTACATAAGTTCTTATACGGTGCTATGTAATGGGTGGTGGTTCCCCTGGTTTTTACCCAAGATATCAGATGCGCGAACTTTATGAACTGCATTTCTGAATGACCTGTCACTGTCTTGCACTAAGCTATATCTCTTCCGTTGTCGTGCCCCGCACTTGCCCAGCCTACACGATTCTTTCGCTTGAAAAGATTGTATTTTTTTTTTTCGAACCATCCGGAGTTTTCTGGGGATGCCCCTCGTTGAGTTTGAGGGGAAGCCCTGGACAAATGTATTTACTAAATTGCTTTAGCTTTGATAGATAAATTAGCAACATTTTATTCTACTGTTTGATTGTCAAATCTTAAAATGTTGCGAGGTATTTTAATATTCTAATGGAGCTTGTAACGTTTAAGGAATTTGGAATATTTGTATATCTAAATATGTTTTTATCTAAACATGACGCATGTCCCCCCCACCCCAGTTAACACCGGGTACTGCTTTATATGTCAAAATATAAGAAATTAACATAATTTTTAAACGATGACCGCAAAAGTGGCACAAATATTAAAAAATGACAAAGTATTTTGGCAATATGGGAACTGAAACGAAGTTGCGGAGCGCTCTGCCTAAAAATAAAACTTGTTATACAAGCTAAGCGGGTCAGCTGGGTTTTCCACAAATGACAAATTAATGGATTGCCGTTGGGGTATTTAATCATATAAGAAGCAGCTGCCTGATAAACAGTTTATATTTATAATCAATACAAAGTTTTGTTCCATTATTGCTTACTTAGTGTATTTAGACTTCGCTATGCTTTTCAGATAAATTTTCCTTTCTTGTTTTTCATTGGCCCCATCTCTCATTCACACAAACACACACACACATCTATATATTTTCTAGCCATACTGGGGGATTACCGCAGCCTCCAGATGGCCATCATCAAAAGGAAATTCAAGTCATTTGCTAGCCAACATTTTGGCTGTGTGTTTATGTGGCAAGGTAAACACGCAAGCGAGAAACAAACCCCCATTCCCCTCTCCCACCTCCGCAACACAAATTTTTCGTAGAGCTCACTATAGACACATGGAATAGTTCAAATAGTTGAATTGCTGGCACGGCACTTACCACAAATTATACTCGATTCTTGTTCTTGCCGTGTGGTTGCGTCTATGTCAGCCACTTTTGGCATAGCCGCCACCGCTAAGGTCCCCCAAGCGGAGCACGACGCCGACCCAAATCCAGACCGCTCGTCGCCCATTTCGTGCCAATGTCGTTAACAACCAAAACAGCTCTGAAATCCGCTAACAACAATGTGAAGCGTGTCCGGGAAACCAAAAAACTCGATGTCTCGATGTCTCGATGCCAATGCCGAAGCCGAAGCCGTTTAGTGCTCTGATTAATTCTAGTGCGTTTCTAAGTACACTGCAATCGAGTTAGGGTATGCGACATTGTCTATAAAGTAGGTCTTGGCTAGAAAAAAAAATGTTGATCTCAGATTGCTCACATCTATTACAGCATATATATAATTTTTATATATATAATTTTTTTTCCTGGCATGGCTTTCTTAACTCGCATGGCTTTCTTAACTTTCTTTTTTATAGTTTTCTTGATTCTATACGCCAAACGTTCACTATAGAATAAAAAAAATATATAAATTTGTATATAACCTTATTAATTTCTACACAAATTATGTTCAATTTCAGCATGCCCTAAGTATTATAATATTTTTTGTCGATTAGTGGGTTACAAAATTTATATAAGAACATCATATACCTAGATATATTCAAGCCCTTCCCATATACACAAAATCAAAATTTTAACACTCCAAAATTTTTTATAACTAAAAAAGAGTAGTGTTGAAATGGCCTTTTTAGAGACCAACTTTAATATGGTACAGATTAGGTATATTATAGAAATAATTTTTTATATATAGAATATATTTTATAATATATAAGAGAGTATATATTATATAATATATTTTATTGTGTTATATATAATTATATTGAATTATAAGTTGGGAAGGGTTGGGCTGGGCATATATTTTTAATATTTTTATATTTTTAAGCTTAGATTATTTACTTAGTTCTTTTGGATTAATTATATTCCATAAATTTCCCTGGTTAAGGCATTTCATCGACGTCTATTTTCAGTCCAATTTTTGCTCACTTCGATTGGCTTTGTTTTTTTCTTTTTAATTTACCATTGGAGTGTCCGCTAATCGTACATCTTATCAGGGTATTAAGTGCGATGTTCACTAACTGCGGTTTGGCACGCTCTTTACTTATTTTTCTCCCATTCTATTTTCTTTGCACGCCCGAGGCTTTGAGCTGTAGAAATCACATTGTTTTTAGGGTATTCACCACAAGGTGAAACATTATCTGTGCAGCTGTTAGATAATGACGAGCGTCTATTACAATTAGCAAAAGTAATTGTGAATTATTTGTTCAAGCAACGATATACACCAGCCTTCGCTTCCGCTCCCAAAACACACACTTATATTAGCAAGCTCGCCTGCCTTGATATGAGCCAAGTCCACTGCCCAAAAGACTTTACTTAATTAATGCACAATGGTGTTAACTCGCTTGACCTTTTTTATATAGTATAGTAGATATCTATAGGTATTTGGGTACTTCCTTGTTGTTTTCTTCTACTCTGTTTTCTCAGAATATATATTATCCATAGAAAGTAGAACTTTTTGAATTTTAGAAAAATCATTTAAAAACAAAAATGTTTTTGAACTATAGAAAAAATAATAAAACAAGAAAACTTTCGGAATATTTGAAAGACAATCAATTTTTTTTTATTGAAGACAAAAATCTTTAATACCAAAAAAATTATTATAATTAAAAAAAATATATATATAGGCACAAACGTTTTTATCAATTCGTAAGAATATAATTTTTTGAGTGTATATTTCAACACTGTGGCAAAATCTTTATAAAATTGTAATACTTTATTGTGTGGCTTTAATGGGAAAAATTTTCAAATATTTAGTTTTTGAATAGAAGGAAACAATTAACTATTTAAACGTTTAACTAAATCCAGGAATATTTCGTAAATGTTTGTTTATAATAACAATATTTCAAAAACTTATAATAGCTATATAAAGCAGATATTTAATTCCATAATTTCTTCCGACTAATTTCTTAAAACTTTTCCAAACTTTTATGCAAATGCATTATAATGAAGTGCTTTAATTCGTAACTCAAGACATCAGCAAAATGTTTCTAAGCTCTTATATCAGACTAGCACTGTATAGAGCTCATGCTACATTTAAATGTCCATTTATATACATGTATATTTATATGTGAATCTCGCAAAGTTTTGGCATGAAGCAACTCATCAGTTGGCGCTTATATCATTGCCTGTTCTGTTCGGATTAGTTACGCTTGCTGGTTGCCATTTGGGTTAAAAATTATATGCCAGGAGGAGGGTTCCGCTAGGGATGGGGAGGGAGGGGGGGGGGTGAGAGGAGTGGGGTGTGATGTTGCGGGCAGGATATTTTAGATCTCTTAACTGATGCCAGAGCTGGCTACGAAACACGCACATGCCATATATTAGGCATACATAAAATGACAAACGATTTGCGTTGCGCGTAAATTGAAAAGCGCTGAGCCTGTGAGATTGCTGCAGCCACGAGAAAGGCCAGACCAGGAGAAAGCGGGCTGGGCAGAAGCAGCAGTGAAAGCACGGCATGGCTTGGCTTGGCTGACTGGCTGGCGACAGCAGCGACTTTTGCTTGTTTGTGTTTCCTGTTTTTGTTGTGTGTGTGTGTCTGACACCCCCCTACTACACCGCCCTCCCCCTCGCGATATGCCCGGGCTGAATGCCAAAACTTTGGCAAAGTATTCAAATTAAAATTTCAATTAAGGAAGTGAATTTGGTGTGCCGAAAGTGTATTAAGTCTATTTGGGCGTCATCTTGGCATTTGAGCTGTGGGCTCAACTGTCGCCCGCTCGATTGAAATGTGGGCGGGCACACGCATGCCACGCCCAACAGCCCCACCTTGTTCGCACCGTTGCTTGATTTATTGCCCAAGTTTTCTCAGTCACATGACATACAAAGTACTTTGTGAAATACATTGTGCATTTTTGTATAAACCAAACAGTATATATTTTTTTTGTGACTGGTCGCTTTTTCCAGCCCGCTGTTGTGGGCATTATTAATAATGTAATCAATTTGTAAACAATTTGGCATATATCAATGCGCTTCGTGCTGCCCATAAATCTCGCCCAAAATTAGCAAAGCCGCCGTCCACGCAACGCCAACGCCAATTTGCATCCCGGCATGTGGCTAGAATATGGGGGGTTGTTGTCTGTCGGTGGTCTGAGAGACGGAGGGCTGGAGAGCTCTGGTGTGCTGGATAACTTTTCAGCAGAACCCAAAACGAGAGAGCACGCAGCTACGCACAGCGTTGAGGCCTCTTGACATATTGCAACGGGGCCACGTTGATGGATGGACGCTTGGGATGGACAGTTGCCTGTATCTGAAACTCGTTGGCATCCAGCCTCCTGCTGCTGCTGGCGAAGTTGGGGTTGGGGTTTGGGGTGGGGTGACATTTGGCAAGCAACAGCTTTTGCGAATTTGGGTAGTTGGCTGGTTGGCTACGTTTCTTTTGCTTTTGCATTCCTGTCTGGCTGCTCGCTTGGCAGTTAGTGACAGCTGCTGCCAGGCAGAAACCACCAAAACAAAAAAAAAAAAAAAAATGAAACAAAATAAAACCAAAAACCAAAGAAGCGCACAGCCCGTCACAGCGTAAAGAGCGGTATATCTAATCTCAAACAAGCCTGAAATTCGGTGTCTCGTTGCCATAGTAAACTAAGATTGAGACATTCGTCTGCTCTGCTGATAAAGTCCCAGTCGGTAGCTTTGTTGTCTGAAACTAATAACTTCCTGACACTTACTTAATTTGACACTTGCAAGAATTTAGTAGTTTTTGCTAAATATGTTAGTATATGCAATGGAAGAAATTATATCCATAAAGAAAATGCAATTCTGAATGCTTTAAAATTTTTTAATTTGAACAAATTTCAGACACTTTGCAAAATGGTGGAAATGAATATCTCAGGATATTTTGGAGCTATGTAGCTCAAGTATAAGATTTTCGACTATGCTTAAATATATTTTTGAACCACTTTCCAAGTCTTATAAGCACACAGTGGTATTAAAGTGGCTTTAAAGTGGCTTAACAGTCATTTCAGTCCATATCTAAGGATCTTCCTGAGATGTTTGGCTCCCATTCATTATATAAGCTTTTCGACTATATTTAAATTTTTTTCCGAACCATTTGAAGTCCAATTCCAAGCTTGCAATCCATATCTCAAGAGCAACTTAAGCTAATCTGCTGAAAAAAATATTCAAAAATTCAAAGTACCTTCAACATCTCAGAATATTTTTGGGTTTTAATTATAACACTCAGTATGTGTGAAGCTTAATACGATATATTCACATTATTTTATCAAGCTTGTTGGGCTACTGTGTGGCATATTTTTCGGTCAATTGGAAATTGAAAAAACAGTTTTTTCTTCCCACTTGTTGAATTCTTTAAAGCATTTTGATTCAATTGTTTGAAATGTATAATCGTAGCAAACTCAAACATTATTTTCCTCTCGACTAGGCGACTTTTATAGCCTCAATAAGTTGGAAAAAATAAAAATAAATAAAAGGCAACAATCGTGTGTGTGCTCTTTGGCGAATTCTCATGCGGCGCATTCAAACGGCAAATTGAAGTTTGCTCTTTTTTTTTGTATTCCACTCAACTCATCTGGCTGGGCTTTCATCATGTTCTGCTACTGTTGGCAGACAGGCACGACTGCACACGGCTGTGTCTAGAAGTTTATGAACTTGTCATTCAGCTTTTCACAATTTTTACACTCTCCCGTCTTTTACTTTGCTTGCAGGACATGTCGGGTGGACGCTTGAATCATCAGCATGCCGCGTATGCCTGGCGGCGGGAGCAGGAGCACAATCGAGTGCAGGCGACGGAGCAGGTGAATCGTTATTACGACCATTGGGGTCAGGTAACGTCACGCTTTGAGAACTGGACCAATCAGGCGTATTACGACAAGGCCGACAAGAAGCTGCAGCAGCGCAAGAGTCAGCAGCAAAAGGAGCAGGAGTTGGACGATCGTCGGGCAAAGCTGCGTGAGCTGCTGGATGGAGATAATTATATCTACGATCTGGAGCTGGGACGCAAGCGTCGGCCGCGTGAGGCCGCTGGTCACGATCTGAAAACCCTGCAGCGTATCAATCAATCGCTCAAGGAACAGGATCAGCTCAAGCGTAAGCTGGAAATGGAGGCCAAGCTATACGGCCGTTGGCGTCACGGCGTGGACGATGAGAAGTTGCTGTACAAGTCGAAGTCGGACAACGAGGTGCTGGCCAAGCTCAACTGGCTAGACAAGCAGATAGAGCAGCAGCAGAAGCGTGAACAGCGCGAGGCGCTGGCCGCCGAACGGCAGCTGTTGCTCCAGCAAGAGATCAGTCGTACCGAGCAGGCGCAGAAAGAGCGTCAGCTGATACGCGAGCAGGAGATCAAGGATATTTGCGCGCTGCAGGAGTCACATGTGACGGAGCTCAAGCTGCGCCAGGAGCAGGCGGACAAACTAAAGCAGGAAGAGCAACATTTCCGTCTCTTTCTCACCGAACTGGAAAAAGAGAAACAACTGCTGGAGGAATCGACGGCTCTTATGCTGCAGCAGCCGGATGTCAGTCAGGCCTACAATCTGAAGAAGATCAAGATCTTCATACGCAATCGCAGCGAGGCCTATCGCAAGCAGATCTCCCTATGCATTAATCTGCTCGAGCGCATGGCCAAGTATGCGGTCAAGACGGAGCAGCTGCAGCAGCTGCTCGACAAGTGCAAGGAGCAGCTGGATGCCGAAACTTTAGCTGCCAGTCAAATTGACGCCATGTACGAATCGGACGCCAAATACAGTCTGCAGCAATGCGAGGACGATTGGCGTGAACAGCATTTGAAGCGCTTTGGCGACATCAACTTGCTGATCGAACAGGAGCAGCAGCTGCTCAGCGCCATGCTGCGCGAGAATCTGAACGAGCAGGAATCTATTGTGGAACTGCGCGCTACACATCTGGCGGGCATTGAACAGACCACCAAACAGTTGGAGCAACTTAACAAGGAGCAGGAACTGTCCTCGCCGCGTGCGCTATGCGCCATCGAAGCTCAACCATGTGATTATCCAGAGCAGCCGCAGGCCACGCTCAGTAGTCAGGCTGAACTGAACGAAACCAATGAGCTGTTGCCCAAGGTTAGCGATTCGTTCACCAATCTCAATTTGGATGTCTGGCAGGATATGCCGCCGGTTCGTGGCGGCATCGATTCGCCACGCCTCAATAATACACGCTCCATGAGTGTTGTCGATCCACAGACGGCTGTGCCGCCAAAATTTGCACGCAAACGTGTTGTCTGGACCTAAGGTTCGAACTTCAAACCCACTAAAATTTTAAATGTATTATTAACCTAGATTATCAATGTTTTAACTATAATTGATTTATATTACAATTGTTTGTGTGTGTGTGTGCGTGTGTGTGTGTGTGTGTGTGTGTGTGTGCGCGGATATGTGTGTGTTGTTGTCTATCTGTGTATGTGTGCTTTATGTAAACTGCGTCTAAAATACGCTCGCTCTCTACATGTATTCGTAACCGACTGATAATACTAAAAGATAAACTAACAATAAACTGTATTTGTGGGCCAAAAGGAAATGGGTTGTTCAATTTAAGTGTAAGTGTAGTTACGGCATCCCAAATTAAAACGCTTAAGATAATTTATGCTTTATTTATGATACTATTTAAGGTTTAATTTTTACTAATCTAAATATTCAAATTTCGTAAAATGTTGTCAATTTTCCATTAACTTTGAACTTTGAACTTTAAACCTATTTATTATATAGCTATGCTCTCTTCAACTTTCCTTTTTAATTTCCTCTTGACATATTTTGCGTTACATTTTTAAATTTAATATTTCAGCGAATTTCTTAAAACCATTTTATTTGGTATATTGGTTGTCTCTGTTCAACTTTCCTCTTAAATTTCTCTTCGAAATTTCCCATGATTTGAATCGATTTTGAAATTTTAGATTTCAGCGAAGTTCATACAACCAATTTATTTATTATATTGCCATGCTCTCTGTTTAACTTTTCTTTTAAATCTCCCTTCAACATTTCCCATGAATATCCCATACAGTTTTTTTCCTTAAAATTTTAGCCTAGTTCTTTAAAGCCATTTATTCAATATATTGTATTGTATCATATAATGTATTTCTGTTCAAATTTCCTCTCAAAAAATATCATTTTTTTTTGCAACTGTAGTTTAAAAAAACAAGTGAGAGGTTCTAGTCGGGAGCTCCCGACTAGGGGATACCCTGAACCCTCTTATTCCAACACCAAATAAATTAATAAAAAAAGTTCCCTTGGCAGGGCTCGAATTTGCAACTCACCGCATTACTTACTGTCGACTCTACTCAACAGCCACACCAGCAAAAACAAAAATAATAATACTTTCCCCGGTAGGGCTCGAACTCGCGACAGACCGCACCACTTGCTATGCCTCTACTCAACAGCCACACCAACAATTAAGTACTTATGATAAAAAAAGGAACTAAAATAACATTACAAAAAAAAAGATGCAATCACCATGCTATTAGAATGCGAAGCAGACGCGCATGAATGTGTGTGTGTACATGTATACAGAAATTCTTAAAGCTGCTGCCCCATTCAATTGCGCAGTTGCATATAACTTTGGTTTTTCTTATGAAATTTTCTACAGTATATCTTATAGTACCATAGAATATGTGTGTATTCTGAAAAAGTCAATTGCATTTAAATTGTGGTTTAAATTGGTTGGCAATAAAAGTTAGGTTATTAACTTTGATTTATAGCTCTGCGGTGGTAGCGGGGATGTGGATATAGGTATGAAATGAAAGATACTTGAAATATCTATAATATTCTAGAAGCAACATATCATGTTTGGTGGCTCTAGCTCTTATTATTTACCCAATTTGCTAAAAAAAAAAAAACAGGATGTCGATATCGATTTTTATCGATTGCTTGGAAACGGAGTAAGTTATCGATTATCGGAAACAAACTCGATCTGCGCGGGAACTAGGAGCATCTACATCTAAAATTTCAAGTCTCTAGCTCTTATAGGTTCTGAGATCCTTTGGCTCATACATACAGACTGACGGACAGACAGACGGACATGGCTAGATCGACTCGGCTATTGATGCTGATCAAGAGTATATAAACTTTATGGGGTCGGAGGTGCTTCCTTCTGCCTGTTACATACATTTGGATTTTGCACAAATTTAATATACCCTTATACCCATTTTTAATGGGTTCAGGTTATAAAAATATATATATGTATACATATATATAATTATATATATATATTTATATTGTTAGAAAAAAATATAACTTTATTTCAACAGGCGTGACTTATTGGAATTTACAATTTGTGTACGATGCAACTTGACGGATTAACGTCCTCAGTAAAACCCAACTTCTATAATCTTGTCAACGCTAAGCAAACCTCGGCTGAGGGTTCAAGATCATGAGCTCGCTCTTTTTAAACAATGCTCTCATTCTCTTAATGAGTTTTTAGAATATTCTAAGAGCCTGCATTTGAGCTGCGTTGGCAAATTGTGCATTTGGTGGGAACGATTATGGCGGATGTTTATGTCTAATCGTTTTCGATGTTATGATCGGTCCCACGCCAGAATTGTTATTGTCACCAAGAATTTATAGTTTTGGGGCTCAAGGCCTTATTGTTAACAAATTGGGGTGTCTCATGTTACATATGTGGTGCACCACTTAAAACTTTACCCAAAAAATCTTAAAATCGCATTTCTACCGAAGGAGTTTAGATTTTGCGAATGATTTTTTATATACAGCTTTGAAAATGAATTTGAGCGCGAAACGTCACCCACCAAATCCTTGTCCCCCATTTCCACCAAGGAGGAATACATTTTTGGAAAAGGGTGAAACACCCCTTAAATGAATTTGAACAAAGAACTTTGAAATTGAGTTTGAGGCTAATCGGATGGTAAACAAAAAAGTTTCATACAAACTTTTTTCTCGGTTTTACCATACTTGCGGGTGGAATTTTCCGAAACCCCGTCTTAACGTGCACCTTCATCACATAAGGTAACTACAGTGAAAATTTCAGCTTGTTTATGTCTACCAAAGGGGACAGTTTGATCTTGACCAATGTCGATGTTATCACCAGGATTTTTGTTTCCAATATTGGACATGTTGATATTTATACTTATGCTTATGCTAAGTTATGTTAAAGGGTGGGTGCGACTATGAATATGTCACTCCCTAACCATTAGAAAAGTGTCTGTCCTCAGGTGTTTCAGTTTGCGTAAAGTGTAACATTTTTATACCCTGAACCCATTAAAATGGGTATAAGGGTATATTGTATTTGTGCAAAATCCAAATGTATGTAACAGGCAGAAGGAAGCATCTCCGACCCCATAAAGTATATATATTCTTGATCAGCATCAATAGCCGAGTCGATCTAGCCATGTCTGTCTGTCCATCCGTCCGTCCGTCCGTATGTATGAACGCAAGGATCTCAAAACCTATAAGAGCTAGAGATTTGAAATTTTAGATGTAGATGCTCCTAGTTCCCACGCAGGTCGAGTTTGTTTCCGATAATCGATAGCTTACTCCGTGTTCAAGCAGTCGATAAAAATCGATATCGGCATCCTGTTTTTTTTTAGCAAATTGGGTAAATAATAAGACCTAGAGCCACCAAACATGATATGTTGCTTCTAGAATATTATAGATATTTCAAGTATCTTTCATTTCATACCTATCGCCACCTCCCCGCTACCATCCCAGACCTATAAATCAAGTTAATAACCCAACTTTTATTGCCAACCAATTTAAACCACAATTTAAATGCAAAAATTCTATGCTACAATTAGATATACTGCAGAAATTTTCATAGAGATCGGTTAAGAAAAACCAAAGTTATATGCAACTGCGCAATTAAATGGGGCAGCAGCTTTAAGAATTTCTATATACATGTACACACACACATTCATGCGCGTTTGCTTCGCATTCTAATAGCATGCTAATTGCATCTTTTATTTGTAATGTTATTTTAGTTCCTTTTTTATCGTAAGTACTTAATTGTTGGTGTGGCTGTTGAGTAGAGGCATAGCAAGTGGTGCGGTCTGTCGCGAGTTCGAGCTCTACCGGTGAAAGCATTCTTTTTTTTTTTTTTGCTGGTGTGGCTGTTGAGTAGAATCGACAGCAAGTAATGAGGTCAGTTGCGAGTTCGAGCCCTGTCAAGGGAACTTTTTTTTATTAACTTATTTGGTGTTGGAATAAGAGGGTTCAGGGTATCCCCTAGTCGGGAGCTCTCGACTAGAACCTCTTACTTGTTTTTATGTTTGTTTTATGAAATTAATTTGTAGCTTTTTTTTTGTTCTCGGTTTCTTTTTATAGCCTGAACGCATTAAAAATGGGTATAAGAGTATATTGTATTTGTGCGAAATCCAAATGTATGTAACAGGCAGAAGGAAGCATCTCCGACCCATAAAGTATATGTATTCTTGATCTCCATCAACAGCCGAGTCGATATAGCCATGTCCGTCTGACCGTCTGTTTCTATGCGAACTAGTCCCACAGTTTTAAAGCTATCTTAATGAAATTTGCAGAACTCCCTCTTTCTGTTGCACGCATCACATGTGTCATGCTGGATCGGACCACTATATCATATAGCATATATAAGAACGATCGGTCGAAAATAAAGTATTTTTATGAAAAAACATTTTGTTTATCAAGATATCTTGACCAAACTCGGCATTTATTAATTTTACTATGCTCCTCATATATATAAAAAATCCTATTCAGATCGGACCACTATATCATATAGCTGCCATAGGAACGACCGGTCGAAAATTAAGTTATTGTATGGACAAATTTTTTGTTTTTAACGATATATTGACCAAACTCGGCAATTTTTAGTTTAACCATGCTCCTTATATAAATACAAAATCCTATCAACATTGGACCACTATATCATCACTGCCATAAGAGTGATCGGTCGAAAACCAGGTTTTTGATTAAAAACCTTTTTATACCCTTGCAGAAGGTATTATAATTTTGTCGTGAAATGTGTAACGCATAGAAGGAGACATCTCCGACCCCATAAAGTATATATCTTCTTGATCAGCATCAACAGCCGAGTCGATATAGCTATGTCCGTCTGTTCGTCTGTCTGTTTCTATACGAACTAGTCTCTCAGTTTTAAAGCTATCTTAATGCAATTTTGCAGAAGTCCGTCTTTCTGTTGTGAAAACCAGCTGGACCGGACCACTATATCATATAGCTGCCATAGGAACGATCGGACGAAAACTAAGTTTTTGTATGAAAAAACATTTTGTTTTTAAAGACATCTTGACCAAAATCGGTATTAGTTTTGCTATGCTCCTCATACATATACAAAATCCTATTAATATCGGACCACTATATCATATAGCTGCCATTAAGTTGTTGTATAAAAAACATTTTGTTTATCAAGATATCTTGCCCAAACTCGGCATTAACTTTTTTCCCTGTGCTTCTTAGATACGGAAAAAGCACTATAAGCATTATTAAAAGGTTGGGTCTGCAAGGGTATTAGATCTTCGGCGTGACGAAGATAGCCTTTCTTTCTCCTTTTTAAATTCTTTGGTTATCAAGATATCTTGACCAAACTCGGCATTTACTATTTTCCCGGTACTTCTTAGATACGAGCAAAGCACTATGAGCATTATGAAAAGGTTGGGTCTGCGTGCCGGCGTGCCGAAGATAGTCCTTCTTTCTCGTTTAATTTTAGTGTTAATGGTTCTGCTATATTAGCGAAACTTGGTATAAATGTCCTATAAAAATACATAAATTTAGAAATGATTTAATTTCTTTTGGGGTTTTTGGAATTGGAAATTTGACAATTGCTTATATTTTGTTGGGATTTTGTTTTATATCCTCAGTTGTGATGATGTGACAGACAAATTCAGTTTAATTTCTCATGAACTTCTCTAAGCCTCTCAAATACTTTTTGAAGCGACAAAATGTGTTCTTCCAATAGAGTGGAAAAAATTATAATTATAGTCTAAGTAGACTAAACATTGCTTAAAATTAAATCTTCTAAGAGATTGATCCCACAAAGTTGTATCGTTTCATGTGCATTCTTAAGACCAAATGGCATGCTAGTGTACTCGTAAATGCGGTCTTGGGTATTGAACCACGATCCATTTGAATTTGGTGGAAGCCTTTGGCTAGAATAATGGTTTTGAAATATTAACATTTTCCAAGTTTGTCTAACATTTCATATATGATCGGGATAGGCTACTGCCGGGAACCGATTTTTCACGCTCATGCGATTAAAGTATCGCGAGCCATTTACCATGGCATGAGACGTGAAAGTGACAAGGCTTCTCCCATCTACTTTCATTGCGGCGCAGTGGTCATAGCTTATTATTGTGCTGCGATCGTTTATAATGAGAATGCCGTCGTCCACTATGGCGACTGGGTCGAGGTGACTCGGCTGCGTTTGGCAATGAGCCGTACCTCCTGCATGGTGGCCTTGCGCGCAGCTGCTGCTCTCGGGCCGCTTGCAGAATGTGGCAGTTGCTGTTTGTGAACAATTTTTTACAGCTAAAATCTGGCCATCGCAATCAGCCACCAAATTGTCGTGAAGTTGAAGTGCGGAACCATTGTGGGCGACTGGAAATATGGTTATATTCCTGCATTGCTTACTTTTTATAGGAAACTGAATTATGAAAGTTATTACATTATTCTTATGTTATACTTCAATATTAGATACTTTCAAAATCTCTGCTGTCCCTGTGACTTGGTCAGTGAGAATATTCAGTGAATCAGAGTGTTCAATTATTGTTGGATTTATTACATTTATTTTTTATAAGGTTAAAGTAAGCATAAGGTTCCCTATTTCTGTTAGAATTTAGAATTTAGAATTTTTTTTACAGTGTCAGTTGGTTAATCCGTTTATGTACTTTGTAATTTACTGAATTCTGCCTATTGACCAGCTGCGTCTGCGTTAGTTTTACTTTCTTAAAGTCCTTTGCGTCCGCTACAACCTTAAGGGCTGTTCCCAAGAAGTCGAGGCTTCTTACCTTACAATGGTGCACATCGAGGGCGGATAACATGTCCAGTACGTGTCCAGTGTCAACTTCCAGCAATTTCCTCATATAGAATGCGGAAATATTCCCGATAGTCCGTGAGGTTGGTAGTGTGACGTAAGTATCCGTAGCTGTCCCATTGTAAGGTGTCTCCGTCCATAATTGGTATGTAGTCCGCGTGCGAGTAGTCTGTCACCCGTGCCGTTGTCATTGACGTGATTGAAAATATGGTGAACGTAATCCTAAAATAATAAAACTACTGTTATGAAAACGGTAATGAAAGAATTGTGCTTTAAATTCAACGGAGGACCACCTTCCCCTCAATGAGGACCGTTGTCCCCAAGTCCGCTCAATCTGTTTTTCAATGCACAAGGACGTTGTTGCCTAGTCAGCGGTTCATCTTAACCAGGACCTTTTCACCTACTTCAAAGACTCTGACGCTTTTGGTTAATCCTGGCGTTCTGCTGAATTTAAGCCCTTTTTGTCTTGGCTCTAACCTCACGGGTAGATATCGGCAGAGTTAAGCAATATGGCCTTAGGCTTTTTCTCCACCACTGAGTGAATGAAATTGTTATATTCGATAGTGGCCTGCAGGATGAGGTCGACCGTGTCAACTATACCCCTTTGTTGCTTTAAGCACCTAGCTATTTCCAGAAGAGTGCTGCGAATGCCATGAAGGGGAGGTGCGTTTACCACGCTGACGCCGTAATTATTCAATAGCAAAAACCTGAAAGTCTCCTTCTTGAATGCGAGCTCATTGTCGCAATATACCTAGCCGAAGGGAAAACTTTCATTAAAACTAGCAGGGACGGTCTCGTGTCTTCTATCGTTCGAGATGCTATAGGCTGGACCAATTTTTGCCTGTGGAGAAAATGCCGATATGTAACATTTCTCCTGTTTTTGAGGGAAGTGGCGGCAGGCCGAGTTCCTGCTTCTTTGGGTGTCTGACATATTTAGCTTTTGTGCAAATCTTACAGTTAAGGACCACCTTATTAGCCACTTTGGTCATTTAATGAAAATAGTATTCTTTCATGACCTGAGACGCCCTATGGGCTCGATTGTGTTCCTTAGTGTTGATTTCCCTTCTATCACTGACGTCAAACACGTCGGCCACGAAGTTCTTGCATTACCAAAACTTCGTAGTCGGAAAGGCTCTTACCAACTCATGCTGGAAACTGGCCGAGATTGGGAGAGTACAGTGAAACATTTGGGTTAATGACGAGGGCGTCCCTATCGATGAAATTTATTATGTGGCGAGTTTTTTCGCTGAAAAGTATGAAATTCCTTCCATGTGGTTCCGGAAGCAGTTTTGGGGCTTTTCTGTGGAATCGATTGTGTAAGACAAGGACAATTCACTGTAAATTGTAACCGCGTCAGATTCTGGCTCATCGCGGTTGCCCTGCAAGACGATCACGTTCTGGCGCGACAGTGCGTCAGCTACATGATTCTCTTTGCCAGACTTATAGAAAATCTTGGCCCCTGTTTCATCAATGCGCGCCTTCCAGCGCTTTATTATACCCTGAACCCATTAAAAATTGGTATAAGGGTATATTGTATTTGTGCAAAATCCAAATGTATGTAACAGGCAGAAGGAAGCTTCTCCGACCCCATAAAGTATATATATTCTTGATCAGCATCAATAGCCGAGTCGATCTAGCCATGCCCGTCTGTCTGTCCGTCCGTCCATCCGTCCATCCGTATGTATGAACGCAGAACCTATAAGAGCTAGAGACTAGAAAGATTAGATGTAGATGCTCCTAGTTCCCGCGCAGATTAAGTTTGTTTCCGATAATCGATAACTTACTCCGTTTCCAAGCAATCGATAAAAATCGATATCGATATCCTGTTTTTTGGGCAGTTTTGGTAAATAATAAGAGCTAGAGTCACCAAACTTGACAAATAGCTTCTAAAATAGAATATATACATATATTTGATGTTGGAAGAAGAGGGTTCAGGTCTTCCCCTAGTCGGAAGCTCCTGACTAGAACCTCTTACTTGTTTTTGCATTGCTCTCGGATACCGAGAACGTAAGAGGCTGGTGGTCCGTGAAAATGTTTATATCTTTAACCCCGATAAGAAAGTGTCGTAGTTTGCCTAATGACCAAACGATGGCAAGCAGCTCTCGCTCGTTAGTAGCGTAGTTTGCTTCATTATCTTTTAAAGACCGGGATATCATCGTTATAGGGCGGCCATTCCGTGATAGAACTACGCCAATGCCGTAGGCTGAGGCGTCTGCAGTCAAGTCGAATGGTTACTTTTAGTCCGGGACATCAGTATAACGTCATCCAACCCTAATAAGTTCCTAAATCTCCGGAACGCGTTGCGCTGAACATCCGTTTTCCCCTCTTAGGATGTCAGAGATTGGTTTCGATATTGCTGCAAAATCTTTGATAAAACAGCGGTAATAGCTTGCCAATCCCGAAAAGAATTTTACTTCAAACACCGTAGTCGGCTCAGGGTATTCCCTAATGGATTTTACCTTATCTGGATCTGATTTTGCCCCATATTTAGTCACTATACGGCCGAGATACTCGACGCTTTCTTTAAAAAACTGTGACGCATGCTTGCGTTTAAAGGCTCCCTAATACCCAGTCGACATGCCTGACATGGTCCGACTCGATTTCCAAAAACACAATGACGTCGTCTACATAAACGTAGCCAATTTGCTCCCGCAGGACATCATCTATGGTCCTCTGAAAACTGCTCACTGCATTCTTCAAAACAAAGGGAAATCGACAAAACTCGTACTTTCCTCCATTGATCGAAAAGGCCGTCTCCTCGAGGTCTTGTTCTGCCAGAGTAATCTGGTGATAACCTGATTTCAGGTCGAGCGTCGTGAACAATTTGGCTTTACCCAGATTAGCCAGTATCATTGCGATACTTGGCATTGGGTATTTGTCGGCAACAGTCCTGAGGTTAAGTTTCCTAAAATCTATTACCAGACGTTTATTTTTATTACCTAGCTCATCTGTGCCTTTTTTATCGACCACCCATAACGGATTGTTGTATGGCGATTTCGACTTCCTGATTATGCCATTTTTAAGAAGTTCCTTGACTCCCGAAATGACAAAATCCTCTACACCCCTAGTGTAAGGGTATAGTTTGGAGTAGACCACTCTTTCGTCG
This sequence comes from Drosophila novamexicana, assembly GCF_003285875.2. Lineage (NCBI taxonomy): Eukaryota > Metazoa > Arthropoda > Insecta > Diptera > Drosophilidae > Drosophila > Drosophila novamexicana. Next base: position 585,139 of record NW_020824864.1, on the reverse strand, counting down.
GTCGTACGGATTGTGGCCACAACAGCCATGTTGTAAGCCAGCGCCTCGTTAGAGTTCGCGAAAGCCTTGCTGTTTCAGTGAAGTACTCGCAGGAATTCTGCCTTCACCGCAGGTAGAGCCTCGACGTTTTCCTTTGTGAGGCTTACGTTCGCACGTTTATGGTACTGCAACGCTTCCGAAGTCGCACCAAATTTTAACATACTCTTTTGTAGGCATAAAACCGCTCTCACCTGCTTTAGCAAGTCGAGCCCGGGCGTTTATTTCCCTGACCTTGGCTGGCGTTAAACTTAGCCGAGCCTTGGGAATTCGAAAAGTTTGTGGACTGTCTAAACCTGGAAGAAGAAGGGTCGACTTCAGTGGGAACTGGGGCATTATCGGCCTCAGCTCTATTCTGGGCTCTATCTGTGGCTTCTTATAATGAGGATTCTTGCCCTGGCTACCCTGAGAATTGCTTTTTCTCTTGTTGCTGTTGTTGCTTGTCGCATATCTCTCTTGATTAGCCTCGACCTCCTGGGCTAACGCTAGTGCCGTCAGCAGATCCGAAGGGTGAGCCGAAAACAACACATCGGTTAGACTGTGTTTTAGTCCAGAGATGAATACGCGAAGGGCGTCACCCCTGAATATTTCACACATGCCCGCCGCCGAATTGCTGTCATACGTCAAATGGGCTTAGTTCGTAAGTAACGTGAGTTTTTTCCTAACCTCGTCGGAGTACTGTAGAATGGACATGCCGCCCTGCCTACGCGTACCCATTTCTTGTTCAATCACATGAAGAGGCATCTTGTCACTATAAGTAAAGTCCATCCTCGCTATGATGGCCTCAAAATTTAACGGCGTGTTAAAAGAGGTGAGAACCGCGTCTTCCAGGGCTCTCACTTTACTAACGATTACGGTGGCTTGATAGTCACGTGAGCTTCCGTTGTATTTTTTAAAAATTTTATAGGCGGCATGCGCGGCCTACCTCCAGGACACGTAAGTGTCTTGAGTCCCATGGAACTCAGTAAGACATTTTACTACGTCGAGCGGCTCGTTACATTCCACCCCGTCTATGATTTCCACTTCCTTATAAACCTTCACTTCTGGCACTGAAAGTTGTGTGTTTCTTAACTTGTTTGATCGGCTGCAATCGGTTGTTAAAGCTCCTGCCTTAGCGCCGCTTCCCTAGTCACGACTTCTTGCGTAACGATAAACTCCCTCGCTGCAGTCACAAAAGGTATTCTTCGTGGAGCGTCGCATTGTTTCTCGAGTTTTTCGCGAATTTTTGATTTTCGCGTTTTTTAATTATTAAAATTTACATTCACGTTTTTTATACCCTGAACCCATTAAAAATGGGTATAAGGGGGTATTGTATTTGTGCAAAATCCAAATGTATGTAACAGGCAGAAGGAAGCATCTCCGACCCCACAAAGTATATATATTCTTGATCAGCATCAATAGCCGAGTCGATCTAGCCATGCCCGTCTGTCTGTCCGTCCGTCCGCATTTATAAATGCAGTTATATATGTTTTGGTTTTTTGCATTCACAAATGCAGTTGAGTTAACTAAGAGCAGTGACTTATGGAAAGGAGCGGTACGCTTCGCCTTATTCATTTCCAAACTTAAACTAATGAAAAACAATTTTGGTAATAATAATAAGCAAAACTAGCCTACGTGGCCGTCGCTGCCACGGAGCCGCCGTCGCTGCTTACAAAAGTGCAGCGTTAGTGCCTCGTGTATGGTGTCGGATGACCGTCGCGGCCGGCAACATAGTTGCGACATATCCGTCGCGATCATGACTCTGGTCATAGGCTTCCCCAGAACGCTGGGTCAGCAAATACCAATAGTCAGTGGTTAGCTTGCATAGTCTATTTTCGCTTGACATGCTTCAAGGTATTCTCTCCCAATCAGAACATCATAATGCTCTGAGAAGTCGTGAATATAGAATTTTTGTTTACTCGGACAAATTTTGCTTGCTCCTAATCTTACGCATTGTTTTAATTCAAAACCACCATTTATGATGTGAACCTTTAGTGTTTCGTTGTAAATTGGAAAATTTAAATGTTTTTTTTTTTTTCATTAGGTTTATGGTTGAACCTGTGTCAATGACACATTTTAGAACTTCGTCATTCATCGTCATTCGCAGTTGGAGGGTTTGGCTCATTCAACATGAATGGGACTGATTTTGATAGTTTAAGGGATTTTAGGTTCTACCACTAGCCAAACAACATATGTTTGTTGTGTTGTTGTCTACCTTGAGTTCATTTCTGTTACAACTCGTGGTGCGGCTTTTTATTGTCTTTAGAATTAGTGTGTTGTTTATTTTGTGCATGATAACTCTGATTCGTGTTGGAATAGCCACTTGAACTGGATTCTGGGTTAGTATTTTGCTGATAATTTCCCATGTTCCTACGATTGTTATATTGATTTCACTGAACGTTATTAGTTTTAGGTCTATCAGTTACGCTATTTTCGTATAATCCTTTGTAATAACCATCGCATCAAATAATAACCACCTCATTAGGTCTTGCTCGGTTGAGCGTCTTTTTTTATTTGATCCATAGTTCTGTTAGCTTAAGGCTGCCTGCAGACAATTTGTATAGCGGGCAGAGAGTGTTATGCATGCACATATGCATATAAGCGGTCAGCGTGGGAACCATGCTGACTCGGTTTTAAAACGGTCAGTGTTCTGAAGTGTGTCTCATATTTCGGCTGTACTTGGAATATGCTGGACACTTGGCACGTTGCAGCTGAGTGACAAAGGCAATGCCCTATACGTTTATAATTGGCATAACAACAAAGTAATGTGGCTAAGGCTAACCAAGTGTTGCCGCTTAATATTTATGTTATATATGTTGTATGCATATGTGTACACACTACATCTCCCTCCTTTTGAAAAATAACGTAATTATATGTAGTTATTTTAAGTCTTATTATTATTATTATTTTTTTTTTTTTTGTATTATTATTATTATTTCTCATATTTATAATCGTACTTAATAACGGCAAAGGAAAACAAATCATACAAAATATTCATGGATTATTCAATATATATCTAGGTATGGCCATACTAAATATAATTATGAAATACACATTTTCAGTCTATCCTTATGAACTGTTTGTTTTTTATTTTTATGATTCATTATTATGACGTTATTTCTATCTCCTATTTCCGTTACTTTATACGGACCAGTATATTTATAATCTAACTTATAACCTGTTTCATTTCTTAGTAAGACTTTATCTTCTATCATTATTTTAGCTCTTTTGTATGCTACTTTTCATCTATATTTACTTTCTTTAGCATAATCATCTATATTATATATGGGTTCTATATTATCTATACTATTAAATTGTTTTGTAAAATTATTTGTTCTACCAAATACTAGCTCATATGGACAATAATTATGTGCCATTGAGGGGGTCGTGTTGAAACAAAAACGAAACGAAAACGAAATTTATCAACCGATATATATGCGCGTATGTATTCACTGAAAGTTCTATGACTTCTTTCTATTATTCCAACTGTCTGGTGGTGGTGTGCCGTAGATGTTATATTTTTAATTTTTAGGTATTTGCACAAATCATCTATAATTGAATTCTTATATTTTGTTCCATGTCCGTAATAAACGTCTTCATTGGACCGTACTTCAGAATAATTCATTATTTTATAATTATTATCATAATTATTATCATAATTAATTATTCAAAAATTGCTTTAGCGACTGTGTTCGCGTTCTTATTTGGAACTGGTATGGCAACTAAGTATTTAGTTAAGTCACATATTAGAGTGACTACATATTCATTGCCATTTTCTGATTTTGGTAGCGGACCAAAAGTGTCCACTATCACTCTGTCGAAGCTTTTTCTGTTTAGCTTATTGGCATTTCTGATATTTTCGTATGTAATCAGTAATATTTCGAGTCATACCTTTCCAAATATAATGTCTTTTGACCTTGGCCAAGGTTATTGCAATGCCTGTATGACCTCCTTGCATTGGATCGTCATGAAAAAATTGACCTTTGGAAAAATTGACCTAAGTCTAGAATTCTATTGGTATATAAATCGCTAACATCATATTCTGCAGTAATTTTTCTACCATGTTTAAATAAATATAGCATATCATGCAAGGTCACTACCTTACGTACTTCGTCATTGTTTATGACATCATATACTTTGGGCTTAGAAGCTTTCTCTATAGATTGCGTAGGCAATACTATTTCTTTGCTTTCCGCGCGGAATTTCTGTCTATGTTTATATCTAGTAGTGACTTTATATTTCCAGTAATATTTTGTAGTTGTTTAATGGTTATTCTTAATAACGCATCAGCTACATGATTGTCTTTTCCCTTTAAATATTCGACTGTGAAGTCATACTCTTCTAATTCTAGCCTTATACGTGTCAGTTTAGAGCTTGGATTGATCATTGAAAATAGATATATTAATGGTCTGTGATCTGTTTTGATTGTAGTGTTTTCCATAAATATATGGTCGAAAATGTAATATTGCCCAGTGTATTGCAGCTAACTCCTGCTCAGTAGTACACTTATTATTTTCTCCCTTAGTGAAAGCTCTTCCAATGGGTGCAATGGGTAGTTGGAGTCCGTTATGGTTTTGAGTTAAAACCGCTCCACTTGCTTATTTATTTGCATCAGTTATTATAAAAAATTCTTTGCTGAAATCGGGATATTGTTGCAAAGTAGGTTCTATTAGTTTTGTTTTTAAATATTGGAATGCGTTTTGGCATTCATCTGTCCATTCAAAAGGAACATTCTTTTTACATAATTTTGTTATGTGCCGTAAATATTCGGCGAAATTTTTTATGAAACGTCCATAATAATTGCAAAATGCTACGAAACGTTTAGCGCTGTCCGCATTGTGTGGCGCTGGGTAATTCAAAATGACGTCATATTTCTTGTCGTCTGGAAGTATTCCTTTATCTGTGCATTTATGACCGAGAAAAGTTACCTCATTCATAAAAAATTAACATTTTATTATAATCAATTATTAAGTCATCCATATAAAGAAATGCTTGTGAAGGTTCTAGTCCAGAGAATGCAATAGTCATAATTCTTTAAAATGAATAAGGCGCTATCTTTAATCCGAAAGGTAATCGTGTGAAGCGATACGAGCCATTGCTCGTTGAAAAAGATGTTATATCTCTTGAACTTTTTTTGAGTTCAATTTGATGAAATCCTGACATTAAGTCAAGGCATGAAAAATATTTTGCTCGTCCTAGTTGATCTAGGATATAATCAATTCTAGGGAGTGGAAATTTATCGGACAGTATTTTTTTTTTTTTATTAATTTGACGATAGTCAATCCCTAATCGCCATATCTTTTCTTCTGAACCAGGAGATGGTTTTTTAGGGACAAGTAATAATGGGCTATTATATTCAGATACGGATGGTTCAATAATCCCGCCGGTGATCAATTTTCCAACTTGCTTCTGCATTTCGTTCACCTGACTGTGTGGGCTTCTGTAGGTTTTTGTATACACTGGTTAATCATCTTTTAATCTCAGTTTTTGTTTATAAAAATTATTTGTGCTTATTGGTTCTGTTTCCAATCCGAATATATCATTATATTTGGTGCATAAGCTTGAAAGCTGTGACTTGAATTGTGGTGGAAAGTTTTTTGAAAGTTGAGATAATACAGACTTTTCCCTATCTTCTGTATTAGTTTTGACTACTTCGTAGTTCGAAAGTGATTCATACGTTTAGTTGTTTGCACTGACTACTTGATCTTTATTTGTTGTATTAAGTAGTCTTATGAAAGCGTTTTCAGTTGTTGCTATGGTACTGGCTATGAAAATACCATGTTTAATTTCTTGATTTGTAATCAACACACTGTCCTCTTTCGAATTTAGTTGAATTTTTCTAATATCTTGGGATCTTGCTGGCAGAAGTATTGAGTTGTTGCCAGAACTGTATGTTATCGGAACATAAATTGGAAATTTTAAGTTATTAGGTCTAATTATAAGCCAATCTTCAGATTGCTTGAAGTCTAATTGACAGTTATATTTTTTAATAAAATCGATTCCTATTATGCCATCATAAGGAATAGCGAATTGTAAATCCACGATATGAAAATCATGTGGGATTATATACTTAGTGGTCTGTATCTCAATAGAGGTTAATCTTTGGACTTGTTAATCTTTTTTACTTATTCCTTTTATGTCTGTAATGTAATTATCTTGTATGTCTTAAAAGACATCAGAATTTTCTTTAACTATTGAAATGTCTGCACCTGTGTCTACTAAAAAGACAAGTTCTTTTCCTGTAGCCACATGATTGAATGATACGAATATGTTCTGACTGAGATTAATAGTGTGAACCCTTGCATCTTCTACTGATGAGCATTTAAGGGGTTTTGTGAGTTTTCCGATGTATTGTTGACTACTCGGACACCATTTGAGGTATTGCTGTTGTGGCCTCGATTCGAATTGCCACGGCCTCTTGAGTTTCCTCTATATTGGCCTCGTCCATTGTTATAATAGGTACTATTGTAGTTGTTACGACTACGAAAGTTACCTCTATAATTTCCTCGTCCGCGGTTTCCGCCGCGCTGTGAATAATTTTTTTAATATAGGACAGTGTTCGGCTGTCCAGTTGCTTCTGTGCAACTATTTACAAATTTGGATATGGCATCATTCCTTGTACTGAAGGTACCAGCTTGCATGATAAGATTTACCTTATCAACCGTGCAATTCTTAATCATTGCTTTGACTGCATGCTGAGTGGAGTAACTTCTGGCTAACTCTAGGGTTAAACCGTCTGTTATATACGCACCTTTCTAAAGCTTTTGTCATCTGCTCAATCTCTAATGTATATTGATTTGCAGTTTTGTTGCGTTCCTGTAGGTTCATAAGTTTTGCTGACAATACTTCTACAGTTTCGCCTTTGACATTGCTTTTCAATCTGGTAATAAATTCAGTTACTGTTGTTTCATTTCCGATTATATTTCTGGCAACACCTTTTAGCTTGGTTTTTATTATTGAAACTGCTAATTGTTCGTGTTCGCCTTTTATTGATTCTATTATGTGCAATGCATCAATAAAACTTGTTAAGTTTTCAGCTTTACCATCGAAAACTGGTATTAGCTTGGATGCAGTATTAATGAAATCAATATTGGATTGTGCCATTGTGATATTATTACTGAATTTATTCTCTATTATGATTGAACTCGTATCAGAATTTATATCATCATCCAGATCTGACATTAAAACTGCTGGAATAGTAAAGTTATTTAAACCTTGCTCTTCTATTTTGGGGTTTGAATCTAACTCTTCTGACTCTAACTCTTCTAAATATATTGGTTCAATGTCAGCCGGTTCTGTTGATTCCGGTTCATCATCAGTTGCATCTGTTAGAGAAATATTAAGTATAGTCGGGACTGATATATCTATATCGAATTTTTGCATAATTAATATTAAATTCGCTCGAAGTCTGATAAAATATTTGAATACTCTGGACCAATGATCTTTATTTAATTTTCCTCTTTGGCCATGTATTAATATACGTGTTTCAATAAAGCACTTTACTAATATTTCTGCATGTTTCTTAACAGTATTCTACTGAATGGCCTATTTTGGTTAAGTGATTTATATGATTTACCAAAGTCAATTTTTATTTTATTTAGTTCTTGATATATTTCCTTCCATTCCATTATAAGTTTCGCTAATTGTCTTTATCTTAGCCATATTTATATATATATTTTTATTTGTATTTGATTTTATTAATTTTATTTCATTTTCTCAATGTTACAAAGTAAATTACGGAATTTTTGTAAAAATTATTATTTTTTGTTTATTAATGTTGTTTGCGCTTCTTTTTTTTTAAATTTTAATCTTGTCCAGATCATTTACCTGGCTCATATACCTCTTTTTTAAGCATTTAATATGAAACTTGTATAATTTATAAAAACAATTGGCGCACATTATAACAAAAATTATTATCAATAGTATATTTACTAATTGTAAATCCATGTTACTTGATTCTACTTTATTAATGACATTAGCAGTGGAATCCACTGTCTTTAAGTCTACTAGTCCCATTTTGGGTTTATATATAATTAAATTATAATTATAATTAATAGGTAAATCTTCATCAAATTTGCTTATTGAATTATTTTGCATTTATGTTTACAGTTTTCCTTCCTATTATTTCGCATAGCTTTACGGGCTATAATTCTAATTGAGCGAAGAAGGTTCCGCACAATTTTACAATTTTTGTGTAATATATATATTTTTATACCCTGAACCCATTAAAAATGGGTACAAGGGTATATTGTATTTGTGCAAAATCCAAATGTATGTAACAGGCAGAAGGAAGCATCTCCGACCCCATAAAGTATATATATTCTTGATCAGCATCAATAGCCGATTCGATCTAGCCATGTCCGTCTGTCTGTCCGTCCGTCCGTCCGCCCGTCCGTCCGTCCGTCCGTCCGTCCGTCCGTATGTATGAGCCAAAGGATCTCAGAACCTATAAGAGCTAGAGACTTGAAATGAAAATGTAGATGCTCCTAGTTCCCGCGCAGATCGAGTTAGTTTCCGATAATCGATAACTTACTCCGTTTCCAAGCAATCGATAAAAATCGATATCGACATCCTGTTTTTTTTTAGCAAATTGGGTAAATAATAAGAGCTAGAGCCACCAAACATGATATGTTGCTTCTAGAATATTACAGATATTTCAAGTATCTTTCATTTCATACCTATCGCCACCTCCCCGCTACCATCCCAGACCTATAAATCAAGTTAATAACCCAACTTTTATTGCCAACCAATTTAAACCACAATTTAAATGCAATTGATTTTTTCAGAATACACAAATATTCTATGGTACAATAAGATATACTGTAGAAAATTTCATAAAGATCGGTTAAGAACAACGAAAGTTATATGCAACTGCGCAATTGAATGGGGCAGTAGCTTTAAGAATTTCTGTATATATGTACACACACACATTCATAAGCGTCTGCTTCGCATTCTAATGGTATGGTAATGTTATTTTAGTTCCTTTTTTTATCAAAAGTACTTAATTGTTGGTGTAGCTGCTTAGTAAAGGCATAGCAAATGGTGCGGTCTGTCGCGAGTTCGAGCCATACCGGGGAAAGTATTATTATTTTTTATTTATTTATTTTTATTTTTTTGCTGGTGTGGCTGTTGAGTAGAGTCGACAGTAAGTAATGCGGTCAGTTTGCAAATTCGAGCCCTGCCAAGGGAACTTTTTTTTTATTAATTTATTTGGTGTTGGAATAAGAGGGTTCAGGGTATCCCCTAGTCGGGAGCTCCCGACTAGAACCTCTTACATGTTTTAATTGTCATCATTTTAATTGCTGCTCCGGATCCTCGGATGTAATAATGCCTCGGATGTCCTCCGCGTCAGCTGGTCGTCGCCGGTTTGGCTATACTGACGCTCCTTCGAAGGCGAAAGTGGCGGATTGCTCCTCGCGCTGTTGCTTTCTCTGCTGCTGATGTCCGGGGCCTATGAGCTCAGGCGGGGCCGGTGCCGGTCTTCGCACTGGTCGTTAGTCTCATGCACGTAGATTTTCATGCTGCAGCGTATAATGGTCCAGGGCAATCGTTTGGCAGACGTCTGGGTTTTTCGGCAAAGGCTTTGGGGATGGCGGTTTTTTAAATTAGTGTTTCATTTATAGTTTTAATATTTGCTGTGTAAGTTGCGGTATTCGGCTTTCTTAACCGGAGGCTTTCTTTCAGAAAATCAAGTTCATCACTTAGCTTTTGTGTCGTTCCCCATGTGGGCGGCGTATTTGTATATAAAAGCCACTTAATGTGTGCTATTCTTTTAGTGATCTTGTTCTTTTGGCCTCCGCGCTTGCCCATTACACGCTCTCTACTCACTCAGACTTTAAAAATGTGATTTCCGTTTCCATCCCGGTGCCGTGCCGTGCCCGTTGATTTCCTCCTTGTTGTTCTTCGCCTGGGTTTCCTCCTTGTAGTTTTTGCAGCTTAGTTCAGGTTAACATTGCAGGATTGCCATGTAATAACCATCGCATCAAATAATAACCACCTCATTAGGTCTTGCTCGGTTGAGCGTCTTTTCTTTATTTGATCCATAGTTCTTTTAGCTTAAGGCTGCCTGCTGTCGACGCAGCGGCAGAGCAGCCGTTATATATATATTCTATATGTATAGTGACAATTTGTATAGCGGGCAGAGGGTGTTATGCATGCACATATGCATATAAGCGGTCAGCGTGGGAACCATGCTGACTCGGTTTTAAAACGGTCAGTGTTCTGAAGTGTGTTTCATATTTCGGCTGCACTTGGAATATGCTGGACACTTGGCACGTTGCAGCTGAGTGACAAAGGCAATGCCCTATACGTTTATAATTGGCATAACAACAAAGTAATGTGGCTTAGGCTAACCAAGTGTTGCCGCTCAATATTTATGTTATATATATTGTTTGCATATGTGTATACACTACACCTTCTCTTTGTGCTACTTTTTTAAGTTTCTGTGTAATTACATCTTTAATTGTGTTATTCATGGCATTTGTCGTATTGCTGTGTATATTTTCTTAAGCTAACTTATTTAATATAACATTTAATTTATTTTCGAGATCCTCGATGTACTTATGAACGTTTCCCTGGTAATTCGTGTTGTATAGGCGTCGAAAGAGTTCTTCAAATGGTGTTTGCACTTTGTATTCTTCAATCAGTGCGTTCCACAACTCTTTTCAAGTGTTTGCTGCTGTCCTTTGTAAAAGTCTCTGAGCCTTCCGAGCGACTTGCAATTCGATGGCTCCGTATAAGATGCTGTGTTGTCTGACATCTCCGGTTGGATAAAAATGTAGGATGTAATCGATCCTTTTAATAAAAGCGTTGAGATTTTCTGTTGATTCTTCAAAACTTTGCCCCTGTCTCAGTTGTGAAAGGGCCTGGTTAAGGTGTTGTTCTGATAATTCCATCGTCATAATTTTAGTGTAATACACTTTTTGATGTTTTATGTTTTTTTTTTTTAATAGCTTTTTTTTCTTTGAGTTTGTGGTTTTTTAACCTTTTAGTTTTTTGATTTTGCACTTTTATTTCACTGCACTTTGTTTTTGTACTTTGTACATTTAATTTAGTATATAGTTTGTGATTAATTATTATTATTTTTATATTTTTTTGTGTGTATGTGTGTCTTATTGAAAAGACCCAGTAATAACGTATGGGTCAAAAGATATGCAAAGCCAGTCGTTATTATCTGTAGTAGCTTTATTGTCAGAAGGGTCAATGTTAAAAGACTACTAGTGACCCGAAGGTACTTGTGCGGATACGTATTCGAGAAAACGTTTGTTACACACCGACAACAATTTCTTTCGCGATTGTGCTTTAGATCTAGAAATTAATTATCCTCTAGTGATCTTTACTTTTTCCCGACGTTTCCTACCGGCTTCGCCAATTAAATTTTACACGTTTAGTTACTTTAAAAAATATATGTCAATTCAGATTAACCTCCTGAATATCAACTACTTTATCTTTCTGTTGCGGTCGCTTAGCAAATTTCGCTTTGAGAGCTTGAGTCAAAATTGAGTGAAGTTTGAGCTGCGTCAGAAATTATGCGTGGGATAGTAATCGGACGGATTTGCATTGCTAACTCTATGTCGCTGGGCGACAAAACTACAATCGATGTCGTAATGGTCGATTCGCTTTATCGGCAGTATTTCGATTTGACGGATGTTTATTAAACTTGTTGTTTTCGGATTCTTTGGAAATTAATTATTCATGTCACAATGTTGCAATGTTGGCATTGCGCGTGTTAACGTATATACATATTTATTATCTAAAATCTATTAAATTTTTCTTCGTATTTCCCGTAATTTTCTTTAAAATTTCCCTTGATTGCCCAAGGTTTTGTTGGTTTGTTTGTTTGATAGATTATACTGACCTTTTCTCATATATCGATCGAAAAAAATTGTGCGAATTTTCCTTTATTTCCATTCAAATTTCCCTTTTTCCTAGCTTTCAAACGGAATGCTCAATATTATTACTAATAGCAATGCAGCAGTGCGAAATTCCATTTTGGAGAATTTAAAATTTAGTCTTCGCTTATGAATAAAAGTGGAATTTGTATTGTTTGATTTAAAATATAAATAAGTTATTGCAAGATATAAATGCAGGCATATGATTGATATCTTTGCCTATCACAAACCCGTGACGAATTTCTCGAATCAATTTAAATGCTAAAAATGATGAAGGCTTCAATTATTTTGTTTGCTGCTTGCAACCTATCCCAGACATTTAATTTATATGCACTCATTATTGTAATTGTGGAAAGCTTGGTCAAGAGGAAAAATCTAGAGTATTAAACAAAATGCACACAAATTATGCAGTTTCGTTTCAATTACTTCACCTGACGCGGCAACAGCATCAGCTGCAGTCAAGCTAAAAAGCAACTGACATTAATTAAATCCCTTTATGCGCTGAAGTCAGTACAACAGAGAGTTTATTTTAAGCTGAATGCAAAATATGATCTGCAATCATTTTCAGTTACAGCACTTGAAATATTCGCAGTCGATTTAATAATAATTATATCAGAGCAAACGAAAGCAGAAAGAAATGCAGTTTTTGGTTGGAAAATATGCCAAATATGGCAAGGAGCCTTTTTGATTAAATTTCTTTCAGTGTTTCGGGGCACAAAATCCAATTTCATTTGCGCTAATGGCTGCCGCCTGCCGCTGTTACTGCTGCAGTTGCCGCTGCTGCTGTGGAACTTCCGGTTCGCTTCGCTGCTAGCAACAATGCAAAACACACAGCGTAGCAGAAGCGATGCACGAAAGCAACAACAACAACAACTGCAACAACAGCCCCACTAAAAGAATGAAGGCAGTGAAAAGTGCATGAGAAAAACGCGATTGTTAAATTGAATTAAAACCAACATGAATGAAAAAACTGCAGCGTAATGCAAACATCGCCCGCTGCATTTAGAGCAACTGCAACCAACTGGCGACCAAGCGGAAGGTATGTATATCATGACCAGCAGCGGCAGAAGCACGTCTCTCCATCTCTCTCTCTCTCCCTTTTTATCTGTCTTTCTCTCTCTAACTGGGCCATCAATTTTGGACATCGTGTTAGTGTAGCCATTAAACTCAACCACTTGGTTTAAGTTTCACGAGGTCGGTTTAAGAAACAAACCACAGAATTCGATAGCTTTAATAGCTATAAGAAAATAGAATAGAGATTAGCCTTATATCTCAATAAAGCTTAAGACAGCCAAGAATTTCTAATCTTATTATAACACATCTGTGAGCTTTAGAAATGTTTATATGGTTGATATAAAACATTTCAATATACAACAAAATTTTTTGATTGGGCATTCAAAATGTTCACAATAATCACTTGCTCAAATAGTTTTTCTACTTTAAATTTATTATAAATGGATTAAAGGGGCAAAATCATAATTAAGTCGCTGCATGTAAAGTCTGAATGATGAAACTAATCTATTAATTATACACTAATGTTCCACAGTTACATATTTACAAAACGTTTACATTAATTGAATCCTTGTTTAAAGATAATATACTATCATCGAACTGGACCACGAGCCAGCTATTAAATTATTAATATAAAATATATATTATATTATCTATATTAAGTATTTATAAAAGTAACTTTTGTGCTTAATACTTTGAACTCATTTAGGAAGCGTTTATTTAACTTTTCGATAAAAAATTTCAACAATTCCTTAACTGATTTTATACAATATATATAAGGTACTAGCGTGTATAGCTCGGCCGTGCCTGTCGCACGTATTATATAAATGTTCCAAAAAACCTTTGAAAATGATTTTGAAACTGATCGGACGGTTAACAAACAACAAAATTGTTGAAACACGTATTTATTAAGTTTTTATCTAGAGCTTTGATAATAATTTTTAAGCAAATCGGAAAAAAATAAAACGTCACCAAAAAATTCTTTGAATTGTACTTTTTACCGAGGATGCTTTGATTCTGCGAAAAATTTGAGACACGTCTCAAAAGATTTTTCATATAGATCCTTGAAAATGAATTTAATCGCGAAACGTCACCCACCAAATCTTTGATCCCCATTTCCATCAAGGAGGGATGGACTTTCCATAAAGTGCGAAATACCCCTCAAATGAATTTGAGCAAAGATCTATGAAAAAAGTTTGAGGCCGAGTCGATGGTTAACAAAAAAGTTTCATACCAACATTTTCCGCGATTTTTGCATACTTGCGGGTGGAATTTCCCGAAACTCCGTCTTAACGTGCACCTTCATCACATAAGGTAACTACAGTGAAACTATCAATTTCCATTTGCTTCATAGCTCTTACGGGATTGGTTGTGCGTTGATCACCAATCAGACAGTCAGTCAGTCAGTCAGTCAGTCAATCAGTCAGGACAAAAAGTTTTATATATAGTGATTAAGGCCTTTTAAATGGTTTGATTTTAAAGTGAATACCCTAAAATTCCATATTGACGAAATGTTTCTAACCGCTTTAAATAATTCATTAGCTTGTTCCTTTGAAAAGGTTGTTGAAGTCGAGCCCGATTTTTTACCCGATAAAAGGTGTTTAAGCCTTTTTCTACCCTAACCCATTAAAAATGGTTAAAAATGGAATAATGTTTTTGTGCAAATATATGTAAGATGCAGAAGGAAGCATCTCCGAGCCCATAAAGTATGGGTATAATTGGGGTGTATCATGTTACATAAGTGGTGCGCTTAGTTCCTAGGGCTTATGTGTGAGGGGTCGGCATTGGGTGCTGTGGACATATGTTATATATGCTGTATTAGGATACATGAGTGTATGGTACATATGTCACTTCCCCATCCCTAAGAAATTAGCCTGTCTTCAGGCGTACATTTTTGGGTATAATGTTGGATTATTGCTAATTACAATATTATCGGTTTCATTTAAGTTGCTGTTGCTTATAATATTTTCATGTGATTGTATTTTGATTGGTTTTGATTGGTTGCTATTTGTGGTTCTTCTTTTTGTTTTTTAAATTTGACAATTATTCTTTGGGGTAATGCTTTGAACTTATATATAATATATAATATTATAGCGCTTATAATTATAATAATATAGTGTTGTTACTGTTACAATTTGAAAGGTGTTGTACATGTTTGTATGATCTTTTACGATTACTTTAGCTTGAATGTATGACATTGGTTCTAATAATGTGTGTATAATCTAGTAGTGTGCTTGTGATTATTATTTCATCTTATTGGATTGAACAGTTTGGGGCTTTTATAAGGTGTTACCTTCTGTTATTATTTGTCTATTGATGCAATTTTGTCTCAAAAGTGTTTTGGGTAGGTTCCAAGTAATGAGCATAATTGATTTCATATTTTTTTCTTGTTTTTGTATAACTACATTCGGTTGTGGCTTGATTCAAAATTCCTGTTATGCATTTATTTGTAATTCATTCTTTTGTGTTTGCCGTGTAGGCTTGATTGTTTTGTATGAAGTATCTGTCATGGATAACTTCTGTTAATATATTATTAGTTATTAGTTATTAGGTTGGCGTTTTGATTATCTCTCGTGCAATATGGGAAATGATTAAAATTTCGTTGGTGTCTGTTTTCAACAAAGTTGAAGTTTTGATATTTAATAATTTTTGTAAGGTGTCATGTTTTAGTAATTTCGGATTGAAAATTCCTAGTCTAGTTGTTTGCATGCCTATCTCTATGTCTTCTATGTATTCGGTGTATTCCTGGAGGTTAAATATGAGGAGTGCTAACCTTTGATTTTCCTCGTCCGCTTGATTTAAATGATTTATGGCTTCTATTATATTAATTTTAGATTCTAATTCTTCTTTATCTTGTTCGATTACCGAATTGTTTTGCATGGTAAATGTATATTCTTTTATCCGTATGGTTTTATCTTTGTAATTTATTAAGACTTGAGTACTCTCTAAGAAGTTTCGACCTAATAGTACATAATAATTTTCTGAAAAATTATGTAGATAAAATTTCGTATGAGTGGGGCAAAGTTTGCTAGGTTTCAGCGAAATATTTTTATTTAATACTATTGTACCATTAATTGTTTGAACTTCCAATTGGCAATTCCTATGGGGAAATTTAGGAAATTTTTTTTCGTTAAGTGTCTATAACACATTTTAGGATTTTATTATTTATGGTTAGTTTGATAAATTGGTTGGTTCTTCTTCGGTTTCTGACTCCGAGGCAGTTTGAAGAAAATTTTCGGACGTGTCCATTTTCATGTGACCACTACCGCTTTCGCGTTTCCTTTTTTGTTGGCGGATTGGGGGTGGATGAATGTTTTTGGTAATTTTACTTTGATTTTTATTGGAATTAGCTGGATTGTTTTGATTGTTTGGTTTCTTAGTTCTATCGGACAATCCTAAATCATAGACGCTTTCTCTTTGAGCTCACTTTGAAACTGTTGTTATATCATGACGGGCTAATGTCATGAATAACCTATCGGGCAACTTCCTCATAATAGCGTCTTTATCTGTGTTCTTTAAGGCATTTGTATACAACATGGTATTTATCTGATTGTCTCCTAGTATTAACATATTGGATAAGACAAATGACTTATATTCTTGTTCTTCTACAAACTTAGTTGCAGGCGCATCAGAAAATAATATCAATGAACTAGGAAAGTCATCAGTGAAATCACTCAGCTGGATGACGACCAAAATAAAACGTAAGCTGCCTTCAAGCTTTCCAAAAGCAAATGGTAAAAAAGGGAGGTTAATTGCATCTCAGATATCGATGGACAGACGTCTAAAGGAGATCCCAATAAACTCAAAAAACCAATTTGCAATACTGGATAATGAAGAAAACGATGATCCTACAGAGAAGGAAATAGCCCATCCAGGCACTGGCAGAAGAGATGGAAGTTGAGCTGAATGCGGAAAAAGAAGCGAGAGTACCCAGATCCAGGAAGCCACCCCCCATCTTCATTGAAAATGTAAACAATGTGACCCAGATGGAGGCAGAGCTTGATACAGTCATTGGGTCAGATAGTTATACCCTCCACGTTGGAACACAAGGAAAAGTAAGAGTTCACGTTGAAAACTCGAATTCATATCGAAGCCTAGTGCAGTTTCTCAAAGAAAATAATGCACATCACTTTACATACCAACTGAAGGAAGACAAGGCCTTCAGGATTATCGTCCGCAATTTGGCTAGCACCACCCCTGAAGATAGCATTAAAGAGGAGTTTATGCGATATGGACACAATGTCCTTCGTATCCACAATCCTCGTCCTCGTAAGGCCCAACAACAGGAAAACGGTGAAGCTATTGAGGAACTAATACAAAATAATTTCTTTTTCATTGATTTGGCTCGCGAGCCTAATAATAAGGATGCGCTGAAAATCAAGCAAATAGGGCGACAAAGAGTCTTGGTTGAAATACCAAAGAAAAATTTGAATGCCATCCTGTGCCATAGATGCCAAGGATTTGGACATACAAAAAACTACTGTATGAGGCCTTATACCTGTGGAAAGTGTGCTCAAAATCATCCAACAGCTCAATGCAAAGAAACCTTGGTTGAGAATCTTTGCTGTATCAACTGCGGTGGAAACCATGAGGCTTGGCATAAGGGGTGCAATGTGTTCAAAGCTAGAACGCAAGAAAGAAGACCAAAAGTAAGTCTAGGATTTAAAAGTAATGTCAGTGGCAAAAAAGACCGTCAGCAACACATTCCAGCAACCTTAGTGCGAGGAAATATTTCGTACGTCGATACTCTGCGTACTGGGCTGGAAAAGTTCAATAAAGAGACGTCAATTAGGAACCCTACCCCCAAGCACCAAGATACCCCACCCCACAATAGTTCAAGGCTGGAGGCTGCAATAGAAGCACTCACTGTGAAAGTCGACACTCTACAAGCTATGTTTAAGGAACTTCAGGAGACGAATCAGTTCCTAAAACAAATGTGTCTGAGTCTATTGAACGCCAAAAAATGATGCACAGTTCACTAAGCCTCGGATTGTGGAATGCCCGTGGTATCTCTGGGCATGTGGAGGAGCTTAAGCACTTCCTAACTGAACATAATATTGACGTGATGCTAATTACAGAGACCTGGCTTCAGACCGGTGTATCCATCTTTATTCCAGGCTACAAAATTCACAAAGCGGATCATCCTAGCGATAGAGCAAGAGGAGGAGCGGCGGTGCTTATTAAGCAGGAGATCGAATATTTCCAAAATGAACCGGTAAGGATGGAGAAATTGCAAATGGCCAGCATCCAGATTGCAACTAGCTGGGGTGAATTAACCATCGCTTCGGCATATCTCCCGCCGCAACTGTCGTGGTCAGCAATGGAATTCCAGCAACTTTTTAGCGGACTAGGAAGAATGTTCCTTATAGGAGGCGATTTTAACGCCAAAAACAGATTCTGGGGTTGCTTTAGAGCTAACGCAAGAGGCACCTGCTTACTGGACGCGGTGCAAAACTCATCATCTGAAATACTAGCGACTGGGCAAGCCACTCATTTCCCGTTTGCCCAAAGTTACACGCCGAGTGCCATTGACTTCTTTATTTATAACGGACTTCACCCAGATGGCTTAAGTATAAGGCCTGAGTTTCAGCTATCCTCTGATCATATCCCACTAGTAGTTGGTTACGACTGTATTCCAAAGGGCAAAACAATTAAAGGTCGTCTGCTGCCTCCTGGAGCCAACATTGCTGCTTTTCGACGAGATCTAGAGGAAACTCTAGACCTAAACTTGGAAATACTTGCACCAGAAGACATCGAAGATGTATATGCGCTATTCCTGAACAAGGTTCACTCGGCAGCCCTCATTTCTGCGCCAGTAAGCCGATCAGAAAGCTCACGACCACAAGTGAGACTTCCGCCAGCAATCCATACACTACTGCTGATTAAAAGAAGGATTAGAAGGCAGTACTGTCGAACCGGAGATCCAATTGTGGACAGGATCTACCGTAGAGTGTCGAACCGTGTCAAAAAGCTGCTGCAGCTGAATAGACAAAGGGAAACCGACCGTTTTTTGGAAAATGTTTCTCCAGATGAATCCTCAAGTCACTCCCTATGGAGCAAGTGTCCCCCAAATTTCCGATCAGAAAGCCTGATGGATCTTGGGCCAGATCCCCAAAGGAACGGGCTGATGCATTTGCCGAAGACTTGGAGGATCGCTTCAAGCCTTTTAATACAAGTTCGGCAAGCATGAACAGAAGGGTTCAACTCACACTGGAGAGCCCAGGCCAGCTAAGCCTCCCAGTTGCTCCAATCACTGTCAACGAAGTATCAGACCACATAGCAGCACTTAAGACAAGAAAAGCTCCTGGCGATGATGGCATCGACAACATAACACTAAAAGCATTGCCGGTCAGAGCAGTCCTATTTTTAGTGTTAATCTTTAATGCGGTATTGAGATTGGGGCATGTTCCAAGCCAATGGAAAAAGGCGAGAATATGCATGATCTATAAGGCTGGAATGATCCCCTCGTCCCTAGACTCATACAGGCCTATTAGTTTGTTGCCCACGATCGGAAAACTATTCGAACGTTGTCTGCTTACGAGACTGCTGTCTTTGGACAGAATTAAAGAAAAAATTCCCCCCTTTCAGTTTGGGTTCCGAAAATCTCATGGCACACCGGAACAGCTAAATAGGGTGGTGAATTTTATCCTCGAGGGTTTCGAAGCCAAAGAGTACGTAGTGGCAGCGTACTTAGACATAAAACAAGCCTTCGACAGAGTCTGGCATGATGGGCTACTCTGCAAAATTAAGCCCTTACTGCCACCTCAACTATATTTAATTGTGCAGAGTTATTTGACAAACCGGTCATTTTCGGTAGTACTCGATGGAGTTGAGTCAAACATAAAGGCCATCGGGGCTGGCGTTTCTCAAGGGAGTGTGCTAGGGCCCACGCTCTACACCCTCTTTACCTACGATATGCCCACTGGCTCTACAATTGAAGTCGCGGACCCCCACGACCTTACAATCGCCACTTTTGCAGATGACACAGCCATCTTGTCAAGAAACGAATGTGTCTACGAAGCTACCGACGTCCTGCAGCAATATCTCCACCAATTTGAAATGTGGGCCAAGCGCTGGAATATTGGCATTAATTTAAATAAATGCGCCAATGTGACCTATGCGCTACGGAGGGACATGTGTCCGGGAGTTTTCTTGCGCGGCCAATTGGTGACGCACTTCAACAGCCACAAATACTTAGGTGTGCACCTAGACAGAAGCTTGAACTTTAACAAGCACATCACAAGTGTTTCAGTAACCCTAAAGAACAGAATAGGAAAACTAAGATGGCTTCTGAACAGTAGAAATGCGCTATCTTTGAAAAATAAAGTCACCATTTATAAATCCTGCATAGCTCCCGCCTGGCGTTATGGTATCCAGGTATATGGCATTGCTGCAAAGTCCAGTCTTTCAAAAATCAGGGTGCTCCAAGCAAAAACGCTCCGATATCTGTCTGGTGCCCCCTGGTATATGAGAACTTAAGACTTAGGAGTGCCCAAAGTCGGGGACATAATAAATATACAGGCCGCAAATTATATAGCGCGACTGAGAAGTCATCCTAATCGACTGGCTAGGCGTCTTCTGAATAGGCGCAGAATTGGAGGACTCCGAACGCAGAGGAGACTACGAAGGTCTCACCCAATAGATCTCCCAGATCGATTTATATAGTTGACACTATAAATTTGTATATAAGACTTACCAGTAGAATAAGTAGATTGTAAATATTCATACAAATTTAATTTAAGTTGTTCCAGATAATAACAGAAAAATTAAAATAAAGCTAAACTTAATAATAATAAAAAAAAAAAAAAAATCTACAAACTTACGTATACTTCTGGTAAATGGGGTATTGTAATTCCTTCTTAAGAGCTCTTTGCATGGCGTCTGCGTTTTGAACTCTGAGATAAGCGCCGAGCTCAAATCAGTCCAGGTGTTGGCAGCGGATAGCTGCGTGACCCTCTGCGCGTCTCCTATTTGCATTTCGATGGCTTCGAACAGTACGCTGTGTTGGCGTTTATCCATTGTAGAATATAATGAAACCGGCTGGGCCAATTACAGACAATACGCGTTGTTGGAAAAAATATAACTCTAATTCAACAGGCGTGACTTATTGGAATTTACAAATTGTGCACGATGCAACTTGACGGTTTAACGTCCTCAGTAAAATTCAACTTCTAAAATATTGTCAACGCTTAGCAAACCTCGGCTGAGGGCTCGAGATCATGAGCTCGCTCTCTTAAACAATGCTCTCATTCTCTTAATGAGTTTCCAGAATATTTAAGAGCTTAAATTTGTGCTGCGTTGGCAATTTGGCCTGTCTACTGGTTTTTGATTTCATGATCGGTCCCACGCTAGAATTGTTATTTTCACCAAGAATTCATGATTTTGGAGCTCTAGGGTTTATTGTTACAAATTGGGGTGTATCATGTTACATATGTGGTGCGCTTAGCTGCTAGAGCTTATGTGTGAGGGGTTGGCATTAGGTGCTGTGGACATATGTTATATATGCTGTATAAGGATACATGAGTGTATGTGTACTTATAGTATATATTGTGGGTGTGGTACATATGTCACTATATATATCAAGTATCTTTCATTTTATACCCATCGCCACCTCCCCGCTACCACCCAACTTATATCGTCCACCAATTTAAGCCATAATTAATGCAATTGACATTTTAAGAATACACAACATTTTTCTATGGTACAATAAGATATACATACTGTAGAAAATTACATTAAGATCGATTAAGAAACAAGTAAGAGGTTCTAGTCGGGAGCTCCCGAGTAGGGGATACCCTGAACCCTCTTCTTCCAATATCAAATGCATATATATTCTATTTTAGAAGCTATATGTCAAGTTTGTTGACTCTTGCTCTTATTATTTACCAAAATGGCCCAAAAAACATGATATCGATATCGATTTTTATCGATTGTTTGGAAACGGAGTAAGTTATCGATTATCGGAAACAAACTTGATCTGCGCGGTAGCTAGGAGCACCTACATTTACATCTCTAGCTCTTATAGGTTCTGAGATCCTTGCGTTCATACATACGGACGGACGGACAGACAGACGGACATGGCTAAATCGACTCGGCTGTTGATGCTGATCAAGAATATATTTACTAAATGGGGTCGGAGATGCTTCCTTCTGCTTGTTACATACATTTGGATTTTGCACAAATACAATATACCCTTATACCCATTTTTAATGGGTTCAGGGTATAAAAACCAAAGTTAAGTCTTACTGCTCAATTGGATGGGGCACAAATTCCAAGAATTTCTGTATACATGTACACGCACACATTCATGCGCGTATGCTTCGAATTACATATGTATGTACATATACCAGCTGCATTGCGATTGCGATTCTTTTCTGTGCTCTTGTCTTTTTCTCGATAATACTTAATTATTGGTGTGGCTGTTGAGTAGGGGCATAGCAGGTGTTGCGGTCTGTCGCAAGTTTGAGCCGTGCCGGGGAAACTATTTATACCCTGAACCCATTAAAAATGGGTATAAGGGTATATTGTTTTTGTGCGAAAGCCAAATGTATGTAACAGGCAGAAGGAAGCATCTCCAACCCCATAAAGTATATATATTCTTGATCAGCATCAATAGCCGAGTCGATTTAGCCATGTCCGTCTGTCTGTCCGTCCGTCCATCCGTCCGTCCGTCCGTATGTATGAACGCAATATTAATATTTTTTAAAATAAAATTTCAATTATAGGAAGTTAAGTAAATTGTAAGACAACCAAACAAGTTGTTATACCCTTTCACCGAGCACATGAATATCCTACAAGAAATATTATATTTTCCATGCTGCAGTTTGTCGCTCACTTCCTGGTTGCGTCGAACATTTTATGGAATGCAGACCATTCAGAGTCTTCTCAAAAAAAAAAAAAAACTGTAGCCATTCATGTACGTATAGAATTTCAGTTCCAAACAGCGAAAGCTGTCTTTATATTATACAAAGAAAAAACAAGAGGTTCTAGTCGGGAGCTCCCGACTAGGGGATGCCCTGAACCCTCTTCTTCTAACATCAAATGCATATATATATATTCTATTTTAGAAGCTATATGTCAGTTTGGTGACGTTAGCTCTTATTATTTACCAAAATTGTCCAAAAAACAGGATATCGATATTTTTACCGATTGCTTGGAAACGGAGTAAGTTATCGATTATCGGAAACAAACTCGATCTTCGCGGGAACTAGGAGCATCTACATCTAAAATTTCAAGTCTCTAGCTCTTATAGGTTCTGAGATCCTTGCGTTTATACATACGGACGGACGGACGGACGGACAGACAGACGGACGGACGGACGGACAGACAGACGGACATGGCTAGATCGATTCGGCTATTGGTGCTGATCAAGAATATATATACTTTATGGGGTCGGAGATGCTGCCTTCTGCCTGTTACATACATTTGGATTTTGCACAAATACAATATACCCTTATACCCATTTTTAATGGGTTCAGGGTATAAAACGGTGGGGTTGGGATAAAAAAGTATCATATTAATTTAAGAATTAATGCCATAAAATCAATTTCGTGACAGAGCAAAAATGTGCGAAAAATAACATTCGCGTGCGCTTTCCTTGCAATAGTACTATAAATATTTTATTATATCGTTTAAATTGGAATCTGCAAAGTTTTAGTTGCAACAACTGCTCGTTTGGCCCTCGCATTAGACATTTAATTTTTGCTTGACCAACTTTTGCGTCTTGCTCGTAATTCGCAGTCGCATTACGCAAAAGTCTCATTCAAACAGGTGCGGAATACGACCTGGCCAAAAGCTATTCTACGGGCTGTGAGTTAAATAAGATTAACGATGCTGCCGGATGCGTTGACGGCAGCAAAGAAGAAGAACCAGTCACTGCTAGTGGCAATAACAGCGGCAAGAAGGCAAGAAGCCTTGTCAGCTGGCGGTGGTGCCGTGGGCTTCGCCCACGGTGCTCGTTTCATTCGAGTGACATTCACGTCAACAATTCAACAAACAATTGGCAAATGTGGCCATAAAACCCATGACAGTTGCCGTTGCCGCCGTTATTGTTATACATTGTACCCATTGAGAATTTTGGGTAAGAAAGGGTATAATGCAGTCTGATACTATAAAGTATATTAAATGTTTTTTGGTTACATCGTTTAGTCTGTTTTATTAAAAATAATCGAAAAATATCTCATGGTTCGATAAATGTCTATTAAATATAGATTGATCCGCTGTTTTTAATATATCACGCTGATTGTTATATCTTATTGCTGATACAATAATAGAAAGAAGAAAGAAGATAAAAGAGCTATTGTCTTCAGTATTTCTTACTCATTGCAAAAGTTTGTAATAGTAAAGTAATCATAACAGATTATCAATATCCGAAGAAAGTGTAAACTAAATTGTTAGCTTTCAGTCGTAAAATTTTCAATAATCGAAAATTCCCACATAAATCGATGAATATCGATTTTGTAAAGTCTAATTCAAGTAATAGAGTACTGATTGCGTTGAATGTTAAATGCTTTAAGACATTCTGATCTAAATTGTTAGCCACTGGTACTCTGGTACGATTAATATTGATTTTGCCGAAGCTTATTGACAGTATAAATTACAATGCATTTTAAATGCGATATGTCATTTTAAACTAAATTGCTTGGGTTGGGATTGCCAAAATTCGACAATTATCAATTTTTAACGAATCGATTTCAATTTAATTTGTATTGAATTTTTCACCAAATATAAAACAAGAATTTTAAGGGGCATAACTCTAATACTAAAATGCTATTTAATTCAGTACTGTACTGAATATCTGCTAGTCGAGCAGCCCCAACTAGAGCATTTGGTTGCTGCTGTTGCCTGCCTTTTTGCCTACCACTCAGCGTCTGTTGCTGTCTTTCTGTTTATGGGTGTGCGTGTGCCTGCTGCCTGTTTTCTGTTGCTTACCAATGCACAAAGCGGAAACGGATACGGATGCGGAAATACATGTATGCGTGCAGTTGCAACTGGCTGTTGTTGCTGGCGCTGCCGTGGCTGCATTTGTTTTTGTTGCTCCTGTTGCTGCTGGTGCTGCTGTTCCCGCAGACACACAAACAGACAGACAGGCAGACGGACTGGCGACGACGTGAACGTCAACGTGACCAGCGCTGTCAGCGTCAACGGCTCAGCCATAAGCCAACATGTCGCCAGCAGACTAAGCCCCAGTGCGGCCGAACATTTTGCCAGGCTAAGCCTTCAGTCAATTGCATTCAAATAAACGATTCACCGACTGCCAAATGCCAAAGCCCCGCGCTAGCACTTCCAAAAGGGACTGGCGAATGACTAGCTGTAGGACTTAGAAGAAAGTGGTGGAGTAGGAGTAGGGCTTAGTGGCATGTTCAGATACTTGTGGAGAAATAGTGTGAGAGATAAAGGGAAAGAGTGCGCGAAAGCTTTTGCAGTCAAAAGTGTGCTTTGGCCCATTTACATAAAAATAACCCAACAGCAGCCATCGTCACGGACAAGCAGCAACAGCAGCATCAGCTACAACTCAAGGAAACTCGCTTGCAAAGTTCAAATTGGCAGGGAAAGCGGTTCGCTAGCAGCGTATTCATGTAGCACTTGATGCTTAGCTGGAGAGAGGGAGTTGCAGAGCGGCGTTTAAAAACTTTAAACAACGTTTATATTATCTGCCACGCAGCCCGCTCACCCACTTCAGCATTCAATCCCTGATGGCATTAAAAACTGCGTAAATATGCCAGCAAGCAAAAGAAACAACAGCAGCAACAACAACGAGAGGCGCTTTCCTGGCGCCGTTTTAAGCTCGAGTTGTTGTTGTTCCGTTTACATGTGTGTTAAAACACGTGTGTGAGTGTGTGTGTGTGTGTGTGTGTAATACAGTTTCAGTTTCATAACTAAAAAATCATATAACAAAATTGTGTACACACACACAATACAGTCAAACATCCACACACACACCCATCCAAGCCCCCGCTCCCCGCCATATGGTAACGGATATGAGAATAATAAGCAGGCTGCAGCCCATCATGTGTGCACATATACATATATATATTTTTTTTTGGTGAGCTACAGTGAAGATTAGCTTAATGGAAATCTGCTTGAGCGCAATGCAGAAAATGCATAAGCTAAAGTAAGCATTTCCCTCGACCACTCAATTTGCAAGTGTTTTTTCTAGTGAAAAAAAAAGTATTCTATTAACCATATTTTGCTGGAAATAGATTAAACACAAAGTTAATTACAAGGTATTTGTTTCAAATTAATTTTAATTAAAGCTTATGTATTTAGGCTGCGGAACTCAACTGAAATTAATTTACGGTCAGCTTGAAAAATGTATAGTTAAAAGTTGGCAGAAAAGTAGATTTTAGTTGGGTTGAGTTGGGGCTATACGCAGTAGACGAACTTGCTGATGTTACCTAGACATTTAATCACATTCACCATTTCCAAGAAAACAGTTCTCGAAAATCGAGTTTCTCAAATTAAAATGAATGTACCAAAACATGTATATTTCATTTACTTTTAATTTTCGGCAGATAGTGAAGCTTCAGCTAAAATAGCTGTGTTAACTCTCTCGCATTCCACTCTTACACGACGGGTTAACCGCACCCTGGTTTTGGTTTGAGTTCAGTAGAATTAATTGTCGGTTAGTCTGACCTCATCGAGAGCGAATTGTATGTGGTAGAATAAATTAATCTCTTTTCCACGTACAATTGATTGAGATTACTTTGGTTTATGGTTTCCGAAGCTTCAAGCGAACAGTCTGAACGCTAGTATATGTGAGAGCTTTTACTGAAGATTTTATATAAAACGCAATTCATTTTTTATTTTGAGTAACAATTTCAATTAAAGC
This sequence comes from Drosophila novamexicana, assembly GCF_003285875.2. Classification (NCBI taxonomy): domain Eukaryota; kingdom Metazoa; phylum Arthropoda; class Insecta; order Diptera; family Drosophilidae; genus Drosophila; species Drosophila novamexicana. The sequence goes on along the minus strand of NW_020824864.1, from coordinate 558,391 downwards.
CTTGTTTATGCGAAGATAAAATAATTATGTAAACGAAAATTATTTTATTTTTTTAACTTTATACAACCTTCTTTTAAAGCTCTCATAAAGTAAATTATAAGTTTCTTAAAACTGGCGTTTATAAAAGCGTTTACGCAATTTTTTAGCAAACAAAAAATAAAAGTTTTATACCAATTAAAAAATAATTTCTGCTCATAATTTATAGTTGAATACAAAACATAGTGTATAGATGCTTATCTACATAAATGAATTACCATATTGAAAAAATATTTATTTAATGCTCCTATAAATCAAAGCTTTCTTTTTATATTTTCTTGTCAATGAGTATGTAATGAAATAAGGTTTAATATTTAATATAACCTTAAGTTGAAGCTCTAATGGCAAGAATCTTTAAGAACTTAAAGCTTTTAAACATTAATTATGTTGTCTCCACTATACTAAAGTTTTTTTTTGCTTTAAATTCTGGGTAAATATTCATAAAATTAAATTAAATTAAATTTGTTTGCACTTGCTCTACACTCGTGCAGTTGTGCTGCGTATTTACATTTGGTTATTTGATTTCATTTTTATATACACAAAGGACTCGCCGCTGTTGCTGCCGGTTACAAGGGCTCAGCCTGCGGGGTCTTTGGGGCACTTTCGTGTCGGATGATTTTCACACCATGCTGGGTGCCCTGCTCAGTCCTCTCTTAGTTCTCTCTCCCCCTCCCCGTCCTACCCACCGGCTTGATGGCGTTGAGTTGCTGCCGAAGTGTGACCGCAATGTAATTGACGGTGCATAATTGTTGAGGTGTTGGCTGAGATGTTTTTGGTGGTGTTTTCAGGGCGGCCTGTCAGGTTCCTTAGTTTCAGGGATTACGGCTGAGCATGTTTAAGAGAATTACAATTTTTACTGCCATGAGTCCTGTGTCCTCTACGCATCAGAGCTGTTGTTGCCATTAACATGGCTGCAGCACAGCACAGAAGTTGCTCAATAAGCCCTGGCTTATTGTTGCCCATTTGAATCCATCCAAGGCTATGCGCACTGTTTACTACTGTTTATACCCGGTTTATACTCGTTCTATACTTGTTTTATGGCACTTTGTCGAAAAGTTTGCGCAAAAAATTAGAATTCATTTGCAGCGGCACAAAACACTCATAACTTTGAGCACTCGCACAACTACTCATACACATGCTCTAAGCTTGAGTGTGAGTACATAAAACTGCCCAACAATACAGCAACAACAAGTAAGAGGCTCTAGTCGGGAGCTCCCGACTAGGGGATACCCTGAACCCACTTCTTCCAACATCAAATGCATATATATATTCTATTTTAGAAGTTATATGTCAAGTTTGGTGACTCTAGCTCTTATTATTTACCAAAATTGCCCAAAAAACAGAATATCGATTCGGAAACAAACTCGATCTGCGCGGGAACAAGGAGCATCTACATCTTAAATTTCAGTCTCTAGCTCTTATAGGTTCTGAGATCCGTGCGTTCATACATACGGACGGACGGACGGACGGACGGACAGACAAACAGACATGGCTAGATCGACTCGGCTATTGGTGCTGATCAAGAATATATATACTTTATGGGGTCGGAGATGCTTCCTTCTGCCTGTTACATACATTTGGATTTTGCACAAATACAATACAAATGGGTTCAGGGTATAAAAATAGTAAAAACATTTAAGCTGCACGTGAATGACTGCTAGCTACTCTATTTAATTGCTTGAAACTGCTAAACTGGTGGTAATGCAAATAGTTGATATTGTTACTTGTTGAAATACATAGTAGAACACAGATATATCCCATGAATGGAATTAGGCATATATAATCCTCGCACATAAATTTGGTATGGCTTTTCTTTAATTTGAGCTAATTATCCAAAAGAAAATTTTCTGACTATATTTTATACCCAATATTCTCTGTGAATATAGATTTTATATGCATTTATATTTACTTTTGGGGATCACGAGATCATCCAAACCTTATTTATTATATTACCGGTCCAATATTATCATGATCAAGAACTTTTTACCTGTATTTATAATATTAACGAATTATTAATATATTTATAACTACTAGATAATTGATTTTTTGTATTATAATTTTTAATATTAATATAATGATATAATATATCGATGAGTGTATGGTAGTCAACATCAGAATTGATATTGGTCTATTGATAACCAGTCAATAAGTTAATCATTTTGTTTTGCCATCTTCGAAAATGCTTATATATATCAATTGTATACCGCATGGTTATAGATACTATCATCGAGAATGTTAGTGTATATAAATAAACCCTCAATAATTTCGTTTGTCAATTGTTGATTAATTTTTCGGTTTCAGTCTTTGTTTTGAGTACGAAAACACTTTGTAAAAATTGTGGGCGAAAGAAGGCAGAAGTGGGTGTGGCTAAAGTATTGCTCAGCCAACCCATGGAGAAAACGGTTAGTATTATCAAAACACTAAAAGCACACAACCAATACACCCCATACCCTATAGCCTAAAGGGTATAAACGACCGCAAACACCAACAATGCGAAACTGTAGCAATTGGCATGGCAAACACATAACCTCTCATTCGGTTATTTTGCATTCATAAAATGGCACTAATTATACAGTTATACGGCTTATATAGGGCTTTATTTATACTATATGCACAATGAGTGGGCGAGGGTTAGCGGAAGGTTTTTGGCCCATAAAAATATTTGGTCACATTTCCTGCCAGCTATTATTATCTGCAATGTGGGCTGACTACCCCCCGGGCCTGCCCGCTCGCTACTATTTATCCGATCCGTCCCTCTCTCAATCTCTCTGTCTGTCCCGCTCTCATTTGGAATCTCCTCGTAACGGTAATTAACGAGCTCAGCGGAACTGGCGACTTTGAAGCAGCGCTTCTGGAGCGGCGGCGGCTGTGGCTGTGGCGTCAGCTGGCAGCCGAAAACAGACGCAGCTGCAACACCTGCAGGACGTATACGTAACTTTTGTAATTAAAAGAAGCGCAGTGCTGCAGCAGCAGGGACAGAGGCAGGGGCAAAAGTGGAGGCAACAGCAGCAGCGACAACAAAAGCAGCCATGCAAAAAAGCTCCAGCTGCAGAAATGGGCGTTCGGTTAGGGGGCGTGGCATTTAAAACAAAAGCCTTGCAAAGGCGCACAATAGTTTTGGGTCTGCGGACTGGGTGTTGTCTGTTGGTGTGTGTGTGTGTGCTTGGTGGCGGGGGGGTCGGAATGGGCTTAAATGCGGTTTGCGGTTGTGACTGACTCGGCGGACTTAGTTGCGTCTTAGCGTTATTTGTCTGTGCAGCAATAGCAGCAGCAGCTGCAACGCTCAGAGAAAAAAAAATATTGCTAAATTTTATAAGAAATAGATAAAAAATCATATAATTCTTTGGTTTCGTAACCAAATACTCTTAAGCTCGAAGATATTACCCGCTGTCGCAGATACAAAGGCATTCGAGTTGCCAGAACGTGTTTGTTCTTATTATTATTGTCTTTTGTTTCTTTGTCAATAATAAATTTATAAAGGAATAAAAATGTAAATATTGTTTCTGAATCTAAGCCGGCGGCCTCTCTCTTGTCAGTCCGACTCCAATATATACAATTTTAAGCTCCCCAGCTCTTAGCGCTTAGTAGGCAAACTATTTGCGTTCTACATTATTTGAGTGCACAAAAAGGTGTCTTTTTTTCGTCGAGTGTATTACTTCTGCTGCTGCTGCATGCGCCCCACTGGGCTGCATTGGGCGCTGGCACAATTTGTTAAAGTGCTACCAAAGGACTTGGTCCGTGCACCTTTTGGCCTGCCAAGTGCGTGCCACAGCGCAAATGGCAGCTAAGCTGCTTGCTGCATGTTGATGGTGCATGTTGTTGCTGCTGTTGTTGCAACGTCTTAAGACTCACAGTCAACATCTGCTCCCTATGCTGTCAGAATCTGATTATGAAAATGAGCGTCGGACAATAGTTGATTGAAAATTGAGATCGACCAATGCACAGGTAAACAAAAGCGAATAAGCTGATTGCCAATATTGGCCAATGATATTGTACATCTAATATACTCAACTAATCCGCTTTTGGCATCGCATTCTGTTTAAATTATTTGGTCCATAACAGCACAACACAACACACACACAACAGAACACGCACACACCACAAGCACACAGAGCTGAACAATGTGATGTGCCAATAATATAAGTAAGTAGCTTTTATTCTAAGCAATTTCTATCTGTTCAAATACTTAGATATTGGTCAGTACCCATGAAAATTTCATGGGAAACGTCCCTTGTTTCAATTTTAAATATTTACAGCGATATCATTTATTTTGTTGGGGGAAATATTTTCTTGCGAAATGTTTATTCTTATTTGAGGTTAAATCATTTTACATAATTAATAAATATTTTTATATATTGCTGCTATAAGCAGTACAAGAATCTGGCTTTTCATAATTGCTCTAAAATATGTATTATGCTATTCAGAATTATATTTAAATTGACAAAAAAAAAATAAAACTAAACTGTTTAACTGCTTCAATATAGTTATATTTTATGCAAAATTAAGTTGAGTTTTTATCTAAGCTTTTTATACCCTGAACCCATTAAAAGAGGGTATATTGTATTTGTGCAAAATCCAAATGTATGTAACAGGCAGAAGGAAGCTTCTCCGACACCATAAAGTATATATATTCTTGATCAGCATCAATAGCCGAGTCGATCTAGCCATGTCCGTCTGTCTGTCCGTCCGTCCGTCCGTCAGTATGTATGAAGGCAAGGATCTCAGAACCTATAACAACTAGAGACTCCAAATTTTCCGATTTCCGATAATCGATAACTTACTCCGTTTCCAAGCAATCGATATAAATCGATATCAATATCCTGTTTTTTGGGCAATTTCGGTAAATAATAAGAGCTAGAGTCACCAAACTTGACATATAACTTCTAAAATAGAATATATATATGAATTTGATGTTGGAAGAAGAGGGTTCAGGGTATCCCCTAGTCGGGAGCTCCCGATTAGAACCTCTTACTTGTTTTATAATTGCATTCTCAGTTTTTCGTGACTGTGAGTAGATAAATGTATATGTACTGAATAATTGCCAACAACTGTTGAGCAACAGGGTGTTGAGAGTCTGGTTGGCCACACAGTATCAGTGGTTGGAATGTGCCAGCCATTGGTATACCATCTACCCATAAAAAATTTGGTGAAAAGGGGTATAATGGTTTTGTGTAACAGTTAAAGATAGGCAGCAGGAAGCATCTCTAAAGACGTACTTTTTATATATTCTTGTTCAGAATCTGGATTAGTTGATCTTTTTTAGTATTTATCCTTTTTGGTATTATGAACTTAAGTTCACGAAAGGTTGGTAAATATCTTACCAGTAAATAGTTGTTCCTTTTAGACATATTCTCCCATATTCAAATTACCGATAAATATCGATTTGTAGAATTGGTTTTTAAGGCATAACTCGAGAAAAATAAAAGCGAGTTATATAAAATTTTGCATGTAGATTCCCTTTAAGTATACAAAGATTAAGAATATTCTACTTTTTGGATACCTCCGCACATACTCTCCATAAAGCTATAGCCTTGCCCTTTGTAATTGCACATTCCAATATAATATTCACGTCCCACAATTTTTATAGAGATCGATCTGCAAGAAACAAAGTTAATCAAGTACGCATTTCCTATAGAGGGTCAAAGAAAGAAGCACCACAATATTGTATACAGGTAACTTGAAGCTCAGTTCAGGGCATCTACCAGTCGCGAACTGCCGACTAGAATACTTGTGTTATTTTTTTCATCCACTTTTGCATTGCCTACAAGTGACCCGCAGGCTTGTGACCAGGACCTGTGCTGTAGCTCTGGTGTCAGCAGCTTGCTGCCATAGTTAAAAAAAAGCTGCGGGCGAACTGAGCACAAAAAAAAACTGTCCAAGTTTAATTGATAAAGTTTTTGATGATGCCATGACGCCGCATTAAGCTTGCAACCAGGCCAGTTCCAAAGGGACAAACACTTGCCAGCCCGACTGGCAAAAGGTGGTCTGGGCTGGTTGGGTGCTTGGAAAAGAATAACTGTTTGTTCAGCTTTAAGTTAAGGCATTTACGTGTGTCCTGTACTGATTCCCACAGTGCTCGTTAAATCAATCGCATTCAAACTACAACTGCCATGACCAACGGCCGTCCCTTAACCCGCAGCCATTTCCAACCGGACGACGCAATCAATGCAAAACAAAAAAAAAAAACCGAAAGACAGACGCTACAACAAAAGCAACAACAATGTTTACCGTCACTTCATTGAGGACATCAAAATGTATGAGCCTGTGTGTCCTGCGGAATACCCATCGGGCACACACGTGGTGTCAACGACATCAGATCGATCCACTGGCATCCGCTCCATCTCTGGCTCCGACTACGGCTACGGCTCCGGCTGCTGCTGCTGGTCACGTTGTGCTCTGTTCAGCTTTGCTTTTATTAAAAACGCTATGCAGAGCACATTACAAGTTAATAATTCCTGTGCCGAGCTGCTCGTGTTTTGCCAAACACACACCAGCACACACTCACGCTTCAATATGGCCGCACAACTGGCAGCTGACAGGCAAGAACCGTGAGAGGGGCACGGCCGCAGGCATGGGCATGGTCACGGTCACGCCGCTGCCATATGCCGCACATTCGTCGCTGCTGAAATATAAATTTTGTGTTTGCACCGCAAACCCCTCTAATGTCTGCCGCAATCGACCCAGTCCCGTATTTTGTGTCCCAGGACGCAACATGAAACGAATAATTTTTATGATGCGCTGCTACACATTGCACGAACCGAATGAATGGAATTTGTGTTCGAAAATACATTTATTCGAGTGGGGCGTTGCGATATTTAGATTCCAGAGTGGGAGCAGAGAGCACTCCGATTTCGGAATTGTGGTACGCGGAGGGGGGCAGGGAGGTTGCCCTTTGCTCTGCGGCTGCGGCAGTTGACACAAATTGTCAGTTCATCAAAGCCTACCGGGGGTATGTGTAATGTGCCTGGGTCTTCGTTAGTCACCACAGCCACGCATAGAGTGTGGATAGAGAGAACTTGGAAATGAGATAATCACACTGAGAAAGTGAGAGGGATTGGGCGAGAGGGAGACTGTGTGCGTGAAGTCGCTTTGTGTAACAAGCTCATATAAATCCTGCACGTAGGCCCATAACCATATTGAGCAGCCTTTTCGGACACATTGTTGTCAGTTGGTGGCCGGCCAAAATGTCATTGTTATTAACTTTATATGGCTTATTACATAAGCAGGCGCAAATCCGTGCCATGCTGGCGTGACAAACGTCTCACAGCTCCACAAAGAAAGCAAAAGCAATAGCAAAAAAAAAGTTAAACGAAATTTGTACACTAATTAAATCTAATGCCACTCACAGCCAAACCAAACACACAGCCGCAGGCCAAAAAAAAAATCCATTAATGCATGTGGAATGCTTAAAAGATTTACAGTATGCACAAAGGATTCTCCTGACCTCTTTGCAGCCTGCTTGATTGCTCTGGCAGCTGAATTTAATGCATTTAACAAAAAGTTAAAGTTCAAGTTTTCAATTCCTATATCAAACTTTGCCGAACAAGCCGAAAACTTTGTTGTCAGGATAAGTATTTTTGGTCTTAACTTCATGACTTTATTGGATTGGCATATATATTTTTGATAGCTCTTAATCTATTGTTCGATATGATTGAGTGTGGATCATATTCAATGTTTTTCTTATGTTTGCTTACTTTTATATTAATTTTTTTAATTTGATGCTACATTTTTTCTTATATTAATTGTTATCATAGTCAATGCCAAAAGTCCTACAGTTAGGCTCTTATAGTTCATGAAATCTTTGTAATTTCACCCAATTTCACCCAAAACTGAACCGAATATTATAATCTATATAATACAGTTTATTTCAACGATTAAAAAGATCCAAAAATGTCCTTATTTGCCTTCCCAATTAATTTTTTTTCAACTGAAAAATATGTTTTAAAATTGAAAATCTTTAAGTTTTGAGTTGAAATTTGTAATGAATTGTAAACAACAAGCTGTTCGGATAAAAAAGATTTCTTTGGTACCGACAGCTTAGGCTTAAATCGCTTTCGGCTAAAATCGATTTGCGCACAGCTTATGTTTAGGCCTACATTTGGCCAGGAGCTTGGCACCGAATATAATCAATTGACAAAAGTTATTAAAAGTTTAAGCGAATCGTATAAAAGTTTTTGTTGTGTGTGCCAGAAATCACAGCAAAGAGCTTGCACCCCCTTCCAATAAATGGCAAACCAATGCAAATCAATAAAGGGCGAGAGGGGTGCGGAGTAAGCTGGGGCGGTGCTAGGTGGAGCTGGGCATTGCTGGGGAATTTGAGACAAGTTTATATCGTAAATTGTGCGCAACGAAAATGAGATACGTAGAACGCATACCAAAGGATTTCTAAGTAAAACATTTTGATTAGCCCCAGCTACCATGTTGGCTGGCGCTTCCAAGTGTTGGCCCAGTCAAAGGAGCGAAAAGAAACAAGGCGACAGAAACTACCACAAAGAGATGGAAAGAGGGGAGAGTGTATACGGAGAGGAACTCACAACTGTGCGGTACTGTCATTGGGGGGGTCCAGTCTATTTGATGTTTTGTGCTGACCTCGCTGTGACTCGAGAAGAGCGCAAGCATAATAAAATCTTGATAGAGACAAACCGAAGGCAAGGAGATGAAGACTATCGAAGCAGTAAAATCTGTTCGATTTAGTGCTGAACGCGTGCTGTGCTTCCTGTCTTGGGACTGCGTCTTAAGGTGTGTTTTTTACCAAAGCAAAACAACAAATAATATGACTTCACAGGCGACTCAATATGATTAAAATATAACTCAACCTGGCACGAATTCACACGTTTCAGGCTCACGACATGAATTTTTACAGGGTGTACCTACCTAACACTAGATTAATCACTACTTAAATACGACATAATCCAATTTGACACGAACTGACATGATCTAACCAGACTAAAAAAGACTACTTGACTCAATTCGGTTAAAGATCACGACTTAAGTTCCGAGCTAAACATGACTTAACAAGGCTCAACATAACACAATTATTTTTGATAATATCTTACTCCACGACAAATATCAGAACTTAACATGATGTAAAATTACTGAAGCCCGACATATATTTATACTTATACAACATAAATATGACATAAACATATTTTATAAGTATTTTCCATTAATATGCGATTGGTCAGACTATTTTGAAAAAAAAACAAATCTGCATTAATGATATTATAAGCAGTTATGAAAATAAATCAGATTTCGAAATAAAAAGGAAAATATTGTATACATATATAAAATCATAGAAAATTTAGAAGTTCTGTTTTAAATAAATATTTATAAATCAGTGCTTCATTAAATGCGACCCATCTCTAACTGAGTTGAGCTGAACAAAGGAGATGGGGGAGGCGGGAGCTGTCTGTGGGGTAGCTAGGCACTCTGATTCAGGACATGGCCTGCCTCTAATTGAGCTTGTGTGGGGGAAACGTATTAAAGTCGATGTGTGAATGTTTGTTTGTTGCCTGCCTGGTTGGTTCGACAGATTTGCCCAAACTGGCAGTTCGTTGCTTGGGGCTTTGAATGAATAAAAATATTGTGTTAACTTTGGTTAGTAAACTCTCAGTGAAAGTCTTGCTGTCCTTAAGTGTAAGCGAGTCGCAATCATATCTCGCCATCTCAGTCTCTAAGTGTATTTGTTTCATTGCGCTGAATGCTAATGATGGGAAAATTTGTGAATTTGTGCCAGGCGCTACCGAAGCTAGAGGAGGGAATTGCTCCAAGCTGAGCTGAGCTCTGTTGAACTGTGCTGAACTGAACGAAGCTGAAATGCTAATGATGTAAAAAGCTTCAACGCTGAAGCAAACGACAACATTTTTGGCAGTACGGATGGGGGAACGAGGAGGAGCACCCTCTAATGTTGTCCTCGAAATGAGGCAACTGACTTAACTTAATTGAAGTTGCCTTTGCTACTTTCTGTCTTGTCAATTGGCTGATGGACCCGCTGCTTTGCTCTCTCCCTCTCTCTCACTCCCTCTCTCCCTCTCTCCCTCTCTCTCTCTCTCTCTCTCTCTCTCGCTCTTCTTCCTTTATGCAGTCTTTAACCGATGTTTTCTGCATTTAAAAGCCATCGTCTCTCGTGCCATTTGACAGTCCTTGTCTGAGCCATTTTGGATGATGTGATCGGATGCTCTCGCTCGATGTGATTTCGTAATTAATGAAGCCTTGGAATGGGCGTAAATGAAGCTTAGCGGTTTATTTTACCCCCGCCCCGGGCCACTCAGCAAGCTGGCCAAAACGTTTAGTTTGCCTTGGGAACCTGTCAAGAAAACGCACTTCATTCATTCGTCGTCCTGCTTAATGAGCACTTGGCAATCGCAAGTGTTAGAACCCAGTTGGATCCGCTTTGTACAAGTTTTCCATTTAATGTCAGTTACTGCCCTTAGTAGCACTAAACATTATAAGCTTTAATTAAATTTCCTTTAAATCATTGTAAAGAGTTGAACTAGTAAATCCCGACAGTCGGGCAAACTAAGAACTGCACCTCGAATTGACTTATAGAAATATAGCAGCTCTTATATTTGTTCATGAGGATGTTAACTTATTTTAGAGTTTCCTTAAATTAGATAAGTATTAAGCTTTACATTATTTCTTTTACGTTGCTTCGAAATATAGAGTTTTTATGGTGCCTTTCTTTGCGTCGCTCATAAAAAGTTTTTCATTTATCATGAAATATGTGAGTCTTACAAATGAAAGTGTCGAATCACTACATTCTACGCGATTTTTATACCCATGCAGAGGGTATTATAATTTTGTCGTGGAAGGAGACATCTCCGACCCCATAAAGTATATATATTCTTGATCAGCATCAACAGCTGTCCGTCTGTCTGTTTCTATGCGAACTAGTCTCTCAGTTTTAAAGCTATCTTAATGAAATTTTGCAGAAGTCCCTCTTTCTGTTGCATGCAGCACATATGTGAAAACCAGCTGGATCGGACCATTATATCATATAGCTGCCATAGGAACGATCGTTCGAAAATTAAGTTTTTGTATGAAAAAACATTTTGTTTATCAAGATATCTTGACCAAACTCGGCATTTATTAGTTTTACTTTACTCCTCATATATATGCAAAATTTATTAAGATCGAACCACTATATCATATAGCTGCCATAGGATCGATCGGTCTAAGATTAAGTTTTTGTATGAAAAAACATTTTTTTTTCAAGATATCCTTACCAAACTCGGCATTTATTAGTTTTACTTTACTCCTCATATACACGCAAAATCCTATTAAGATCGGACCACTATATCATATAGCTGCGATAGGAACGATCGGTCGAAAATTAAGTTTTTGTATGAAAAAACATTTTGTTTATCAAGATATCTTGACCAAACTCGGCATTTATTAGTTTTACTTTACTCCTCATATATATGCAAAATTTTTTAAGATCGAACCACTATATCATATAGCTGCCATAGGATCGATCGGTCTAAAATTAAGTTTTTGTATGAAAAAACATTTTTTTTTTCAAGATATCCTTACCAAACTCGGCATTTATTAGTTTTACTTTACTCCTCATATACACGCAAAATCCTATTAAGATCGGACCACTATATCATATAGCTGCCATAGGATCGATCGAAAATTAAGTTTTTGTATGAAAAAACATTTTGTTTATCAAGATATCTTGCGCAAGCTCGGCATTAACTGTTTTCCCTGTGCTTCTTAGGTACGGGCAAAGCACTATAAGCATTATAAAAAGGTTGGGTCTGCAAGGGTATTAGATCTTCGGCGTGCCGAAGATAGCCCTTCTTTCTCGTTACTATTAGCTGAGTAAATATTTATGCTGCACACTCCTGCGGACAGTACTGATTCATAAATGTTGTCTTTACTTACTCTTTCAAAAGTCATATTTGCTTCTGTTTCTCTTGATTTTCTGTTGCGGCTTCTTCTTTTTCTTCTCTTGTGTCGGTCAACCGGACCGGATGTTCGGTTCGCACGTTCCTGGTGTTGCATATTTTCTATCAGGGCGAGAGCTGCTTGATGATGACTCGACATATTATGATAAGCAGTCAGTTCATAGTCGAGAGTGTTTGCTGCTTATCAAAGTCAGAGAATTGTTCCTTCGCAATATTTTGAGTGGTTGTTTTTATTTATAGCTTCTGAAAGAAGCCAGATGGGAGAGAGCAATGAAAATGAATATTTTTATACCCTGAACCCATTAAAAATGGTAAGAGGGGTATATTGGTTTTGAGCTAAATGCAAATGTATGTAACAGGCAGCAGTAAGCATAAAGTAAACATATTCTTGATCAGCATCAATAGCTGAGTCGATCTAGCCATGTCCGTCTGTCTGTCCGTCCGTCTGCCCGTCTGTCCGTATGAATGAACGTAAGGATTTTAGAACCTATAAGAGCTAGAGACTTAATATATTAGATGTAGGTGCACCTAGTGCCTGCGCAGATCGAGTTTGTTTTCGAAATCGATATCATGTTTTTTGGGCAATTTTGATAAATAATAAGAGCTAGAGTCACCAAACATGACAGATAGCTTCTAAAATAGAATGTATATATGCATTTGATGTTGGAAGAAGAGGGTTCAGGGTATCCCCTAGTCGGGAGCTCCCAACTAGAACCTCTTACTTGTTTTTTATTGTATTGGAACATAAATATTAAAGATAATATATATACATCATATACAGAACCCATTAAAAATGGGTGTAAGGGTATCTTGTATTTGAGCAAAATCCAAATGTATGTAACAGGCAGAAGGAAGCATCTCCGACCCCATAAAGTATATATATTCTCGATTAGCATCAATAGCCGAGTCGATCTAGCCATGTCCGTCTGTCTGTCCGTCCGTCCGTCCGTATGTATGAACGCAAGGATCTTACAACCTATAAGAGCTAGAGACTTGAAATTAGATGTAGATGCTCCTAGCTCCCGCGCAGATCGAGTTTGTTTCCGATAATCGATAACTTACTCCGTTTCCAAGCAATCGATAAAAATTGATATCGATATCCTGTTTTTTGGGCAATTTTGGTAAATAATAAGAGCTAGAGCCACCAAACATGATATGTTTCTTCTAGAATATTATAGATATTTCAAGTATTTTTCATTTCATACCTATCGCCACCTCCCCGCTACCACCCCACAGCTATAAATCTAGTTAATAACCTATCTTTTATTGCCAACCAATTTAAACTACAATTTAAATGCAATTGACTTTTTCAGAATACACAAATATTCTATGGTACAAGAAGATATACTGTGGAAAATTTCATAAAGATCGTTAAGAAAAACCAAAGTTATATGCAACTGCGCAATTGAATGGGGCAGCAGCTTTAAGAATTTCTGTATACATGTACACACACACATTCATGCGCGTCTGCATCAGCACACCAGCTTCGTCGCATAAGAGTGGTCCAAGCCAAGGCAGCACGCAAGGTGGCTGGCCTGCCATGGTACGTAACAACAGACGCCATCGAACGCGATCTCCGCCTAACAAAGGTCGGAGATCAGCTCAACTTCTTCAGCAGCCGATACTCCGACAAATTGGTGCAGCATCCGAACGCGGCCGCAAGGGCCCTGGCTGAGCCCATCAGTGAGAGGCGCCTCCGAAGGCTACACCCCGACGACCTACCAACGAGGCGCATCACTTAAACATCCCTTTCCCATTATTGTTATATATTTTTAAGTCTGTAATTGTCATTTAAGTTATTAAATAATAACTATACTCTATACCCTTAACTCCGCTTGGTAGAGATCAGAAGACACTGATCGATTCCAGCGCAAAATAAAAAAAAAAAAAAAAAAAAAAAAAAAATAGAGTGGTACTTGCATCTTTTATTTGTAATGTTATTTTAGTTCCTTTTTTTATCATAAGTACTTAATTGTTGGTGTGGCTGTTGCATGGAGTCATAGCAAGGGGTGCGGTTTGTATCGAGTTCGAGCCCTGCCGAGGGAACTTTTTTTTATTAATTTATTTGGTGTTGGAATAAGAAGGTTCAGGATATTCCCTAGTCGGGAGTTCCCGACTAGAACCTCTTACTCGTTTTTTAATGTTGCATATAATTCGAGGTTTCCTGAGGAATTGCTAATTTAATAACATTTAAAAATCTCTAGATATAAGTTAATGAGTAAGTAATATAAAAATGTGTGAAAATAACTGTAAAAAAATTTGATAGGCATTCGAAAGAAAATTCATTGCAGAATTGAAAATGAAGTATACAAAAGTATACAAAAGTGGACACAAATCAATGTCCGCTCTGTGAACTGTCTTTGAAGTGTAGACGACTATAAAAGTAGCCTTTCCTCCGTTCTAGGCAAACCACAAAAACACTTGAATTGCAATTTGCAATTATGACGTTAGTAAATTCGACTCGTAGACTGTTTTCAGTACTTTCTAGAGAAGCCGGGTACGAGTGTGCGGTGCGGTGCGGGGTAATATTCACGCTTCAGTTGCCTTTTGTTCTCTGGACGCTTTAATCACCCGACTTTAATAGCTCTTATCAAGTGGATGCTGGCTGCAGTATCCAAGTCCAAAAATGTGCAGCACTTCCGGCTCGTTAACTTTGATGTAGGTGCAGGAGCAAAGCGGATGCGGATGCGGGTCTATGTATTCGCACTTGGCCAAGTAGCAAGCATTTGTGGCAGTCACTGACAATGCTCCATTAGCATGCAACATATTTTAATTAGCCAAATAAATTGTAAATGTCCGTTGAGCGAAATAAGCCGAGAAACTGGCGTATGTGTGTTGAAGACTGTTGCAAAATACTCCAGAGAAAACTCGAATCGGAACGTTGTATTGCTGCCTTGGGCAGTCTTTGGCCCAGCTAGTTAAAGTTTAAGTACCTTTTTTGCTGGCCAAGATTTATTGTAAATAGACCAAAAAAAGAAGAATAAAGAGAGAAAAAATATATTTAATTTATATATGGGACCCTCGGCATGGCCATTCCCAGGCGTCTGTTTCATTTCACTTAACGTTTAACCTGATGTCATTAATTGGGCGCAATTAACGCGCCTTTAATGACGCCCTCCGGTCATGTCCAGCGTGTATATATGTATACTCACTATATACATATGTACTGTTATACCTACATATGTATATTTAATTAGCGGGCTACGTGAAGTCAACACTTAGTGGGCAGAGGATAGGGTAGGTAGACTGGGGCCAATTGGGAGTTACAGCCACCAACGCGTCGCTTGATAAATAGCCAATAATTCTTACAGTGCTTTAGAGGCGCCTCGCCGACTGGATATATGGGGGCGGGCGTACAACAGGCCAAAACCTACCCGCTACATGCCCCTGCAACAGCTCTCCTCTCCTGTTGTGCTGTTGAAAATAAAATAAATGGTGTGGCATATAACCTTGAGCGTGTGTTGTGGCTATTATCATTTGTAATTTGCAGCAATTAGTTGGGGCTCAAAAATTCTAAAGGAAACTTTGTCGACAACAGCAGCTACTGGGGCAGAGCAAGAAGAAGCGTAGAAACAACAAGAACTATAACATTGCCAGCGGCCTCGTGGCTGGCAAGGAATTACAGTGGGAGAAATACAAATAAGTAGGGATTAGTAATGAATGCTAGACTGCGAAATACCTAATAAAAAGCTCTAAAACTACTATCAAGTTATATAAAGATACGCCAACCTAAGATTGAATTTAATCTAATTGGTTACTAAAGAAACCACATACCAAATTTCATTTGCCAATCTCTTATAGATTTCGAGTTTGATGGGGCTAAGTCTCTTGAACAATGAAAAATTTGAGTGCTTAAGCTGTTTCCTTAAATTTCATACAACTCGGCTTTACTCACGCTGATAAAAGTTGCTAAAAGTAAAAAGTAACAGAAAATTAGCAAAAATAAACGTAACTTAAAACCACAAAAAAAAAAAAAAAAAAAAAAAAAAAATACAACTCAGCTACCCTTTTGGTAGCTTTCTTTGTTTCCAGGGTAAAATAGAGAATGAATTTATTGGGCTTGGGTCGGCTTATATATTTATAAGGCACATTAAATTAATTTACGCATGTTTTGCCATGTATACAATATACTTTGGCATTACCTAACACTGGCCAGAACTTTGGCACCTCGGGGTACTTGGGTCAAACGAAACTTGACTTGCCTGTTTACACACGAAACACAGCCGGGAGTACTTAAACATCTTGCGCAAATACGCGTACCGAGCGTAACAACAACAATAACAAGCATAATTAGTGCTATTGATTGTCGAATTGTTGATTAACATGTGATACCGCAATCAAAATGAATGTTATTTGGACTACAGCTGCGCCCAATTAACGCGGCTGTGTCCGTTTCATGGGGTGCGTAAAATGGCCGGGTTGCCAGTTTAAATTTTTAGTTAAATATTCCAGAGTCGTTTTTGCTACCGCTTAATTGGTCCCTTGGGTGTCCTCAAAGTTTTCCAGTTGCCAGCGCGCAAGAGCCTTAAATATTGTTATTATTAAATTTTTTGCCCACTTGGAAAAGTAATTCATTCACTGAGTCAGCCTACAGACACATTACCTTGATATGTTTTCAAGTTTAAATATACTATATTCTCTTTAAGAGTTCCGCATATTCCGAGAATATTCAAAAGAAATTACAAAGCTACGTTTCGTTGCATTCAAATCCTTTCAAGTTTATTTTATGATGCTTCAAAGTCAATTATTGCGGCTTTCTGCGGGGTCGCAAAAGCTTGTATATTCCGGTTAAATGAAGGAAGGGCTTGATGCTTGTCATCAAAATCAATGGGCTTCATGATTAACTTTCATATTTACACTTTTCTGCAACATTCTAATACAATATATTATGTTAAGGCTAAAGCAACTGGATTTGAAATCTTGTGGGCTTTGAGTGAGTTGAAAGCGAGCTTTAAAGTTTAAAATGGAAGAAATATCTTTAAGACCAACAAATCTATGTTCCATTTTTACATTTAAGCTCAATTCAAATGTAAATGCCTGAAAACTAACATAAAAGTTCATTTATTTATCGTTATTAAGCCTTGAATAATATAAGCGTTGAAGCCTTTATATGTACTTCTCAATTCTTTTGCTATATTGCTATATTATTCACATCTCTGATCAAAAATGCTTCGTCTGCACTTTTCCCATTTTTTTTAATGCTCAGTATCTTAGAAGTACTTATCGGCTCGGACGATTTTGCCTGTTCAATCCAATCCTTTGGCTGAGGACATTTATCGGCTCTTCAATCTGGAGGTTAAGGGCTAAAAGAAACGGTATAAGACCGCAACCAGCATTAGCACCTTTTCTCTTCTGCTTCTGCCTCCAGCTTCTCCTTTACGTATGTGCACTAAGCTTTCAGTGCTATCACCTATGCCTTTCAGCCTGACATAAATTTTCAAACCAACCTAGTTGCAAGCCTCTCTATCTGCTTCTCAGCTTTTGTCTAATGCAACTGCAAGCCGGAACCTTCTGCCAGCTCTTCAATCACCTGAGCTGTAAGCCTCTCTCAGTTATTTTGAAAATGTAAGTCGACTGCTGACAGCCTAATTGTATGCCTCACATTTTAAAACTTTTCAGCAGATTAACGCTTAGCATAGCCTTAAGCCAGCAATCAATTGAACTGCTGATGTCTTGGAGCTGGCTTTGAACGCTTCGAAAAGTTGAGCTATAAGCTCCTTTCCTTATGCCACCCCGCATTCGGTTAGGCTGTCGAGGGAAAGGGTTAATCGTCTAATCCAACAATCTAATCCAACAATTTACACATACATGCTTTACTCGGCATTGACACGCTCAGGGGACTTAAGGAAACAGGGAGACAGCACATATGTACAACTAGCAACAAGCAACAATAAGAGCAACAATTAGTTTTATTGAAAGTGTGTGCGCGTGGGTGTGTGTGTCTGAGTGTTGCGTGTTGGGACTTGGCCATAAAACATATGGCCCCACGTATGAATAATAGATTCAAAGCCGCGTTGCACAGATGCAAAGTATTCGTATATATGCATTTCTCTATTTGCCGCAGTTATACATAGTTACGTTGAAACCCACACCGACACCCCCCCCCCCCCCCTCCCCCCGTTCCACCACTTCCCTCGCCCTTTAGCCAGGGTAACAACTCAAGTCGTAGAGAAGAAGAAAATTGTGTGCAAACTTATGCTTATCCTTATGCGACGCTCTGCTCTGGCATGGTTCTGACCTGCCTTCGGCTGTCTAGATAAATTGCAGTTTAAACCCACTTGGATGCAATGTGTCGGATCCTTGGGAAACCCATATCCTGCTCCTGCATTGCCATGCAGCTTTTTTGGGCGAAAATCTGCGCCAAACGTTGCATGTGAATGTTATTGCAGCTGCTGCTGCTTCTTCTTATTTGACTGCCTGCCAAGTAGGAGCTGGTTAGCGGGGCAGCGCTTGAGATTGAAATAGACTTGTATTTTAAGCGGCTCAATATATTCTTAATATACTTGAGCCAGTTGGCGGTAAAAGTTAATACGATTTAACTGGCGCACAATTTGCAGACAGCCAACAACAACAGCACTTGCGGGCAGAAGGAGGGGCTGACTGCGAGGTTACGCCCACGCAAATATGCAAAACATGCCAAAAAAAAACAGGAAAAAATGAAACGAGCTAAAGAGGAATTCTGGCTCCGATTTTAGGGGTTGGGGTTAAAGCCACTTTGTCTTGCCAAAAATATGTATTAGGCCACTTGACTGCGTCGCGGGCGGGCGGCGACCCTTAAAGAAAGGGCTGCCCCGGGTGCTTTGGTGGCGTGGCATATTTGTGTTGAGCTCATGCGCTTCATGAATAATTTGCGCCACAATGTCGCTTTACTGGCTTTGCTTATGTGCTGTTTTTTTTTTCTTTTTTGTTTGCTTCAAAACAATAAACAAATGTCAAAAAAACATATGCAAAGTCGAAGCTTAGTTGGCCCAGAGTAGTTCCTATGTGTGGTGTCAAATATGGCACGCTATGTGGTGCTCTATATATGTTGCCTTGTGTTGCCCTGTGTTGTCCTGTGTTGCCCTGTGTTGCCCTATGTGTTGTCAACCACAAAATACAAAACCCACCCGCGTGTGTGTCATCAATGGCGTCACACTGGCCCAAAGTCTTTTGGGTTCAGAGGGAAGGAAGAAGTCAGAGCGAATGCCAGCCCAGAGGCTGCTGAGTCGTCAAGTCGGCAAGTCATCTAGTCATCAGTAGCGTCATCAGGCGCAGCAGTAGCAAAACAAATGACTTCCGTTTTAATATACCCTAGCTATAAGCATTCACTATCATAAATCGTTATATTTGCTAATCTGTCTGCTTAAAATAAGCAAAATTAAACATTTCTGCCAGATTTGAATTAGCGACTGCTTGCCTTTTTACATATACATATTTAATAATAAAATATAAAAGTTACAAAGCTCTGCTCAGTCCCCCCTTTTTATTCATTTCTTTGTTTTTAAATTAAAAGGCTTTGCACTTTTTCCGAATATTACCAAGAGAAACAAATATAAACGCTGACAAATTCTCCTGGATTTGATCCGGCGACCTTTCACTGGTTATTCCGCCCAGACTTTTAACTAATATCAGCTTTTGCAGGTTTACTTATGAAAATTATTATTATTATTATTATTATTATTATTATTATTATTATTATTATTATTATTATTATTATTATTATTATTATTATTTATTTCTTTTAATTATTCATTTTTTAATTGGATTCACATTCCTTACATACTAACTATAACTAAAGATTCGAGATTTGCAAACTATGTTTCTGCCCTATACAGCAATCATAAACTTGATGCTTCTGATATGCAAAGAATATGGCCGCAAGGGCATTAAATATTCGAAAGCCCATTGTTAACAAAAAATTTCTTCATGCTTTATTTGCTTTCGTTTGATAAAAACGTGTGAAATGTCATTTGGTAGGGCCAGGACACACGAAACGGTCAGGTCAGGTGTGTGAAGTGGACCGGAGTGGGTTGAGCTGGGGGTCACCTGGTCTTAACACTGGCCATCTTTTCAGTCAGCTTTAGCAAATGATAGTTTTTATCTCAGGCGGCAAGTGTTTTGCCACCATGAGTTATGGTTGCTGCATCAAAAAGGCTTTGCAGCAGCAGCAGCAGCAGCTTCAAACTCGATTGGAATGCGGGCTAGCTGCTGTGTGTGTATATCCCACATGAGCAGAAGCATTACCATCAGTCTCAGCCACCATTCCGCCTGTAAACGTGCGCACAATTCATCACATGCTGTCAGTGTCGTCTTCATAGCAGCAACTAAAGCTGCTGCAGCAGCAACAGTCTGTGGCTTTGCCCCGGCAAAGTGCTACATATTCAAGATAATGTTTATTGAGCTGCTAGTTGGTTAATTTTAATACACAACACACACACAGTCAGACACTCTTTAGCTGATTTATGGTTGTTGCTACCGCTTGGCCAATTGAAGCATCCGTCAACACAATAAACTGCACTTGCTGTCAGCTGTGTGTGTGTGTTGTTTTCTTTTTTGCTAGCTTCACTTGTTTTTTATGTGCAAAATGTCTCATTAAGCAAGCGAACGAATGAGCAGCAGCCACGCCCACTGTGCGCTCTTTAGCTGTGGAAGCATAAAAAACTCGTTTACCTGCATTAAGCGAAACACTCAACAGACGGTTCAAGCATAGAGGAAATGTGACAGGACCGGCGGCAACGCCAGTGCCAGCTTGGGGCGCCACCAAGCGGATGCCACAAGTGAACCATAAGGAGAAGGGCAAAAGCTGCCTTAACTGTAAGCTGAGACGCAAGTCAAGCTGCTACAACAACAACAACAAGAATAACTAGAGCTGTGGCATTTGCTGTGGCAGCTACTGCTGTTACCACCTGCAGCGCCTGTCCCAAAAAATGCAAATCAGCTGTAAAGCGCGAACCAGGCGACTTCCTGCCACTTGCGTCCTTTCTCCCGAGGGTCGTCGTCGTCTTGCCACGTGGCCCGCCTGTAATTGCGCACACTTGGCGGTTAATGGGCGCGACACGGGCAATCTCAAAAGAAATGTATGAAATTTGTATGATATTTCGACTGGCAAAAGTGGAGCACATACACACACACACAAACGAAAGGCAGCCAAAAGAGCGAGCAGCACGGCTGAGAGGGAAAGTTTGAGAGAGCGAAAGGCAACTGCAGCACAAATGAAAACCACTACAAGCCCACTTCAATTTTCACTCACACATACACACATGTCTGCACGCACACATCGCCCAAGCTTAGTGGTTAAAGTGGAGTTTCCCTTTGCAACACCATATGGTGAATTTATGTATCGCTGGGCTCTATACAGAGTATTATTTGTGCATGCTCAAAAAAACTTTGCGCTTCCAACTCTTGTATAATGTCTTGAATATATGCAACCAGATAAAGCTTCAAATTTTATTTGTTTTTTATTTCTATATATAATTTTTGTAGAATATTTTGTATAAATATTGAAACATTATAGCCTAATATTTTGTATTTAAAATATGAATATACAAAGTTTCTGGAAATTAGTTCGTTTTTTTCTCAATAATACATAATTATTGGTGTGGCTGTTGAGTTGAGGCATAACAAGTGCAGCGGTCTGTCGCGAGTTCGAGCCCTACCTGGGATTTTTTTTGCTGGTTTATCTGTTGAGTAGAGTCGTCAGCAAGTAATACGGTCAGTTGCGAGTTCGAACCCTGCCAAGGGAACTTTTTTTTTTAAGTTTATCTTTATTGCTTCACGCGAGCGCGTTGCCCAACTGCATTTGTTTTTGGAATAAGAGGGTTCAGGGTCGGGAGCTCCCGACTAGAAACTCTTGTTTTCAATTGGGGATTCTCATACCTATATTTATATTAACCATTTGCCCAAATTCTTATATAGTTTATTTTATGAGCATTTAGCATTTACCATTCAGCATAAATATTCCTGATCATTTTTAACAGTCGAAAGGAAGGTCTCTATATTTCTGTCTGTCTGTTTCTATGCAATCCAGACTCTACATTTTAAAGTGTTTTCAATAAGACTCTAATTAGATCGGTATTTTTTTATGTCGCACACAAATTGGCGTCTCCAAGATCGGATAACTATAACATTAATTTGCCATAGTAGAACACAGTTATTTTGTGGACAACTTTTTGGGTTTTTAAGAAGTCCTTACTTGATCACGGAATACCAGCTATAATATATTTATGAGCATATCATATAACTTATATATAAATATTTTGAAGGAAATTGAGTTATTCCATTAAAACACCGTAAGTAAGCTATTTTCACACCCCAAATTTGTAATTTGTTAGTTAGGCTATTTAATCTTGACCAATCAGAAGATACTTTTTGTTGGAATGAGTGTTGACATATGCACAAACACTCATTCATACAAAAGGTACAATGACCAAGTAGGCTTTTGTTATTTTCCGTTTTGATGCTGAAATGCTTTTATAGTTAAGCCTCAATCTTCTTTGAACCTTAGAGAGTAAAACAAGTTAACGTGCCCAGAAAAGTAAATAAATAAATATTGAAATCGACAAAACCAAACAAAGTGTTTTACTTAATTGTGTACATTTCAATAGGTTATGGGGCCAGACATCACATAACCAAACAAAATTAAAATCGTACACAATTAAATAATAAAAGAAAAATTTTTTTTAGCATCGCAACTTTTTATACGGAAGCAATTATTAACATTCAAATTAGGTGGTGACACTCCACTTATGGGTCATTTTAATATATTTGCCTAATTGATGAATGAGTTAATAGCATCAGGAGCTTAAATTGAAGAGGTGGATAAGGTGTCACTACTTTTAACTTTAACTTCCACTTATGATGGGATGGAAAATGCTATTGAAACCTTGTTAATTGAAAACCTGACTCTGGCATTTGTCAAAAATCGACTACTTGATCATGAGATCAAACTTAAGAATGCTAGTAAAGATACGAGCAGTAAAATTTCGCAAGCTGTAACTGAAAATGGCAAAAGGGCAATAAAACAGGATTTAAGCCCAGGCACACAAATTTTAAGATGAATGTTAAATTCCATTTTTCGGAAAAAAGGGATATTTTAAAAAGGATTGTTTTAATTTTAAAAGTTTTTTGAAAAATAATGAATGAAATGGACAGGCCCAAGTAGCAACCACACAGCCGAACAGAGGATTTGCTTTTATGTTGAAGCATCTCAGTTATATTGAATTCAGGAGTCTTAGACCATATGATAAATAATGTAAATCTGTTTGTGGAATATGGTTTACTGGAAACAGCAAATTAGATTGCTATTGCAAAACTTGGAGAGTACATTTATGCTACTGCTAAGGGACATCCCACACAATTTACTATCGGTGCCAAAGATGCAGGATGCTGGTATGACAATCCAGTTCAGTTCAACTGGTGTAAGAGTGTTCAAGAACAGACAAGACGTTTTAGAACGTACGTATGTAATGAATGTTCCTATGGTTAAATTCAATCTAAAACAGAAAAAAATTATTGCTTGTGGCATGAAAGATTAGGACACATGAGTACAGTTTTTAGAAATTGTGTGAAATAATGTTTGAGGATATAGAAATGTACAACTGAATGTGAGGCTTGTGTTAATGGTAAACAAAGACTCCCGTTTAGCGGACCTTTATTTATGGTTCATTCGGATGTTTGTGGTCCAATGACATCAAGTATTTATTGCGAAAGCTATTATGTAGTTTTTGTAGATCAATGTACACATTTTTGTGTAACCTATTTGATAACTTATAAATCTGATGTGTTTTCAGTTTTTAAAGATTATGTGGCAAATCTCTACATTGATAATGGGAGAGAGTACTTATCTAACGACATGAGTAATTATTGTGTAGAAAAAGGCGTAAACTACCATTTAACAGTTCCCCATACGCCACAACTAAATGGAGTATCCGAACGCAATGATTAGTTCGGCGAAATTAAATGTTTTTTTTTTTAACGTTGGATCTGCAAACTCCATTTGAAAGGTAAACTTGTTGGCTAGGAATCAAAAGGATATAAGTTGTGGGATATGGGTGCTAAAGTTTTTTGGTAGCAAGAAATGTTATGATCAATATGAAAAATCTAGGACTGTTGGACTCATGTAAGAGTCATATCCGAAAAGAGAGAGAGATTTCATACTAAGAGAATGGAACGGGTAGAAAATATCCAGAGTGATCTGGATAATCTACAATCAATTTCGAACAAGAAAGGTTGAAAGATAGACCACAGGTTTCATATAAATTGTTAAACAGTTGCTTAATAAACGCGCACAATTATTCTTATAGTATTATAGTTACATATGCTAAAACAAAGAATAGAAGTGACCGAACTAAGTGGGAAGAAGCCATTAAAGAAGAATTAGATTCTCATTTGTATAATAAGACATGGACTTTAGTAGTCCAGCCAAAAGGTAGAAACATAGTTGATTACAGGTGGATTTTTTCAATTAAAAGTGATGAAAATTGCAATCCAATTAGATATAAAGCCATACTAGTAGCTCGAGGATTCACACAAGAGTATCTTATAGACTACGATGAGACATTTGCTCCAGTTGTAAGAATATCTAGCTTTAGATTCATTTTATCAATTGCAAAACAATTTAAGCTAAAGGTACACCATATGGATGTGAAAACTGCATTTCTACATGGTATTTTAAAAGAAGAAGTCTAAATGAGTATTCCAGTTTATAACTTGCAAGTGATCGTCTGCAAACTAAGTCAATTTATGGATTGAAGCAGGCAGCACGATGTTGGTTTGAGTGTTTTGAAAAAGCGAAAAAAGGTATGGGCTTTGTTAATTCAACCGTTGATCTTTGTATCTATCTTCTTGATAAAGGGGAGATAACGAAAAATATTTACGTACTTTTGTACGTAGATGATTTAGTGATTGCAACTGAGAATTATGATTCATTGAGTAATTTTAAGTCATATTTAATGAGTAGATTTAGAATGACAGACTTATGTGAAATAAGACATTTCCTAGGAATTAAAGTAGAAGGACGTGATGATCATATAGATCTAAGTCAGTCAGTATACATTAGTAATATTCTAAAGAAGTTTAAGGAATGAAACTCAGTTACTACATCACTTCCTAGTAAGCTCAATTATGTTGCCTTGAACTCTGATGTTCAATGTGATGCGCCATGTAGTTGCCATGTTGGTTGTTTAATGTACATATCAATCAGTATATTGAGTAGATATACAAATAAAAATAATCAAGAGTTATGGCAATGCCTTAAAAGAGTATTGAGGTATCTAAAAGGTACTATTGATTTAAAACTTACATTCGTAAGAAATTTAAATTTTAAAGAAACTATAATCGGATATGTTGATTCTGATTGGGCTGGGAGTGAAACTGATAGATAAAGTACAACTGGGTATATATTAAAAATGTTTGGGACATGCCTAATATGTTGAAATACAAAGAAACAGAACTCAGTGGCTGCTTCTTCTACTGAAGCAGAATATATGGCGTTGTTTGAAGCAGTAAGAGAAGTTCTATGGCCTCAATCTTTAATATCTAGTACAAAATTCGAATTAAAAGGGCCAATCAGAATACTAGAAGACAATAAAGGTTGTATTAGTATACCACTTGCCACAAGAGATCGAAACACATTGACATAAAGTATCATTTTTCAAGAGAACAAATTGAAAATAAATAATCACTCTTGAATATATTTCCACAGAGCACCAAGTGGCCGATATCATGACAAAGTCGTTGCCTGCAGCCAGATTTCTGACTCTCAGAAATGAATTGAGTCTCACAAACTAAATTTTGTTCAATAAAATATTTTTTTTTTTATTTTATATAATTTTTATTAAGCCATGATCCGATTAAGGTTTTTTCTGGGTTTCCCTTAATCCTAGAACTAGTTTTTTGAAAAGAAAATGTGGATCATTAATATTGTTCCCAGAAAGCACAATAGGTTTTTAGAAGAAACTGTATTGTAACATTTACAATTATAATTAAAAAGATCAATGTATCTTTTGAGGAGGCGTGTTGGAATAATGAGTGTTGAAATATACACAAACACTCATTCATACAAAAGGTACAATGACCAAGTAGGCTTTTGTTATTTTCAGTTTTGATGCTGAAATGCTTTTATAGTTTAGCCTCACTCTTCTCTGAACCTTAGAGCGTAAAACAAGTTAACGTGCCCAGAAAAGTAAATTAATTAATATTGAAATCGACTAAACCAAACAAAGTGTTTTATTTAATTGTGTACATTTCAATACTTTTATTATTAATATTATATATATATTAAATATATTACTATTATTTTTATTACTATTATGGAACTCAAACCTGAACCCCTTTGTTTTCCAATTGCTTCGCCCACTTCAAAAACACACCCGTCGATCACGATATACATATTTAAACATTTTCTTGTATTGATTTCTCGGGAATTCCTGTGCTGTTTTCCCACATTTTTTGGGATTTTTTTATATATTTTTTACTTATTCATTTTTGTGGCTTATGAGTTTACTATTTGTGGACACTATTCCCTTCATTTGCATTTCCAATGAATTTGCTTTTAGGCAGGCAGAAGGAAGCATCTCCGACCCCATAAAGTAAATATATTCTTGATCAGCATCAATAGCCGAGTCGTCCTAGCCATGTCCGGCTGTCTTTCCGTCTGTCCGTCCGTCCGTCCGTCTGTCCGTATGTATGAACGCAAGTATCTCAGAACCTATAAGAGCTAGAGGCTTGAAATTTTAAATGTAGGTGCGATATCCTGTTTTTTGTGCAATTTTGTTAAATAATAAGAGTCACCAAACTTGACATATAATTTCTAAAATAGAATATATATATGCATTTGATGTTGGAAGAGGAGGGTTCAGGGTATCCCCAAGTTGGGAGCTCTCGACTGGAACATCTTACTTGTTTTTATATTGAAATTATTACAAAAAAAAGGGTAGGCAAACGCAAAAAAATGCTTAGGAAACTTTGCTTTTATATGGCAATAAATAATGTATATATATATATGTTATTGTAGAAAGTTAATAAAAAGTATTAAAACACATATACAATTTTTATATTTTGTTTATTTCGTATCAGCCTAGAATTGTTTTTAAACCAACAATCAATGATAGCTTTATAGCCTTGAGTAAATGATACAAAAAAAAATTATTAGTAAGCATCAGACTTGATTTAATTGAAAACAGAATACAAAACAAATCCAAATAAACAAGTGCTTTATGAAAAGCTCACAAATAAAAACTGTGTTATTTATAAAGCAGAGAGAAATCAATATGAATTTTAACTTTATTAAATAAAAATTAACCGGCTCGGCATATTTTTTGTATTTATTATATTTTTTGCATAGGGTGCTACATTTTAAAGAGCTATGAATCCAATTATGGGCTAGGTGAACTTTGTTTTGCGTAATCAGCAGATATATTCGATTTTGCTCAGCTGGAAACTATTTTTGGTTAAGGCCACAGCAGGAGCTGAGCCGGTGACTGTGTCGGAACATTCTGCCTCATCCTGTGGTACAGCTATTGTGAGCTTTTTATTTCGGATGTGTGTGTGTAGTTGGTTTTTTTTTTGTTAACGTGCTTTGAATTATGCGGAAAATGCTGCAGTTAGAGGCTTGTCAGCTCGCTTCAATTGCAGCGGAAGTAGAGGCCCTTTGGCTCTTGAAACTGGAGGACTGGGAGACTTGGAGACAACACACCGTTACGCCCACCGTTCTCCGCCCTCCTGTAGCCGCATTGTTATTGTGCGCATGCAACGCTGCGTATTCGTGATTTACATGCGTTTTGTTTACTTTTGGCTTGTTGCAGTTGCAATTGTTGGCTCTGTTGTTGCTGTTGCTGCTGGATATGCGCCTGACCCTGTTAACTTGTTATTGTTTGTGCTTGCGCATGGTCAAAGCCAAAACATGTGAACTGTTAAAACAAAAATTAGCAAACACAAGACAAATATTTAGCCTGAACCTGATCCACTGACCCAGCCAATTAACGTTCGTTCTCACTAGCCCCCAATTTTTTTTTGCACTCAGTCGGCGCTGGAGATGAATGTGGGCAAGTTCTTACGGCACGGACTAGTACGAGAACGCACGGAAAAATTTACTACGGCACGGGCTGTGCTCATCCGAAGACTTTTGAGAGTAAGCAAGTTTATTTTGCGTCGAATTTCTTAATAAAGTTGCATTTGAGGTTTTTTTTCGACTGACTTTGACATTTTTTTTTTTTTGCTCTAGCCCAGACCTTAGAGTTGGCTCACTCGCCTGCCGCAGAACAGAAAACACGAGCTTTACACATCTCTAGTAGACACCACGTTGCCTTGCCGTCACTTTTGACGCCTTTTGTTTTTTTGCCACAAACGATGAATCGCTTTTGGAGTGTTGCAATTTGTAAGCAATTTATAATTTGCCACCTGCTAATTAACCAGTTTTTATTTCAATGCCAAAAGTTTCAATGAGCTGCAGCCGCGTGGCAAGTGAGAGAGAGATCTTATACTAAAGTCCTAAAACCCACACGCCTCATTTGGCTGACCCACTGACTTGCTGACAGAGTTCCACGTTAACCCATAGGCAGTGCGCGCAAGGACTAGGCTAACACCATGCCAGACAGTAAGAGAGTCAGAGCGACACATGCAGAGAGCGTGGCAGCGAAAGAGAGAGATAGGGAGAGCGAGCGAACTGTGAGAGCATGTTTTAGCCAGCAACATGCTGCGTCTGCAGACTTTTGGCAACATGTTGCAGGTTACTTTCAATTATGCGTTAGAAAATTAAAATAATGAAAGCAGCATGTTTAAATGCATATATCAGTGTGTACCAGCACACAAATATACTTATATAAGTATATATATGTATAAATAAATATGCATATGTATTTTAAAGTACTTCTCGGCTCTTGCAAAATATATATGCAAATACATAGAATTGAGTGTAGTTCGAATTGTGTGCGAGTGCGACATTTATAGGCTAAAAAGAACTTGTCCGGGCCATGGTCACAGCCGCATTCACAGTTGTTGCTATATGCCAGCTTCTATATAAATAAATATATATATATATTTATATATATATGTATAATTTGCCCTTGCTTCTTCTTTTTTTGAAGTTTTTTTTTTCTCACAGCTCATCGAGCAAAACATTTTCCATTTTGATGGTCTGCCGTCTGTCACACGCACACGCATACAAAATAAACATAATCTGAGCAGAGTGTGTGTGTGTGTATATGTGTGTGTGCATGGAAAATGTCCTAGTCGAGGCCTCAAATGCTAAAAGCGTCTACCAACAACAAAAACAACAACTAACAACATGGCACATTATTTAATCAAGCGTAGAAATTGAATAGGCCCTTAAAAACTTTGCCCCAGGCACTTAACCCCGTGAGAATAGAAATTGACGACATAGCCAAAGGACAAAAAGAACACGTTAAACTTATGCCTCAACCAGACCGAAATCCCGGCCAAAGTTGACGGCGGCGGCTTCTGTCTAAGCAAAAAATGAGCTGATAAGAGAATTTCATGCAAAATTGGTAAGCCAACAACCTGATTACTTAATTGACACTAAAGGAGGGGAACAGGGTGTGTCAAGGTCTGTGTGTGTGTGTGTGTGTGTGTGTATGTGTGTGTGTGTGTGTTTGTGTGTGTGTAATTCTGTCAGATACTGTATTAACAGCTCGTTTGTGGGCCCGCAAAAGCGTCAGCTGTTAATGGGCCAGAAAGTGTTGTTAGGGTTACGCCCAAACAAAATTTCCCAATTATCTCTGTTGACTTTTCGTGATTTTTTATGTCAACAATATAATACACATACGCCTTTGCGTGGATTAACATACATGCGCATGTAAACCAAGTTAAAAGGTTAATCAGATTTGCCGAATCAGTTTCAATATCCAGACCTGAGCCTTTAAAATGCAGTAAATGGAACACATCAAGTAAATAGCTATTCGTCTCTTTAAAGCTTACAAATGCTTTTAATTCGCGCACTTAGCATTATTTTCTTATCATAACAAAAAATTTCCTAACAGCTGTGACGTTCTGTTTTTAACTGTAGCAAATATGATTAATATTGTCTGTTAGGTTGTAATAACATAACATTCTGTACTGTGTCCTGCTGTTTTTAACGGTAACTTCTTTAATATTTCAAGTCTCAGAGTCAAAGCCACTAAAGGATTTCCAACCACTATAACATTCATGTTAAGCCCCTTAACAGTTGAACTGTTAGCAGCGCAGTTTAAAGCACACGTGTCAGGCAAATTTAACAGCTGTTATATATTTAAACAGCAAAACTGAGAACAAAACAATTTCCGCCTGAGCTAATAAAAAATGTATATACATGTATCAGACGCGGTTTCATTTGTATGACATTCGACACATTTCCAGGAATTTGGCAATATACATTTGATATTGTAAAAATATGCGCGGAAAACGTGAAATGACAAAAAGCCAAAAATATGCTAATAAACTGGATGGCAATAAAAATTCAATTTGTTTTAGTCAATATGAGCATATTATAAAAATGCTTATGACAAGGGCAGGTCAAAGACCAACAGAATTAAGCTGTATTATAAATAGCTTACAAAATTGGCAATATTAATGGCCGTTCAACTTGCCTAACAAGAGCTCAGCTGCGACTTAAATAACTCACTTTTTCTCGTGCCTACTTTCTCTCTTTGAATAAGGGGTTGCTAGTGTTAGGTTGGGCGAAAAGGTTAAGCACAAATAAAATGAAATAAATAAAATGTGCTGCAAACTTATTTTTAATTCTCACGCTTTTTATACCCTGAACCCATTAAAAATGGGTATAAAGGTATATAGTATTTGTGCAAAATCCAAATGTATGTAACAGGCAGAAGGAAGCATCTCCGACCCCATAAAGTATATATATTCTTGATCAGCATCAATAGCCGAGTCGATCTAGCCATGTCCGTCCGTCTGTCCGTCCGTCCGTCCGTCCGTCCGTCCGTCCGTCCGTCAGTCCGTATGTATGAACGCAAGGATCTCAGAACCTATAAGAGCTAGAGACTTGAAATTTTAGATGTAGATGCTCCTAATTCCCGCGCAGATCGACAAAAATCGATATCGACATCCTGTTTTTTTTAGCAAATTGGGTAAATAATAAGAGCTAGAGCCACCAAACATTATATGTTGCTTCTAGAATATTATAGATATTTCAAGTATTTTTCATTTCATACCTATCGCCACCTCCCCGCTACCACCCCACAGCTATAAATCAAGTTAATAACCCAACTTTTATTGCCAACCAATTTAAACCACAATTTAAATGCAATTGATTTTTTCAGAATACAAAAATATTCTATGGCACAATAAGATATACTGTAGAAAATTTCATAAAGATCGGTTAAGAAAAACCAAAGTTATATGCAACTGCGCGATTGAATGGGGCAGCAGCTTTAAGAATTTCTGTATACATGTACACACACACATTCATGCGCGTCTGCTTCGCATTCTAATAGCATGGTAATTGCATCTTTCTTTTGTAATCTTATTTTAGTTCCTTTTTTTACTTAATTGTTGGTGTGGCTGTTGAGTAGAGGCATAGCAAGTGGTGCGGTCTGTCGCGAGTTCGAGCCCTACCGGGGAAAGTATTATTATTTTTTTTTGCTGGTGTGGCTGTTGAGTAGAGTCGTCAGTAAGTAATGCGGTCAGCTGCAAATTCGAGCCCTGCCAAGAGAACTTTATTTTATTAATTTATTTGGTGTTGGAATAAGAGGGTTCATGGTATCCCCTAGTCGGGAGCTCCCGACTAGAACCTCTTACTTGTTATAAAGTGTATATGGTATATTTTACAGCTGTCATTTGATTCGAGGCCCATGTCAAGGAGCTGAGCACTGGCAGGCAGTTTTGTCCCACCCCCCAGATGGGGGCAGAGGTCACACTCCGGCGGCGACGACGGCGTCGCTGACCATTTTGCTGGCTTCCGCTTTGCCGGCTCCGAGCCGGCTTTGGCCAGAAGCGTTGGCTTTATATATACTACATATATAAAACTACGAGTACTATTTGATTTCAGCATTGATTTATGAGAGCATCCGCTACACGTACGAGCCGCAGCACCACTTCGATTGGTAGGCGGTTAGTTGTGCTTGGGTAAGGGCTTGGCAGGGAGGGGGCTGCAGGATATGGCTGTGCCTGCCTTTAGCAGGATTTGCTTTGCACTTAACTAGCCAACTGGGCTCGGTTTGTTTGGTAGCTGCTGCTGACTGCCGCGTCTGGCAGCTGATTGCCCAAAAGTCAGTAAATTAAAGTTCACAGAAGCGGATAGTGTGCGTGCTTGTGCGTTTGTGTGTGCCTGTAGCTAGGAATGAATTTGTAATTTATACGCTGGCAAAAGCCGCAAAGCAAAATAGATATTTATTAACATATAAATTATGCAAGTGATTGAGACAGCAAAGGCACCGCACGTGGAGCCAAACATCAATGAGATGATTAATTGACAGCTCCCTAAGCGCCTGGTTAGTTAAGCGCTTTAAATTCGCAATATCACAAATGCCTTTTTTTGTGATATATATATTTTGTTAAATTCCCGCATTGAAACCGCCCCGCTATCAACATGCTAGTCAGCCAATATAAAAGCTAGCAGATAGTTTTCGCCTGTCACATAAATCGGATCAATAAATGATGATATTATGCTACCGCAGGGACACATTGAGCTGCCACATATATACACACTAATACGCGAGAACACCCCAAGCAGATATAAAGCGAGGAGCGACAAGTTGTAGGTGGTAACACATTAAGATAAAGTGACAACGCCTCCACTCTGCCAGGAGGACGCGCTCCAATGCCAAAAAGGGGTAGCGCTGCACGAAGGACACGCTGAAATCAGGCAGCAAAAATCTAGAGGGGAGAACGTTGGGCACATAAATGAATTGTTTGAATGTGTGTGTGTGTGTGTGTGTGGGCGACAGGCTTTTATTTTCTCATGGCATTTTATGCGCATCACGCATACGCACAGTTACACACACTCTCTCACACACACGCACAGCTCAGCGCAGATAGATGTGTACACAGGCGTCATGCATAAAAGCAAACACGCTTCTCACTTTGCATCAAAAGGAGCCAATGGAATGGGCTGCGAATCGTGTCGTGTAGGGTGCTCCATGAGGGAAGCGTACGGGTGTGCCCAGCTATAATGTCATTTAGCTTTGAAACAATGTAAACAGCGGCCAAGCAGCAGCAGCAACAGCGTCGAAGTTCAAAGTTGGCATGCTGTAGGCCGCCAAAAGTTTGCGCTAAGTATGTATGCACATTCCACACACGCATGCACTCATACAGACACACGCTCAAACACATACACACACGCACACACACACGGCACTGCGTAAAGCTGTATGCTAAGGAATATTGTATGAACTGTAAATTCTTGGCTCTCATCGCAGTTACATAGACTTTGCGACCGCAAATAGTGACGCAGCCCCTAAAGCAGCACAGCCTACTTAGCATGCCACCCGCCCCTTTTTAGTCGACCACTTGACGGCAGTTTAACTGGCAAAGCAACTTCGAAGCCATAAATTCATAAAGTAAAGGTAACGTGAGCTAAAGGACCAGTTAAGTTTAGCCAGTGAGCGAAGCCAGCGGGAGGTTGACATTAATAGCGACTGATATGGAGACAAGTGGGACACGCACACACACACACACAAGCACCCGTACAGTCACATATATAGACATCACTTATAGGGATCACAGTTTGTGCTCGGGCTTTAAAGCGTTTAGTAAATGGGGCTCTCTGAACAGCGACTTTATATATAATGTCTATCAAAATATGAGCGTAATTTTATCTACAAGCAATAAAAAATACAAATGCTATTAAAAAGTCAGTCAACCAAATAAATTAGCATTTATATATGTGTTTTAGCTTAGAAATGAGGCTATAAAACAAAAAAGCCTTTTACAATGTTTTAATTTGCGCGCTTATAATTTTGCAGCGATGCTCAAGGCTTGCATATGCCGAATTGATCAGCCGGTTATATTTATATTACCCCATAAGGCATACAATTCAATTATTGTATTTATTCCTGGAATAATATTCGCCCCATATTGCCTAAAATCTTTTCAGATATTTGCCAAGCTAGCACTTAATTCCAATTTATACGGGCTGCATTTTATTTGCCCCTTTGAGGTATGCCTAGTTAATTTCCCAGCTCAAATGCGAGCAGCACAAAAGTAGGCAACGATATTTTTTTTGACCGTTCTAATAACCAGGGTATAAAATGTCTATTCACAAAAGTATTTAATGCATTAGATTTATTAGGTTAATAATGAATTTATTGTTCCCCCTGAATGCTCTGTTTAATAACAAACAATAAGCCGAAAATTAAATTAAAATTAAACAAAAATTTAATCCCAATAAAAGCAATTTGCAGTTTGCCTGTTTAGTTTTAGCTGCCCCAATAAATTTAAATGAGGTTAGAGGCAGGATCACAGCTTGTTTTAACAACTCCATTGTGTGGTTACCATTGTTGACAGTTCACTTCAAAAATATAAGGAGAAACTCGGCAGACTTTTACATGTATGAAGTTTCCCATAGCAACTTTACTTAAAGATTATGCCAATAATTATATATATCTGCACATGGCTATGTTATATACTAAACAAAATAATTAAATTAACCACAATATATATTTTCTGACACAACATTACAAAGACCTATCACATGGCTATTCAAAATCCATTGTTTGTTTCATGCCTTATCCAAATATTTATCAGATGAAAGAGAAATCCAATGTCGGAACACATTTGTCTTGGCCTGTTAAGAAGTGGTCTTCGGTTTTTGTATGTGAAATTTATGAATTGTTGGGTTCTGGTATTGGAGGCAATTTTATATGCATGGTCCATTGTTGTGTGTGCACTCATGGGTGTGGCATGTATTCATATGACAAAGGAGGGACTCTCTGTTTTACGCTCATATAACACATTGTGAGAACATTTACAAGCTCGCTTGTAAATATTTCAATTTATTTTATGTTGTGTTTATATAACTTTTACGGTGCAACTCTCAAACCCACATTCTCTTTTTCTCTCACCCTCTCTCTCGTTTTTTCGCTTTACAGAGCTGCACTTAGAGAGTGCTAAGAGTGGAACATAAAAAATGGGAGCCCATAATCATATGCCAATAAAAAGTCGGTTAGCATGCCGCACGCTTATTGGGCGTGGCATTGACAATCTGCGTGTGAGTGTGTTTGTCCTGTTTTGGGATAGCATTCGGTGCACGTTATCTGTATGCGCTACATCACATACGCACGGCTCGCAGACTCGCAGCTCACAGATGCGCATCTAACAGACACGCAGCTCGCAATGGTCAGCCAGCTGCCGGGCTGTCTGAAAATGCGGCTGTTAGGCGGCCACCTATGGTGCGGATGCTGTATAATACATTCAATTCATGGCTAGAACAAATGATGTGGAAATGTAAAATAGATCTTGGGCTTACGAGACGAGCGCCCGTCCGCAGACAAACACAACAGACGCGCGGCATGTGTGCAATGTGAATGATGCTCAATTTGGGGCACCAGGCACAAGGCATGAGGCACGAGGCATGTATGAAATTCAGCCCAGACGGTCCCTAAAACAGCTTGGGGGCGTTTTGGTGATGACTATTCCTAGCAGCGCCAAACTGAACAGCATAATGTTGGAATAATGGGCAACATATGCGCACTTCAAATTAAAGTGAGCAGCCAACACACACACTCCCACACACGTAGCTGTCATTTCTTGGGCTTCTGCGTGTCCATCTGTCTTTATGTCACATCGTTGTCGTTTATTGTCTGTTGGTTTGAGTTTCATTAGCTGCAACGGGCAGCGTTTAATTTTAATGTTCATGTGCCTAAATGCAATTGGCCCAAAAGCCAATTGACTTGGCTCAAACCACAACTTTTATGGCTTCGAAACCATAACGAGCTTTAATTAAACAGCAGAAAAGAATGTTAAAAAAAAAAATATACAGCTGCAGGACAATGGTTCGTACAAATCCAAAGCCAGGAACAAAAACAAACAGGAAATGGCAACAACGACAAAGGCAACGGCAACGGCAACGGATACAGCTTCATGGCCAAAAGGCAATATCGTTTTCTAATTGGCCAACTGTTATTGTTAAATGGAAACGGTCATCAGACAGGCATTGATAGCAGGCATAAAATAGAAACAGTGGCATGACAAAAGGTTTTTATACTCTCACTTGCCCGTTTCTTTCACATTTTTTTTTTCTGTTGAACAATTATTGAGCCCGATTTGACACTCTGTTTTAATGACAAAAGCCATTTTCAATTAAAGCAACAAAACTAAGCTCGTATTCTTGAAAAATAATAATTTTAATCTATATATGCTTATATCGATTTGCTATCGTCTGCCAAATTGAATTGCTTTTAAGAGCTGTATTTTGTATTTTTGTTAAGTTTTTAATGACTTTCGAAAATAATGTCAAGAATTACGACAAAATCAACAATTGCTGCATTATTTATGCGCTTATTTTTGTTGATTTCTGCGTAAGGAGCTCGCCCAAGAACTCTCTAATTAAGCAATAGACAATTCAGTGGAAACTCAATTAAAAGCAATTGCCATGTCTAAGGGTCAGTCGTCCATAAATAGTTTATTGCATTTTTAGTCGCATTTTATGGGCATGCCGAATATTTTTGATTTCATCCAACAAATTTAAAATACAAAATTATTCTTGCCACAAATTGCAAATTTACTTATGTTGCAATTGCATGAGGATGAAAATAGTTTCGTAAATTAAGTTGCTTGGCTTTTTATACCCTGAAACCATTAAAAATGGGTATAAGGGAAAATGTATGTAACAGGCAGAAGGAAGCATCTCTGACACCATAAAGTATATATATTCTTGATCAGCACCAATAGCCGAGTCGAGCTAGCCATGGGCGTCTGTCTGTCTGTCCGTCTGTCCGTCCGTCAGTCCGTCTGTATGTATGAACGCAAGGATCTCAGAACCTATAAGAGCTAGAGACTTGAAATTTTAGATGTAGGTGCTCATAGTGCCTGCGCAGATCGAGTTTGTTTCCGATAATCGATAACTTAATCCGTTTCCAGGAAATCGATAAAAATATCGATATCGACATCCTGTTTTTTGAGCAAATTGGGTAAATAATAAGAGCTAGGGCCACCAAACATAATATTTTGCTTCTAGAATATTATATATACGTCAAGTATCTTTCATTTTATACCTATCGCCACCTCCCTGCCACCACCCCATAGCTATAAATCAAGTTTATAACCCAACTTTTATTGCCAACCAATTTAAGCCACAATTTAAAAGCAAATGACTTTTTCAGATAACACAAATAACCTATGGTACAATAAGATATACTGTAGAAAATTTCATAAAAATCGGTTAAGAAAAACCAAAGTTATATGCAACTGCGCAATTGAATGTGGGAGCAGCTTGAAGAATTTCTGTATGCATGTACACACACACATTCATGCGCGTCTGCTTCGCATACCAACAGCATGGTAATTGCGACTTTTTACTGTAATGTTATTTTAGTTCCTTTTTTATCATAACTAGTTAAGTGTTGGTGTGGCTGCTGAGTAGAGGCATAGCAAGTGGCGCGGTCTGTCGCGAGTTCGAGCCTTACCGGGAAAAGTATTATTATTTTTTTTTTGCTGGTGTGGCTTTTGAGTAGAGTCGACAGCAAGTAATGCAGTCAGTTGCGAGTTCGAACCCTGCCAAGGAAACTTTTTTTTTAAATTAATTTGGTGTTGGAATAAGAGGGTTCAGGGTATTCCTTAGTCGAGAGCTCCCGACTAGAACCTCTTACCTGTTAATACTTGAGTATTGCAAGTTTTCCATGTTTATTAGTGAAAATAAAAGACAAAATAATTTACAGGTACTTTTGCGATTGAAGAATTTGTGCAAATTGAGGGCGTTCGGTTAGAGCTCTTTTCTACACAAACTCAAGTGCTTTTGTGACTTGTACGCAATTAATTGGTCTACGAATTGTGCACCATCTTGCTGCATTTACCAAAGGACAGTTTGCTTTTTTTCAATGCATGCTGTAGTTATAAGCTCTTTAGCCATTACAATTACAAATTCGAAAGACAAACTTGTTATAAAGAAGATTTTCGGCACGAAACACAGGGACAGTTTACTTTCAGCTCCCTTGCAAATAAAAAAAATCAACACGAATTTACAAAATGTGACAGCCCATCTAAAACAGTTAATTTTTGTATGTGTGTATCCATTTATCTGTGAATGTATGTAAGTGTTTTGGGCTTGCATGTATATGTTAAGGCTCTATTATGGAAACTCAAATAAGGCTTTCATAGTTTAAGAATGAAGTTGTGTTGGTCGTTTGATAAACTTATCGTTTTCTATTCCTCACTCTCTCTCCCTCTCTCTTTTGTCGCTCTCTTGTTCCTTAGTTAACATGTTTCTTGCTTTCCTTTCACTAATTCATGGCAATAAGCAAATAGTGTAAATTGTAGAGCAAATGCATATTTATATATAAAAAAGAATGTTAAACCTATTCAGACTGCGCCATAATGCTTATTTCCTAATATTCTAATTAAATATACAAATATTGACCTCTTTCCTACGTTTGTTGCGTTACTTTAAAGTTGTTTTTATATGCACACATCGCTGAAAGTACAGTATATGAAGCTCTAGATATTCAATAAGTATATTTAAATTATTAATGCCACATAAAATCAATGAATGTATAAAATATTCATGCATATTTATGTGGCATCAGTTTGCTTTTGCTGTGATGCCAGACATGCAGGCACTGACAGGTGCAAAACTCTATTAAAATGTCGAGCTATTGTTTCCATTAATTGACCAAATACTCAATTCATCTGCAAGAGTAGAGCAATGTTCACATTGAGTATACGCAACGTTGTGTGCTATTAAATCAGGCATTGTATGTTATTTGTTGTTGTACTTAATTGTTTGTTATTTAATTTTTATATTTTTTGCTTTTGTGCTTGGAAAATGATGAAAATTTCTGCAATTACTGTACTCAATATGTCCATATTTATGCGAGTGCCCAGCTGCGCGTTAAGCGCTGTCAATGTCAGCCAATGGGCATATTACGCATACGCAGCGTGTGACAGCGAAAGCTTTAAGGAGAAATACGTACATATAACGAAATACGAAAGGCGTCTGTCATTAAGTGCCATGACTGTGCTGCTGCTCCTGGCTGCTACTTTCTCATGCCCATAATGAGTGATAACAAATGGCAACATTCGCATGCCCTGTAATCTTATTATGTATGTATCAATATTAGGAAATGTCTTACGGCCGCGTTGTTATGTCCCCAAAGGGGGGAAGGGTTGGCTGAGAGGGGTGAGTAGAATGCTATTAATTGTGCTTAGTTTAGTATTAATCGCATGATGTATAAGCAAAAACATACACTGGGACAGCCTGCGCTTCCTGATAAGAACACGTTGCCCGTTGCTAGAGATGGAAGCGGGTAGTGCTGGCACCCTTATTAACCCCCGGTGGTAACCGTCGGCACGGTTATTCTTCCTTCTCGCACTCAAAATGGGATTTGGCCTCGGAATTCTGTTTCGTGCTGGCTTGTGACCACCCGGAAAAGCACGAAAAATAAAGTCACGGCCCAGAAGCAAAAATCTTTATCTTGTTTCATATGAGGCATACAATATTGGCGATTGTCCGAATATCGCAGTTAAATCCACCAATATATCGAACTATTGATACAAATATTCGTATGCAAAGCCTTATTTGCACATCTCTATTTGCCAAAAGTCAATAAGAGTAATAGCCTCTGTCCACTGTTTTAAGAAATGTCATATTTTCCAATTTCACATATTGATGTTTCACCGATTGTCAGTAACATGTGAGTGACAAAAGTACCGCTTCTTTGAATAAACAGCTGATCGAGTTGCTTTAAATTACATAAGCGCCGTAAGGTTTTTCTTCCAAAACATAAAAGTTGCACTCTCGAAGTTAGGGATCCATTTTAGTTACTCTTTTCTTTACTCTAAAAACTGTTTTAGTAAATTTCTTATTTAATGTTGCCGCTTTCCTTCGTTGATATATCAGCTGTTTATGGTTATGATACTTTACCATTTTTCCCAACATCGATAGAAATCTCGATTAATCATCGCAAAAAATTTGTGAACTTGTGAAATGTGTTTTCTTATGGGGAAACGTACAGGCCGCATTATGCACATTTTTCAAAAATATGACATTTTCAGAAATGTGTAAGAAACGTGTTCAGTGGACAGGGGCTATAAAAATAAAAATTTATCGACAAGACTGTTAAGAACTCGAAAAAAAAATTAACATATAAAAGATGGGCTTTCGTGTCAGGCAAGATTTTTCGAAGAATTGTCCAAACACGCTTGGACTTTCTTTTTTAAGCTTGTTTCGTGCCCGGCTTGGGCTCGATAATGAAACTCGCGCCCATCACTACCTAATTATATATGGACGTGCTGCAAGTGTAGGTGTTCCTGGTTTCTTCATGTTGTAACAGTATTTGTGTCGGTTCTTTTATGTGAAAGTAAGGAACTGTTTTTGAGGTTTTTGCCAGGTTGCTTTGGTTCGGTTGGCCGCATCCGACTGACCTTTAAACTTGTTTTCAATTAAAACTGCAGACCCAGCTGAACTAGCGCATGTGGGTGGTGTGTAGGTGCGTCTATTTGTGTCTGGTTGAACCTTTCTAGCATTTACTTAGCATTTAGTTTTATACCTACACACATATAAAACTATAAAACATGAAAGCAAGTTTCATAAATCACAGGCATAAAGCCGAGCAAAAGTGAAAAATCGTAGACCCCCATTTTAATTAAAAGCGTGCAAAACACGATACTCAACAAGCACACAAACACACACACACACACATACGCATATTTATATATGCACACATTTATATGTATACTTGTATATAGTAACAATCTGGCCGCATACAATGTTTTTTGGGGCAAAAGCCTTGAAAAATCCTTTTCCTGAATAATGATTGAAAAACAAGCAATGAACGGGTTGCTCGGTCTCGGTCTTTCGGCTCTTTGGCTGTTTGGGCCTGCCGTCCCCGATTTTCCAGCATCACTCGGAGTCAGCCCCCTGCTACCACCAACTCTTCGTCTCAGCCGCTGTTGGCGAGCAGCAACGAGTTATACAAACTCAAGAATGAAGTTTGCTTAAAATAATTTGCACGCTGTCCAAGCTTATGCCTTCAGTCTGCCACGCCCATGCCCATGCCAGAGACTGGTGCGAGGCTTTGTTTGTTTATTTGCAAAGCCCATTTGTTTCTGGGTACGTGCCTTTTCCAAGAGCGTGTAGGCGACAAAAGTCTTTAATTTTGCCTAATAACAACAGTGCTGACAAACTTTGCAAAAGCCGCCAAAACGAGGGCGATAACAAGCGCCAGAAACACATACACACAGAAAACACAACTAACTATTAATTTGCCAACTACAATGAGATTTATAAATACATTATACCCTGTAATAGGCACTCTGAGGTGTAATAAAAAGCCTTATAAAAACCTTATCTAGTCAGCCACGTATTCAGTTTTGTTCTTTATATTCTATCCTTCCTTTAAGTACATTTTTATTTAGGATTTATTAGAGAAAATAATGCGCACTTTTTAATTAATTGTGGCTTAAACAGATCGTATTTGTCGTCTGATAAATTACAAAGCTGCAAGCCTGCAAAAATAGTCGCTTGAGCTTATTTATTAAAGTGTTCATAAATTCAAGAGATTGATTTTCGTTAAGGAAATAAACTCTAGAGGTTACAGCGCGTCATCCGGAAAAAGTCAGTTATAAAATAAAATATAACTTCCAAGGGTATTTCAGTGCTCGAAATATTTTAGCTTTCAGGTCGTTGCCTGCTCTTCAAGTACATGAGCACAAGTGGGTATAGAATTAAAGTGTTATAGAAGCATAAAGCCGCTGCTAAGGGGCATAGAGGTACAGTCGTCATAGTCTTGCCATAATAGCGTTTTGATACCCGCACATAAACAACAATGACAACAACAACAACAGCAACAACAATATTAAGAACAACAAGAAGCACAACAATGAGCGTAACGTTTCGACAATAAAATGCAAAGAGGCAACCAACAGAAGATACCAGTAGAGTCCAACGGAGAGCACAGCCCTATCAAGCTTATCCACCCCGCTAAGCCATAACGCCAACCCCAACCCCAACCCGTTTCAAGGTAAACTCAACCTAATGCTGTCTACTTTGTAGCTGCGGCTTTGCCAGTGTCTGTGAGTTTCTATCTATGTGCTGTGGCGGACTCTGTGAGTGTGTGTGTTTAGAGTGTGTATGTTCTATCTAGTGTATGTGTTTGTGGCTCTTCGGGCGGGTTAATCGCAAACGGGTAGCCGTGTAGGCAATGGATTACATAAACCGAGAAGCTAACGTACTTATTATGCTGGTAAGCACAAGGAGCTGCGATTTATTGTTTGACGTTTGCCGCTGCGTGTTTAGTGGTGCGGCTGTTGGTGGTGGTGCGGCAGCTGCCCTTAAGGTCACGACTGGCATGGCAGGCGGCGCAGTAAACACAAATGTTGATCTAATCCGTCGGGCCAGTCATGGCCTAGGATAGACGCACCCCATGACAGAGCCAAATAGCAAAATAGCAAAAGAAACTCCTCAGCCAAACGCCACAGACTTGATGAATGTATTCGGATTTGCGAAATTGCAGAACGCCAATGAGCTGCATGACGTTGCAGCCAGTTAGTCAATCAGTCACCCAGCTAGCCAGCCAGCTAGCCAGGCAGTCGAGCTAGGTCAGGGCAATCCACGTCCGTCAGTCTGTCCACTGTTTGGAGTGTTGAATTAC
Source organism: Drosophila novamexicana (assembly GCF_003285875.2). NCBI lineage: Eukaryota > Metazoa > Arthropoda > Insecta > Diptera > Drosophilidae > Drosophila > Drosophila novamexicana. The sequence goes on along the minus strand of NW_020824864.1, from coordinate 515,712 downwards.
CCAGTTTAATAGCCAACACTTGGCCCACTCACACATTTCCGGCTAAGCAGCTGAATGCTACCGTACACTAACAGTGGCTCTTCAAATTTGGTATCAAGTATGTACTGCATTTAAATACATAGCTTGTTGAGAATTCTCTTATGAAAAAGTAGATAAGTAGATCTGAGAAATAGATTAGAAATAATAAAATTACTATTAAAAGTAGACTTCTACTTTCTTTCAATATCCCTCCATCTGGAATTCTTCCATATTTCCTCGTTTATATTAAAAAGAAAAGCGATATGGAGGATCAGGTGAGTTAGATCAATTGATCCAATGGCATACATTATATACAGTTATTTATGTTTAAGGCAAAAAAAGAAGGGTATTCAAACTTAGTCAGCTCCCAAATTGTCAATTATATTTCATTTTTTTGCGCGTGTGCACATCAGACACATTAAGCTAAGGGCAAGGGATGGGAGGAGAGAGAAAGGGTTGCTGCATGCAGTAGAGGCTGAAAATGCTAGTAATCGTTGAGATAATGGCCTTTCATGTGGGCATTGCAATCAATTTATAGGCTCAAAAAAAGAAACTGAGCAAGAACTCGAACCACTTAATGTCACAAAAAAAATGTAACTAACCATGAAAATTACATGTTTCCCAGCAATTTGCCGTTTTGACATGACCCTGTCAACCCAGCAATAACCGAACCCCAACCCCGACCATCTGAACCCCGAACCCTAGTCAAAACTAGCCCAGCAACCGCCCACATGTCAACGGACTTGTCCAGTCACCAGTCACTGACTCCTGCGCCCCTCAATGCGCATATATGTCCGCCCATATATATATATATATATATTTGGCTACATATGGGTAAGCCAATATTTATCGAGCAGCGTTCGTGTTGGACGCCTGGCGCAACTTCTTAAAATGCTTTCGAATTATAGAAAAAATCAAATAAAATCGCATAAAAGAAAACGTTGCAAAATGGCTAAAGAAATTTTCAATAAAATCGACTTTTGTTGGCAGCCAAAATGAAAATACATGGAAAATGTACACATACATGCACAACTACAGCTATACAGTTACATATGCACACACACACACACACTCTCTCGCATATAGCAAATAAATGCGAATGGCACATTCCTGGGCATTGGTCTCTCATCTCCGTTCTCTGAGCTCCACTGGTGCTGGTCTCCGTTTTCCGCTGTTTTCTATTCTATTTTCCATTTTTTTTTATCTTTTTCACTTTTTTGTTACGTTTTTCACTTCAGCTTTGCATCGCAGTTCGAGTGGAAAATTGACATATGTTTACTTTGTTGTTCGCCCTGTTGTTGTTGTTGCTGTAGTTGTTCTTGTTGTTTTGGTGTGTTTTTTACTTTTGACCAGCAGGAACTGAGAGTTGGGCATCATTAGATTGGAGTGCTACGCTATCAGGGCATACTAAACATGAACAGTACATTTGTAATGCTGCATAATTACGTGCACTTTCGGGAATGCCCAATTGAACCATCTCATCTGGATTATAGAAACTTGTCGAAAAGACGCAGATAAAAACTGGCAAAGACTTGGTTGTTTTTTTATACCCTGAACCCTTTCAAAATGGGTAAAAGAGGTATAATGTATTTGTGGAAATGTATGTAACAGGCAGAAGGAAGTATCTGCGACCCAGTATATATATTTTAGATCAGTATCAATAGCCGAGACGATCTAGCCATGCCCGTCTGTCCGTATGTATGAACGCAGGGATATCAGAACCTATAAGAACTAGAAACTTGAAAATAGCTGTAGGTCCTCCTAGGGCCTGGGCAGATCGAGTTTGCTTGCGATAATCGATAACTTACTCCGTTTCCAAGCAATCGATAAGAATCGATATCGACATCCTGTTTTTTGAGTAATTTGGGTAAATAATAAGCGCTAGAGTCACCAAACATGATATGTTGCTTCTAGAATATTATATATACTTATATGTCAAGTATCTTTAATTTTACACCAATCGCCACCTCCCCGCTACCACCACAGAGCTATAGTCAAGTTAATAACCCAACTTTTATTGTCAACCAATTTTAGCTACAATTTAAATGCAATTGACTTTTTCAGAATACACAAATATTCTATGGTACAATAAGATATACTGTAGAAAATTTCATAAAGATGGGTTAAGAAAAACCAAAGTTATATGCAACTGCGCAATGGGGCAGCAGCTTTAAGAATTTCTGTATACATGTACACACACACATTCATGCGCGTCTGCTTCGCATTCTAATAGCATGGTAATTGCATCTTTTTTTTTGTAATGTTATTTTAGTTCCTTTTTTATCATAACTAGTTAAGTGTTGGCTGCTGAGTAGAGGCATAGCAAGTGGTGCGGTGGTCTATCGCGAGTTCGAGCCCTGCCGGGGAAAATATTTTTATTTTTTTTTTGCTGGTGTGGCTGTTGAGTAGAGTCGACAGCAAGTAATGCAGTCAGTTGCGAGTTCGAACCCTGCCAAGGGAACTTTTTTTTAAATCAATTTGGTGTTGGAATTAGAGGGTTCAGGGTATTCCTTAGTCGGGAGTTCCCGACTAGAACCTGTTACTTGTTTTTAAATTTTGGTGGTGGAATACGAGGGTATTCCGTAGTCGGAAGCTCCCGACTACTTGTTACTTTTAAAAATCAATTACAAAATTAAATACAGTTTAAAAAGTATCATTTTTACCTGCTTAGCTTATGTGTAACTATGCAAACAATGTCAAATATAAAAATCATATTTTTTTGCTGTTAGCCTATTGTAATAATATTCCCAACTGTAACAACTTTTTCGCCAGTTTTGTTCTGTCTGGCATTTAGCAGGTGCAAACTAAAGTGAACTGCAAAATAACTATTTATAAATTGGCGCTTTTGGAAAAATAAACAAGTAAGAGGTTCTAGTTGGGAGCTCCCGACTAGGGGATACCCTGAAACCTCTTCTTCCAACATCAAATGCATATATATATTCTATTTGAGACGCTATATGTCAAGTTTGGTGACGGACAGACAGACAGACGGACATGGCTAGATCGACTCGACTATTGGTGCTGATCAAGAATATATATACTTTATGGTGTCGGAGATGCTTCCTTCTGCCTGTTACATACATTTGGATTTTGCACAAATACAATATACCCTTATACCCATTTATAATGGATTCAGGGTATCAAAAAAACGCTTGATAAAAGTAAGTACTAAAAGTAACTTTTGCTAAATTAGTTGCCAATTATTTATAATTTGTTATTTCCGCTGCGTTTAAGCTGTAGCGCACACAAAATTCCCGAACTAGGCAGATTTTTTTTACTTTGTGCAAACAAATTTTTTAAAATTAAATTATTGAGGCATTTTTAATAGGCACTCGTTGCGTTTGTGGATGAGATGAGATGCTTGTGCATTTTGTTTTTTTTATCGCTGTAAAAAATATATTTTTATGAAGCCCTAAGAATATTGAGAAAACTTATCAAGATAGTTGTTGCCAGGGACACAATGACTGGACGCCATCTCCCCCCGCTTAACCACGCTCCCTGCTTGAAACAGAGACAACTCCATCGCTGGGGCTGGGTTAAATTGCCCATTGAGAGCGGCTGCCTGGGGCAAACAATTGTTGCCATAGCGGCTATGGCAAGGCCACAAGTTGCAACAACTGCAACAACAACAAAGGGTACAAAGCAGGGGCAAACTGCAATTTTAGCTACCGATTGCCATTATGTTAAGGTCCTGGTCGCTCGTCCTTGCTGCCTGGCCTATAAAAGTGCATTGTGCGGCACAAAAGTTGCGGCCAAGTTGTTGAAATATATTGAAAAACTGCTAAAGTGAAAAACTGACGCGCCCCATAAATGATTAATGGGCCAAGTTATGCGTTACGCTTGACGATGACCCAACCGCTCAGCTCAACCCGCTCCTGCACTTTATGCAATTTTCAGGCACTCGAAATTAGTCACAGTCACACACACCACACACACACACACACCCGCACACTCACTGGAATGCACATTAATGAGCATTTCCTGGCATTTTTGGCAAACACTTTTAAAAGCTGCCTGTGCAAATGAAGTGTAAACCAGATAAGGGGATGGGTAAGGGGAAAGGGCAAGGGGCTATTCGTAAATGCAAACGCAATGAAAATGTTGTTTTTTTGCATTTGTTGTTGTCTATCAAGTTCCAAGAAACGAATCAGAGCCAATTTACATAACCCAGAACAACAAATAGTTGCAAATTGAAAACTTTTCTCTGCCAAGATTGTAAACGATTGTCTCACTGTGTGTCAACCACACACACACACATATCTCCTGCCCCCTATCGCAGCTTCAGTTTGCCATTGTTATAATCAAAGTGGCACAAATAAGAAGAAGAATAAGAATGCGAAGGAAAAAAACCCCCAACTGAAATTGACAGCTCAAGCAATATAGAACAAGTAAGAGGTTCTAGTCGGGAGCTCCCGACTAGGGGATACCCTGAACCTTCTTATTCCAACACCAAATAAATTAATAAAAAAAAGTTCCCTTGGCAGGGTTCGAACTCGCGACAATCCGCACCACTTGCTATGCCCCCCAACTGTCACACAGACAACTAAGTACTTACGATAAAAAAAGGAACTAAAACAACATTACAAAAAAAAAGATGCAATTACCATGCTATTAGAATGCGAAGCATACGCGCATGAATGTGTGTGTGTACATGTATACAGAAATTCTTAAAGCTGCTGCCCCATTCAATTGCGCAGTTGCATATAACTTTGGTTTTTCTTAACCGATTTTTATGAAATTTTCTACAGTATATCTTATTGTACCATAGAATATTTGCGTATTCTGAAAAAATCAATTGCATTTAAATTGTGGTTTAAATTGGTTGGCAATAAGAGTTGGGTTATTAACTAGATTTATAGCTGTGGGGTGGTAGCGGGAAGGTGGCGATAGGTGTGAAATGAAAGATACTTGAAATATCTATAATATTCTAGAAGCAACATATCATGTTTGGTGGCTCCAGCATTTATTATTTACTCAATTTGCTAAAAAACGGGATGTTGATATCGATTTTTATCGATTTCCTGGAAACGGAGGAAGTTATCGATTATCGGAATCAAACTCGATCTGCGCAGGCACTAGGAGCACCTACATTTAATTTCAAGTCTCTAGCTCTTATAGGTTCTGAGATCCTTGCGTTCATACATACGGACGGACGGACGGACAGACAGACAGACGGACATGGCTAGATCGACTCGGCTATTGATGCTGATCAAAATATATATACTTTATGGGGTCGGAGATGCTTCCTTCTGCCTGTTACATACATTTGGATTTTGCACAAATACAATATACCCTTATACCCATTTTTAATGGGTTCAGGGTATAAAAAACCCAGCAGCAGCAGATACAAGCCACATATAGCTCAGATACAGATACAGCTACAGCTCTCTAGATACAGATACATTTGCAGATACGGATGCGCGGCGTTCTCGCTGATACGTTGAATGGAAAAAAAAGAAAAGAGTATCGACAAGTTTGACGCTTTATGGCATTGTTTAGTGCCTCACATTTCGCCAAAAACGTTTTTCAACTTTCACACAATTGCGCCATTTGCCGCGTCTTATGATGCCCGACGATGGATGGAGTGAAGGGAATCGAAAAGGAGGGTGGTGGGCGCTTGGGCGTGTACGACACAAATCTGCTGACGGAAGCTTTGGATACGTTTGGACCAGAGCATTTTTTTATACGTAAAACGTGCGGAAAGTTTGAGTGTCAGCTTAGCATGGGAGGGACACTGGAGCTGGGCACAGAAAAAGTTATAAAACAGTAGATAATAAAATAATAAAATATATGTGTTTGAATTGCTCACACACAGGCACACTCTCGAACTCGGACACAAAGTTTTCGTTTGTAGCGATAAAATTACATGTCAAATTGAATATAACCTGCCAGTTGTGCGCATTATTTTGGCTATAATTAAACGTCCAGTTTAGCCCGCTGCCAATTGGCATTTGACCCTCGCTTCTGGCCCTGTGACAGCCAGCCAAATGCCGCTTGATGGCTGGTCAATCATTGGTTGCTTTTATGGCTAACAGACGTTTAAAACTTTATGTGACTGAAGAGTGTCAACGTTTGGGGCCTTCACCCAAATAATATGCTTTACATTCGAAGCGATGTGATTCGATTCGATTCGATTCGCTTCTGTCTGTGGCTCATTAAACTGGCGCCTTGCCGACGCGCCCAGCCCATACGAAATTGTGCGCTTCAGACACTTTTAGCAAGGCCAAGAGGGCCAAGTTTTCAATTAGTTAAATAATTAATTTCATCGGCAATCATAAAATGAATATTCTATAGATATCTCAATTGTTGAACACAAAAGCAAACCCTCATTTAATCAAATAATTCATGATATTTTGCACTTTAATTTTACCAATTTAATTCAGTTGATTTGCATTTTCAGCTGATTTAAAATTATTAATAATAATTTTATCATCCAATTGAGGCTTTTACAAGATGAATCTATTCAATTATGTTTACGGTTCAATTAATTGCTTATAGTCAAGGGTGACGCTACAAAATACCCTGTAGGACACATGAAGTGTAAGCTTAATATGCTAAATAATGAAATTACACCTTTAGACTGGAAAAAAAACAATTTCAAAATACCATTAATCATATAAAACTTACATTTTCATCCAGCTAGGATAATAGCATATATTTATATTAATTAAGCAGTTACATCATATAGTAAACAATGCCTGTTGCGAGCAATTGTTTGTGTACAGGGTATAAAAAGCTTTTTGTTGTACAACAAATGTTGTGCTTGAATCATCAATAATATTGAATTGCGCTCAGTTAATTAGCAGATTGCAAAAATGCATATTCTAATAAAATAAATGATTATGATTATTGAAGGGCAGCGAAAGTAAATGCTATACAAAGGCACAGGTGGTCACAGGTATATAAAGTGTGTGTAACACGTGGAGTTTAAAATAAAAACCGTCAATTAAAATAAAGTTTTTTTGATATACATTGTTTTATCATTTATTTAGAAAATTAAATCTATCGTTTTATTTTAATTAGCTAAATGCTTGCGTTAATCTTTTTATACCCTGAACCCATTAAAAATGGGTACAAGGGATGTTGGAAGAAGAGGGTTCAGGGTATCCCCTAGTCGGGAGCTTCCGACTAGAACCTCTTACTTTTTTCTATTCCTATATACTAATACCTATAAATTGCTAAGCATATAAACACAGTTTACTTTTTTTTTTACTTAACCCCCTTGCGCATTCTTTGCCCCGCTGCGTATTATTAAGCACATGAACACCTTGCGATTTGTTTACCATTTGGAGCTGAAGGAGTTTGTTATTTGCATTCGAGTTATTTGCAGATTGGAAACTATAAAAAATGCGTCAAATGCGTCGGCAGCTCAAAGAACTATTAAAGTGGGATAATATATAGCGCCGCCGTCAACCCCCCCCCCCCCCCCCCCCCCTTGCCTATCGCTGTAGCTGCTCAAGTGAGGGAAATCAATGCGTTTTCTATGTTAATACAAATCAATCGGTCTAATCGAATCAAACGTTTTTGACAACTGAGCAGCTGAACATGATTCGCAGTTTCCCGGCTTTGTCTTTGTCTCAACTTGTAAAACTAACGCACAAATCAACAACAACAATAGCAACAAGAACAGCAGCAGCAAAAAGAACAACAAGTGCACAATATGCATAAAACTTTATATGGCATTTAAATTGTGTGCGCGACCATAGCAGGGCGGGCGTATTGGGCGGGGGGCGTGGCTAGTTGGGTTAGCCAACCCACCGAAAAAGAATAAATAAAAAACCCAGCACCCTGTTTGGCTGTTAACTTCTATTGTTAGCTCAAGCGTCACAAATACCGGAAATCGAATACAATTTGTAATTCTGATGAACAGTTGTGCAAAGCTTTAAGCGCACTCCTGAATCCTGGACGAGCAACAAGGACTCGCTCCTGGATTTCCTGTCCTTTACGCAACAGCCACTACTTGGCACAATGTCTCTTTGACTCTTGATGGTGTTATGCCCTGTAAAATATGAGAGTAGTCCAGAGAGCTTAATTCCAGTTATATATAAAGCTATGAACCGGCTAAGCAGGTAATTTTTTAAATTTCTTAACATTATATATTTACAGAAACTGTGATTTACAAGCTTTTATATAGCTTCTCATTTCCCATGATGATGTGCAAAATTGTTATTTATCGATTTCAAGCATTCTAGTCAGGCTCATCTGTCTATACGGCTGTGCATCTATCTCGTGTCGATTTCAGATGATTTTATATGCCTCTCATTTCATAGAAAAGTCTTCAGTTTTTATACTTTTTTTTAAATGGGTTATTATCGATACTTATCTATTTTCAGGCATATCAGTCATATTCATCTATCTTTTCGTCTTATAGCTTCTCATTTCTTGTAAAAGTTTTCCTTTCGTGCTAATTTCTTCAAACCCCCTCATGATCGACATTTATCGATTTTCGTTTTTGGTTTTTTGATGCTAGCAAAAAGTCCCCTAGCTCTCATCAAGTTAAGGGATAGCCTTGCGTCGAGCAGGCTCGACTAGAGCACTTAAAGTTGTTTGCCGTTAGTTTTGTTGTTTTTGTTTTTTTTATACCCTGAACCCATTAAATATGGGTACAAGGGTATATTGTATTTGTGCGAAAGCCAAATGTATGTAACAGGCAGAAGGAAGCATCTCCGACACCATTAAGTATATATATTCTTGATCAGCATCAATAGCCGAGTCGATCTAGCCATCTCCGTCTATCTGTCCGTTCGTCCGTCCGTCCGTCCGTCCGTCCGTATGTATGAACGCAAGGATCTCAGAACCTATAAGAGCTAAAGACTTGAAATGAAAATGTAGATGCTCCTAGTTTCCGCGCAGATCGAGTCTGTTTCCGATAATCAATAACTTACTCCGTTTCCAAGAAATCGAAAAAAATCGATATCGATATCCTGCAATTTTGACAAATAATAAGAGCTAGAGTTACCAAACTTGACATACAGCTTCTAAAATAGAATATATATATGCATTTGATGTTGGAAGAAGAGGGTTCTGGGTATCCCCTAGTCGGGAGCTCCCAACTAGAACCTCTTACTTGCTTATTGTTATTTTTGTTTATTTTTTTATTCCGTCCAGCTCAGCTACTCTCTTGCTCACTAAGCGCTTTGCTTTCTGGTTCGCTTTTGGATTCATTTCGTTATCGACTCAATGTCGACAACAATGGACCAAAATGTAATGCCAAATTGGGCGACATCGTTTTATGTGCTATTTCGTTGTTGCTGCTGCTGGTTGTTGCTGTTGTTCAGGTTGTTGTTGTTGCATTCTTTTTGCAAAAGGTAGACCATGGCGTGTGCGTCCACTCATCATCAGCTGCTCTCCCTTAAATTTCGCACACGTAGCAGCATAAAAATTGACACCGATAATTCGCATGTGTGCGTGTGTGCGTGTGTGTGTGTGCGTGTGTGTGTGTGCGTGTGTGTGTGTGTGTGTGTGTGTGTGTGTGTGTGTGTACCCAGAGCCAACGTAACGTATGCGCGATAAACATGTACACGTAACGCACACATACATCATGTCGAGTAAAATTTGTCGGTTCAGCTTGGGGGCTGGGAATAAGGCGGTCGTGGGCTGGGGACTGAGGACTGGGGCTGGTTGAATGTCGCGACGCTGTTTACACAAACAAAGTTATCAATTTTACACACGCCCCACATTCAATTTCCCGGTGGATGGGATGCCGCCACCCGTCGGGATAACAACATGTTATCACCTGTTACCCTTTCCCCGCTTGAGTACGTACCCCTCACCGAGTGTCGGCATTTCCATCAACTCTGTATGCAATCAATGTCCAAATCGAAGACGCAACGCGTCGAAGCCTCTCAGCAACAATAACAAATGGAGTACCAGAGGTCGCCCGCCAAGGGTTGTTTAACACATTCCCGACATGAGGCATAATAACAACAAAATACACTGTCCGAGCAAAGTTTACACAGGTCAGTTAATACACGCCAAGGGGGTTTTCTATCCCGCTTTCAAGTAGTTGGCAGTATAGCAGCCACATGTTCTGGCTCGCTTTAGAGACAATATTTGTAGGTGTTGGCGCTTGAGGGTTATTTAAAATTATTTATAATGCCAAGTAATTGAACGGAATATATAAATAATTATTTTAAACCAAATGGAGTAGGCATCAACTTTTGGCAAATTAATTAATTAATATTTCATCAATATACATATACAATATTATTATAATATATATTATATATATACAATGCCAAGTAATTGAACAATTAAAAAAAAATGTTCTTAATTGTGGGTTTCTAAGGACAATTACATAATTTATAATGCCAAGAATAATATATATATACAGTTATTTTACAGTTATTTTATTATTTACAGTAAATAATAATAGTTATTTTAAGCGAAATGAAAAATTCCATATTATGTAAAGAAATTAATTAATATTTTTTCAATACTTTTTTAATAGTTAAAATATATGCAATGAATAAGTACTATGAATATCATATAAATCATATAATTTACAATACATATACCTTAATATTTTTTTCGCACATTACAAAGAATGTTTATTGTAGTATTAAATTTAACAGCGCCTAGCGATTTAAAGTTGTTTTTTTTTTCTTTCTCAGTCGTGTCCTTGGAGTAGAAAATCTAACAAAAAATATCTATTACGCGCCAAGCTAATAAATTATTTTGCTTTCTTATACCTTGATATTTTTTTTTACCAAGTTAAAATATATTGCTTGCTCACAAACAAGAACAAGCTTTTGCCATCTATCTCGTTCTTTATAATAGGTCTTATGTCATTCCTGGCTACTTAGTTAGGGTAACAAGCGGCCCATCAACTGTCTGTAAATGAGCATTTGGGAATAATTAGGTGAACATTTTAAATGTGCCCAAATAATTAGTTTGTCTGATAATAAACTAATGAACAGCAATCACATAATATTAATTATGTAAAAAGTATACAATTGTTTATTGCGCAACTCTTCAAAATAAATGTGCAGGAATCGTAAAGGCTGTAGAGCTTTGGTATTTACGTAACTTTATGTGGAAATAATTACCTTAATTTGCAAAGCTTAAATTACTTTAAATTATTTGAATTTTAATAAATATTCTATTATGAAAATATTTACAGCAAACCTTAAATTTAAAAATTGATTCAACCGCGACTTTAATTCAGTGTCAGTATAAATTACACTAAATTACGATTTATTTTAGCTCGATAGAAAAGTATATTTCGGTGAAATATTTAACTTTTTATTAGATAAATACTTTTCCCTCCCCCCTACAACTAAAGCGGAAGCCCCAACAAGTAAAGCTACCCAATTGTGCATAAAAATTCACTTAGGGCATTGAGCGATGTGTTGCGCGGAAAATGGGTGGGGTGCTGTTTGTTGGGGGGGTGGTTGTTACGAGAACGTTGCGGGGGCTTGAGCTCGGTAAAATGTCGCCGCTTAGTTGAGGAATGTTTTGTCTTGTTAGTGTAAAATAATAGATGCCAAGCAGACTAGTGTGTTGGGGTATTGGACGGAGAGAACGGGGAGGAGCAGAAGTAGGTCGTAAGTATTATGCTCAAGAGTCTGCTGAGCGACACCTTTTCGGCTATTTGATGATTTGTTTTTCTCAATTTTTCTTTTCTGTTTTTGTATTAGCAAAAAAATGCGCGTAGGTAAAATAGGAAATTCCATTGAAATTGCATTTGTCTGACAATAATATTTATAATAACTTTGAAAATTCAATTTCCAAAGAAAATATGTTAAACGAATTTGCATGGACGATGTGCGCGTGTGTGTGTTTTGGTTTGTGTTGGTGTGTGTTGGTTTCGCTGGCATTGCCGTTGTCTGTGTGCTAGAAAATTAAAATCAACCATATGTTGCCCCATCGATTTTGATAAGGCGCTGGCAGAGAGTTGCCACCCAGCTGCGACAGGCTTCATATCCGTTTCCGCTCTAACATAATGGGTCACGGTATGTGCGTGTGTTAGTGTGAGTGTGTATTTTCCGTTTTCAATTGAGACGCGCCCTGACAAAACTTGTAAAACGCGCCTTGTCATGCATGAGTTTTTGCCTTTTTTTATTAATGTTGTTCCTGTTTCTGCTTCAATTGTTGCGCTTATTCCTTATTTTACCCATTGTTGTTTCTCATGTTGTTGCTGTTGTTGTTGCGTGACAAAAATCAAACGACATTTTGTATGTGCTTTTGGCGCTATGCTCAAAGCCTTGTTAAATATTTCATAAACACTTTGCCCCACAGCAAAGAAGCTTGAAATTCCAATAGATTGGTATATGCGTGTGTGTGTGTTACACCTACTCAGGAACTGCCAAATGGTATATGCTACAATTAAATTACGCTTACAATAAATGTTGCTGCAACATGTTGCTGCCAAATGGGCAGCAGAGCGCCTGCGCCGGAGCGAAGAACATTTGCATTTACCACTCTTTGCGTAGGTTAGTTTTCACATCGAATTCAGTTGTTTAACGCGCCTCAAGCCTGTCGGAACGCGTTGCACGCACAGAGTACTGCAAACGTGACCCGGTGACTCACTGTGACTGGCTGTGATTCGGTCAAGAGTTGAACACGAAGCAACACGCAGCACGAAACACGTGACGGTGCTCATGCGGCTCGTTAGATTAGCGAGTGTCGCAATTTTGTTATGACGTAAAGTTCGAAAAGAGGCAACGGCAAATACGAGAAACGCGCTACGTAACACGTAACGCCACGCGGTCGAATGCGTTACGCGACGCATGAAATGGCGGCACGCAATTCGCGCTACATTGAATCCAAGCGCATCGACAGCAAATCCCTCTAGTCCTACGCAAAAAGGTGCGTCTGCCAAACACACACACTAACAGAAATTCGAATACCCGCAAAAGCGTCTGCCAATACTCATGAATACTCATGAGTATCTCTATTGAGTATGAGTACTCGTGCAATTAAGTGTATTAGTAAAACGTGACCAGACCGAAATTATAGCCACGGGCACCCCAAAAGTAGACGTCCATCAATTTCTCAGCAGCTTTGTGCGTAATGAAGAAATTGCTTAACTTTGGCACATTCACCGCACCCCAACTACTGCTCCACCGCTTATCGCGCTCCGCGCTTGCCCAGCGGCCTTCATGGTGATTGAAAACTCAACCGCATTGCGGACTTGTCATCATTTCAAATAAATGTGCGCCCGTCTCTGACTCAGTCTCCGATAAGACTTAAGACTTAGAACTCAAAATCTAATCCCTTCCGCAGCGGTTACGCCGCACCCCATCTCCTCCGACGTGTCCAGTGTCCTTATAAATTGAGCATGGCGGTTGGCGGTTGGCTGTTGGCTGTTGGCGGTCGGCGGCTGGTAAAAACAATATGGCGTTGACTCATTTAAGTCGCTGGCAGAGTGTCTTTGTCTCGAGTTTTGCGATTGCCATCATTTATTTTAATTACTTTTTGCTGTTGTCGTCCTTGGTTGCAGTTATAATTTAATAGCGTCACAAATTGCGCATGAAATGTTGTTGGAATACTTTATGGCGATGCTTGTGATCATGGGATTAACCACAACATTCGATAAGCACACAAGCCGCATCACCAGCCACATGCAACACTTTGGTAAGTACCCAACACCATCAGCAAATGCAACCAGCATCAAATTTCATCAATAAAACTTGCAAGTTTGTTGAGAGAAATTGAAACAAGTTTTGCAATTGAAGAACTTCTACCAAATGGATACAAATTTGTCATTAGGAATAAGCTGTAAAATAATTTGGACTTGAAAAACATATATTATTATTATTTATTTCAGTAGTTTCAATCACAGCACAATTTAAGCATCCAGCATGCATTTCTTTATTTGTTTTTAGAGTGTTTAACCGCAGCCAACTTAACAGGCACATGCAAATATTCAGGGCTGCCAGATCGTTTTGTCTGTCAAATCTGCCAGCATTGCCTCACATCAATTAATTAGGCAGAGAATGAATATTGAAAAATGCTCAGTAATGTGCATGTGATTGAATTAAAAATGTTCGGCCAATCAAAATTATGTAAATAACTAAGAAATTTAGAATAATTTGTTTCATATTGATTTACATTGATTTTGTATTACTGCACAGCAGCTTTAGAGAGTAATAAAGTAAAACAAGATTTTGTTAATTGCAAACTTAGAGAAACTGAACTTCCAGAACAAAGTGTATAATAAAGAAATGAGAGCTTTGAAAAGAAGGTTAAGAAATTGGAAAATCAATTAAACTAGCTAAATCATTCAAACGTGAGCTGTTATAAAACTTAAAGCTTTGCTTAATTCAAAAACTGAATAATTTTTGAGTCTTAGCTACTTTGAAGTTGTTGAACTATGTGATAAATCAGCTGAACATTATCCGCTGGAATGAACTATAGATAATTTTGTCTTGTGAGCTTTAAACTGATCAATAAAGCAACTCAAAAGTACATTTTAGCTGAAACCAAATCAGTTCCGAGATACTTCTAATACTGAGCTTTTAGTTTCCTTTCAGTGGTTCCGGAACTAAGATAATTTTATCAATCAACCACTGAGCTTTCACTAGTTCCGGAAAAAAGGTTATTTAATTAATCAGCTACTAAGCTTCTAGAAAATTGATCAGCCTTATAAGCTGCAGTTTATATGAGCTGCTCTTCAAAATTAGAGAAACAAAATATCAAGTCTTAAAGCAAATTAAAATTGGAAAATTCCGTTCCGTTCTCTTGATAAATGATTCAATATTTTAAAAGGTCATCTTCAGTTCCGGCGCTAGTTCATTTTAATTGATAACTGAGCCTATTGACAGCCTTGTTGAACTTCACTTTCATATTGCATATGAACAAATATGAAAATAAATAAATATGAATATAAATATTTAAAGGTCGAACGTCCGCACGGAATAATATCCCAATAAATAGTTATATTTTACATCCAACTACTCATTCGCTAGACCCAAAAAAAAGGAGGCAGAGTGTGCGGGTGTTTATTTGTATAAACATTTTGTATCATTTTTCTTCTTCGTTTTTTGAGTAAGGTAAAGCAAATGCAATTTCTCATTTCGTATTTATGGCACCTGGCCTCAGTTTTAGTGCTCACATGTGAGTGTGTGGGGGATGGGGGCTGTTACTGGCGAGCTGCGGTTAAACTCAACAGTTTGAAAAACCGAAAAAAACTGGGCTCCAGTTACTTTTGAAAGTAGCCGCGCACTTTGCATGTAAATACAAAACTTTTATTAAAAAAAATACAAATATTTTTATGTTATTTTACGGTGCCCGTATGAGTGCGAATGTGTGTGTGTGTGATTTTTTCTGCTGTGCAGCGAACAGAAAGAAAAAACAATTTCATTTGTTAAATGTTTGGCGGCAAACGTGAAGCCTGCGGGACGGAAGCGAATAGCAACAGTTTCAATTAAGTGTTTAACGGCATTTTATTGCTCGATATTTGATAGCCCCCCACAAGGGCTAATGGGCGTGCATATAAATCAATATAAATACATGCGTATGAGCAGCATAATGTATGTTTGGCAGTCACACACACACACACAAACACACTGTATTTGTGTGTGCTTCTGTGTTTGTATTTGTATTTGTTTAGGCACTCGTGGATTATTAGCGCATTAGTTGGCTAATACACGATGTTGATAAAGCGGCCTCCACATAAATCACTAGCCTCAAGTGCGGGCCCCAATGATGGATCATAATACGAATGCTTTTTAGCCATGGACACATATACACGAAAAGTATTCAGTAGATATGCCAATAAGAAGGCAAACTTTGGTATAAATTAAGCACAAATACTCGTTAATCAAATGATTCGTATGCTGTCTGGCCATTCACTCACACTCACAATCATTCGCACTCGCACTCATTCATATCCATTTGCCGAGCTGTCTTTTGCAACATGTAGCCAAGTGTTTGCCCTTCATGCCATTTGGATAGAAACGTAGACGTTGATGTTGAATATAAATGCACATGAATACATTAAGATTGACATTTAGATACAGTTATTTAATACCCTTTTCAAGTGCGTGTATAGTAGTATGTGTGTGTGTGTATGGGTGCATGATTGAGTGCGACAAGTCTCGCATTGTAGTCTGCAACCACACTTGACAAGCGTTTATTGACACTGGCCTTAGATCACATTGTAAGCCAAGTTCTATATATGCTACCACTGCCATCCACAGCTTTGGCCACGGAGCTCTCCAATCTGATACCGGAGGAGTACGAGCCGCAATTTGATAATAGCTCGGAGCGTGAAATAATCGCCGCCTTGGGCACGACAGCTCGCATGCATTGTCGCGTACGTAATCTAGGCGATCGTGCCGTCTCCTGGATCCGGCAGCGGGATCTCCATATACTCACCATCGGCATCATGACCTACACCAATGATCAACGCTTTCTGGCCCGGCACATTGACAACTCCGATGAGTGGGTGCTCAAGGTCGTCTCGGTGCAGCCACGCGATGCCGGCGTCTATGAGTGCCAGGTCTCCACGGAGCCAAAAATAAGTCTCGCCTACAAATTGATGGTTGTGAGTAAGTATCGGGCAACGAATTGGGCTTGCATATTGAGTTAAGTTATAAAACTTTTAGATAAGTTTATCAAATTTTATTTTCAATTCCTTTTTCAAATTCCTTTTTCTTAACGCTTGTAATTCACAATGAGTTATAGCGCCAAAAGGGCAACAAGCCGAGACTGCTATTAACAAAATCGGAAGAATTTTATCACGTAGAAACAGCTAACCTTTTGGTTTTTCTACCTTGTTGCTTGTTAGTTATGTTATATAAAACAGAAAAGACGAGAATTTGATAAACTCGACGCGCAAGTGTGGAAAAATCACGAAAATCGGCTGTATTCTACATTTTTGTTTACTATCCGATAGGCATCATTTTCATTTTCAATCCGCTTTGTGTAAATTTATTAAACGGGCAGGTGTTTCACAGTTTTCAAAATATCCCACCTTTCTTAGGGAATATGAGGGTCAAAGTTTGGAAGTCAAACTTATTTGAAAAGATAAAAAAAAATTTATTTAAGTCGATTTTAAACTTTCGAAAATGTGTGAAGTCTTACATTTTGTCCGAACGACTTACAACAGTTTTTCAAAGCTCTACAAAAAACTTAAATACGCGACTTGCGAAATTCCGCACGCAACTTTAAAACGGGTGGAAACCTTGATACCAACTATTAACGCTTATATTTATATTTTTTATTTTATGTTAATAATATATATTTATGTAATTATTAATCTAAATGCCAAGCAATTACTTTTTTACATTTTTGTGACACAAAACTTATATTACCATAACCAAGTCAAAGCAAATTTATTTGTTTATTTTTGAGCATTTTGTATTGCAACATTTATTTTTTATCTGAGTAAAAGAGAAAACACACAAGAATAAAAAAAAAACAGAAATCCCAAGATAAACTATTGTCGAAGGAACGAGTGAAGACTGACTGAAATCGTGCTGACAGGGAAAAGTGTTAATGAGATATAAAAGAAACTAATTGTGCACACAACAAGCAGAGAACAGAAAAAAGCCGCAAAAAAAATAATAATAATAAAAAAAAATGTGTGAGGTTATGTCAGAAGACAGACAATTAGGCGGAGAATGGAGAAAAGAAGCAAATTAAGAGTAGAATAAAAATAAAACTGGGTCAAAATATATCAAAATCCAAATTAAAAATGGAAACAGTAATATTAAAAAAATAATAAAATAAACAGAAATATATATATAATTCATTTATAAGTTTGTAATAGTTTAGTTATTATTAACACAACTTGAATTCTGGCTAAAAGTTGCAGTTTAGTTGGAATTCAGTTACGATTTTGCAAAACTCATCATGCTGAAAACTAGTTTGACAACATAAACTAGCATTTAATACTTGAAAAAGAGAAACTTTCACATTCAAATTGGGATGGCAAACAACTGCAGAGGATTGAAGGGGACCAAGGCACAGAGGAATAGAGTGGGCGGGGCAGGGGTCGTGCATTAGTTTAACGAGCTGTGCTGAGCGTCAGGTGCGAGTGCCAACAAGAAGCAGCAGCAAATACTAATGAGTTTTGGGTACTCAAGAAAAAACCAAAAAAAAAGGGAGGGAAACGCGCGGAATGGAACACAGTGCTGCCAACAGTTTGTAATTGACATAACCTTTGCGATCTATTGACAGCGTCCAAGGCACAAATCTTGGCCAATCGCGAACTGTTCATCCAAAGCGGCAGCGACATCAATTTGACATGCATAGCACCCCAGGCGCCAGGACCCTACACACACATGCTCTGGTACAAGGACACCGAACTGGTGAGCGATTCGACTCGCGGCGGCATACGCGTCATTTCCGAACAGCAAATCAAGACGAGCAATTTGGTTATATCCCGTGTATTGCACACGGATTCCGGCAATTACACGTGCTCCGCGGATAACTCAAGTGAGTGCCAGCTGACCTTACATACACACACACACTCGCACCCACTCACACACACGCCCATGATTCATCTACCACGCCCATTTCTTCTTGCTGCAGACTCTGACAGCGTCTTTGTGCATATCATTAAGAGCGAACAGCACGCGGCCATGCAGCATGAGCTGGGCATTCGACTGGAGGCTGGAGGCCCGAGCCTGTGGCTGCTGCTTGGCCTGCTCCTACTGCTGCAGCATATGCCACACCGCCCCCTGCGCCAGCTGGCCTTCGTCTAAGCTCTGGGCCGCAACTTATGTTTGATGTCTGCTTTAGCGTAAGCCCTTGGGCGGTGGGGTGCGTGGGCATAGGGGTAAGTTGCGTTGCGACAGCTCTTTGG
The DNA here is from genome assembly GCF_003285875.2 of Drosophila novamexicana. Lineage (NCBI taxonomy): Eukaryota > Metazoa > Arthropoda > Insecta > Diptera > Drosophilidae > Drosophila > Drosophila novamexicana. The sequence goes on along the minus strand of NW_020824864.1, from coordinate 496,937 downwards.
GGAACGTTCGCAATTGATTTCATTGCCCACTTTACAGCACTTTTGACCCGAAGGGATGCTGATGCCACGCCCACACAGCCCAACATACAAGCGCTGTACATAGGAGGTAGAGATGCATCTGTGTATATATTGTAAATCGAATTGGGTTTTTCATTTGGACAGCTTTAAGTATTTTTATACATAGTTAAGTGAAAATAACAACAAATAATACATGTCGATTCATCGATACATCTTTAAATCGTGCGATCGACTAGCCCTAAGCCAAGTGAAACGAAAATGCAAACTTTAAATCGAATAATTGAAAAATCGAAATATCGAAAAATAGAAAAATAATGTAAATACGTATATGTTTAATCTTAATTAGACAAGAACCATGTTAAACTGTCGCGCCCGTCAAATACAAATTGAAGGTGTGCACAACATATGTAAACACACACACACACACACGCATATAGGCATTGCTATACTAACTGTCATCTAGATTAATTATGATTAATTGTGCCACTGCGAGTGCAAAATTAAATTTAAAAAAAAAAACACATGATTAATGGCATTATGAATATGTGCACGAACCCGAAATTCGATATTCCCACCAATCTTCCACCCGTTTCCGAGCAATTGAACAACATTTACGACACTGGCTTTCCGCCATAGATTGCCCCCCTGGCTATGTCTGAGATTATGCGGCTTAATTGCACTTTGTTGCACAAGGGTCGGATCCAAGGGGAAGGAGGTAAGAGGAGACGCGCGAGCTCAGCCGGTAATTGAAAAATGATAAAGGTCTCCGCGCACCTGCACTCCCCACACATATGAGCGAATCGAATGGTCGATTTGAGCAGACCCTCCGGCGCAGATTTGACAACACTTTGCAATTGCTTGGTAATTGATAAAAGACCAACTCGGTAGCAAAGTCACTGAATTTCCAATATTATAAATTCATATACATATATATATTCATTTGCATTTCATTAAATTCGCCATCATCATTTCGACAGAATTTAAGGATTTTTTAAGGGTTTATTGCATTGAAAAACTATGAAAGTTGAACAATTTATTCATAGTTGTTTACTCGCTTATTTTTTATTTCCTCATTTTATATTTAAATATATTTTTAATTGGGCCTTTAAAGGGTTTGATGAAATCAACAATATGCACGTGAATCCTTGAATAATTTTAGAAAATAAACTTAGGAACATATCTGATGGAATTTATTCATATTCATATTAATATTTGTGTTTATTTTTTTATTTTGTTTAATTTTCCTTTCTTTTATTTTCTATATTTATTTTAGATATTTGAAAGATTTGTAAGTTTAAATACGACGAAGAATTGCTGTAAGTAAACAAGTTTAATGAAAATATTTTACGTAGATTTAATTATTCCAAAATTAAAATTGTTATCTCTACATATAAAACTATCTGTGTTGACTGACTGACTATCTAACTGACTAACTAACTGACTGACTGGCATAATCCATACCGTAAGAGTATGAAGCTGAAATTTTCACTGTAGTTACCTTATGTGATGAATGTCCACGTTAAGGCGTTGTGCGAAAAACGTTTGTTTGAAACTCTTTTGCTTACCAACCGATTGGCCTCAAACTCCTTTTGAAAGATCTGTGTTCAAAATTTTGTAAAGAAATGTTTCGCACTATTTGTAAAATCCATTCCTCTTTGTTAGAAATGCGGGTCAAAGATTTGGTGGGTGATGTTTCCCGCTCAAATTCCTTTCCATGCATATGAAATATCATTTAAGACGTCTTTCATCTTTCGGGGGAAAATGCGATTCAAAGATTTGTTTCGTCAAGTTGTAAGTTTAGTCCAAATTGCTTCTAAACATATTTTCAAAACTCTACATAAGAACTTAATAAATACGTGTTTCAGCGATTTGGGAAATTTTACTCACAACAGTGGATAATTAGCGAAAAAGTTTGTATGTAAGTTTTTGGGTTACCGATGGATTTATTTTGTAGGTGCCACGGGCATGGCCGGGGTATACCTGCTAGTTATATTATATTTATTATTTACATACATACTATTGCCATCGAAAACCATTTTTTACAGCGTTAGTTGAAAATGCAGATAGGAATTTTTGGAGTACGTTGAGCTGGCATTTTGAGGCACACATCAAGAGGGGCTGTTTTCAAAGAATATCTGAAAATTAAATTTTAATCCGACTTGATATACTTGCAGCAGTTGCAGGACTAAGTGTCCGCAAAATGCGTTTGTAGATAGTTCCTTTATTCGGAATACCAAAGTCAGAATGTTGCGCGTTGTTCCCAAAAAAGAAGCCGCTAAGTAGGCAGCACCATGGCAGTGAACGTGGCCGGTTGACGGGTGGAGAAAGGGCTGCGGCAGCGCTGTAAAGTAGGCAACACTTTGCAGCATTTATGCTGATTGTAGCATGCGCTGGCATTCTGCTCGAGCCAATACTAATTGAAATAAAAGCCGTCAAGTGCCAGTGCTAATGGTACAGTAAAGCAAAATGGTAGTACATAACGCTAAGCACAGCCGCCGCATCTATCATAATGGCCAGCCGGGCGCAGGCTAGAGTGGAAGATGGGCCGGCCCAGCAGTTGTTGGCCCGGTTAACATGCTGTGTTTGTTGGCCCAAAGGCATTTGAAGTCTTTTGGGAATATTTTGCGTATCTGCAGCCAGGCGCGCAGTAAGGCCCAAGTAACACACATATTTTATATAGATATATTAATGTGTGTGTGTGTGTGTGTGCGAGTGTGTAACCCATCGGGCCATAGTCTCAGCTCAATGAAATGCAGCTCCTGCTGCTGCTTCACCTTCACTCATAAATTGTACAGCGTGAAATAAATCAAACTCAGCCTTTCCCTAGAACTGGAGCCTCTGCCTGAGACGCTGTCAGTAACAAATCATGCTCAGGGCTACGGCCCAGAACAGGCAACAGCCCAGGCGCCGCCATCCTAGCCGTAGCCGTACACTTGTTTACGGCCTTAATATGTACGCACAAGCCCGAAAAGAAAACAACAGCTACAACAACAACAAAATTGCGTATACGCTGTGTGTGCCAGCAGAAGACGAAGCGCTCGAACGGAAGTGCGGAAGTTCCGACTGTGCGAACACGACGACAACAGCAAGAACAAGCGCTAAGAAAACTACGGGACATTGTCGCTGCGTCGGAAAATATTTAATTACTAATGAGTTTTTCGTGCTGCACAAAAATCAACATTTTAAATGCGGCAGCTAGAACCAAAACAGTGTGCTCCCAAAAAAACCTTGTAACATTTTTAATTTGCTAATTAGCAAGCGTTGGCAGCCATTTTGATTGATAGTCACACACACGCACACGCTCACTCACACACACACTAGCAAATGATTCATTATTCAGTTAGTGCTGTTAGTCAATTGATTATCAGGTATTATGCTTGACAAATTTCTAGAATGTCCTGCCTCCAAGGCAACCAATTGGTTTCAATCCGATGAATATTTGCTGCCTCACTGCGCAGAGGCGTGGCGTGTGATGGTGGCGGGGGCGGGCTATTAGACTGTAATAAATTGTATGTACACGTGTGTGTCATGATATATAGTACATACACAAATATGTATATAGTATAGTATATGCACAGCCACCCACACACGTGAATAAATTATGATTGGTATTCACGCAACTTTAGCAAAAACAATGACAACTCTTAACATTTAAAAAGGCCTTAGTCATCGTTGTCGTTAACCTAACCCAGATAAACAGAAACAACAACAACAACAACAACAACAAAAACATCAGCAATGAGCAGCGGAAGAAGCAGAAAAAAAGACGACACACTGGCAGCTAAAAAAGTTTATCTCTCGATATTATTGGGGCATAACTTTGCGGGTCATAAATCAAACTAGATGCCCGCTGACACTTAGCAACACATAAGAAATGCAAACGATTTTATTAAATATATAATGCAAGCCGCAAAGTCGACAAAAAACCAACAGCAACAACATCAGATTGATTCAGATAACAATACTCTATATAAGTATTATTGTTTTAGGTATGGTACACATGTCAGAGCTTTTGTACTTGATGCGTACATTTAAATGCTCCCAACGAAATAATTGATTAACATAGAAAAACAAACAAGAATGGCAAGCTACGGTGCGCCGAAGATTAAATACCCTACATATGGCTGACGGCTTTGCAGTTTGGCAAACTCGTAATGCGGAGCTAGGTCTAGATATCTAAAAAAAAGGAAAACAACTAACTTTTGGCTAAGTTTTTCCCTGTTATTGTAAAGTTTACGGATCTTGTTAAGATTTGGCTTATTTTTTAGTAAAATGTCAAAATTAATTAATGCCCAGTTTGGTTTAGTTAAAAAGTTAATCATGAATGGTCCGATTATTCCAGCTACAAAATAAAGTGACCCGATCTGCCAAACAACATAAAAACAAACTCAGGCCAAGCTTTATGACAAGAGACTTTCCTCTTACAGTGTCGGAGATATCGCCGAAAAGTAAAGATAAAGCTTATCTTAACTTCAAAGATCTGAGAGAATATTCTAGCTGAAATTTTGAAATCTTGTTTCTAGACATATTTAAAGATTATATTTGGAATAAAAAATCAGAATAAATAAAAATAGGTCATATAAAGAGAATGCATAAATAATTCTTAATTAAATACTTCAAAATATATAGAGAATTGCGGAAATAGTTGGACAGTAAATTGGAAAACTATAAATATGCACGAAAAGCAGGTATTTAAATCAAACAAGAGGTTCTAATCGGGAGCTCCCGACTAGGGGATACCCTGAACCCTCTTCTTCCAACATCAAATGCATATGTATATTCTATTTTAGAAGCTATATGTCAATTTTGGTGACTCTAGCTCTTATTATTTACCGAAATTGCCCAAAAAACAGGATATTGATATCGATTCTTATCGATTGCTTGGAAACGGAGGAAGTTACCGATTATCGGAAACAAACTCGATCTGCGCTAGAACTAGGAGCATCTACATCTAAAATTTTAAGTCTCTAGCTCTCATAGGTTCGGAGATCCTTGCGTTCATACATACGGACGGACGGACGGACAGACAGACGGACATGGCTAGATCGACTCGGCTATTGGTGCTGATTAAGAATATATATACTTTATGGGGTCGAAGATGCTTCCTTCTGCCTGTTACATACATTTGGATTTTGCACAAATACAATATAGCCTTATACCCATTTTTAATGGGTTCAGGGTATAAAAATATAAAGGAATGCGGAAATAATTCGAAAATAAATTAGAAAACTACAAATTTGCAAGGAAAGGAAGGAATTTCGATTACAATATAGTCAAAAATATCCAGGAGCGCAAGAAATTAGGAAAAAATATAATAGGAATGCAGAAATGATTGGAAATCAATTTGAAAATCTAAAGAATATCTTATATCAACTATCACTTGAAATAAATCATATATTTTATTAACCCCTCAAGTGAAGTCAACGAATATAAGCGGTATTTTTATGGATGAGAAAAACCCTTTGCATTAAAGTACGCTCTTTAAATAATACTGGAAAAACAGTTACAATACTTGAAAACAGCCCAATTCATACCAAATATTTGTAGCTCAAGTATTTGATTTCTGCGGATGTTGCAAAGCAGCCCGAAAAGCGAATATTCCTCTAACAAATCAATTAAACTGAGCGTAAAAGCGTTTGAAAACATTTATCATGCGATTTGCTCCGACTGAGATGGCTTTAAGTTTGCCACGACTTTTGCACAGGGAGCGAAAGAGAGAGAGAGAGGAGAAAGGGAGGGTGGGAGAGAGGGAGAGAGATTTAAGTGATTTGCTGACTGGCTTTAAAATCCAAGTCAGTTTTCGGTGTAATAAATGGCCTGGCACTATTTGAATAGCACCACCCCGAAAATGTTGATTTTCGGTTTGGTTAGAGTTGGGCTTGGGTTTGGGTTTTAATTTAAGTTTTGTTTTAACAGCGCACAAAAGTGCAAAGTGCCTGCATTTTGTAGCAATTTCATTTGGTTTGCATTTTGTATAGCCCCCACTTTGTTTTTTTTTTTTTTTTTAGGAAGGGCTTGCTTTTATTTCCCTGCTCGTTACTGTCATTTTCTTGCATGCGACACGCGATGTTCGCGCTGTAGTTTTGTAGGCCCTTTTGGAGTCACCTCCCCCGTCCTCGGCCTCCTAAAAGGAGTCCATATGTGAGCCATGGCCTTTGGGGCGGGCGGGCGCCAAACTCCAGCTGCTACCATTTGCTGCAATGGCTGCCGCATATAGTTTAATCTTCACACAAAATCGTTTGATCCATATCGCGTAGCCCCGCCAGCCCGCAGAGTTAGGGTTAAATGCCCCCCGCGTGGGGCGGGGCGGTCAATGTGACAGCTAACTGCACGCCGCAATTGCACCCGCTGGCAAGAGGTTAATTTCCCCCAGGAAGCACACAACTCAATAGCCTTAAAGAACAAAAAAAAAAGAAATGGATGCGCGCTAAGTAAACCTGAACATTAACAGGCCGCCATAAAGATGAAAAAGGCCAGCAGTAAGGCGTCTCGGGGGGAGGAGGGGCTGCCCCACCTGGCTCAACGAGCCGAACAATATGAAATTACCGCTCTGAAATATGAACCACCCGCTGAGATTTTATAGCAGTCAACTTTGAATTATTAAATATGTATTTTCCAGCCAAACGCCAGAACCAGAAACAGAACCTGAACAGGGAAACCCAAAGAAAATGCTCAAAATATGCTTCAAGTTTTTCGGTTATTTTCTGTGCCTACGTATGTTTGTATGAGAGAGTGCGGCTAATTCGCAGGGAAATTATTTGAAAAATTACCCAAATGCCATAAAAGTGTGCTATAAAAGTGCCCACAAAAAAAGCTTTATTGCAAGCTCAAACTGCAACAGCCAGTTCACAGCGCAAAAGCTTTCAATTTTTGCTTGCTGCCAAAAGCTCGGCTTTGCGTATAATGAGCTGTCTGTGGGCAAAGCTTTGCACAAAAACCGTTGCGCCCATAATGAGCCACAACTTCCACCTGGCCCTCTTCTTCTTCTTCTTCTGCATCGAAGATGGACGAGCGCCCTGTAACTGGGAGGAACAAATGACAGCCCATTAGCCAGTTATTGCGACAGCCTGACGGCCAAAAGCACTAAGCACATTAGCAGCTTCCGCTGTGTACAGCCTGTTCATAAATATGCACCTAAGTAATTTTCATCACACCCAAACTCTAGTCGCCCTGCCTTATTCATCATTCATCACACAGACTCGCACACTATATAAAAATACTATATATATATATATTTACAATATATATGACTGTGCATATTTAGAGGCGTGCGCTAAAAATAGCTTCATACTCATAAATTATCATTTCTTGCGATCGTCGTTTGTTTTGCCCTTCGGCTATTTTATCTTTTTAGTGTCTACATAATTTCTTTGCATGTGTTTGCTTGCGTGTGTGTGTGCTTGTGTGTGTTAGACAGAGTGCACTGTGCCAAAATCATTTGTAGCATAGTCTTGTTTATTTATCAAATCACAGCTGCCATATCTCAGTCTATTTACTTACTTTTATTTCCGTCTTTCAGCAGTTACTTTGTGTGAAAAGTAATAATAATTTCAAATATTTGTCGTTTAACTCTTTCAGCTTATTTAAAACATCTATAGAATACAATATTCCTTTGGCTTTAATTATCACCCCGTTTTGCTTTACATTTCCACTTGAACAATTATCTGTAAACTTACTGATTCCATATTAAAAATATACTGACTGCGTCTTTTGCCCTTGCCCTGGGTAATATAGTTTTGTCGAGCTATAAGTAACACATGTGGCTCTAGGCGCTACAAGGACCATAACATTTATTTTTTCATATTAATTATCATATTATTAATAATATTTAAATAGGATTATTACAATAGCACAAATATACGAATTTAATCTAATATGTAATACTTTGGCTTATACCATCTGATTTATTTTTCTATTGCTTCCCATTAAGGGCTGCTTTTCACATGTTCATTCAACGCTAAATAGAGTCTTTAATTATATACATTTTTTTTTATGAATTTACATATACTTTTATTACTATATATATTTTTGTATATTAATACTACCTAACTCTTCTTGCGAGAGTTACAAAGCACTTAATCTGCAAATGTATACATTGGGCATCTCCATTTCGTCTGATCACTTTTATGCTAAAATTTCCAAGCTCTTTATCTGACTTAAAAAGACACATGTACAATGAACATGTATGTATAGTGTTGCAAAAGCTTTGCAGTTAATTAAAGCGATTAAGTGCTTAACAGCTTTTGTTTGGATGTTTAATTAACCTAAATTTTATATTATTTATTTATATAATTTAATGCATTTGCTAGGGCATTTAATCTTGCGCAAGACGCATTTAGCTTCTCGCTTGTCCCGTTGTAGTTGCTGTTGCTTGTTTCTTGCAGTGCATGTAAGCTAAAGCTGGCAAGTGGCTGTTGCCATTACGCTAGTCGTCGCTCTTGTTGTTGTTGTAATTGTAGTTACTCTTACGCTTGTTCTCGGTGCTTTTGGGGCTGCCGTTATACTGAGTCGCTTTTTTCATTTTCTGCTTCGGGGTTGCCATAATTTTTTTCATTTCTTTCGTTTCTGTACGTTTATTTTTTTGTATTTGTGTGTGTGTTTTTTTTTTTAAGTTTTGCACAGTTTGCACGCATCGGTCCGTAAATTTATGCATTTGGCTATGCGAGCGTAATAAACAAGACCTTCAACCGACGTCGTCGACGACGTTCCGCTCACACACTCTCTATCCCTCTTACTCTTACTCTCTCTCACTCTGCCTTGCTTAAACGCTGGTCAGCCTTTTCGTGCTGTCGCTGTCGCTGCTGCTGCTGCTGCTGCTACGTTTGGTCACTTCCATTGCCGGTGCTACCAGACTTTTATTTTTATGCGTAGATATTAAATGTGTTTCCTGGCACTTTATTCTTTAGCTGTTGCTGTTGCTGCTGCTATTGTTTTTTGTTCTTGCAGCTGCTGCTGCTGCTGTTGCTGTTGTTGTTGTTGTTGTTGCTGCTGCTGTTGGCGTATTGTGCCATTTTGCAGCAACATGACGTCGACTGCGACGCAAGCGTCGGCACATTGGCGCAAATGTGCGGATATCATTTTGCAAAGGGCGCAAAATACGAAAAAGAGACAAGCAAAAGAAAAAAAAACACCGTAGCAAAAACGCAAAAGCTCAAAACGCAACCGAGTTTATGCCTAGAATGGGGCTAAAATGGCTGCGGCTGCGGCAATGGGCTCTCGTCTATATGATTTGAGCAGCAAGTCATGGCCGCAGTTTCTAGAGAAAAAAAAGAAAGAAAATAAATAGAAAAATGAACTACGCGCGCACATAAAACTTTGCCAATTTCAATAACAACATTTCATTTTCAGTCCGCAGCTCCGCAGTCCGCTGCTCAACCGTTTACCCTCAGCCAAAAACGCACGCTGGGGAGCTGTGTGTCTCGAGTCAAGTCGAGTCGAGTCGGCATCGAAGCTGTTGCCTGTTTTTGAGGCTTACGCCTTGGCGCCAGTGTGCGTTCCGGACAAATGCAATGCCACTGACTGTCATGCCACGCACCCGGCCACTGCTTCGCTTCTCTCGATCCGCCCGCTGCTGACACCACAATGCGCGCCGCTGAAAGGAAATTCATAAAAATGTTAATTTTTCCGCCGGAAATATAATTTATGTAAAGCGCAGCGGGTGACCCAAGGTATGGTCGGTCGGATGGTCGGTCGGGCGGGCTGACTGCGGCGCAGCAGCTAACGATTGCAGTTGTGAAAAATATATCCGGTGCGAATTATAAAATACAATCCGCGCAGTTGAGCTTCAACTGAATATTGCCTCACAATAAAATGCACATTAATTTGCATATAAGTCAAGCATTTTTTCCGCACAAATATGCATGAAATACGACCGCGCCCACAATTATCTAATTAATGAAACACACCCAGCATGTGTGTGTGTGTGTGTGTATGTGTGTATGTGTGAATGTGTGTGTTGTGGCTCATTGTTAGCATTGCGGCAACATTTTCAAGTTGTTGCCATGACCATTAATCTTTGCAAGAAGGTAATTGCTTAGCAATTACCCTTTTGCAGCTTTACCCGCCTTGCCCTGAGCTGGCTCCCTCCCAGCTAGGCCACGCTGCTGCCACACTCCGTTTTGGCCATAAACCCTTTCCGTTTGCCATGCCGCAAAACCCATGCCCAGGGCTAACTTGCAAATACGCCTGCCCTGGCCAATGCATATCCGCGGGGGAGCTGCAGTCGCTGCTCGTATCTCGCTCTCCCTCTCTCTTTCTCTCTCTCTATCTCTCACTCGCTCTCGGTCTCTCGCCTCGCTTTATCTGACTCACTGTGTGCCGCTTTGTCGCTGCCGCTGGCGCTGCCTCTGCTGTGGTTACATTTCAGCGGAAGTCCCACGCAATGCCCGCCGGCAACAGCTGCAGGCAACCACTCGGCCCCGCTCGCCCCGCAACGTCTCAACCGCTGCCCGGCTTCCACACACTATGTACGACAATGTCGGTACATAACACGACCCGCGATTGCTCCGACTGCAGCCCCCCGCTTCAGATTCAGCTGCAGCTACAGCTGCATGTCCTGTGCTCCGAAACGTGGCCCTCGTCATGCTGCGCCTGCATTGTGTTAATGCTTTTTGTTAAGCTACAAGGAGCAGCGCGGAGAGCGAAGCGGGGCAGCGGGTCGGCTGAAAACGAGCGAGGGGGAGGCGTTGGCAGGCGACACGACGTGAAGTCAAGCGAATGAGGAGCAATGAGGAGCTATGTGGTGCTCCATTGTGCAGTTTTGCAGCGTGTGTTGCTTTTTGCAAATGTTTGCAGCACACACACACACACTCGCACAAAAATAGCAACGTCAAGAACAACAACTGAAACGCAGGCAACATTTGAAGATACTTTTAAATTCGTAGCATCAAATACAGCTGCCCAAAACAGAGTATGAGAGAGAGAAAGAGAGAGAAAGACAGAGAGAGAGAGAGAGATAGATAGAGGGAGAACGCAGCGAAAGAGAAGAATTTCAAATCTGAAACAGCATTTGCATTTGTATGGCATAAAGTGCTTTAAAATAAACCAGTTCCGCTAACCGGTTCAACTAACGAACCACTCTGGGCAAACAAATTTTACAAGATTCTCCGTGTAAATCGCATAACTTTCTAACTTTGTTGCTTTCTTGAAATTCGTATAAGTTATTCACAGTCACAAATTATTTAAGGAACTAACAATACAGAAGCAAAAAAATGTACATTTTTGGTTGCCCAAAATTAGAATAAAATTAAATTTAATTAAAAGCACATCACAAAAACCTGTTCTTTGTTTAAAACACAGAAATGAGTGGAAACTCAGGCAAACGATTTTCAAATGCATGCACCAGTAATATTTATGAAATTGTTTCTTATGCAGAATTTGGAATTTTAGTGCTCTCACGTAATGCTCATATTACATGGGTGCATGTTGATGCTGGCATTTATTTAAATTGAATAAATTGAGAGCTACATTTTGGCTGCTGCCCTGGAAAGTATGCTACAAAATTGGACGCAGAGCGAGAACTTTTACACTTGGAAACTGTAAATATATGCAGCTTATCAAGCACTGCCAGTTTAGTATATATATGTATAAGGGCATGTTTTAACTGTTTATTATTTGTTTGTTAGCATTATAACCAAATTTTGTGAATGCATTAATTTGTAATTTTGGTTAGTAGTGCTTTTTTGAACATGTATATCAAAAGGTTGTATTCTGATTAGGAATTTACCTATTTAATTTGTATGTATTAAATAAAAAAAGAAAATAATATTTACCTTTATATTTATAAAATCAATTTGTAAATCATTTTGATTTTCTGTTAAGCTAATTCATAGTTTATAACAGCAATACCATTGTGTCATGCTGCACATACATATATGTTAAAAGGTGAATGTATGTTAATATACTTTTGATTTTTATTTTATTTAAGGATCAGATTAATTATGAAAAATATAAAATAAAATAAAGTTTTTGAAATAAATCCTAAGACTTGAATATCTCCGCTATTTTTCGCCCGATTTTGGAACGATAAACCTGTTTCGACTCGTCCTAGTCCGTACTAGGACCTTCGATTTGCATTCAAAAATTCCGATTCTTACACATGACCAAAGATGCAGCAATCACGTTTTTTCTATAATGAGGTTGGCCCTGGAATTGAAAAGTTTTGATGCCAATCGTTTATAAGGACCTCCACGATTACAAAGCGCCCAATCTTGCCGAGATCGGACTTCAAATACTTGAGTTATGGCCATTTGATGTTTTCGTAAAAATCCGAAAACTTAAATATTCCAGCTAGTTTTCGCCTTATTTCAGAAGACAAATTTATTAGAAAAATATCTTGCACACTTTCAAAGCAAGCTCCAAGGATTTGCTCTCAAGGCATAAAAACAAAATGAACAGATACTCAGGCTTGCCTAGTCTTGACTCTCCACGGCTTAGTTATTTGTATTTTAATTCTATTGACATGCCGGACTGTCCAGGGTAATGACCGAACCTGGGCTAACATCATATGCGGCTGAGTCCTGTTGGATAACCTTTAATCAAACAAAATAACAGCAGTTTGTACTCAATAACATGAATATTCAATATTCAATTTGTAATTATATCCTTTTCAGAGGTTTATAAAACGGTTTTGCTGGCCCAACTCTAATAGCATTGTATTGTATTTGTTTCATTCACTTTATTAATAATTTAAAATGGTTGATTGTAATTTTTTTTTATTAATTTAATGCAATACCATATGCCGGCAGTTGTACGAAGTATACCCGGCGGATATTATTTCTTGTTCACATTAATGAAATTTTTCATACGCTAAAATTACTGCATATTAAAACGATTCCTGATGACCAGAATAATAGCATAATAGCTGGTTAATTCTAGACCTTATCCTGTGTAATGGTGCTCTTTCACATACATGAAATAAATATAAATTGACGGCACAATTAAGTTAACTCATTTGCAAGTCAGAGTTACATTAAAAATAGTTCATTGGGTCCGAGTGGAACCTTTTCTATGGCTCTCATTACTTTTTGTTATGGGCACGCATTGTAAATGAAAACTGAGAAATTTTAACAAAGAAGAAAAAGGACTAAGCCAGGAAGATCAGAATAGAAAGATATTCAGTAGTCTGCTTCAAAAATAACATTCGAAACTGATATTCAGTAATATTCGATTAAGAATAATTAATATTCGATTAAGATTAAGTCCACAAAAACCCACATACCCAATTTGCTGTATACAGCTCCTATGGTCTCTGAGTTCAATGAGTACTTATATCGATTTTTTTATACCCTTAACCCATTTAAAATGGGTATAAGGGTATATTGTATTTGTGCGAAATCCAAATATATGTAACAGACAGAAGGAAGCATCTCCGACCCCATAAAGTATATATATTCTTGATCAGCATAGCAAAGAGTCGATCTAGCCAAGTCCTTCTGTCTGTCCGTCCGTCCGTCTGTCCGTATGTATGAACGCAAGGATCTCAGAACCTATAAGAGCTAGAGAAATTTTAGATGTAGGTGCTCCTAGCTCCCGCGCAGATCGAGTTTTTTTCGGATAATCGATAACTTACTCCGTTTCCAAGCAATCGATAAAAATCGATATCGATATCCTGTTTTTTGGGCATTTTTGGTAAATAATCAGAGCTAGAGTCACCAAACTTGACATATAGCTTCTAAAATAGAATATATATATATGCATTTGATGTTGGAAGAAGAGGGTTCAGGGTATCCCCTAGTCGGGAGCTCCCGACTAGAACCTCTTAATTGTTTTTTTTTTTTTATTATTATTATTAAGTGTATAATCATAATTTATACCTTAACAACAAGGGAAGGGAAATGTTATTTAGAGCCGAGCCCCATAACGCAGTATGAGGATTTTATATATAGAGAATAGAATGAAATTAGCTTAGCTTTTGTTTCAATTTAACTATATATTTAATTTGTTGGCTTTCAGCTGCCTTCTTCGACTTAGTTTTACATATTTTGCGAACCTTTTAATTTCCCATTCGTGCCGCTTTATGAGCAGGCCACAGGGTATCAAAATAAACCAAATTAAAATATTCCTGGCAATAGCAAGGAAGAGAGGAGAGAGGCTGAAAGTAAGATAACGCTTAAAAATTACAATTGAAGAAATGAAAATAAAGGTTAAGTGTCATTGGCAAGCACTTAAAGATAAGCTAAACTTTGCTCTTCGTATTTTATTTTGCGCTTAGAAATATTTTTGCTGACCTTTTGGATTTGTATTTTTAATTACCCGAAGAGCAAGGCTCAAAATACGAATGTGAAGGGATATCAGAGAAACAAAATGCATATAATAGGAAAAATAAAAACGACTTTAATTCAATTAACATTGCGACACTTGCTGTTGTGTGTGCTAGATGTGCGTGTGTGTGTGATTGTGGGGTGGGGTGGGGAGCGGGATGGCAATTGAAATCTGTTAGGTAAATACCTCTCTGCGCCAATTTAACTCCTGCTGTCAAAAAGTTTTTTCCTAGTGTGCATATCTTTAGTTATTGCTGTTGTTTTTGTTGCTAGTTGCTGTAGCTGTTGTGCAGACGCACACACATTCACACTCACACACACACACACACGCACACAAACAAAAACTTGCAATTTTCCAATAAGAAAAGGTAACGCCGAAAAATTGTTCAAGCACAAACAACGCACGTTATAATATTATAAAACGGCAGCAGGAGGGCAACTTACTGAAGCGATAAAGTCAGCTGGGAAGAGGGTAGGTGGAGAGTGCCTGGTAGGGTTTTTTCGGGAAGGGGGGTTTGGTTTAGTAGACAGCCGCATCAAGAACTAAAACAGCTGCTCTTTGGACAATGGCTGGGCCGGAGTTAGGTAGGGGCTGTGGAAGAGAGCGAGAGAGGGAGGGAGAGCGGGATCCGGAGCCTGCTGCTGTTGTCGTGGCTAAAGCTGGTTCTGGTCTTGGTCTTGGTCTTGGTTCTTGGGCTCTGTTTCTCATCCTACTGCAGCTTCTTTTGGCCTGGCAACAAATCGTTGAAATAAATGAAGCGCACTGGGCGAAATCAGCAAAAGTTTTCCACAATTTTTCTTCACTTTGCAACAGAGCAGTTGCTGCTGCTTCTCCGCTACCCAAAAGCCAACTTGAAGCATCTCCACGAGCTGGTTTTACTTTTGGCTCTGCGACATTTTCCGATTTCGGCTTACGCTTAAGCAGCCCCACCTCCCCACCCTCCCCATCTCATTGTGTTGACTTACAAATTTAGGTTGCCCGACGCAAAAGTTTGTTTTGAATTGTAAGTAATTTTTGATACCTTACATACTTACGTTCCGAATAGGTATAGCTGTTTCTGTTCGAGTAGAAGGAATTTCTCTGGCATGGAGCAGTCAGTCAGTCAATCAATTAAACCTGAAATCCACGCCCACGCCCATTGGCGTCTAGGCAAAACTTATCGCCAGGCGAAGAGGAGCGGAGACAGCGGATGCATTTCCTGCTCCCCTCTTGGTCCATGTTCCAGTTCCAGTTCCTCCATTAGGTCTCATAAATTTATACATAACTGTCAAAAGCAATTGCCCTTAGCTTTTGCAGCAGTTTAAACTTCGATGATATATTTGTATATAGAATATGTGTGCATATATATATTTCCTTTATGTACATGCATAAGCACATATAAATCTTAACAGCTCTAGTAAAAGGCAAATGTGCGCGGGTTTATTCAATAATTGTTCTTCTTCAGCTAAATACTCAAGTCGGATGGTACAAATCATATAGAATTATCTTAAAATATGTATACAATTGTTAATCGAGTGCTAGATCCAACAATAAATCGAATACAATATATATCGATATGTATATACAATTCATGTGAATAGTCTAACGGTATATCGATTGGATGGTATATTAAACAGTAAAACGAGCAGTATATCGAATAGAGTGTAGTGCAATTTATCGAAAAGGATATACAAATTTGTTGTAGCCTAGGTTATTGACTAATATTGAATATAAATAAAATTCAATATATATAGCTAGTTACCGTTTATCGATAATATATCGACTAGTATATCGAAATGTTCATATCAGACATTTAAATTCATTTGAAAAAAAAAAGATGGGATATGGTATTGAATATCGTATGGTATTGGTTGCAAAATAACTGAATGAGTTAAGGCACATAAAATTATCGAAAAATACAAGGAACACTATATCGATAAATGTATCGAACAATATGTTAAATAGTGTAAATACATTTATCGAATATACTTAATATCATATAATCTACCTAGTGTATTTTTTGGCTCTTAGTTTATCTTAAATGCATCGAGGGCCAATTATTAAATTCATTCAACTAGCTCTTTGAGACGTTTTCTACTCATTTTCTAGATTTATCTTAAGCGCTGCATCTCTACAACTCGTATTAAGAAACTGCCGCCCTCGCAATGTGCTAAACGTTTTAAGAAACCCTCGAGTGTAATGCAAATCGGCATTTTGCGAGCTGACAATAGCAGATATCGTGATATTATTGTTGTGGTTGTCGTTGTTTTTGTTGTTGTTATTGTTGTTGTTTTTGTTGTTAATGTTATTGTTGTTGTTTCTCTTGCTCCTGTTGTTGTAGCTGCTGCTGTGGTCTGGCGTACTCGTTGCTCTATTGTCTGGCCTACAACATGGCAGGCCTTTTGAGTACGTACGCGTGTGTGTATGTTGGTGTGTTGCATGGTGTACGTCGCCTTTGTTGGTTTGCGTGTGTGGCACTCAACATGCCAGTCAATTTATACTAATTGTAAGTGTCAGATACATTTGTCAAAATTTAAGTTATGGTTGCGGCTCGGGCTGCTGTTTTGCGGTTTTCCCAGCGGATCGTTGTACGTGCCTCGTAGCCCTGTTTTCTTCCTTTGCTTGTTGTTGTTGCTTGTCATGAAAAATTGTTTATTGTTTAATATGTACTGTTAAGGAACTTGACAAAAATATATATATACTAGACTGCACGCCAGAAACCTTCGCTTTTGATGACAACTTTTCAGCATGTTCTTAAATGGTTTTGCAGTTGTTTCTCGCAACTCGGCGCAACTTTACGTCCATTCGCTGCCGTATTTCGGCATAGAAATTACAGCAAAAAACACAAGTTTTTTAAGCTGCTTAGCTGCAAGTTGTGATTAGCACACAGCATTCCACAGCAGCTTGTGGCTGCAGCGCGTTGTGGCTTCCATTAGCAAAAAAAAAAAAAAAAAAAAAAAAACAAAAATTAAAAAGAAAAAAAAAAGAAGAGCAAATTCAACACTCGAACAGCCCACAACAACCAGCGACAAAAAAAAATTAAATAAAATCTCCGTACAGAAAAAGAAACCCACTCGTTTCTAATAAAAAACAAGTAAGAGGTTCTAGTCGGGAGCTCCCGACTTGGGGATACCCTGAACCCTCTTCTTCCAACATCAAATGTATATATATATATTCTATTTTAGAAGCTTTATGTCAAGTTTGGTGACTCTAGCTCTTATTATTTACCAAAATTTCCCAAAAAACAGGATATCGACATCTATTTTTATCGATTGCTTGGAAACGCAGTAAGTTATCGATTGCGATGTGCGGGAGCTAGGAGCATCTACATCTAAAATTTCAAGTCTCTAGCTTTATAGGTTCGGAGATCCTTGCGTTCATACATACGGACGGACGGACAGACAGACGGACATGGCTAGATCGACTCGGCTATTGATGCTGATCAAGAATATATATACTTTATGGGGTCGGAGATGCTTCCTGTTACATACATTTGGATTTTGCACAAATACAATATACCCCTATACCCATTTTTAATGGGTGCAGGGTATAAAAACATATGAAAAACGAGGCTGCGCTCGTTTGCGTCGCACAGTTAATACCCTTTCCAGAAATATTGGAAGACACGTTGGAATTTCAGTTATAACTATGAAATTTCTTGGATTTTTGTATTTTTCAATTAAAAATCCTAAACTTATTTGCAGAGATTTAGTATTTTGAATGCCTTTTTCTTGTCAATTATAAAATTATTATTATATTTTTATATTTATTTTTCACGAAATTATGCAGATTATTCAGATTTCAATTACTACAAAAATATATCTAAAGAAAAAATCGAAGCTATACATCCTATATACATTTTAAGATTGCTTTCTTGCAACTAATTTTAAAACGCTTTTTTCTAACCAATTATATATCCTTTAAGAAACCATATAAGACAAATAAATCTGAAGAAAATAATTAAAAATAATTCCTCAAGCTATTTAACATCATAAATTAGTAGCATATTTTATTGTAGATACTCAAAATTGATAAAGTGGATACAAGTTATTTTTTTTATCTAACTTAACTATACAATTTATATTTACCCCAACTCAAGTCCCGCCAAACGCTTTCACTCAGTCAATATGCCTGGTTATGGTTTTGGTATTCGCATGTGGCAAAAGTTTTTTTTTTAAGTGTGTTTTTTTTCGGCGGGTGGCTGGTTAGCCGTCGGGTTCGCCAGCCGCCGCCACCTAACGTCAGGCAAATTTAAATGTTTTTAGTTAAAGCGGATTAAAAGTTCGCTGCACGCCGCACATACATAACCCATGAAGTCGCCAGTTACCCGGTCGAGGCCTCCTTCGGTCCAGCGGCTGGCAGGAGCGAACCGCCCGCCCGCTCTAACCATGTGGCCTAGTTTGGCCCTGGCCTGCTGCTCAGCTAACCCCGTGCATAATTAACGTGGCCCTTCGCTTTGGCTGCCAGCTACGCATAGACCGCTTTTAGCCCGCAGAAATTGATGTCCGATGCGGACGGTCTCACGGAGGGGCAGATAGATGGAGGGGCGGAGGGACGAAGACGAACGCACGTCTTTTATTATTGGCAAGACATAAATTATGGAAGCACAACCCAAAAACTTGTAAGCCGCTGGCCAAAATTTTGATTGTTTTTTAAGAACTATGCAAGGCGCTTATAAAAGGGGAGGAGTGGCGAGGAAGGGGTGGGGGGCTTGAGAAGCCTGCCTGGTAACTGCCATAAATTGCCGGGGCTTTCAATTCAAAATTAAATAGTGCGCTATGGATTATAGCACATTGACAGTCCGGACAGGCGCTGATTAAAGCGCGAATCACTTGCATTTACAATTGATTTAAAAATCCCACATAAAAGCCGTTGTTCTCGCTACTGACGCTGGCGTCGGCGCTTACGTCGCTGCCGGCGCTGGCAGGGAATGCACACTGTCAGGATGTCATTTGAAGGCACCCAACCAACCAAAAACCGGTTTCGGCCTCTGCGCCCCCCATCCAACCCTTCGCAACTAAAAACCTCTTCCGCCGCACTGCAGCGATAACCGACACGCTGCCAAAGTGTGAACGGTTGTTGTTGTTATTATTGTTGTTGTTGTTGTAGTTGTTGTTGTTGTTGTTAGTGTTGTTGTTGCTTTTGTGTCCCACACACAAAAATTGCAATTTTGTGAGCTGCGCACTTGCTGGGTTATGTCACAGGTGTGCCGTGGTGTGCCGGGGGCGTACGCTCAGTCAAGGGTGAAGGGTAAGTGTTTGCTGCTAACGGTAACAGTTTTCAATAAATACTTTTGTCTATATGTGCGCCTCTAACTTTGTGCGTGTGTGTGTGTGGCCAAAAACTTGGGCCCTGCTGCTCGCTTGACTCGATTGGTTCCTCAGGTTTTACCCTTGTTTTGCGGCCTACACATTGCGCTTTGGCACGTTATTTGTACAGCACAGCACTTGGAGACTACTTATTATATAATTCACGATAAACACGTTTCATAATAATATAATATACTGTATTAGCCAATCGATAGGTTTAACTACATTTTGGACACGCATTAAACACAAGGGCCTTCAGCATATTTCGAGTCAAACCTTTATTTTCTTCTTCTACTTCTTTTTTATCGCCATAAAAACTTCGTAGTTGGATAATAATGAGAACGTGAGCGGTGAGCCGAAAATCGATGAATTTATTAAAGTCCATTTTGTGAACACATGTGCTGTGCCCTGCGAAGACATGCATATGTATCACAGAAACGTGAATATATATATATATATATATACATATATTATTAATAATATAAAACATATGTACCACTATTGGAAGTACATGTTTTTACTTATACACTTCTTATTTGGAACTTTTCGAACTCAATCACTTTTTGATTAATATTAATCACATTTAAATCAGTTATATATACCCAACCAAAGAACCTCACCCAAAAGAGAATGTTAAGACCTAAACCACAAATTCCCTCTAAAGAATAAGACTTCGCCTCTTAGGTACACAAGCCCCAGAATATTTGTACTAATAAATACAAACACAATTTAATGTCGAGAATGACATTTGAACAATTTTTATGGTATGGGATGATATATGGCTCGTGTCACATTCAGACGTAAGAAAATTTAAAGACAACATGATTGGTTATAATTATATCCACCGAATAGGTAAATGTATGCTCTAACATATCGCTTAAGACTTATCTGCATGCATAAGCTGGATATTTTTCTAATTATTGCTTTATACTTTGTCATCTCACAATCCATAAAAGCTTTAATCGATCGTCGGTATGTTTTCGATTATTACTGCATATATTATTCTATCTATAAGTACATGTATTTTATATAAATATTTATGACAATTTCTGTTTTCTATTTGCAGCCACATATTGTACCATGTCCTACCCTTGATCGATCTTCGATAGATTTTCGATTATTTCAGGGCATTCCGCGACTCGTTTAACTACAAAACTATTTTCTCTGGGTGCATTCTGTTTTTTTGCTTTCCACTTTTTTTTTGTTGCCAGTGTCGACTGCTCATTTCCATGACGCGCAGTTGGCATTGTGCAAGGAGTGCCCATAGGGGGCTGGAGGCGTGGCATGTGCTGGAAAACTTTACGCTTTGTAATTGTGTAATTATGGGAAATTAAAACTGTTGGCAAAACTTTCTGCACACGTGGGTCTGTGGGCGCAACGATTGTGCGGTGTGCGGGGGCAAATGAACGGATCACAGGGGTCCTGGGGAGTGGATAATTCGACTGGTGGGTGGGAGGGGGCAGCATTTACTGATGAACGGAAAGTTGGTTGCCTGCGCTTCGCATGTGCGGAAATCTGCATTGATAATTTTTCGGGTAGAAATCGATAAATGTTTGTAAATGTAGCACTGGCTAGCTAGTTAAATGCACGTGTACGTGTATGTGTGTGTGTGCGTAGGTGTGTGTGTGAGTATGTTGGGAATTCCTAGTTACAGGGTTGCCAGGGTTGCCAGATCTATAGCAATGGCGCATTCAGAGCTCGTTTTTATGCAACTGCTTTCAATGAGTGAGCGATTTATGTTAAGTACACATGCTCTCATTGGATTCCGTAGCACATTCAGCACATGCACACACACACACATACACACACAATCGTACACACTATGAGACTCAGACACACACACACACATAAAAGACATCTGCAGAAAATGAGTGTCGCAAGCACGCAAACAGATACAAGGACAACAAGACGAAGAATGTGTGTGCCCCATAACAATAAAATTTTATTTTCAACTTTTTATCTTGCGCTCAAACCGACCCCTCCTCGCCCATCACCGCTCAGCTGGGCCGGAAGCAGCCCTTGTCCAGCACTTGGTCCGTCCTTCTGTGCATACGTATACATATTATTATAACGCATACGCCTAGGTGTAACCGAGTACAACCCAATGGCAGAAATGCCCGCCTCTCCTCCCACTCCGCTTCTGCCCTTTATGCGTTGTGCTTAAATGTTTTCTGCTTGCAGGCGAACATGTGTGTGTGTGCGTGTGTGTATAAATACATTCAGACGCCTGCAGCCGAGCAGCGGAGACCCATCAAATTGTATTTGTAGCCAATACAAATGAGCATACGCCAGCCCATTTGCCAAGTCATTTGGGCCAGTCAGTCAGACATTAAGGCAGTCAGCCACACCCCAACGCCCACCGCCCACAATTGCTCCGCTGCAATCTATGTAAGCCACTCGAGCCTCTGCCTCCAAACACGGATCGTGGGCGAAATAGAGCGATTCCGTATGCCAGTTAACCCACTAACCAGGCAAATATTTTCTGAATTTAGCAAAAGACACAGGCAGGATAACAACCGCAGCCACAGCAACAGCAACGGCAGCAGCATGTCAAAAAATATATTGACAACCCTGTGCCACGAAGGAAAATTAGGTTAGGTCACGCCTTCATCCAAGTAGATTCTTTGGCAAGAGGAAAAAATCAACTAAGCGAGTGTTCAAGTTGAAAGTGTCCGACTAGAGAATACCCTGAACATTTCTTCTTCCACCAGCAGCAAACGCAGCTCGCGCTACGCGCTCGTTAGCATAAAATATATATTCATCTTAAAAGCAAATTATATTCAGTTTCCTCTGCCGGTGTCGCCCTCGCATCTGCCTACAATCGACCGAACACAATTTGCCATAATCTCAGACCTCACAATAGGTCAGAATTAAGTTGGAGTGAAAATAACTGAAATATCAATATTTTCTTAAATATTTCTGAACTTTCTGTGTTTCTGAACCGATCTTGCTGAAATTTTCTAAAGGAGATCTTATTGTGCTGTAGAATATTCGTATATTTACAAAAAATACAACAGAATTGTGGATTGTTCCAAATGATTAATAGGAAGAGGGGGGCGAAAGAGGTAGCTATAAAATGAAAGAGACTTGATCTGTATAAACATTTCTAGAAGCCTTATACTAGTTTTGGTGACTCTAGCTCTTAAAACCTGAAACCTATTAATTATTAGAAACAAACTTGTACTGCGCGGATCCTAGGAGAATCTACGTTCATTTCAAGTCCTTAGGTGTTGAGATCAACGTATTCATATGTACGGAAAGAGAATATTTAACTTATGTGGTCGTAGATATGCTTCCTTCTGCCTGTTACTAACGCTTGTTCAAAACCGGCTTACCCATTTTCAATGGCTTCAGGATATAAAAAGGGAAAACTCATTTTAATATAGTAGGCAAAATGTGGAAAGAAATATGCAAATGAGTGAAGGCATAGCTAAAATAAACTTTCTTGAGCACAAGACATAGTTGAAGCCAATCCAAAATGAAAAAGTAAATTGGAAATATTATTTACTAAAAACCAGTTCGCATGCAGCTTCCCTCACTTGATTAGGGATAGTTGTTTAAAGGCACAACCAATTCGAATTTCGAGCATTATAAATAAGTTAGTTTCGATTGAACTCTATACGAGTGGCTCTCACATAGAGGTCGTTGAGTGTAGTTAGTATAAGAGTCTCCAGTTTAGTGGCCCTGACTCCAGCTACCTTGCATTTCGAAAAGCCATTCATACTCGCAGCTCCCAGCTACTATGCGTGCGCTCTAAATGTAGGCACTCCGGGAATTCTGCAGCTAGTTGTGTGTTTTCTTTTGCCTCTTGCTAGAATCAATTCCGGATATCTGGTGTTGGTTGCCGTCAGGCGAAGGTAGAGAAATTTCAACAATTTTTGCGACTAAACAGCATTGCCTCACTCCACCCTTTGTCAACCCGCCTTTTATTTCGCTGCCATCATTAATATGCACCGTTTTTCCAGTGCTTGCGCTAATTAGGAGCTGCCCTTCTGCCCCGCCAGAGACTTGATGGAACCATTGAAGGATGCCAGCAAGGATTAAAAAGCAGCTTTTCACAGATATGTTGATGCGTTAATTATAGGCAGCTAAAGTTACTATCCGAAATGAAGATAAAGCTTTAGTGAATAATTAAGAGTGCTTTAATCGGCAGTGCTCGACTAGCAAATATCCTGACTATAGCTCAACAGCGCACAACAACTCGCAATTACACACACACACTCAATTTATGGCCGCATACTATGGCAAATTCTTCGGTCTTTGGAATCCGATCGTTTTGAAATTTACAGGCCCCAAATATGGCACCCATCCATGTGAATTTGCCAAAGCTTTTGCCTCAACAAAATTCGTTTTTGACCGGTTCTGGGCGAAATAAACAGAGTTATACAATTAGTCGTGCTTTGCTGAAAAAAATAAAACTGTTTGTCCTGACTGACTGACTAACTGACTGACTGACTGATTGGTGATCAAAGCACGGCCCAAACCGTAAGAGCTAGGAAGCTGGAATTTTCACTGTAGTTACCCTATGTGATAAAGGTGCACGTTAAGACGGGGATTCGGCAAATTCCACCCACGAGTGTCGAAAAATCGCGAAAAACGTGTGTATGAAACCTTTTTTTTACCATTCGATCGGCCTCAAACTCATTTTTTAGTTCTTTGTTCAAATTCATTTGAGGGGTGTTTCGCACTTCTCAAAAAATCTATCCCTTCTTGGTAGAAATGGGTGTCAATGATTTGTTGGGTGACGCTTCGCGCTTAAATTCATAAGATCCATAAGAAAAATCATTTGAGTCCTGTTTTACATTTTTCGCAAAATCAAAGTGATATTCAAAGATATTTTTGATGATGTTTTTATTTTCTCCGATTTGGTTCAAAATTATTTTTAAAGCGCTACACAAAAACATTATGATAACATGTTTCACGATTTGGGAAATTCCACCCGCAACAGTGGTAAATTGGCGGAAAAAGTTTGTATGAAAGTTGTTTATTTGCCTTTTTGAGAACATTTTTTTTACATGTACGTGCCACGGACATTTCCGGGCTATACCCGCTAGTATATATATATATAGAGACTTTATACGGTCTATATGGAGTCGGATATGCCTTGTTCTGCCTGCCACTTTCATTTGCACTGCTCTTAAACGCATATGCTAAAAGTAAGTATCAAGCAAACTGCGTAGATTAAGACGAAACTGTTATTTGTGGAATGACAACCTATGTTTTCTATTTGGTCAGATGTCATTCATAAAATCTAATTAGCAGTTAGCAAGCCAGCTGCATTTGTTAGCACGAACAATTGCACAAAATTGAACTCAAAATTTTGCCTCGAGCCAGTGTTAAGCGGCTTAACAGAACCTCAGTTGTCTGTCAGCCAGGAGAGATGTATTATGCTTCGCTTTTATCTATGAAATTAAATGAAATGAAATGAATTGAAATCAAACAAAATGCAAATATGATGAATGCATAATATAGATTATTATTTTGCTGGAACGTGTTAATTACAAAAACCCAGAAAATTGTTAATGTCAAATGCAACAAGCACAATTGCCATGTCACGTAGAATCAATTAAAAATGCACAAACGGATTAAATATATATAGGTATATGTATTGATATATGTATATGCCATAAATATATACACGTATTTATCTGTCTGTAATGCATGCATAAGTAGTTTGGCATATAAATTTGATTGGTTTAAGCTGCCTGATAATTCAATCGCTCAGCGATTTCCGAGCAGCTGTCAAAGCTGCCGGCAACAGAGCTCACCTTCAGCTGTTGCTGAACCTGCCGGAACCTGCTTTCAATTGGAGCTGCTCCAATTTGTGCACAGCCCCCTTTTGCCTCATCCCCACTCCGCTGTCACTCATCATTGCAGCAATTTGTTGCAATGTTGCATGTCAGCTTAGCTCTGTGCGCTTTTCTAGTTTTCTTTCAGCGGCAACATCGCATTAAAAGCGCCTGACAATTGTCTCCCTTTTCGCTAATTGGCAGCTCTGCCAAGTGCAAAGCACTAGCAAAAATCTGACAATTTTAAGCGGCCAACATTAGATTGCGGCTGGGCGTGGCAAACGATGGCGCGTACTTTAGGGCTCATACATTTTAATACGGCTTCAAACATTCGCCAGTTGGCTGGTTGAGCTCGTTGACAGTCAGCTGGACATCAGCGCGGCTTTATGTGCTGGCCATTCCACTGACCACGCACACACACACTCATCCACCCACACACACACTACATACACACACACATGAGCAGCTTCCATAGACGCATTTACGCACACCGCAATAATCCCCGGCATACATTGGCAAATCCGTTTGCGTTTTGTACAAACATGGTTAAAACGTATTGGCAACAAAATGCCAAAGCTGCCTGGGCCAAAACCTGTGCTAGTCCCGACGATTCCTAAAAGGGGGGTTTGGGGTTTTGGGCTTGGGCTAACAGCTGCACAATGAGCCGAGTCGACAGAAAAGGCAGACGATTATTTTGGCACGTGGGCGCGCTTGTTAGCATTAAGTCATAAAAACGTGTCCCATGGACACAATCACACGCACAGCTACACACACACACACACAGTCATACACTCACATACACACACTCAATAACACACCCTTCTCACATGCTTACCAATGAGCTATTGGGCCAAGTCATTGCCCATTTTTCTTTGCAGTCTACAACATGGCCAAAACCAAAGCACAGACCAAAACATCCCAAAAGGGGCTGCCAAACCGCAACACCTGGCCACGCCTTCTGCTAACAGCTCCTCCAGCTGCCGCTGCTGCTACTGCCTTTGCCAGGTGTATTGGCACTTTGGCTTCTTATCGCTGCGCACAATTCGACAAGTTGCAAAGTCTCTGGCTTCAGTTCCCAACGCCCCATCCCCGCCCCCTGCACAATGGCAAACACTTGTTAGGGGACTCAGCCCTACGCCTCAGGCCCCCAATGCTTCTGCTGCTGCGGCTTTCAAGGCATCCAAAACTACGCAGCTTAAAAAGGTTTTAGTCTGGGCTTTGGCGTCGTGCTCTGAGAGTTTGAGCAGCGTTCAAGGCTTTGCTATGCCCTGTTTTTGAAAAACGGATTAAAAAGAGGCCATTAAAGACTCAGAAGGCAAAACATTTTTTTTATACACATTTTAAGATATACCTTACGTTTCCATAGCCTTGTCTATTCCCATATATCCAATTATTTTGCTATCTCCCCCATTTCTCTCTACAACGGTTAGGCCTTGAGACATGCAATTGGATATGTGGCTACTATTTTAGAAGATCAAGCTCTCATTCTTTGTACACATGCATTGTTGGTTGAGATATTCATATTCCCACAATTTTACAACGATCGCATGAAAAACCGCCGAGTTACTTGGGAACCTCTAGTCTATTTGCAACCTTGAAACCATTTCATTTTTTGTAGTTAAGTACTTTTCGATTACAGGGTAATTCCAATTCGAGTTGTTGGTTAGTTGTTGCTGCGTGCTTGCATTTTGTTTTGTTTTGGGCTTCCCAGCTCTTATCTTATTATTTCGGTTATTGTTCTTCATTCACCAACAGTTTGGAATGCAATAAACTTGTAATTGGCATTACTTATGTACTTGTAGGAATTAAGTTAGCTCAACCAGAAACTGCAATTAAATTATCACTAAAATAAAAAAGCACAAAGAACTGAATTTGTTTCTAATTATGTTGAGGTGCTTCTTTGAATCGAATTGGTTACTGCAGTCTTTTTTATAAGAGTTTGACTTAACCTTAAATATCAAAGAGACAATTTTCAATGCAAGCATATAAAAAAGTCGTTTATATCGTATGTATATATGGAAGCCGAAAGCCAAATATAGCCAATAGTACCTAATAAAAAATTAAATTATTACCGATAAAATGATTGACTTCCTAATAAAATCAACATATGTATCTCATGCAAAACTATCTTAGCTTGCCTTAAAATGCATATCGATAACAAAGTAGAATATCCGATAAAACTTAAATACCTTATATTACTGAAGCTTATCTTCAAGCAACTACCAATAAGCCAATCAGTTTCCTGATTCAATTAAAACTCCTATGCTAAGACTATAATTACTTATCTTTAAATGCTTATCGATAACAGGAAAAAAGTAGCCGATCAAAATAAAATTCATTTTACTGTTAAACAATAAATAATGATAAAAAAAAGTCTTACGTTTAACTGTAGCTCTCTACATGCAACTATCGATAAAAATAATCGATTTCCCTCTTAAATCGAAACGTACAATAATATAATGTATAATAATACTATATAAATTGCTTAGTTCCTAGGTTAAATGCTAGTCGTGCATTGAATCGAAATTTGACCCTCAAGGTGAACCTTTTCTCGATAATAAAAAGTACTTGCTTATAAAATCAAAATAGTATTTGCCAAGCTATCGCAGCTGTTCTTTAAGTACTTTAAGTAAATCAAAATATCTTATAGACTTATTAAACACTCCTAACTCAGTTGTAACTATTTATCGATAATCGAATCAGTGTGAAGCAAAGCACTTTTGTTTCATGTATTTGCCAGACGGGAAGAGCGATTAATTTAATAGTCCCAAGCTGCTTACACACGCACACGCAATGGTGTGTATGTGTGTTAAGAGCTTGCTTCGTATCTTAAGTAATCTGATATCTGGCTTATTCAACTTCGTGTCTTGTGCCTTGTGCCTTGTCTTAAAGGCTTGTTAACTGTCGCAATGGCTTTTGGCACATCCGCTGTTCGCTTTCCATGCAATTGGCTTAAGCAATTTTCATTTGGTTGTGGTCTTGGCTACACCCAAGCACCGGCAACCCCTTCCCCAGCCCCCAATCTGCCAACTACTTCCCTTTGGCTGTCTCTCTATTGGAGTCAACTCGTTTTACAGCATTTCTCGCACATCCGATTAGCAATTTCCATGCACTTGCACAATTTCCATTTTTCAATTCTCTCGCCCCTGTTTCTTGCTGTCTCTGTTTTGGTTGCTGTCTTAGCTAAGGCTCATCCATATCCTACCTTTTTATGGTCATGCTTCTAAGCTGCAACTCTTTGCCAAGCGTCAATGCCCCTGCCCTTGGCCAATCCAATTCGCCCCCCCCCCCCCCTCCATTTTCCCACCGCCCAGCCGTAAGTAGCTCAGAAACATTATGCGCACATCCCACAAGCACTTTCCATGCGTTTAAGCAATTTTCATTTTATTTCATTTTTGTAAATGCACATACCCTGTTCCACTAGTGAGGCATACAAGGCTTACAGGTTGTTTGCATTTTTAAGTATATTTTTATTTATCTATTAATTGATTTAGCTAAAATTGATTAAGCCTGATCGAAAAAGCATTCGAAATTAGAGATTGTATACCCAAAAATATATATAAATGTATACTATTATAAGAGTTGCTTAAGTTTCTGACTATATATCCACCTATTTGAAATAAAACTTTTCTGGTTATATCTTAATTTCCTAAATAACAGGAAGCTTGTGCACGAAATTTTTCTTATAGAAAATATATATTTGATTTATAATATATGTATCAAATATAATATTTATCCACCTTGATCCACCTCTTAATTAGGATCTGCCTTTTAAATTATATTGTATTATTGTATAAAAATCTATTCAAATTATAATAAATAGTTAGTCTCTGAAGGATATTTTTTTACTAATATAATACAAACATAAGATAATCTTTTAATATATAAGCTGCTTAGTGTCTATTTCTTTTATAAACATATACATTTTTTATTCATATATATTTTATGTATTTATCTTTTCTTAATAAGGAAATGTCTTTCATTATTTTTCCGTATAAAAATATATACCTATAGTAATAGTCTATTAATGGGTTAAAAATGGGCTCTTTCAGTTCAATCCTACAGCCTAATCTTTACTATAATGAGAAAGAAAGGCTATCTTCGGCTCGCCGAAGATCTAATACCCTTGCAGACCCAATCTTTACATAATGCTTATAGAGTTTTGCCCGTATTTAAGAAGCACAGGGAAAATAGTTAATAATAAATAGTTAATGCCCGAGCTTGGGCAAGATATCTTGATAAACAAAATGTTTTTTCATACAACAACTTAATTTTCGACCGATCGTTTCTATGGCAGCTATATGATATAGTGGTCCGATCTTAATAGGATTTTGCAAATATATGAGGAGCATAGTAAAACTAATAAATGCTGAGTTTGGTCAAGATATCTTGAAAAACAAAATTTTTTTTCATACAAAAACTTAATTTTCGACCTATCGTTCCTATGGCATCTATATGATATAGTGGTCTGATCTTAATAGGATTTTGCATAATTATGAGCAGCATAATATAACTAACAAATCCCAAGTTTGGTCGAGATATCTTGAAAAATAAAATGTTTTTTCATACAAAAACTTAATTTTCGACCGATCGTTCCTATGGCAGCTATATGCTATAGTGGTCCGATCCAGCTGGTTTTCACATATGTGCTGCGTGCAACAGAAAGAGGGACTTCTGAAAAATTTCATTAAGATAGCTTTAAAACTGAGAGACTAGTTCGCATAGAAACAGACAGACAGACAGACGGCTCTATCGATCGGCTGTTGATGCTGATCAAGAATATATATACTTTATGGGGTCGGAGATGTCTCTTTCTATGCCTTACACATTTTACGACAAATTTATAATACCCTCTGCAAGGGTATAAAAACTCACCTAATTTAGCGCCTAGATTTATTAGTTTACCTTGAATTCATCTACCATCTAAGTATGCAGTTAAGGCTTACAGGGTATTTGGTACATATATGTGTAACTACGATGTTTGCTTATTTCTGCTGCGTAGCCAATATTGTGCTTAGTTGCTGAGCTACCCGCTGGGCTGGCCTGTTGCCTGGTGTTCAAAGGCAACCAAATATGT
The DNA here is from genome assembly GCF_003285875.2 of Drosophila novamexicana. NCBI lineage: Eukaryota > Metazoa > Arthropoda > Insecta > Diptera > Drosophilidae > Drosophila > Drosophila novamexicana. The sequence continues at coordinate 466,503 of NW_020824864.1, read as the reverse complement.
GAGTATCTGTGGAATCCAATGCAGGGCAGCATTTGTCCCGATCCCCGCACCGCTCTTGAAGTGTGTCGAAGCGTTCTGCTGCATTCTTGACTGGCTTTTGAAAAATGATGATAAAAATTTCATAAATATGCCCGATGCGTTACATTCGCTTCTTTCATTCTAAGCCATTAACCTGGCCCAGGTCCCATGCGCTCTCTCGCTCTCAATTTCTAACCGTATACGTGCGTATATATTATAACGTAAAATATTTAATAGCTCTAAGTGTTTGGAATCGCTGTGCACCAGCTCCATTGGCCATTACGTAGTCCTGGCAACGGACTGGCCATCATTTGTCTCCGTCTCAATGGCTGGCAGCAATATTTTATTAAATTTTATAAAAAACCATAAAGCAAAGAAATATCGATATATGAATATTCTGACCTATCCCTTAATAAATCCTCAAAGGAACGCATTGAATAAGACGTGATTTTCAGCTTTTCATACACACACATACACGCGCAAACGAACATGTACACACACATAAGCCACACCTAAACAAGGCAAAAGGTTGGGCTTTCGGATGGGGTCTAGGGGTTGGGTCCTAAGGTCGCCTACGAGGGGTCACCCTGCTGCTGTTTACTACTGCAGGCACGTATTTTGGATTTCTGCTACATTTGAACTTAATATTTTTGTCTCTCTGTGAGCTTGCGAAACAATTGGTTCTCTTTGAGTCAGCAAAAGTTGGCTGGGCTGGAAGGAAAAGGGATGCGGGGTATCCAGCTGGGTTTTTAGCCAGGGGAATTCCTGCTTTGGCGTGTTAATGCCTTTTGGCTATCAATTGGCCATTATACGCTGGATTCTTGAACCCTGGCGCTCACAATTCTGGCGCCTCATCCCCTACATAACCATTACCAGTCTGCTATTCCGTTGTGATTTGGGATTAGGTCTGGGTCTTGGCGCATGAACACGCTATAAAAATATCTTGGCCAGGGCAATTGAATAAATTGTGACCTTTACATTGATTCCATTCGGTATTGCCCTTCGCACGATGTCCCTCTCTTGCAGATTCACTCACTCTTTCTCTCTATCTCTCTCTCTCTCACTCTCTCGAGTAAATAAGACTTGAAAAGCCATTTATTTCTTTTTGACTTTTGTACCCTTTTTTTTACTTTTGTTCAGCCTTGTTTTTGTTCTGTGTTTTGCTCGGACATCCCCCGCGGCACCGGCCCGTAAGCTGCCAGAGAGTTTTATAAGTCCATTTGTGTGTTTGCTATTTTTAAATCGAAATATAAATAAATGGTCACTGCTCTGGTCACGACTATTTGTTATTATTGTTATGGTAGCTGTTGACCCGTACACACACACACACACACACACACAAACACGCACACACAAGCTGACCACAAGTTGGTCCATTAATGCGCGCAAATAAGCCGCTTAATTAGTCTTTCATTTTGGGTGCACTTCAGCCGCAAAAATTGTAGGCTTTTTAGGGCCAACAAAGTGGCCATGTTGGTCGTATATATAATGAAGAAGATCGAACCAAAAAGCTGGCAAGCATACCACATATTGCGTGTTAATTAAATATTTCCATAATAGAATAAACGATGGGCAGCATTTCTTGCTCGTTAGCATTGCTCATTAGCACACGGCCGGAAACAGGCGCAGAAAAGAGCCTAATTTTAAATCAATCCGCCAGTGCTGCCCTAGCTAGTTAAAGCTATATTTATTACAGCAGTCAAGTTACACTGTTGCCAATTAGTTAGAACTATGTTAAAAGTATAAGAAGAAATATGTCCAATTCACCTCTATTTATATCGTTTACAAAATTAAAGTAGCTTTTCCATCGAACTCAACTGCAAAGCATGGCGAATGGCGATGAGCGGCTTTGCGACGCTAAGCTGCTTGCCCTGTTGAGTGCAAAATTTCACGAGACGAAATTCCACTGGAAGCATATGTCCCCATTTAAGCTCAGCTTAAATGCGTTTGAGTATAAAATAGCGGCTCTCGGCATTTGACAAGTGCTCACTGTGATTGCGCTCAACGACTTAGGCGAATATCGCAGTGCAGCGAAATGTGCCAAAAGCATTTTGAATGGCTGCCGCAACGCTGAGAGCGTGGACAGCTGAGCAGCTGCCGCTGCACTCTCTCGGTGCTCGTATTGATCTCAGCAAGCAACTAGCCAGTGTTGCCAAGTCAAATAAATCCTTGACATCCAAATGCCGCCTTTAGTATTCCATTTAAAAAACCTAATCAAAAATTACCCAATTTCCTGCAGTTAAAAGCCCAGTACAATTTTATTATTTTAACCATAACCATATTTTTAATATGGAGAAACATTTTTATTTGTTTTTATTTTTGTTTTTAAACAGAAAACATTATTTATTATTTATATTTTTCTTCAATTGTTTTTTTTTTTGTTTTTATTTTTGTTTTTGTGATTTGAGAGTTGTCAACTTGGGGTCGTCTATACTTATCGCTTAAAAGTCTTATCAAGACCGCTTAAAATCGAGCGCTAAATTTACAGTTATTAATAATGTAATATCAATTATTAATTATTTTACACGTTGATGGACTACATAGAACTTTATGGCAGACAATCAGATAAGAACTTAGAAATATACATCGACATTTTTTCAAGTTTTATAAATTGTATACAGATTGAAATACAGAATCAAGGAAAAATTTTGTTCTTGTTCTAGTTGTAGTTGTTTTTGTTGTTGTGGTTATTACCATGCATTTGTTTTGTTTTGCTTAAATAATGAATGATGCAAGCCGATGCACAACAAATATTTATACTATATACACAGGACCAGGCTGCACAATTCATTACGTTTGTTATTTTATTATTAATTTTGTTTGAATGCCTAAAACCATTTGGGAAATCAAAATTAAATAGCGTGTAATTTGGCTGGACTTTGTGTGAGCTGTATAGATTTATATTTTTCACTATATTTAACTTTATATGCATATATATATGAATATGTATATGAATTATGTCAAAGAATTACAAGTGAGTTTTGTGTACAAGGGGAACGAACGGCGAGGCTGGGGCTGAAAACGCTTTCAACTCAAAATTAGTTTTTCGTTGCATACTTTTTGGCGGCAATAAACAAGTTTTGTGTGTTTGACCCGAATGAATATCTATGTTTAATAAACTTGTACTTCGAAATATTTTAGCTATTAAATTTTAACAAGCAGCGCCACAAAAAAATCAAACTACAAAATGTTTGCGAAATTCAAGATGAAAGCGTTTTTATCTTTTTAAATTGAAATGAAAAGCTTAGAGAGATTCGTTTATCGAATATGCTTTACTGCAAACGTATGTTTAGGTTGGGTTTCTTTTTCTCATTTTTAAAAGTTTGCTTCTTAATACTTGTTTCTCTTTTTATATTTTTGCTTTTTTAGTCACCTTGGCTGCCATATCGTATTTGGTTTGCTTACAGATTATACTCGTTAAAGGACTTTTGCAGTATGTACACCATTTAGTTTATGAACCGAGTCGGGCTTCTAACACACACATACACATACATTAAATGCATCATCATTAACACTAAACAGAAGATAAGTGCAACTGCCCCAACTAGGCCGGGGCTGTCATTCAGCTTGCCGCAACAGCTGCCACATCATCAGCTCAGGCTCCAACTCCAGCTCCAGCTGGAGCTGCGGCGACCAAACCAATTCGCCAGGGCCGCCGGTAGCAGCGTTGCGGCTGCAACAAAGCTGCTGCTGCTGCTCCAGTTCCAATTCCAGTTCCATGTGACAGCTACCGCAGCTGTCGTCGTTGTCACGGCAAGTAAAGGCACTGGGCTCCACGTGGAGCGCAAGGAGCTGGCGCTGCTGTTGCCATGCTGCATTGCAGCCGGATGTTCGCCATTTATGACATGCACCACCACCGAGGCGGAGTCTGTGCATACGTTGAACATAAGATAAGGATATAAAATAAAAGACACCGAGATGCACTTGGGCTGAGAGTGGGCAGAGGGCCTGAGGAGGGAGGCAAGAGATGATAGCTAGAGTTGGATGCGTGTCGTGTTTTGCCATGACTTCTTCAGAATTGGCACGACTGGTAAGTATAAGTCACGACTTAAGGAAATCAAATAGGCCTCAGCACGATGTGACACGACTGCAAGACGAATCAATACGATTTAACCTACTTAATACTACTAAACACGTATCAAATCCGACATTGAACACGACTCATATACAATTTCAACAGGACTGTAAAAAGACTCAATTTTATTTAATCTACTTAATTCGTAAGCGCGAGTCAAAACCTACCTAAACCAGCTAAATGCTGCTCAACACGAGATTATATGATTGAACACAAATCAGACACGAATTAAATATAAGGACTTTGGATGCCTCAAAACGACTACTTATAAACAGCATTATGCACGTTTTAACTCGACATGGCTTTATAAGAATACCAAAGGATTCAACACAATTTTAGCGCGACTCAAATTGCTTGCAATGCCAGTGCTTACCTAAATATGACTCAAAAAAAGCCCAAAATTACTTAGGATGATTATATACATTTTACAGCAACTAGAACAGCACTTATCACGACCTAGCACGATTTACAAAAGACTCTACGCGACTTTTACACAACGTAACACGTCTTAGCACGGGCTAACACGACTCAAGTAATAATAATTGCACGACTTAAACACGATTGTATCACGACCCATACGCGAGGTAACACGAATTTACCAGATCTGAAACACGACTTTTTGCCCATGTCCTTACTTTGTGTTTGTGACTTGCTATAAAAATTAGACACGCGCACATCTCTAGGGAAGAGCTGTTAGTTTGTGGTGGAAATTCCTTTGGCAAGGGACGTCACATTAATTGCCAGCGGGCATAGAAAGAGACTGCAACCGACACACAAACACTCAGAAAGGCGGATAAGTACGTTGGCATTAAAGTGGATGAAGATGAAGATGCAGATGAAGGCAAAGGCGAAGGCGAAGAAGCGGAAGAAGGAGCAGGAACAGAAGCAGGACGAGGAGGAGTAGGAGATGCAGGTAAGTGGCAGCCACCGCACTGTGTGGCAGAGACAACTCACCTGAGCTACTTGGCGAGCACGTGTAGTTGCCGGAATCAGCGGACGTGGCCTTGGCTATCAGCAGCTTGCTGGTCCGCGTCGAGCGCTCGGTGATGACATTAATGCCCCCACGCTGCGAATAATTCATGACCCGCTTGCCTTTGTACCAATAGATAAACGACGGTGGTACCGGCGACTGCATCGCCAGGCAGGTGAGATTAATGTCGCTGCCGCTCTTGATGAACAGCTCCGCATTGCCAAGAATTTTAGCGCGCGACACTGTAAAGCAAGACCACAAAATAAAAATAATTGCTCGCATGCTTAAAGCAAAGGAAATACCTACTCCCACACACGCGCGCACACCCTCATCCACTTACCTACGACGTTCAGGCGAAATCCTTGACTGATTTTCGGCTCCGTTGAGACCTGGCACTCGTAGGTGCCGGAGTCGCGCGGCTGCGGCGAGGAGATGCGCAGCGTCCACTCATCGGAGCCCTCCGAGTGCAGCGACTGAAAGCGCTGATCGTTCGTATAGGTCAATATGCCCACGGTCAGTATATGCAGGTCCCGCTTGCGTATCCAGGAGACCTACAAAAAGACCGCAAGCAAAATTTAACCACGCACAAGAACAAATTTAAATGAATTGAGCACTTTTTCAAAAGAAATTTAATATCTACACACACTTTAAATCCCCTAAAGAAATAAATTGAGTATATTTATATGTGCGCCAGACTTCATAAGGTGAGAGGCTAACGGCTCAGGCTTTCATGCCTTAACCTAAATCTATTTTTGGCTTCTGTTGCCCCTTGAAAATGTGTCCATATTGCCCACATATAACCGGTTGCCATTTATAAATGACCACACTAATTAAACAACAAGTTGTCGTGCACGAATTAACGATTACAACCTTAGCATATTCTAACGTCTCATTATCATACCCACGGGTCGTATTATTAAGGTTATCACGAACCGTTTTACTGGAGACAATAATACGATTTTTGATTAAATTACTCAGAAATTAAAAATTATATTATTGAAACCTTTATCAATTTTATATATTTATTGGATATTTATTTATTTACTCCAATTAATCAAGCAGCAGTAGCAAACTCCTGCTTTCTGAGTGAAGTCTAGATAAATTTCATCTGTCTAGATAAACTCTGTGTGACCGTCTTAATCTCGGAAACTACACAGATAGACATATTGGAATTTGTCATATGTATCATTGATCTCTCGATATTTGCTCACATTTTCATAGTATCGATAAATATCGATTTTTGTGACTTGGTTTTTTGGGCAAAACTCGAAAATATAAAGATACTCCAAATTTTTTTGGTATATTCTTGTATAGAATACACAGATTAAGAACATTTCACTTATTGGATAACTATCCCCAACTCCACAAAATTGGAAAGAACTACCTTATTTTTAAATATATTACTTCTTGCATAGCTCCGAAAATTGGAAAAAGATTATTATACCCTGAACCCATTAAAAATGGGTAAAAAGGGTATATTGTATTTGTGCAAAATGCAAATGTATGTAACAGGCAGAAGAAAGCATCTCCGACCCCATAAAGTATATATATTCTTCATCAGCATCAATAGCCAAGTCGATCTAGCCATGTCCGTCTGTCTGTCCGTCCGTCCGTCCGTCCGTATATATGAACGCAAGAATCTCAGAACCTATAAGAGCTAGAGACTTGAAATTTTAGATGTAGATGCTCCTAGTTCCCGCGCAGATCGATAATCGATAACTTACTCCGTTTCCAAGCAATCGATAAAAATCGATATCGATATCCTGTTTTTTGGGCAATTTTGGTAAATAATAAGAGCTAGAGTCACCAAACCTTCACATATATCTTCTAAAATAGAATATATGTATGCATTTGATATTGGAAAAGAGGGTTCAGGGTATCCCCTAGTCGAGAGCTCCCGACTAGAACCTCTTACTTGTTTTTAAAGATAGTGCCTTGCGTCTTTGCACACACTACTATGCCTTATTTAAATGCTGAAAATTTCGTTTAGATCGGTCTATAATCACCGAAGCTAATCAAGAATGCACTTCTCATAGAAAGTGTTGGGTTGAGAGAAGACAAAGAAGCAGAGCCGCGGGCGTACTTTCGTGTGTATGTGTGAGTCCGTGCTTTTGTGTACGTATGCAAGAAGCAAGGGACAATGTGTATAACGGCAGCCTGGCATTGGGTTCGGTCTATCTCCTAGACGGGCACTTCTGACTGGAACACTTTTGTTTTTAGATAGTTTTTTTTAAACAGATTTCCTGTTAAAAACTTTTAAGAGCCACGTGAAATGTGCTTGTAAGAAGCAATCAATATAATCTTATTACAGAAAATTTTGTATTAACTATAAACTAACATAAACAAAAGGCTATCAACGTAACTAACTACCGTGGACTTCATCTAAGCATTTACTACACTCCTTTTTTTTTCTTTTCTCTTTTTTCTAAAAAATAGAATCCTTCAATGAATGACAGTCGGTTACAAGCTATTAGCCTTTATTTTCCATTAGCTCTGACCTTTGAAAAAGACAATACCACACCTAGGCACACGCCTTTAAATTGAAAACGAATTTCCTTAAAAGAGCCCCAGAGTATTTATTTTTTTTCTTGAAATGAATACCAGCTTTGGAGATATAAATATTTTTGTGAATAATGGTTTAGCTGTGCAAGCGGCTTAGATTTATTATGAAAATATTATTGTTCAAGTTTTCCGATTAAACAAAACAAATTCTTTAATGACTTCAAATCTCCGTAAAAGCTGACCAACTGATCCAGTTAGTTGGCAGAACAAATTGGGCCAAGTAAAATAAATGGAAAATCTTTTGACCTGTGCGCTTTGAATTAGTTTTAACTGCAACTCAACTAATTGACTTTAAGCCGTAGGTGAAAGTTATATAAAGCGATTACTCAGCCAGGTTGCAACTTTCTCTATTGCTGAAAAGAGGCAAAAAAAGAGATAACAAAAATAAAAACTTTTTACATTTATTAGAACCTATTTTTTCTGAATGCGCATAAAAAAAATAATAAAATAAATCTCAGTATTAAAACAAATTCAGTCTATCAGAAATTTATTGGCATATGTTGAACACAAAGTGTCAATAATTGTTCACCATTGTGAATAGAGGTGGAAATGATTTTTTACCGAAGAAAGTCAGATTCAAATTGAAAATTGTTTTAATTACAAATTTATGAGTTAATTAATGTGCGACATGTTCAAAAATGTGAAGGAATTTTAGAGTGTGAAATATTTGTGTTCATATATAAGGGAATATTTAATTGTGTGTAGATAGTTCGAGTCTGTAAAAGGGAATATTTGAGTAGATGAGACTGTCCGCATGTCTGACGCAGCTGGGTAAAGTTTTCATACTCTGCCAAAGGGAATTATCATCATTTATGAATTTGTATGTATGCATGTATTATGTGTATGTATTTATGGAAGTATGTATGTATGTAAGAATGTATTTATGTATGTATGAGTATGTATATACGTATGTATAAAAATTGCTTATGTATGTATGCTTGTAAGCATAAATGTATGCCTTATGGGTATGTATGTAAGTAATTATGTATGTATGTATGTATGTATCAATATATCAATATCTCATTGCAGACAATTTTGTATTATCTATAAACTAACATAAACAAATGGCTATCAGCGTGAAAAACTACTGTACACTTCATCTAAACAATTTACTACACTCTTTTTTTCTTTTTCTAAATAATAGAATCCCTCAATGAATGAGAGTTGTTTACAAGCTATTCACCTTTATTTTCCATTAGCTCTGGCCTTTAAAAAAGAGTATGTAAGTATGTAGGTATGTATGTATGCATGGATGTATATATGTATGCATGTATATATGTATGTATGCTTGTATGCATATATGTATTTATTATGTGTGGATATGTGTGTGTTTATTTATGATTGTTTGTATACATGTGTGTTGCTTGTTTGCACATTTGTATGTATTATGTGTATGTGTGTATATAAGTATGTTTGTATGTAAGTATGTACGTATGCATGTATGTATGCATGTATATAAGTTAACAACAAATAAATTCACACAGTCCCAATAAGAAGCATTGCAACACCTCATAAGAAGTGCAGCGAAATGCTGACTTGGTGTCTGTGCCATTTCCTCCACGCGCCGACTGGCAACCGCCGAAAATTCCAAGAAGAATTGCCCAACGGGCCAACAACATCAGCAGCGACGCCGCTGCCAACGCCGCTGCCGCTAAGCCACAGGTTACTAGGGCTAGAATTGATTTAAGTTTATTCAGTTGCAAATTACCATCAAATAAAGGAAGTCTTGCTTCCCTAAAAATAATAATTTTTTTCATCGTTTAATAAACTTTGGAATTAACTGGCGCCCGAGCAGGGACCGGCTCGCGATACAAAAGAACAAAACGCTTCTACGTACGCGTTAGTCGGTTATACGCGAAAAAAAAACCAAGTGCAACTCGCGGTGATTAAATTCAACGGTTGGTGAAATTCGCGAAAGGCAATTGGAACTTAATTGTTCAATTTGGCCCATCGGTGGACAACGCATTCTGTAAGGCCCGCCCGCAGGATACTCTCGACGAAGACTGGTCGCAGGATCCCCAGTAGATACCCAAAGGCTTCAAAAAGGATGAAATCCGGACCGGCAGGGGAGGTTGCCACATCAGGAATAGTACTGTAAGTTAGAAATTAAGTGAAATACGAAAAAGAAAACAAGCAAAAAACTAACACAAAGGCAAAACATAATTATAAGAACAAAAAATACCAAACAACAACAACAATAAGCAAGATAAAAAAGTGTAAAACGATAAACAAATATAAAGACTACGAACGTAGTATAAACTATTTCCAACTTTGCGACTCCCAAGGGACCCTCCAAAGTAAAAGGAAGAAACCAGCCACTGGTTTTAAAAAGAACATAAAAACTATCAAAAATTCAATTAAAATATAGAGTAAGAAATTAACACTAGATTTAAATATACTTAGAAAACATCTTAAAACATACAAAATAAGTAATATATCTCGTTTATGGCTAATGAAAGCAATTTAGTTAGGCCCCCAATAGTATCAGAGCAACCACAGGTAGGCGGACATAACTTGAACAGACAGCAACAACGACATATCGACAGACAAAACGAACATTTACAAAATAGAGTCATGGCGAATAACGCAGAGCAGATAATAGCAGCCACGGTTAGCCAGATTTTGACACAACAACTGCCGACATTAGTAAAGCAGTTAATCAACCCCTCTAGAGAGTTTAGTGACGTAGACGACCAAACAATAACTGCCAACCACAATTTGAATGACTTAGACAGAGTTCCGGACATTGTAAAAAGCCTCAGAGAATTCTCCGGTAATCCAGCGGAATTTAGCTCATGGAAGAAGAGTGTAGATCGTATACTCTCCGCCTATGCAGCCGAGGCAGGTTCGCCAAAATACTTTGGCATATTGCATACAGTGAGAAACAAAATCACTGGCAATGCAGACACGGCCCTCGAGTCGTATAATGTTCCCCTTAATTGGAGCGCTATCTCCAAATGTCTCACGCTGCACTACGCAGACAAAAGAGATCTGGGAACATTAGAATATCAGATGACAATGTTAGTGCAGGGTAACAACCAAACAGTAGAAGAATTCTACCAGGTTGTTTATAACCACTTGTCGCTGATATTAAATAAAGTCGGCTGCATGGAATTAAATAGGGAATCTGAAACCCTTATGACAAAAATTTACAGAGATAAAGCATTAGATACCTTCATTAGAGGTTTGAAGGGAGATTTACCCCGGATCCTTGGAATAAAGGAGCCAGCAGATCTACCTTCAGCCCTCCACTATTGTTTAAAACTAGAGAATCAAAGCTATCGCACTAACATGGCTTTGAATAGAAATCAACAGACACATGCCAGAAAGCCAAATAGAAATATACCACCACCTACACTGCCACCCCGAACAGCTCAGCTTCCTTTCGTCCAAACTTTTAGGCCACCACCTATTAGCTTCAGGCCCCAACTCCCGATCCATACACCTTGGCCAACCAATACAAACCATGGACCACCGACTTACAACAATAACGGACAGATTCCACAATACCCCAACCAACGAACCTACCAGACACAACCACAACAAGTATACGCACCCAATAGACCTTCTGCACCAAAACCCCAACCACGTCCAGAGCCAATGGACGTGGACCAAAGCATCCGCACGAGGATGATAAATTACATGAACAGACCCAATTTTGAAGTAGGGAAAAGACCTCCACCTCCAACAAACGCCACGGACAAAAAACAAAGAAATTTTAACATACAAACAGGAGAAGAACAGACCGAGACAGAAAACACTGACAACTATGTGACCATGGAAGAATACGTACAATCAATGATAAACCACGAACAGCAGACTGAATACGAGCAGCCATTAAACGAATACGCCCAACAAATTGAAGAATCAGATGACGGACAAAATACCCAATACGAACTCTCAGACATTAATTTTTTAGGATAAAGAGCTCCTCTCTTCCTTACATAGAATGTAAGATGGGGAGCGGAAAATTACTCAAAATACTAATAGATACAGGATCAAACAGAAATTACGTCCAACCGAAATTTGTGTCCGAACCTATCGCAAACGAAAAACCCTTTGAGGCCGTCACAGTCGGCGGAAGCATTAAAATCACACACCACAAGTTCGCTAATCTTTTCAATAGAAACGACATAAAAATAAAATTCTTTCTCTTACCCACCTTAAAATCATTCGACGCCATATTAGGTAACGACAGTCTAAAGGAACTAGATGCTGTGATACAAAGCAGCAAGAATCTACTAATAATCAAAAACAATATTTGCATACCAATTAAACAGAAAAAAATAGAGGCGGTCAACACGGTAATACCACGGACAGAACATATGACAAACGAACAAAAAAATAGCCTTAATCAACTAGTTAAAATGCACCCACACTTATTCGCCAATCCGGACGAAAAACTGACATACACAACCAACGTCAGAGCAGAGATTCGAACAAAAACCAATTCCCCCATATATTCAAAATTTTACCAATTTCCAATGTCTTTAAAAGACGAAGTACACAGCCAAATTAAAGAACTTTTAGAGGACGGAATCATCCGACCCTCCCGATCCCCATACAATTCACCTGTGTGGATTGTTCCGAAAAAATTAGATGCCTCAGGGCAAAAGAAATATCGCATGGTTATAGATTACAGAAAACTAAATAAAGAAACTACCGCTGACAAATACCCTATACCCGAAATCAACGAAGTACTAGCACAGCTAGGCAATAACAAAGTTTTCTCTGTCTTAGATTTGAAAAGTGGCTTTCATCAAATACCCCTTAAGGAGTCAGACATAGAAAAAACTGCCTTCTCCGTTAACAACGGAAAATACGAGTTTACACGACTCCCATTCGGTCTCAAGAATGCGCCCTCAATTTTCCAGAGAGCTCTTGACGACATCCTTCGTGAGCATATTGGAAAAATATGCTTCATTTATATTGACGATATCATTATCTTTAGCAAAGATGATGAATCGCATGCGCAGCACCTTGCCGCCATATTCAGAACTCTACAAGAAGCCAACATGAAATGTCAGTTGGACAAATGCGAGTTCTTTAAAAGCAGAGTAGAATTCCTGGGATTTATCATCTCAGACAAGGGTATAGAAACTAATCCAAGCAAAATTGAGACAATAAGGAAGTACCCACTTCCAAAAACACTCAAACATTTAAGATCGTTTATTGGCCTCGCCAGCTATTATAGGAGGTTTATAAAAGACTTCGCTAAGTTGGCAAAGCCCCTTACCTCTCTTTTAAGAGGGGAAGATGGACGTGTGTCCAAAAACCAATCAGCTAAAAAGCTCATTAATCTCAACTCAGAAGCGATCGAAGCATTCAATAAAGTAAAAAATTCCCTAGTTTCAAATGAGGTAATACTTCATTACCCGGACTTCAGCAAAGAATTTCATCTGACAACAGATGCATCCAACTTTGCTATTGGGGCTGTCCTATCCCAGAACAAGCGACCCATTTGTTTCCTCTCTAGAACTCTATCTAAAACAGAGGAGAACTACGCCACCAATGAAAGGGAAATGTTGGCAATAATTTGGGCCTTAAAAGCTCTCAAGAATTACCTCTACGGTAAAGCGAGTGTAAAAATATACACCGACCATCAACCCTTAACCCACTCTCTTAGCAGTTGGAACGGCAACGCTAGGATAAAGAGGTGGAAAGCTTACCTAGAAGAGTTCGATTATGAACTCCTCTATAAGCCAGGTAGGGATAACATTGTAGCCGATGCGCTATCACGTATCCCTGAGATCAATAATATTGGATCTGTAGCCTCCACCCAGCACAGTGCAGACAGTTCAAGCCACAACTTAATTCCGAGCATAGAAGCTCCAATTAACGTATTCAAAAACCAGATATTTCTCAGTAAAGCCAACGAAACAAATTACGAATTCCATATCCCATTCCCAACATTCCACAGGCATACGATTACTCGACCACATTTCTCAGAACACGACCTTACGCAAATACTGAAAGCTCATCTAAACCCATCCGTAATCAACGGAATAATAACCTCAGAAGAAATAATGAACCAAATTCAGCAGATATATCCCCAACATTTTAGTAACTTCAAGATTAGATTCACACAGTCTCAAGTAAAAGATTTAACAAATGAAACCGAACAAGATGAGAAGATATTGGTTACACACAACAGAGCCCACCGCAACGCACTAGAAAACAAAATGCAATTGTCCGAAAGATTCTATTTCCCAAAAATGAAGCAACGAATAACAGAATTAGTTAAACAGTGTCAGGTTTGTAAAGAAGAAAAATACGATAGGCATCCCACTAACCCAAAACTCAAAGAAACACCAATCCCCGAATACCCAGGACATACAATCCACATCGACATATACACGACAGAAAAAAACTTAGTACTAACGGCAGTAGACAAATTTTCGAAATTAGCTCAGGGACGAATAATCAAATCTAGGGCAATAGAAGACATTAAAAACCCACTTCATGAAATCCTTTTTTATTTTGGTGTACCTAAAGCCGTTGTAATAGATAACGAAAAATCCCTTAATTCAGCCTCAATCACTTTTATGATGCAGGACCAATTAAATATAGAAGTTTATAAAACACCACCCTACAAAAGCGCAGTAAACGGTCAGGTAGAGAGATTTCATTCAACACTATCAGATATTATGAGATGCAACAAAAGAAAACAGGAACACAGAACATTCGAAGAATTACTTAACAAATCAATATACGACTACAACTACACCATACACTCGACAACTAACAAGAGACCATTAGACATATTCTTCGGCAGAAACGTGACTACAGACCCAGACCAATACGAAAAAGCTAGGCAGGAGAACATTGACAGACTCAAACAGAAACAATCGACCGACATGCAGAATCATAACAAAAAACGTAACGACATACGAACTTATATACCAGGTCAAGAAATATTCGTCAAAGTCAATACCAGATTAGGTACCAAACTGTCACCCAGATACAAAAAGGAAATAGTTAAAGAAAATAGAAACACAACCGTACTAACAACAACTGACAAAATAATACATAAAAGCAACATAAAAAATACATAAAAATTACAGATTCCTATTAGTGATGACAATAAAGGCAACAGAAGGACACTTGGATATCTTGAACTACACAGACGCACAAACAATTACAATTCTAAAAGGAATAGGGAAACTACAGACATCGACAACACGAATCGTACAAGTCATAGAGCTAGAACAGATCAAAAACGCATTAGATAATCTCCTTTTTTACATCGAAAAAGACTTAAGAACCAATACTTTATACCACACTTTACGGCACGAAATAACGCAAGCTATTGTCACTTTCAACACAATATCACTTTTTCATAAACGTAAGACTAGAGCGATCAACATTATAGGCACAGCTTGGAAGTTTGTAGCCGGCAGCCCGGACAATGACGACTTAGTAATGCTTACCGACAACATAAACAAACTTATAGAAAACGACAATAAACAGCTTATCATAAACAGGCAATTAGAAGAGCGAATTAATAAACTCACGAAAATCTCAAATGATTTAACCAATAGCATAAGAAAGGAATCTCTCATAAGTGATGAGATAGCTATTAGCCTACAAAATCAAATTAGGCTCATAAAAGAAGAAATAATTAATATTAAGTACGCCATACAATGGGCGAAATTGAATTTAATAAACACATTCCTACTTGGCGAAAAAGAAATAGAGATAGTAAATGATAATTTTAAAAAAAGTAACATGCCACCTTTAAATATTGAAGAAATGCTAGAATTCGCAGATGTATCCATTTTGCATAATGGAACCACTCTGTTTTATGTTGTAAAAATTCCAAATTTAGAAGAAATAGAATGCAAAAATACTTTAATAAAGCCAGTAGTGAAAAACAACAATATAATAAATTTAGAATTTAACGAACTGTTTCATTGTAATAAAACAATCTATGGCATAAACAACAATTGTAAAAGATACAATAATATTAAAATTTGTAACAAATCAAAAATTGTAAACTTGAATACTAATAATTGTATACCTAAGCTAGTTAGTGGAGAGCAAGCGCTCTGTGGCTTTAGCAATGCAGATCATATCCCGGAGATCGAGGAAATCGACGATGGACTTATACTAGTGAACGACTTCAACGGCACTATTAGATGGCAAGAAGAGAAGAAACGTGTGAGGGGCACCTACATGATTAACTTCTGGAACGAAACCTTATTCATCAACAACCAAGAGTTCAGCAACCTAGAGGTCACCTTTATGACCCCAGGAAATCCCACAATACAAATAACCCCAATAGAAAACGAAAGAATTAAGATTCTTTCTCTGGAAGCACTTGAAGAATTGCACATCAATAACATAAAAAACATGCAAAAACTTCAGACGCACTCTATAGCAAATAGAGTCGCTTTCATAACTCTGTTCACAGTTGCCATCCTTCTTACCTGTGTATTACACGTAATGAAGAAAAATAAGAAAAATATAATACTGCAACTGAACAAAGAACAAGAGAGACCCAGAAAAGAACCAGCACATATCCAAATACAAAATACAGATGCCAATAACCTCAGGTTCAACAACATACCTTTCTTCTGATGATCGCTTGAGGACAAGCTTAAATTAAAGGGGGAAGAGTTAACAACAAATAAATTCACACAGTCCCAATAAGAAGCATTGCAACACCTCATAAGAAGTGCAGCGAAATGCTGACTTGGTGTCTGTGCCATTTCCTCCACGCGCCGACTGGCAACCGCCGAAAATTCCAAGAAGAATTGCCCAACGGGCCAACAACATCAGCAGCGACGCCGCTGCCAACGCCGCTGCCGCTAAGCCACAGGTTACTAGGGCTAGAATTGATTTAAGTTTATTCAGTTGCAAATTACCATCAAATAAAGGAAGTCTTGCTTCCCTAAAAATAATAATTTTTTTCATCGTTTAATAAACTTTGGAATTAACTTATATGCATGTAGGTGCATATATGTACGTCTTAAGTGTGTGTTTATTTAAGATTGTATGTATGCATGTATGAATCATGTGTGAATATATGTGTGAAGTTTTCTCTGAATATACGTCTGTATATATAAGTGTTTGTATGTATTTTTCTATGTCTATTGTATGTATGTGTTTTGAAGGCATATGTACGTATTTTTAACGTATTTTTACCATTAAAAATGGGTAAAAAGGGTATATTGTATTTGTGCAAAATGCAAATGTATGTAACAGGCATGAAGCATCTCCGACCCCATAAAGTATATATATTCTTGATCAGCATCAACAGCCGAGTCGATCTAGCCACTTGCGTCTGTCTGTCTGTCCGTCTGTCCGTCCGTCTGTCCGTATGTCCGTATGTATGACCGCAAGGATTTCAGAAACTATAAGAGCTAGAAAGTGTTGGGTTGTCACAATTTAAATGCAATTGACTTTTTGAGAATACTCAAAAATTCTATGCTACAATAGGATATACTGTAGAAAATTTCATTAAGATCGGTTAAGAAAAACCCAAAGTTATATGTAACTGCGCAATTGGATGGGCAGCAAGCGAAAACATCAATGAAACAACTCCATTTGGTGTTGGAATAAAAATAAGAATAAGAGTCGGGAGCTCCCGACTAGAACCTCTTACTTGTTGTATGTATGCTTGTATGTATGTATGACTGCATTTATGTGTGTATGTTTGTATGTATGTATGTGTATATGCATGCATATATGCAAATAAATGTATGCATATATACACATATATTTTAATGTATGTATATATATATATATATATATATATATATATATATATATATATATATATATATATATATGACCAAGCTTACCACCAGCTGCGCTTTTAGATAAATCCCTTCTACTCGATTCTCATGAACCCAAGATAGTCTTAGGTATGTAATGGAGACGGCTGCTTTAACTATAGAAGAGGCGGCATCTTGATCAAAGGAAACGGCGGCCTTAATATTGGAGGAGGAGAAGGCTTGAACAAAGGAGGATTCGGCGGCTTGAGCAAAGGAGGATACGACTTTAATATTGGAGGAGGCAGATTCAACTATGGAGGAGACGGCAGCCTAAGCTAAGGAGGAGACTGCTTCGTCAAGAAATGAGGAGGCGGCTTCAAATTTAGAGGTGGCTGCATTAAATATGGCACTTGAAAAAACTGGTTCGTATTATAGTGTGTATGTTGAGAACCAATGCTCTATGTAATTATCACCAATTCAAGTAAAGTTTGTCTCCCAGCACTAATAGATGATTTTAAAATAATCGTCCGTTACAGGTGAGTTCGTAATTACAAATATATATTTATTTATTTAAAGCCAAGATATGGATATAAATACTAGATAAAATATAACTATAATAGCGCATATGGTAAAACGCTAAATATTTATACTATTAACCAGTATCGAGAGCCAAGTCTCTCAAATTCAATACTTGAAGCAGCTTAAAATATTCCTTAATAAGGGTCAAGTCATATCAACATCTTAGCCCTATATCACACGGGTACAGGGAAACAAGTTGCCAAAAACTTAATTCTAGCATTTTTCGTGGCTAAGTATATGCCCTATAAGAGCTATATGTCTGCTACGGTATTTAATCTTTGTCACACTCCAGTTAACTGTGCTTTCTTGTGGTTTTTAACTTTGATCGAAACTTTGATTGACACGCAATTGTGGGGCATCGTGTCCAATTAGCTGAATATAAGACGCGACAATGCGCTTGGCTTTGTCGTGGATCAAAACACGTTGTCAACCAACTGAATGACTGACTGCCTGAATGGCTGAATGACTGACTGATTGTCCGTCAGACATGGTTTGTCTTGCAGTTCAAAGCGTTAATTACTCAATTCAACTGTCTTTGGGCTAAAAGTTGGGCGAGACAACGCAATCGCTGACAACGTTGTCGTTGGGGTCAAAGGGCTGTCGAGAGAGAGGCAGCGGGTAGGGGGACAAAACACGGACAGCACAAAATTTATTACACCGCATAATTGCACAGCCAGAGCGCTTCTGAGGTGGAAGCCAGCTGGAGGCGTGGCAGCGGAGAGGATGGGGGTAGGGGTTAGCAAAGGAAGCGCCCGTTGTTGCATTTGCTAACAAATCGCTGAGAGCGGAAGCGAAGTCGTGTTACAAATGCGCGAACCAGAACAAGAAGAACAAGCAGCTGTACAAGCCAGCGAGTGCAACAGAGAGAGAGAAAGTGAGAGGGAGAGGGAGAGAACGAGCGAGAGCGAGACAGAGATAGGCGACGCGTGCTAGGACTGTGGGCCATGTCGGTTAGACCGCCAACTTTATGGCGTAATCTTTTAAAAGTAATCTACAAATCTGCCAGGCGCTCGCCGCAGGTCGTTTGCTTGTGACCCTACCCCCGCCCCTCCTCCTCTCCAGGCCCCTAACATACCCCATGTCTACCCTCTGTGGGTCACATATACATATATAATGTTTGGCTTTGACTCTGGGGCGCATTTTAATTGCGTGCCCCTGGTCTGACCCCCAACACCCGAAGAAACATCACTCAACTTACCGCCCGGTCGCCCAGATTCCTAACGCGGCAATGCAGCAGCGCCGCTTGCCCCACGGTTGCCGTGACCTCACGCCGCGAGGAGTTATCAAAATACGGCTGCGAGTAGGGGGTTTCCCAGTAGTGTGGAGGCACTTCGCTGATGACCAAGCTGCTTTCTATATACACATAGAGTAATAATAAAAAAAAAAAAACAAGAATAATAATTAAAAAAGTGGTAGACAATATGAAGCCAACGGCGCAATACTCTGTTCACAGTAAGAAAATTGTAATGCCTAAAGTAATATATTACAAATATTATCTCCAATCTACAAAAACGGAAAAGGGATTGATTTGATTTCCATTCGGTTGATGGTTCAATACCTGTAAGTTGCATAAGTTGTACCTGATTTTGAACGTGTTAGAGAACAGATTTTCGTTAATTGAAATATTATGTTTTGACTGGACGTTCGAGTTATTTGCTTCAGTTTAAGCCTTGGTTCACAGTTAGCAAATATTCGATAATCGGGCTTGAGTCATTTTCAGTCTTGCTTATAGAAGCCGTATAAGATCTTGCTTGGTGACTCCAAAACTGTTACGCTCGTAACTCTCAAACTATAATCAATTTAGATTTTTGCGTGTGCGATGGCGTGCGTGAGCCAAAAGTTTTTGGCTTTATATTTGAGAGAGAAAAAAATTGATAATCCAACAAAACATATTTCGTGACTCTATTACTTGGCTAAGGCAGCACTAGTGGGCGTGGCCAACACTTGTAAAAACTTTCCCTGACAACAATAAGCACTTACATAAAGAGTTATCATCATCATCTAGACGGAGGAGTAAGCCAATAAGCTCGATTTGTTTTGTGAATAGAGTATTGCAAATCAGCCAAGCATTTTGTGCTGCTGCGCCTCGTGTCGATTTAAATGCCCTGTCATTGGCATCTGAAGCCAGAAACTTACCAAATAACACCAGCAAGAGCCACAGTTGTGTTAGCCAAAGCACTTTCTGGGGGCAGGCCCAACTGTATTTGTTATCCCTCGACATAATTCACGTTGATCGATGAACTGGCAGCTGATTTTTTCTCGGCTTTATTGTACTTTCTCCTTGCTGTTGTTGTTGTTTCCAGTGGCCTCTGCCTCAACATAGAAGCTTAAGTCTGATAAAGTCTAGAAAAGAAAGTTAATGCGTAAAAATGCTCAGATTAAAAGTTGTAATGCGATAGGTATTTAAGAAAACTGTATAAACAGATGACGGGCTTCATCTAGCTGGGAAATAAAAGATTATGCTACCAATTATTTACCATTAATTATTTTATAATATTTATGAATATATTTTATAGTATAGGTTTAATATAATAATGAAGTAAACAGTCAACTTAAAACTATAAACATATATTATATTTAATTAATATATATTTTTTTAGTATATATTATTATCATATGACCTTTTTTCCTTTAATAAACAACCAACTGCAACCAACTTACTCAATAGACATTATATATATTGATTTATAATCATGAAATTTTGGCTAATTGGCAGTCCAAACCATTTTATTAGCTTTACCATAACAAATAGATAATATTTGTACTTTCACTAATGCATTTTCTATCTGCCTATCGAAATGACAATAATAACACCTGGTGGACACTACTATATACCTATATAATTTGAATACAGTCAATAGCCCAAGAGCCCTGGCTGTACTTTTTATCAATTGATCAGGGGCTAGACGAGCAGAGAATTAGAATTATGCAACAAGATAATCTTAAAAATTAAAAATTAAATTATATTTAAGTGCCTTTTAAGCAATTACATTTGATTAGCTGTAAGCTCATAATTTTGCTGCGTTGAAGGCCATAAAAATGAGTAGCAATAAACTTGAAGCAGCTCTGAAAAGTAGGCTAAATAAAAATTACAAATATGGGCTGTTCTAGATTTCATTCTCGATTTCATTTCGCTATGAAATTAATCAAAGTGAAACTGTTTTCAAGTTAAGGACATTTTTTCTGATACCCTGATAATGAAATTGAATGAAGTAGATAAAAATGTATTAAATTCACTAATTGTTAAAAAAAATAAAAAAAATAAAAATCTTAACCATAATCGAAACCCTAATTAATTTAAGTGAGCAATTGGGAAACACTATTAAAGCTTGCAAAAGCTCAACGAGTTAAGCAAAAGCTCTATGGAAACTCTTAAAGCTTCAGTTAGGCAGCTTTCAGCATTAAAGTCACAAATACTTAAAGTTTAAGCTTTTAAATCGCATTTCAACCCACTTACATAGTTCGACTTTCAAATCAAGTTGTCTTAAACTTATGACTTAAACATATTTTCGTGACGAGATTTTTTCTAGATTGTAATAGTAATCGAAAATGTTATACAAATTCCAACAATTTCTATACTCATACGCTGAATAAATGAGAAACTCTTGAGTAGCTGAGGAGCAGAGCCCAGTGCTTAATAGAATAATTTATTGTAATTACTATTTTTGGGGAGTTGCTCGGTTCAGCTACAGCCTTTAGATAAACGAGGCAGCTTTATCACCAAATAAGTGCTTATTTATACGCTTTAATACTTATTTCTCCAGCGGTCCAAGTACTCGTATTATTCGGTGAATTTGTTATAAATTACATTTACAATTTATGACGGCCACTTACGGCCGTAGCTCTTTCCCTCTATCATAGCCGAGACCAGAAAACCCGAAATATTTGTCCAGCTGCGTTGGGTGAGCGGAACAGAACAGAAAAATTCCATGAAAATACATTTAGCACGGGAAAGTGTTCATAATCCTGCGCCATTACTCAAAAATATTCATATATATATGTACATACAATATATATATATATATATTCGTTGTCTGTCCAATTAGCTGCGTGACTCGGGTCAAGGGGTTCGTGTGGCCCGCTATTTGTTTTGGTCAGTAGCACCCTCTATATGTGTGTGTGCAACTGTGTTTATTTGTTTGTGCCTCTGACCGCTGTCCCTTTTTGCATGAGCATTTTGCGCTGCTATTATAAAGAATTATCGCCCCGGGGCCCCAAACGTCATTTTTCCATGGAAATCAAACAAACAAATGCCAGGTCCTAACCAACACTTAGCTACATTTTTGAATAAAGCATTTTAAAACCGCATATTTGTCAAAGTCACAAGCAAAAGGGCGGGCTCTAGAATATGAGTTCCATATGGTAAAAACCATTTAGATGATTTGGACAGTAAGAGGTCCACTTAACACTAGTTGCCATCTGATTTCATATGATATTTTCCTTTTAGTTACTTATGATATTTTTTTTTTTAACATTCTCTTATGAAACTTTTCTTTAAAAAGTAGTCTTAAGTCAAAATAACCTGTAAGAGGCGTTCTCCAACCTCAATGTTATATTCGCTATTACACACGCTTTAATGGGCTCTATTCAACAAAAAAGTAGACTCTAGCTTTTGGTTTTCCTGGATTTCCTTTCATTATATTTCCTTTTATGCTCTTTTCGTATAATTTATATACCACTTATTACAATTTTTCTTAGTCTTTATTTTCCAATTGGATTTCGCATAGTCCAGTTCTATTACCGAAAAGAACTTTTAACTGTTGCCTCTGCTAGAGTCTTATATGATATATTCTCATAGCTAATATGTCCATCTTTTATATTTCCTATTCTTATATTCTCTTTTGTGATACCTCCTCTATCATGTCTTTTAGGATGTTACTTATTTTGATTATTCTTAGCCCTATCCTCTTGGTTTTGTATTTGCCAAAATTAAAAACCATCCATTCATATTTTCTAATTAGATTTCTCACTTACCAGTTCTTTACCTTACAGAACTTTTAGCTGCTGCCTCTGCTAGAGCCTTATATATATATATTCTTATAGCTAATATTTCTCTTTATTATATTTTCTTTTCTTGTATTTTCTTTTCGTGTATTTCCTTTTGTGATATATCCTATTTTGTTTAATATAATTAGTATGTTGCTAATTTTAGTTATCTTTAGCGCTTTGCTAAGCTATTTTCCAAAAACAGAACTCTTAACTGTTATCCCTACCAGTGTCTTATATGATATTTCCCTATAGATCATATGCAAAGTATGCTTTTACTTACCTCAAAGCACCTTTTCTATGTGTACTCCTCGCATTGCCTGTGTGCCGGCTTCATTTTGAGCCCAATTCGGAGTTCTATACTTTTTGCAGAGCTGATTTATTTTGACAATCGATTGCGCAATGCGGAATAATTAGTGGAGAGTCAACATTTATGTGTGCAAACATTTTTCGCTTCGATTGCCGCTCATTTGGGCTGCCATTGTTGCTTTCTCCGGTTTAACGTTTGTGTTTTTCTTTCTGTTTTTATTTTTTTATTGTTTTTCTTTATATATTTTCTCTGGCAATAACCTGGACTACCAAATATTTCCGTTTAGCACTCGACCAACGACAGTGAACGTGGTCACGAAGGGCGGGGGGAAACGGGGAGAAGCAGGGCGTCGAGGACAGCGACGACAGCGTTGCCTTTGTATTATTTTATTTGTATGTATATGTATGCATGGGCCCGTTAGGTACTGCTCTATAGGTATGCGATATAAGCACTACACACTTCGATACAATCACTCACTCACACACACAAACGCACACATAGGCGCGCGTGAGCTTCGCATTTTTGTGTATCCGCCTCGTACGTGAGCAACGTTCGTGTTGTTGTTGCTGTTGGTTTGACTGGGGATACAGTTATTAAATAGCCGTTGTTTTTCTTTATTTTCGTTTCTGCTTAAGCTGTTTTTTTATTTTTATATTAAATGTGGCACAATGTAAGTTTTCAATTGCAGCAACCGTGCGTACACGTGCATCCTAGCGGCAGGATTCACGTACTGGAACTGATTCATCAGGCAGCAGGCAGTCAACGCGTGTCGTCGTCTACCTTAGGCGAGAGCAGCACACAGCCGAATGCCACCCGAAGCGGCTCACTCAAAGTGCGCTCTCAAAAGCTCACAGCACAGTCGCAGCGAGAACGAAGCAGAGAGAGAGAGACAGAGAGTGAGAGAATAAGAGCGCGCGCGGCAGCATGAAACTTTAATTTGCGTTTTTTCTTTACATTTTTAATAAGCAGTAAAGTGGGCAAATTTTTTTCGCAATGCATTAAAGCTCGGCAAAGGGTTTGATTTTGTCGCAGGTAGTACAAAGCAACGGCCGCAGAGCCAAAGCTTAAGTTGAACGAAACGAAGCAGAGAATGCGACAGAGAGCGCATTGAAATAGAGAGTGTTCTGACAGTGGCTCTCACGTTAACTGGGTTATTAGCACAACCTGCCTCAACTCAACTCAACTCAATTCGTCGCGTCGCGTCTCGTCGCATCGGAACGCGGGCCCGAGCATAATGTGCTCAATAGTCACGTACAAATGAATATTCGCCATACACACGCCTTCGTTTTGGCATATTAATATAGTCGACATTTGGGGGCTTTGCATCGCACATGAATGATTTACGTTGGCCCACAGCAATGTGATTTTTACCGCAATATGTAGGTATGTTTGTAAGCATTGCCCAACACTGAGCACCGAACTTCCCCCTCCCCCCCTCTCACCACCACCACCACATTTGCATGCGACAAAAACAATTGAACAGACAGTTATAGGCCAATTTGAGTTTATGTACACGCGTCGCAGTCGTGAAAGATTTGTAAGGCCGCTCCACTAACTACCCCCTGTCCAATAAACACCTGTACATGCTGCTATTGCTGCTGGTTTCCATGGCCGACCGTGTCAAATGTTGCGTGTTATGGGCCGCAAATGCTGCTGTCGAAAGCGTATCCGTAACCTCACACACCCGCAATTGGCCCCCAAGCCCCGCGCAAAACATGGCCGGACAGCAGAGGGACGCGACGAGCGCCTGGCTTTTAGTCTAAGCTTCGGGGGTCGTTGTCGACGTCGCCGTCGACGTTAACGTCCGCGTCGGCGTCAGCGTTGGCGTCGGGGGGCATTTCAACGCGCGGCTTACAAGCTAATAAATAAAGTGCCAAAATGTTCGGTCAAGAGTGCTTGACTAGAAAAACGCTCGGTGCGCTGCTGAATGTAAATTCTGTGTGGGAACAATGTATAAATGCCAGAGTGCGACACCTAGCGGACAATTGGGGCACTCGAGCGCTTCAAGTTCACGATTCCCTTGACCAAATAATATAAGTTTATAAATTTATATTTTTATATATATATATAGCACAATGCTTTGTGGCACAATAAAAACTATTTTTGGCATTTTTGATTGTTGTGGCAGCTGCAGAAATACAAATTTATTTTTCATATAATGCGCTTCTGCACAAGGCAAGTGCTTTAGTTGCGGTAAAAAGTTTGAAAAGAAAAGCAAAAATTTATTTTTTAATAAATTTAAATTCAAATTTACGCATGCTTTGTTTGCTCTAAGCAGTGTTTAGTTTACACATCATTTTGGTTAAGCTTGCAAAATGTTAAATTTTCTAAAGCTAATCGTGTTTTAAGCTGCTGTTAATACCATCTCCTTTATATATATACATATATATATATATATATATATATATATATATATATATATATATATATATATATATACATGAAAGGAAAAGAAGGTATATATTCATCTAATGCAACAGCTTTTGCAGCAACAAACTTGCTTGATTAGGTTTATTTAGTTGGTATTTTTGTTATGATTGATAGATTTAAAGTTTTATAAAGTTTTATATCTGCCTTGACGCTTTCATAAGTTTCTCAGACTTCATATCATTTTAGAACTGTACAAACGTATTTATGTACATATGTGTGTATCTACGTGTTTATGTTTGTATGCTTTCCTCTTATGCCAGTCGCAGACCAAGTTTGCTTTCCTGCGCTGCGCTGCAAAATGAATGAAAAAAAACTAAACGTATTTTTGCATGAAGCCCTACTATGCGATTCTCATGAATTCGACTACGATCTACAGGTTTAAATGCTCTGATTGTGAGTGCTATATTAACAAGCTGTGTTAGCAATCTAAGAAACTTGGTTCTTGTATCTTGTATATGTGAATGTGTGGGGGTGTGTGTATGTATGCTTACATGTATATATGTTAAGTTTTAGCAAACGCAATTAAGAACTTTCCGCTGCGCTGCCAATTAAAAAGAAAGTATTTTTAAATGCCCTACTATGTGATTCTTATGAATTTCTAACTTGTCGATCACTTTTGTCTGCTTATTAGTATACATATATACTTATTTAAATGTCTATAAGAGTAAATCTTTAACCAATGCACACCTAAATACGATTTATTTATATGTTAGTAATTATATTTTCCAGCTAAAAGGATAATCTCCATCTAATTTCATATATTCTCGTAGTCAAGGTTTATTAAAGGTGAGGTTAAGGCTGAACAACTCAGCCCTCGCAGTCTATAGGCTGCTATTACTGCCGGGTATCTTAAATATATTAGCTGTACAGTGGTGCTTAAGCGTCTGTCATTGAGCGAATCAAATTAGTGGAGCAATCTATAGCTGCAACCCGCCCCGCTGCCGAGTAGGAAGTGACGCATTCCTTTAAAACCCATGAGAGATGCTATCTGCGCACCTTTTTGCCAGTATATTTATTGTTGCCAATTAATTTGTTAAAATTAGTAGAGCAGGCGCACGTCTCGAGGCACGAGGCTCATAGCTTGTGCCTCCAACCTGGCAGCCGGTAGTTTCAATTGTGCAATCATTGGCGGGCGGGCAGGGGGAATGGAGGGCATCTACTGCTTATCGATAAGCGAAGGCGCAAACGACGCGGCTCTAGGAGCAAATTGTTTGGCTCGTCTTTTGTATTGCGGGCAAAATGTATACCACGTACACGTATTTATCCATTGCTTAGGCGCCATATATTGCTACAGCTACTGCTCCAGATACTGTGGGCCCCTCGCCCAACCCCTCTGCGAACCCCCTGCAACCCCCTGCTGGTGCCGTTGCTGATGTTGCGCCTCTTGCGGCTGGCGCGTCTTGGGCCTTGCATGAATGCTAAATTAATTTCAAATGAATACAAATGGCTTTTCGCTTTTAAGACCGGGCCAGAAGCAAAGCACAGCACAGCAAATTTACACACGCACACCAAGCACACACACACACACACATACAGAGAGAGAGAAAGAAAAACGCGAGCGTTGTCTGTTTTACATTTCGCTCTGTTTTTCGCACAGGTTTCAACATTTGATATAACTCTTCGGCCCCGACGGCTGCTGACTCACTGGCTCAGCCTTTTTATGGGCCCGCATGTCGGCACGGCCACGTTTATCAGATGCACCGTTGTAAAATTTACAGCTAGGAACGGCACAACCGGACCCGTTAATTCAATTCAGCGTAACGCTGAAATTTGCTTGCGCCTATACGTCTAGAAGTACCCCACTCCCCTTCCTCCACCCACCAAATAACCCCTGTGTTGGCTACCCAAAAACCGACAACTGGCAATGGCTATTACCCAATAACTAGAAAACGCGGCTAATCGCGTGAATAGTTTTGGGGGCGCCATAATTGATGTTTACAGCTAAGCGAATGGGACTCAAAGTGTTAGATGGGTGGGGGTTGGGCGTTGGGCGTTGGGGGTTGGCAGGGGGGTGTGCGTCGCTCACATTTCGTGAATTACCATTTCGTTGCCTACTTTTTGGGGCACCTGTCCGCTCGCTGCTGCTGCTGCTGTTGCTGCTGCTATTGTTGTCGAAGCGGGACTTGGAGTTGAGGATTAGGGGTTGGGGGTCTAAGGACTGGCGACCAGAAGTTGCTTTCAACGATGCCCTGATTTAATGCATTTCATTGAGCGATAGCAATGGGCGGCGGCCACTCAGTCACTTTGCGTTCATTATTCAATTTGAGGTGGATTTAGATGTGCAACCGATTGGGGCATCAGCCTCGGCCACAGCGGTTGCCACCATGCTTATCGATGGGTGTGCATTACGTGCTATACAAACACTCGAAAAAAGTTGAGATATAGAATGTAGAGTATACTATGGAACATAGAACATAGAACATAGAACATAGAACATAGAACATAGAACATAGAACATAGAACATAGAACATAGAACATAGAACATAGAACATAGAACATAGAACATAGAACATAGAACATAGAACATAGAACATAGAACATAGAACATAGAACATAGAACATAGAACATAGAACATAGAACATAGAACATAGAACATAGAACATAGAACATAGAACATAGAACATAGAACATAGAACATAGAACATAGAACATAGAACATAGAACATAGAACATAGAACATAGAACATAGAACATAGAACATAGAACATAGAACATAGAACATAGAACATAGAACATAGAACATAGAACATAGAACATAGAACATAGAACATAGAACATAGAACATAGAACATAGAACATAGAACATAGAACATAGAACATAGAACATAGAACATAGAACATAGAACATAGAACATAGAACATAGAACATAGAACATAGAACATAGAACATAGAACATAGAACATAGAACATAGAACATAGAACATAGAACATAGAACATAGAACATAGAACATAGAACATAGAACATAGAACATAGAACATAGAACATAGAACATAGAACATAGAACATAGAACATAGAACATAGAACATAGAACATAGAACATAGAACATAGAACATAGAACATAGAACATAGAACATAGAACATAGAACATAGAACATAGAACATAGAACATAGAACATAGAACATAGAAGTCAACCTATTTGTCAACCAATTTTTAGCTCAGTGCATAAGCTCTTATTGGAGGTGTTTAGAGACTTTTAACTAGCTTCAAAACCATATCAAAGAGCATAGCTAACTTGCACCCTTTGACCTTTAGCATACAAATCAAGAATTCCCTTTTATATATATCTTAAAATGTCACCCATACGCACAGGTGTGTTTGTGTACGTGTGTGAGTGTGTGCGTCGCATCAACATCGCATCGCATCGCATCAGCTGCCATTTAACTCACCTTCAGTTAGTCTGGATGCTGCCTCAAGGCTGTTGAAATGCTGTCAAGCACTTGGTAAGGCTCATGTTTTTCTATCGATTTTCATGTCTGATTTTCTAGGACTACCCAATTTGATTTACATGCAAAAGTCGAGCCCGTCGAGCTAATGCCAGCAATTCATTAGGGAAAATATTTCCTTGTCGAGGCCAAATAGAATCAGCACTTGCCATCCCCGTCGATAACGACGGCTCAATGTAAATTTCCAATCGCAGCGGAACGAAGTGTATTAAAAAGCACTTTCAGTTTTATTGCAGCTAGTGCTTAGCCATGGATGAGGGCAGCATTCAATCATTTCAATTATTTTGTATTGGCTATAAAAAGCTTTCAAACAAAGTACTACAAAGTTAAATGAGGTTGAATCCGATGCTTTCACGCTGTCAAGCTGATATCTTCGCAATTTATAACCTGCCACTGTCTCTCCATTTAAATTTCATATTTTATTGTTTGCTAGAAGAGTGCAGCCTGCCAGGTAATGCATGCAGTTGTGCTTACTCTTCTCCCTCTCTATCGCTCCCACTCTCTCTCTCTCTCTTTCTCTCCACCTCTCTCCCTCCCTTTCGTATTAAAACGCTCAAAAGAGAGAGTGCGCCTTTGTGTCTGCTTTGTGTCGCATCCTTAACATTTCACTGGCAGCTGCAAAAGTTTTCTTTGCATAAGCTTGACTTATTTCAAGGCCTTTGCAGCGGGTGCCACAAATTCTTAAGGTCTATAGCCTTGAATATTTATTAGACTTAAAATAATAGGACATTCAGCTTGCGAATTGCGAGTTTTCATATAAAGACTACTTTATTTCAGTTATTTATTCCTTCGCTCAGTTCTGCTGATAAGCTTTGCCTCCTCCATATTTTTGTCCCACTTGTCGACATAGTTGTTGTTATGCATATGTCATTAGGCGTCTGATTTATTTAAAATGTTTTTGCAACATCCTTTAACGATTATTTGATTTGTTAACGGCCCTCTTACTGTGGCTCACAAACTACTTAAATGTCACATGGTCAGTTAAACTTTACTATTGCCTTTCCGCTTAATAATGATTTATGTTATGGCCAAAACAAAGAAATCTGCATATAAGGCATGCATATATAATAATTAATGGAATATGCATGTGCCATGCGCGTGTGTGTCATATAAATATTTACATACATATATATCCCTTCGACTTTGTAGCATTCGTATCCTTTTTCCACTTGAGCTTAACTGTCCAACACTGAATTGAATTCCCCGCACAGGCTCCCGCACTCTCCCCCCGCTGCCCATTCACCCCGCGGGAGCATTTACATAGAGCACACACATACGACGTATGGGCCAAAAGGACTTTTTGTCTGCGTCTCCTTTTAGACTTGGACATTAAGCATCTGATATGCATCAAATATAACTCAATTGCCGGACTACTTGGCTCTTTGGAGCTGAATAACCAGGAAATACTTTCGACTTAGGCCAAACTTAGGCCATTGGTTGCTTTTGGCACCCCTTTTTCCCTTTAGCTGTTTGTGCCAGTTCCTCCTCCGGCTCCAGCTTCTGCTCCTGCTTTCCCTATCTCTCAATCTGCATCTATATTTATATGTGCTCTTTCGCTGTGGTATACCACACTCTCATCCTGACATTTTCCATTCATTTTCGCAAGTGGCTTCGGATTTACTTTTTATACCCTGTGAACATGTGATTCACTTGGAATGGTATATGGTTGTTAAGCAGGCAGTTTCATCTCCCAAACTATATAGTTAATATATTTTTTGCTATGATATAGTCATAACCTTTTATATATTAACCCGTGCAAGAGTTTATCACAAATTATAATATGTAGTTATTTATTCTTATTAAATATAATTAATTTCTTCTTTCTTTCGGCTGCATACAAGATATTTTTCCTACAGTTTTTTTCACACACTCGAAAATAATTACAACATATTTAAAAACAAAATTTGAAGCTTAAAGTCTGCTAGTCTCTCGCATATAATCTATATATATTTCTTTTTATATTCATATAAGTACAGAAGTAGTACATTCTCTATTCATAAAATAAGCGAGTAGTTAAGCCACTTTCCAACTGATTATAGGGCATCTGTTCGTCGAGCACGCACACCATTCTCACTTGTTCTATTGGCATTCCGGTGTCGCTTACCGAAACTCTGCTCTCAAACACAAACAAATGCTGCGTTTTGTTTATTTACATAAGCATACATATATGTTTGTAGCATATATACTTAAGTTTATATACATATATATATTGTATATATATGTACTATATACGACTGTCTGTCGCTTGAAGATATTTGGCTAAAGGCTTTTAGGGCCAGCTCGCCGTTAGTTGGCGCTTCAAGCGAACATAAAAATGCCCTTAAAAGCCGGCACAGAGACTGAAGACACAAAACAAGAAAGTGGACACAAATAAAATATAAAAAAAAAAACATAATACAAACCATCAAGAAAAACGAAGCAAATATAAAACTTATACCAAAAAGGGATTGACGGATATAAATGGTGATATGACCTTAGGTCATTTGTATAAAATTAAGTTGAGCAACATAAAAACCAGCCCACAAACAAAATAACAATAACAAAAATAACAGAAAAAAAAAACAAAATCTCAGCAAATAAAAACAAAATACAAAACAGAACAAAAACTAAATAGCTAACAAGGGGAAGTCTCCCAGTTTTTGTGCTCTACGGTTTAATCAAAGTCTTCAAATCGATTTATAATAAAAAGGAATACTGAAAACCCGCAGCCGCGCAGAGGCTAACTGTAAGAGCTAACTAAAAAGCCCACTCGAATATCCTTGACGCGCTTTTCATTTGGCCGCGTTCATCTTTAATAAATTTTTATGCCGTATGCTAATAAAGATTTTCTGTCGTGCCCCAGGCCATTTGCCACGGCCAAAGCAAAGCTTCTGGTTCTGCTCTGGCTCTCGTCCTACCTCTAGGAAGGCGGAGGGGCAGAGGAGGGGCACCCATTTTAATATCCAGCCACGTATGTCATGGCACAAAACCATTAAGCACAAAAAGCAAAGTAAAATGCTAGAGCTGAATGCAGGAGCGAAACAACATAGAAAAGGAAGAAAATATATATACAAACACAGATACATACACATACATATATAGAAAAGATGTAGAGGAAGCAGCGGAAAAAGCAGGAAAAAAATTATGCCCCAGACGCCGCTGAATTTTAAATGAGCCTTTATGGGCTTCATTTCAGCGTGTAAATTATCTCATTTGTCAGCAATTGCGCTGTGCGTGTGTTAGTGCATATATGTGTGACTCTCTGTGTGTGTGTGTTTGTGTGTGCGTAGCTCAAGTGCTCGCCCAGACGGCCATGCCCCACCGCCCGCATTCATATGCGACATGTAGTCAGCCATTTGTAAAATGATTCAATGGCGTCTCCTGACATTTAATGAGATAAGCGCACGCTTTCTGCGATAAGATTATGTTTTGCCCCCGCAAAGACCAACCGTTGCGTATCAACATGCCATTGCCAGTATTGAATGCAAGTACAGTGAATCCTTTAAGAACGAACAGCTCCTTACAGCGCACAACTCCTTGGAGCAATGAATTTGCTGCTGCTAAATTTTGTGGCCAACTTTTGAAACAAGAAATTTATAAACAGCCGTTGCCAATATGGAGTACACGTACAGTGAAACCTTTAAGAACGAACAGCTCAGCGCAGCGCACAACTCCTTGTGACAATTAATTTGCTTCGGCCCAATTTTGTTGACAACTTTTGCCCCAAAATGCTTATTTTCTTTACAAAAACATCTTAAAAACAGTCATTACCCGTTTTAAATGCAAGTACAGTGAAGTCACTACAAACGATCGAACAGCTTCTCAGAACGTACAACCCCTTCAGACTTTCAACTAACTTCGGCTCAATTGTGCTCCCACCTTTTGTCCAAAATATCTTCTTTTAATTATAACGAGAAAGAAAGGCTATCTTCGGCACGCCGAAGATCTAATACCATTGCAGGCCCAACCTTTTCATAATGCTTATAGTGCTTTGCTCGTATCTAAGAAGCACAGGGAAAATAGTTAATGCCGAGTTTGGTCAAGATATCTTGATAAACAAAATGTTTTTTCATACAAAAACTCAATTTTCGACCGATCGTTCCTATCGCAGCTATATGATATAGTGGTCCGATCTTAATAGGATTTTGCATATATATGAGGAGTAAAGTAAAACTAATAAATGCCGAGCTTGGTCAAAATATCTTGATAAACAAAATATTTTTTCATACAATAACTTAATTTCCGACCGATCATTCCTATGGCAGCTATATGATATAGTGCTATCCAGCTGGTTTTCACATATGTGCTGCGTGCAACAGAAAGACGGACTTCTGAAAAATTTCATTAAGATAGCTTTAAAACTGAGAGACTAGTTCGCATAGAAACAGACAGACGGACAGATGGACATGGCTCTATCGACTCGGCTGTTGATGCTGATCAAGAATATATATACTTTATGGGGTCGGAGATGTCTCCTTCTATGCGTTACACATTTCACGACAAAATTATAATACCTTCTGAAAGGGTATAAAAATCTTTTGCCGGGCAAAGCAAATTTTTGCAAACAAAATAAATACATTTGGACTTAAATATGTGCATCGAATTTATAAACAGTCCAAAATGTGAATTTTTGTTTGAAATCAAGTAAAATAATTACCTATTATTCTATAATTTTCTTCTATTAATTACACTTAGAGAAAAATTCTACCACGCAATTCCGACTGAAATCAAGCACAAACTTTGTCAAAATTGAGAATATTCTTAAGCTGAAAGAACTTTATCAAAAATTTTTCTTAAATTTTATTTTCTATAATTTCTATTTGTTAAGCGGGCAGCTTCCTAGCAGATCCCAGAAGTGCGTGTCCACAGATATACAGATATACAACTATGTATGTATATATACATATGCATATATAAATATCTGTATACTATATACAACCACACATATCCACATATCATCTGCAGCAATTGGCCCACACGCAATTCCGAGCATAATCGCACATCGGAATGCGCTTACGCCTTGGAATCCGCTTGTTGGATGCGCTGAGGGCTTCTCATAAATGAAATGCAAACAAATCTGTAACATCGCAATAAGCCCCTAGAACCAAACCAAATACAAACCGCAACGAAGGGGACGGAAATATACTTATACGCACATTTAAGTTGTCACAAAGAGATTTGGCAGTTGGGGTCTGTTTGGCCAATATTTGGTTAAAATTTGGTCGGCGCGACAATGTGTTTATCAGCCAGATTTTATTTACTTGAACTGCGACCCTTGTCTAACCTAAGCCAAAAAAAACGTTTGCTGATTAGTTAGTTGAAGATGTTTTAATTTGAAGAAAGTATTAAATATGTTTGCACAGAATACCCCATGAATATTAACACTTAAATGAGACAACATATTGATTATCTTATATTTAGCTTAAGTATCCTATTAAATTATGTTACACAATAGAAAAAAAATGGGTTCCTGAAAATTACTTTTTGTAACTAAAGGCAAGGTAGAAATTGGTTTGGCAAACAATTCCTGCATGTCTAGAGCATCTTTGTTGCACATTGCCACTAATTTACAGCATGATAAAATGCTATTAGACAATAAAATGCAATGAAAATAAATTCACTTAACTCTTCTTCATATCTGAAAATATTTCCTTTGTTAACTTTTTTCTCTTTTATACAGCAGTCAACCGTGAAATAACTCTTTAGAAATTCGCCTGGTTTTCTATGGGAAAAAACTGTTGGTTGACTGCCTCATAAAAATGGCAAAATGTTTGTAGCTCAAGCTACCAATTAGTACTTGAAAATTTTAATGTATGTTTGTATAAATGTGTTTTGTTATTTTTATTTCAATTTAATTTTTTATTTTCGTTGGTTTCATTTTATTCTAGCAAACTTGGCCATGTTTGCGTTTTCTGTGGACAAACTCGCCTGGACGTCGACATGAATAGCATACATAACTATATGTATATATATGTATATATATATATATATATATACATATGCCTGTGTGTGTGTGTGTGTGTGTGTGTGTGTGTGTGTGTGTGTTTGTGTTTGTGTGTGTGTGTGTGTGTGTGTGCGTGTGTGTGTGTGCATAACAAAAGTAGCGAAGTTCTGGGCAACCGGGCGCCGTACCCACCTTTTGACAAGGGCATAATTAAAGCATAACAGGAGTAACAGCAACGCCCCGTAAACGTGCCCAAAACAGGCTCCACCAAAAAATAAACCCCCCTTGCCAGGCAACGTTACAGTTCCTAGCCAAGGCGCTGCGGATCAGGGCGCGGCGGCGAGAGGGAGGCGGGATAGCGGATAGAAAAGTCGTGGCGAGGCAAGGCAGGGCGCACATAAAAGCGAAACCCACTACATGGGGTGAAAACAGGTTGTTACTTCCTTGCAAACAAGGTTCCGTTACCGTTATGCCGTTACATATGCATGTGTGTGTGTGTGTGTGTGTGTGTGTATGTGTTTGTGTGTGTCTGTAGCTGGCGTATAAAAGAAAAGCACGTTATTGCCAATTTAACTTACATTGTGCATGTGTCTTTAAACAAAGATTTATGTACCCACTTGCATGCATACTCATAGCTACCCAAGTATAATATATACAAAGTGTGTTATTGTTGTTGTTGTGTGTGAGTGTATGTGTATGTGTGGGCGTGGGTCAGGTGTGCGCGTAATAACTTGCTATAGATATGTGTGGCGGTTGCTACGTGCCGTGCTGCCACTTAAATCAGCATAATGATATGCACTTATTGTTGTGGCAAATTTGTTAGCGGATATGCTGAGAGAAGCGGCAGCCCAGGAGGACCGCACCACCCACCACACAGCACCGCAAAGGCCTGTCGCTGTCGATTTCTTCATTTGCCTAATACGAGTCGACGCCATCATTAATCTAAAATATGGCTAAGACACACGCACACATATACGCACAACCACTAACACAGAGAGACGTCTAACGATGTGCATGTAATTATGCTCAACCACACACGCATTTACTCACTCACTCACACTCATTCGCTCTCGCATTTGCGTAAGCCTTGTTAATCGTGACAAAAGCTTATTGCGGTTTATTTGGGCTACTTGTTTCACATGCGGCGTCAATGTCGCTGCCGGCAAAAAGAAGAATCACACATATATACATATATGCTGGCATGTAATACAGTTATATGGCCAAGCATATGTGAGTGCTTGTCTGGCCGCGACTGGTCTCACTGGCAGCGCGCGTCACTTGCACACACATAATAAACATTTTAAACATTATATTCGTGTTTAGCAGCAGCTTCTTGCCTGCTAGTTGTTTTCGTTGTTGTTGTTGCTGCCAGAAGCATGCGTGTGTGTGGGTGAGCGTGTGTTAGCTTCGAGCAAAATTTACGGGTTTTAACGAATAATGGCGCTTGTGGGAAATGAACGTTTTGTGTTCGCTTCTGCTTGTCATCGCATCGCGCCGAACACTCGCAACGCATTCCGAACACACACAGCATTCACCACTTTATCAGCATTTTACTTTGGCTCTTATTACCACCCACACTCAGTACATTAGGGCACACACTCAAACTTACACACAAACACACACGCACACACGTGCACAAGCACGCTTCTATGAGTTTTGCGAGTCTCTAAGGAAATTAAAAAAACAACTAAAACAAATTAACAATGTAATGACAAAGTCTTATATGGCCCACATATACATACATAAATAAACATATATGTTTCATACATAAACAAGCTGCGGCTTCTTGAAAACAGACACTCACACCCACACACTCTCTCCAACACACACACACAGCAGCCAGCCTGCTAATAAGGTATCGAGCATTCATCCCGAAAAAAAATTGAATTACCTACAATGGGGCCGCCCTGTGCTCTTGGGACCACCCACAGCACAATGACTATGTTAAGTATACAACACGGATTCGAGCAATTCGCAATGCTCGCAATGGCAAACGCTTTTAATGATGATCGATTTGGGTAAACAATGGAATTTCCGCATTCAAATTTTATTGCCAGCAATCAGTGGCGTACTTTCCGGTTGCTCGCCTTCACAATAAGTGCGTAATGTTAAATACAACAACACATTTATTTACCAAAATTGCATTAATCTATCAAGTGTGCCGCCCTTTTGCTGTTTAGCTAGCTAATTTTCAATAGAAATTGAATGATTGTTATTGTCAGATCATATGTGTGTAGGTGTGCAGCCACCCCTATAAAAAATGAGTACTTTTAACCTATAAAAAAAAGAGTACTTTTAAAAAAATAACGATATAATTAACTTGAGGCACCCTTTAAAGCGCTGAGCCAAATGCCAAACAGCTGTTTTCAGTCAATACCAATTTTTGGTATATTTTTGAGGTATTTTTGGCAAAACAAGGAAACGGTCACACTTCCTCACAATTGTAAACAAGTGTAGAGTGTTGCCAGACTATCGAATACTGCCATAACACAAATACCACAGATTTGTAATTAAAGAAATAACTAATTGTGTATGTTTGTGCTCAGTTTATGTGCGAAATAATTGGCTGCCAGCTGTGCAGCAATTACATGTTCTAACTGATGTGCAGCAGCAGGAAAAACAGAGCGAGCAGCCGCGACACAAGCATTCCAATGCACTTTCTCTCCATGGTGTAAAACCAGTCTTGCGGCTTTTTGTTGCTGTTCTTGTTGTTGTTGTTGTTTTTGACATCTATTCGATATCAATAGAAAAATACAGGCCAAATACGTTGCCGCGTTTGTGTGTTGTGTTGTTAGCAGACTACTAAGCACCTGTGTGCCACAACAGCAACAACAACAACGAAAATCAAGCACGCTGATTGCTGTCTTTAGCCGTCTTTATTGGCCAGTCACATCTTGCCCACTCTTGAGTGCGTTTCTCGATACTCTCGCGCTTTAAGAATTCATAATTTGCATAAATTTTTGCTATATGCATAGCCCTGGCCGAGCATGTTTCTCCAATTGAGTCATTACGCCACGGAATTTTGTGCTAAAAGTAAGTTTGTCAGTCCACCCAAAAAAAATTAAAGAAGAAAAATGTTCTAAATCCGCTTTCACATTAGGCCACACATAACCATATATATCCTATATATATATATATATATATATATATATATATATATATATATATATTGTTTTTATATACACAAACAAGATGTCTTCAATTGAGGAGAAAGTGCGCAGCATATTGAACGCCAAAGATCTGGGCGATATAACAGCAGAACTATGCGATTTCTCGCTGAAAGAGCAGTTTGCCACGGCCGAGGCGCAAGGCGTGCAGCCATCGGCGACGGCCGACTTTGTGCCCCAGGTCGGGCAGACGATCAACTATATTGTGGCCTGTGTGCTGTTCAATGAGCACGACGAGCTACTCATGATCGAGGAGGCCAAGCCCAGCTGTGCAGGTGAGTCAACCAAGTTATTTGGCAAAGTGAAATGAAATATGATTTGTTTTTCTTTTCATAAGGCAAATGGTATCTGCCGGCAGGTCGCATGGAAAAGGGCGAGTCGATCACAGAGGCAGCGGCACGTGAGCTGTTCGAGGAGACAGGCCTCAATGGCGAACTGACCACGTTGCTGGCCGTGGAATCGGCCGGTGGCTCCTGGTTTCGCTTTGTGCTAACGGGTCGCATTACGGGCGGACGGCTTAAAACGCCCGCCGATGCGGACTCGGAGTCAATACAAGCTCTGTGGCTGCGCAATCCCAAAGAGGTGCCGCTGCGTGCCAACGACATACTGAGCATCATTGAAATCGGACGCGCCTATCATCAGCACCAGAAGCAGACACAGCAGCAGCCGAATGTGCCACACCAACCACAGTGGCATGGCAATGTGCTGCCCACACGTCATCCGCACAAGCGCAACTATATGCGTGTGCTTGCCGTGGCGCGAAAACGTGCCAGCAACTCGATGAACATACTCATCAGCGAGAAGAATACGCATCATTTTCCGACCGTCGAACTGCATCCGAATCGCAGCCTGCACTCGACATTGCGTAAATTTATGATTGAAATATTTGGCGCCGAGCTGCCGCAGCATCGGCCACACGGCCTGCTCAGCGTGGAGCATGCAACAAGCAGCGAAGAGTGCACCGATGGCATCTGCCTGAATCTGCTGGTGGCTTTTAGGCCGCCGCTTGAGGAGATTTCGCTAATTGGCAAATGCATTTGGCAGGAGCTCAGCCCGCCGCTAGACGAGACGCTGGCCCGCATACTCAGCAGCAAACATGCGTCCATTCCACTGAACGTGGTACGATAACTGCTTATCGGACTAGTTCTAGCCTAATCTCTCTATCCAATGGTGCAAGCTCATATATATATATATAACCTTTAATTAGATAATACCAATGGCCACTCATTTACACAAATGAGACAGTCGAGTCTGTGTTTGACTTGGACTCCTATCTTTTAAATTAAATGTGAAACATTTTACTCGAGCTATTTAATTTGATTTGATTTTGATTTTCTTTAATCTTAGCTCTTGGTTAGCAACTGTTTTAGTTTCGAGCCTGGGCAAAGTTTCTGAAAATCAAACGTTTCTCAGTTGTACACTAAATTTTATTGGCTATTTACAGTTCGTTGCGAAGTGATCTGACGCAATTTATATATGTTCATGCAGAATTAACTTTATGTCTGGTTTGGGTGTGGGTGTGCGTGTGTGTGTGTGTGTGTATCCAGTATTGTTATAGTTGACTAGGTCAAATTAGCATGCACGACGTTTACTAACACTTAACCATAAATTTATCCCTTCCATATCCTGTTAAATATATCCATAAAGGAGTCGTAGATCATGAACGTAATCGCCACATCCAGGCACACGCGTCCCAGACGCGGCACCGTGCCCTTGTAGAATGCCGCCAGGCCCTCGTTCTTAAATATTTGCATTGCACAATCCGCCGTACTCTTGTACTTGGCTGCCTCAAGGCCCTGCATACGGGTCTTAACCACATCCAAGGGTGTGTTGCCAAACACGGATGCGGCTCCCGCAATGGCACCAAACAAACCCACCAACAACTTGGGCACCGGCTTCTTATGATCACCGCCCTGCAGAGAAGAGAATTAAAGGTGGGTACTATATTTAAATCTGTTATTTGACATTTTAGAGATAAAACTAGGTTGAAATGCTTTCGAACACATAAAAATCGCGATCCGGATTAAAAAAAATTATTGAAAGTGTAAAATCTGGGAAAAAGTTAAGATTAGATCAAAGATTAAAGATAAAATCAGATTGAAATTTTTTCCACTATAAAAATTTAAAATGTAGGATGAAGTTAAGACTAGAAAACCCTATAAGTCAGAACTTTTAATATCTGGAGATAGAAAATAAGTTCAATAATGCGTTTTATGCTAATACAAATTTTTTAAATTCTAAATTTTTACAGAAAATTAATTTAAAAAACCTAGAAATAAGAAAATAATTTCTTTCAAGTTTTCAAAAAAAATTACTGATGAAAAAATTACTGATAATATCAACTCTGGGATGAAGTTAAGAATTAGAAAGCCCTATAAGTAAAAACAATTAATATTTAGAACTAGAAAATGATTTCAATATTGCGTTTTATGCTATCATAAAATTGAATCAAATTTTTAAAATTCTAAATTTTCAAAAAATTACTTTAAAAAACCTCAAAAAGAAAGCTAAGTTGCTGTCATAAAATACTAGAATTGTGTTTTTCAATTATTAAATGCAAATTGAGATCACATAATTATGAAAATTATTGTCCTGTAAATTAGAAATCTTAGAAAGGTGGGTCAAACAAACCTTGGAATTTTAGAGGTAAAAATGTGACAAATGTGTAATAAATCAAATCAATCTTTCTGTCAACAGCGATTTAAAAGTATAATTCATATGGAATACAGATCTCAAGTAGTAAGTTACCTTATACAGATCCTTCAACGATTCCATGACAAAGAAGCGTATGGCCTGATTGGAACCCTGCTTCATGATGGTTGCCGAGAGGCCCTTGTAGATGCCGCTGATGCCCTCCGTTTTGATAATTTCCCGGACGCCATGGGCAAAGCCCTTGAACTTGGGATTCGCACTGCGCTGATCGTTGATAAACTTCACCTTAATTGTTTCCATGGGCGTGACCGCAATGATGGCCTCACACACACCAGCCCCCAGGCCGCATAACAGCTTGCCTGAGCCGCTAAGCTGGCCCTGAGAGTCGACGAAGTTGGAGCGCAGGAATTCAAAGGCACCAAATCTGCAACGGGTTAAAAGCGCTTAGCCTGGCATCAGCTACGAGCTCGAGTGGAAACTCACCTGGTTGCCGACTTGGGTATGCTGCCGTAGATGAGCACGCTGAGGCCTCGGTAGAGTCCGAAAAAGCCGCGTTGCTGGACCGTCTTCTTCACGCAATCCACAATGCCATTGTAGCGTTTATTGGCGCCCTTCTCGTCCAGCTGCAGTTGCGTCTTCACGTATTCGGTGGGATAGGTTATGCAGATTTCAATGCCGCCGGTTATGCCGCCGGCAATGATACCCTTCAATCCCTTGGAGCCACCACCGGGCGCCGCGGCAGCGCCGCTGTTTATCATCCAGGGGCGTGCATGGAAGGGGCTCATAAACGTGGACAGTCTTTGGCGATCCATGTCAAGCTCTGACCTAGCATAACCGTGAAGTTCGGAGAATAAGAACGCGATTAAGCTATTGTAATACATGGTTTTTGCAGTGGTCATAGGTGTTATGTGCTTATACAAAATAAAAACCAATTCAAAAATTCATCTACAACAAATTTTGAAGAGCACAGTGTTTGTTTGAACTAAATTTAGATAGAATAAAAAATCCATTTCAAGGGGAGTTTCTTGTCAAAATGGGCAAGTTCCGAGTATGCAGGAGGTGTGTAGGGGGAGGCTATAAATACATTCGGAAAACAAGTTCTGGAGGTAACATTATCATTGGATGCATAGAACATGCAAGAAATGGACCATTTATGCCCGAACAAAACTGTAACTGTGACTTTCAAGCTGTGACTTTTTAGGAATTATTGACGCTAATAAATTTGTCTTGATATATGAAAGTTATTATCTAATGCACCTATAAAACAAGTAAGAGGTTCTAGTCAGGAGCTCCCGACTTGGGGATACCCTGAAACCTCTTCTTCCAACATCAAATGCATATATATATTCTATTTTAGAAGCTATATGTCAAGTTTGGTGACTCTAGCTCTTATTATTTACCAAAATTGCCGAAAAAACAGGATAACGATATCGATTTTTATCGATTGCTTGGAAACGGAGTAAGTTATCCATTATCGGAAACAAAAAAAACGATCTGCGCAGGCACTAGGAGCACCTACATCTAAAATTTCAAGTCTCTAGCTCTTATAGGTTCTGAGATCCTTGCGTTCATATATACGGACAGACGGACGGAAGGACAGACAGACGGACATGGCTAGATCGACTCGGCTATTGGTGCTGATCAAGAATATATATACTTCATGGGGTCGGAGTTGCTTCCTTCTGCCTGTTATATACATTTGGATTTTGCACAAATACAATATATCCTTATACGTATTTCTAATGGGTTCAGGGTATAATTAACTGAGCAGCTCCTTAACTGTATCACACACATGTGAATACTTCAAAAAACTGTTATCCAAAGTTTAGAATCTCCAGATTGAATAAATAACGTTCATCCCGTAGGTATTTCACGAAACCAATATACCCCTTTCTCATATATTCCAAGAACTTTGTTAAGGTTAGGTTTATAGCTAATCAATAACGTCTGCTTGTTTCGTGACAATTCTTGATTTTATCGCGACGTTTTTCACCTTGAAATCAAAGTTCAACATTGAAAACTATGTTGTATAAGACGTCGGAGCTAATACATAATGAATAGAAATGTGTCTATACGAGTCTGTCAAATGCTTTTGAAACATCTGCAACTGATTGCGATTACTTAAGATCGTATTAGAGTGATTCGAAACGAAACGGATGGAAAAGGGAATGTCAGAAGAATTCGCTTTTTGAGCTTTTTGCACTTGACAATTTTTTTTCTTGTTATATAATTTTTGCTGTCACATAATAAATTATGGAATCTATAGCAATTATTTTGCATGTTCAGGAATTTCGCTCAATATTTATAACAATTAAACAAACTCAAACATTGCCGATAAAGATAAACAAAGTTTTATGATAACTTTTCGTTGGAAATGAGCGCACGCACACATATACACGCACGCACGCAATACCAATTCCAGTAAGCTTCTAGTTGGAGAGCTGCCGCCGCTATTCGATCGGCATTTCTGATTGAATAAAACAGTGCACTTATTCTAAGCCTGTTGCTTCAATTCAACTTACTTAATTATAATTGTGTAAATGCAATATTCGAACTGCCTTGGCACTGGAACTCTTTGGTTGTTTCTATATGAGCTGATTGGAATGCGACGGCGACGCGTTCGCGGCTAAGGCAGCGACTCAACTGCCTTCATGCTATGGAAAAAACAAATTCCATTTTCCAATCACAAGAGAAAGCTACAAAAATTCAAATAAGCAGCACATTTGTAAACAAGCAGACACAAACCAACTGCTGCTGCTCACTGGCGATCAAGCGCCAAAGCGAGAGCGCGAGCGAGCTTGAGAGGAAGAGCGTGCCGACGCGACGGCGGAGAGCTAAATTAACGGCGATGGCGTGATACTAGATTTTTTCGTTTATGACGACGCGGCAGAAAAAAAGATTTGCGCCTCTTAATGAGCAAAACCAGTTTTGCCAAACTTACCAGAGCTTTTTCAACTGGAAAAGCTCGCCCTTGCGCTAAAAAAACGGAGAGTAGACAGAAATGACTTTTTTTAAGTGCTTAAATAAGCGCGCAGTAAACAGCCGCAAAGTAGACAACAGTTTTTTCGTTTTAGCTTTGCAGCGATTACACAATGCAAGCACGCACACACAGGCACGTGTACGTGTGATATGCTGTTGTTGTTGATTAACTCAAGTCATGCACCGTTATTTATCTTTCGCCCACGAATCGATATAACTGTTATCAGTTTATAGCACATAATGTATGAGTGTTTAATTTTTTTTATTATTTACCATACTTCTTATTTAATCAGCAGACATGTGGATGATACTATACTCTATACTAGAACCGGCAAACTGTAACTGTTAGCGCAACCAAATGCCGTAAGGTTAGTCACTGTTGCCTCCCATAACTGAACTGCGCATGACTCACCCACACAAACAAAGCTGTTCATGTGCTGACATCAACAGTTACAGTGACGCCAGGAATTGCGTAGGAGCCGCATTACTTTTTACTATGGGTAAAAGCTGTGTCGAATAACTCGAGATTTCTGCAATATGCTAAAAAACACATAAACGAATTGAATTTGTTCCCATGTAAACCTGATATAATATCAAGCAAAGCCGCCGACATACAATACTTCGACCCTGAACAAAAGCCAACTTTGTATTATCGGATACAATTCGAATATCAGCATACAG
Source organism: Drosophila novamexicana (assembly GCF_003285875.2). Taxonomy (NCBI): domain Eukaryota; kingdom Metazoa; phylum Arthropoda; class Insecta; order Diptera; family Drosophilidae; genus Drosophila; species Drosophila novamexicana. Next base: position 422,001 of record NW_020824864.1, on the reverse strand, counting down.
CACGTGTGGTAAGGGCCCGCTCAAGTACCCCAGGTTCGATTCCATTACCATATAAATCAGATCTTAGCTTAGCAGTTGTGCAGTATAATTAGGAAGACATAGATTATGTGAATTAAATCCTATTCAAATGAAATTGCTTTAAATTAACCTTAAATCCTGATGTTTACCATTTACAAGATCCATTTAAAAAACTTGAAACTTAAAGCGAAATATTAATTTTATTCAAATGCATTTTGAAATTTTTCACATGTCATTTACATGCATATATTGCATATATGCATGTGTTTATAAATAAACATTAGAATTAAAGTGCAGTTCTTTTCATATTTTTGTTTGGTTTTTATGGTTTTTAATAACATTATGTCACTAAGCTGGGAATTAGTTCGTAATGCAAATTTAGTTTAGACAGTTGATAATTCAGTCATGTTTTGCAGCCGAAACAGATGCTCAGACTGCCTTGTAGACGCGCACGCTCTTCACGCTGCCAATGGTAAGGGTCTGTAAAAGAGAGAGATTAAAAGAGACAGAGAGAGAGAGTTAGGATCGAAAGTACAGTCAGAGTCTGGCTGAACTTACGGTAATCAGTTCACTGTCGGTGAACTCGCGCACAATGGTCGAGGGCTTGTCGCCCTTCTGCTCCTGTGTCAGCTTGTTCCCATCGAGGGTGATGACACTCTTGACCTTGCGACCATCCAGAGTCTCCTCATCGAACTCCTCGCCCAGTTTAAAGCTAATGGCAGAGGTCTTGAATGTGGACGTGGTGGTCAGTGTGTAGGTGTCACCCTCCAAGGTAACCTCCACAGTGGGGCTGACAGTGTTGCCCATTTTGCGCAGTACCATGCCAACGCCTACAAAATTAGGAAATTTCAGAATGAATATACATATATTTTATATAAAAAACTGATATGCGTAAGTTAGTTTCAAATAGCTGGATATACTAGCTCTACATAATATACACTAGTGGCTAAAAAAGTTGCGAGTTCGAATCTTGGGTTTCTTGGTTCGGGTTTATAGTATAGTTAGTCAACGACAGTTCAAAAAGCTTAGCTGTGTCCTATAATAATATGAATCTGTACAAATATACATTCCAAGAGCCTGAAGAATCGGGCAATTACTAATTGAATTACCCAGTCAAAGTTGAAGACCCACACAAAATGCAAATCATATTGTATTTAATTGAAATAATAAAGCTAAATTATGAAGTTGCCAGCAAATAACCCGGGCCAGACCAGACCGAAAGTCATGCTCAAGGTTAACAATACGGGCCCAGGGGATATACCGGGGCAGACGGACGCACAGCCTCCGGTACTTATCAATTGGTCAGCCTAAATATAGCAAAACTGTACGAGCAACGTAAAATGCAAGCGACCTTATCGCAATGCACAAGAGCATATAGTATACATGATATTGATATACATATAAAAGGCACACACATGTATACATACATATGCAAATACGTATGCAAACTCTACAAAGAGAGAGAGAGAGAGAGAGAGAGAGAGAAAGAACTGTGCCTTTTGACTATCCATCAGCACAGACAAATCAATTATGTTCAATTATGTATTTGTCCAATTTTAAAAGTGGACAACCTTTTGGTCTCAAGTGTTTTATGGTTCGGTAAGTTCCCATCGCCTCCTATCTATAGATAATTTGTGGGAACCTTTACAACTGTGCATAATCAATGAAAAACTTTTGTATATCGCTTCTTTGGACTGGAATAGATTAGAAAAGAGTTCGCAAAAAAAAAATCGCACTAATTGTTGCCATACAGCAACATATTGATAAGGTGCAAAGTGCAAAAAAAAAAATACCTAATCTCAAAACTAAATTATCATTGAGCTGCATATATGTATGTAGCTATAATGTTTATCATTTGTACTATATACTTTGGGTACACCGTTCAATCAGATAAATACAAGTATTATTGACGTGTCTCAACAATCATTTTCGAGAGTTATTTTCTTTAAAAAGCCGGTAATTCAAACCTCTTCAAAGTGTCGTTCGACGTTGAAAAACGAGATCTCGTTTGTGATTTGAGTTTTCCTCCAACCACAAAAGACCGCAGAAAATAACAAAATAACCGAGTCACATAATGCGTATCGAATCGGATTACCAATTTCTCCCCCAACTTGGACTCAGACTAGACTAAACAGAACAAAGTTCGGCGGGTTTCTAAATAAATGACTGGATGACTGGGCGCACGTTTCTTTTTTTAAATTAAGCACGATTGATTAATACTACATTTGCGGTGCAAAAACGAAAGCTTTAACAAATATATATCTAATGGAAAAATTACGACTTTTGGACGGTGATTTATGGAAAAAATAGGATTTTAACGGTTCGTTGAAAATATCTATACCTTCATCTATCAATTTAAACTGTTAGTTATCTACTTTTGTACTCTTTAGCGATGGGAATTCGCAATTCCCCTGCTAGTGGGATATATAATCTTTTTTTCCAGAACAGAGTATACAATATACAAAGAAATGCACAGACGTGCATGCACTTATGGAATAGTATAGTATAATGTTGTAATTAACAATTCAGGTGGTCGTCAGTAATAGAAAACCTTCATTGAGTAAAGTACACACTTAATTTTAATTAGTTTTTAAGTTTATTGCCCCCCATTACCCATTACCCATTACCTCCTGCCCGATAAGCAGTTTATGACTTTTATGCGCTTTGCACCTGATTCGTCGGGTAACTCTGCCAAAAAGTGGAGCAGCGCATAAAACTGTAGAAAAACTAATATGTTTTTGCAACCACGTTTTTCATTCTCAGTGATTCTCCCCATCTTCTTTCTCTTGCACATCTGCACAGAGCGAATTTTTTTTTGCCGGCCGGCTAGCGGCTTTTTTTCTGCTGTGTTTTTTCGGCTTCTTTCTCACGCTCTTGCTTGCTCACTCCACTTTCTCGGCCACACGTGTCATTAACTACGTAATACTATTTGCAATATTACAGTACTTAACTGTTAATAAAATCCTAGCTAATCACTTACCCAGCTCCTTCATGTACTCATCGAAGTTCTCGGACTTGTCCAGCTTGTATTTCTTGCCAATGAAAGATGCCATTTTGCTGCGTAACGCGATTACTTGGTTGAGGTACACGAGAATCAGACCACCACTGCTGAAAGCTCGCGCAAGCGGCTCACTTTTATTCACGCGGCCGGCATTGCCAGATCTAAAAACACCGAATGAAAGCTTCCTTTGAGTTAGTTGAGAGCGTGAACGTGAGCTTGCGCTGGGATACATGATGGCAACACACTTAAGGCGTTATCGATGTGAGTACATCAATTAAATTACAAATAAAGGTGGATACTTACGTTTTCTTTTACCGTAAACAGATAAATATTGCTTAAAGACAAAACAATGATGAATGTGTCATATTTATATACTTGGGGGTGCGTATTGTTATAGACTATCGACACTATGACGAACATCGATAACTGTATAAGCTTTGACCGTTATATGCATTATACACGAGGATTTATGGACATTAAGATATATCTAAATCAATATTAACTTTAATATAAATAAGTAATAATCTATAAACAAAAACAACTTTGTGCTCGAGTAAAGTTTCCATGATTGAATCTTTTTTGCGCACGTTACTAAGCAGCACTACGATATATATATATATATATCTGCCACATACACACTTCAAACCCCACCCAGCTTGACTTGATCAATTGCTTGCACTTTAATTGATTCAAACGCGCCGTCGGTATAACTGTCATAAGTATATCACGAATCATATGCTGTGAGAATTGCAAGTTCAAGTGGAATCTGTTGCTGTGAAAATCTTCTACATATGTATATACTTGTTCTGCAAAATACCCATTGTGGGTCAACGGCAATATCCACAGCAATAAAACTTTACGTGTTTTTCTAAGAACACTTTCAAGTGTATCATGAATGTGCTCGAATTTGGCAAATTGTGCAAATAATCTAATCAAGCATTCAAATACATTAAAGGCAGTCGAATGCAATTCCACAAAGACTATGTATGACACGCTAGCCGTGTCTACCAATTTATATTTCATTGCTTTCTTATCTTATTAATCCAATTAACGTCTTCAGCATTCGTCCATTGCAGTTTACGTTTACTTATCTTGCGTTTCACAAAGATAAACATGTTTATAGCATGATATGCAAGAAAATATTTAAATTCAGGATGAACACAACATTCTATTTTCATTAAGTTTCATTAAGTTATCAGCATTGCTAAGATAAGGTTCGCTTTAATGTGTTAATTTAAAAAAAAAGTTTTAAATTTATTTTCAACTTGTTTATATTTATTTTCCTGCATCAATTGACTTTCAACGCCAGTGTGGCCATAGCTGTTGAGTGAAAACAATCCCGAAACTTAACTGCTTTTCTCTTAGCCCAGTTCTACACCAATTTGTATAACAAAGCAGTGCAGCAGACGAATGATCATTAGCCATATGCACTTAAAGCGTAAAAATACATTTTACGCCCAATTTAAGTTGAATATATTTATTTATTAAATAAATAAACATCCCATTTTATGTTACATGCAGTCAATTTTCCTTAACCCTGTTTGTTTTTTTTTTATCTGATTATCTGATTATGGCAAGTGTACATGGCTTATTAAAATATGCAAGTGTCAATCATTTGAGTGAATATGCCGGCCGGTATTAAAGCTTATCGAAAAGTTATTAAACAAAACAGCAAAGTCAACAAACATGATTGTCAACATTTGGAGAGCGTATGCATTCGTGCTGATCAGCTAAAATCTCTACAGCGTAGAGTCTACACAGCCAGTGAGCGCGCGGGAAGATCTGTGAGCGCAAGCTTGATGGAGTGCGAAGAGCAAACAGTCGTTTAATTACACTAAAACAACGGTAGTCGGTTGAGTTGTACGTTAGAAAGAGTTCGTTCCTCGGACCGTGAGCAATGAATGAACGCGCGCAGCAAATATAAATCTACACAGTGTTAAGAATTTTCGATAAGTGAAACTAAAAAAAAGCACAAAAAGAAAAATTCATTATCTATCTGTCTACACGCATATATATATACATACATATGTATGTATGTACATAAAAGTGATGAAATCCAGCTATCGGACTTGTACACATTCAAGGCGCGCCTACCGAAAATATTGTGAATCAGTTTAAGGCTATTTATGATATAAGAACAGCATCTGATAGACAAGAGGAGAACAAAACAAAGCTATCAGTATGCTCGTTGGAACGTTTTCATAATACCCTATCAAATGTTCGGATATGGTATGAGTGGAAAATTTTGAATGCCAATGTTTCTATGCATCACATAAGGCAAAGCGCTATTAAAAACTAAATAAATTATACTAACGACAAGCGCGTGTCTGCAATGCCTGCTGTTGGGTGCTAATCAAGTCGAAAAAAAAGTCACCAAATCTTTAAAAAAACTGAAGAAAAAAAAATTATAGAAAAAATAAGTTTAAAAATAACTTTAGAAAGCATCATAAGTGAAAAATATTTCTAGAACAATTAAAGTAAAACGCAAGAGAGCAAAATGCAATCACTGAAGGCCGATGAGCTGGAGGAGAATCCCGTAGAGCGCGCCAACTGCTTGTCGGAGCTGATGTTCTGGTAAGTCGTATACCCCACGATTCAAACCGTTAGCTATAGGGTTGACAGCGTGACAACTGCCTCGAGTTCGTTATCATTGTATTCAATGGGTCGTTTAATTTACATAGTTAGCGCGTCAGAGCTGGGCTCCGGCTGTTGAGCACCCCAAGCGTGAGCAATACAAATATATCCACATATGTATGTCATGTACGCACATATTTGCGTGAAGTATTTCAAGTTATTCAATTGGCTGTCACTTAAGGCAACTTTAATATCGTCTGTCAGCCATAGCCGTGGCTATGGGCTAATAAAAACTGATCACCATAAAAATATGTAATTGAATTTGGCATAGCTTGATAGCAACATTAAACCGATACGACTTTGTCTAATGACTTGCTGAAGATATATATAAATGAGTTTCATAAAAACTGTTATCTTCCAAGGTGCTAATAGATCCCTATGTCAATACACTAAGCAACAAAAATTTGGTTGGACTTTGGAAAATAACAACTGTTGCTGTTTTTTTTACGTGACTCGGCAAATACCCAGTATTTTCCTAACATCACCAGCTTAAGCTATTAACGATACTTGCAATAACATTCTGTAAAGTCATTGTTAATATTCTGTACAACCGGAGATGCCGACTTTGGAATTATGTATAGAGTATCTCCTAGTCGGGCCAGCTCTTGACTAGAGCTCTTTCGCTTGTCTTTACCTATCTTTACTAACAATTAAAATGTATGCATGCAACTTATCTATATACGCTTTATATCTCTGCTGTCTCCATGAAGCTTTGCTATGCCCGTTTTGTTAAAGGGTCGACAAAAGACACTGGAACAAACGGATCTTTATAGACCACTCAAAAAGCACAAGTCAGGTGAGTAACGCCACAAGATATCATATCACAACACTGTATATTAATACTGATAATATTATCTATAGATACACTTGGCGACCGCCTTTCTTCGGCCTGGGATGAGGAAGTTGCACGCAGATCGGCGCAAAATCTTCCACCTCGCTTGCGCCGCGTGGTAATCCGCGTCTTTGGTTGGCATCTGTTCGTGACAGGCTTATTGCTGGCCGCTCAGGAATTTCTCACCAAGTAAGTAGCTTGTCAAAGACCGAATATCATTCGTTTTTAAATTATAACCACTCTCAGAGTAACGCAACCCATTTGCCTCTTTGGTATGATGGCCTACTTCGCGGGCGACGATACAGATTTAACCAAGGCACAGCTCTACGCAGCGGGTCTCATGGCGGGCTCTGTGTTCACTGTCGTATTTGGGCATCCGTATATGCTCAGTCTCCTGCATCTGGGCATGAAAATGCGCGTTGCCCTCTGCAGCTTGATCTATCGCAAGGCTCTACGGCTAAACCGTACCGCATTGGGTGACACCACCATCGGGCAGGTGGTGAATCTGCTGTCGAATGATGTTGGTCGCTTCGATAGTGTACTGATTAATTTACATTACCTCTGGCTGGCGCCACTGGAGCTTATCGTTGTCACTTATTTTATGTATGAGCAGGTGAGTGGGGCTAAAGGGGATTTAAGATTATTCTTTTAATGTCTTTGTTTTTTTTTCTTTATTTAGATAGGAATTTCGGCGCTGTTTGGTGTCGCTGTTATGTTGCTCTTCCTGCCCCTGCAAGCCTATCTGGGCAAGAAGACCTCGGTATTACGCCTGCGTACGGCCCTGCGCACAGATGAACGTGTCCGAATGATGAACGAGATCATTTCGGGCATTCAGGTGATCAAGATGTATGCCTGGGAAAAGCCATTTGGCAAACTTATTGAGATCACGCGCTGCCGCGAAATGATATGCATCAAACAGGTCAACTATATACGTGGTATTCTCATATCGTTTGCCATGTTTCTTTCCCGCGTGTTCACGTTCTCCAGTCTAGTGGGCTATGTGCTGCTGGGAAACATCTTGACGGCCGAAAAAGCCTTCTATATCACCGCCTACTACAACATACTACGACGCACGGTGACTATGTTTTTTCCCCAAGGCATCGGACAGTTTGCGGAACTTTTGGTGTCCATAAGACGTCTGCAGACTTTTATGCATCGGGAGGAGACGCAGATCCAAGACAAATCGATTGATGTCGCAACCTCTGCCCCTGTTATTGATAAGGAGAATGGCACTCTTATCAAAAACGCCAATGGTGATGTGCCAAAGGTCAATGGGAATCTAGAAACTCTAGTTGAATTCAGTCAATTCAATGCCAAGTGGGATAGTAAGGCGGCGGAAAACACCCTGGAGAATATAAATCTGAAACTTGGTCGCCGACAGCTCGTGGCGGTGATCGGACCCGTCGGAGCAGGAAAATCCAGTTTAATTCAATCCATACTCGGTGAGCTGCCCGGTGAAAAAGGTAGCCTTAAAGTCAATGGCAATTTCTCCTATGCCGCTCAAGAGCCTTGGCTCTTCACTGGAACTGTTCGTGAAAACATATTGTTTGGGTTAACCTTGGACAAACATCGCTATCGCACAGTGGTTAAGAAGTGTGCTTTAGAACGCGACTTTGAACTTCTTCCGCAGGGAGATAAGACGATCGTTGGTGAAAGGGGCGCTTCTCTTTCGGGCGGACAGAAGGCGCGCATTAGCCTGGCAAGAGCTGTGTATCGTAGGGCGGACATTTACCTGCTGGATGATCCACTCAGTGCTGTGGATACGCACGTGGGTCGTCATCTGTTTGACCAGTGCATGAGAGGGTATCTAAAAAGCGAGCTGGTCATATTGGTAACACATCAGCTGCAGTTTCTGGAGCATGCCGACCTCCTTATTATCATGGACAAAGGCAAAATCAGTGCAATGGGAACCTATACCACAATGCGGCGCAGTGGACTGGACTTTGCACAGCTCTTAACGGATCCCAACAAGACCGATGAAGCAGCCAATGATCATGAGAGCGAGGCTGGTGATATTTGGGACCGTCTGAGCTTGGCCTCACGCAGCAGACGTGGCAGTAGAACAAACAAATCAAACCAACCTTCGCGCAATGAAAGTTTTAGCTCCTTGAGCTCCCTTACCGATTCTATTGCCCAGGACGCAGCCATGGCACCGCAAGAGACGCGTGTCGAGGGCAAGATCAGTCTGGGTCTATACAAGGAATACTTCACAGCTGGCACCGGCTGGCTAATGATATCTTTTATGGTGTTCCTTTGCTTGGGAACACAAATTGTGGGTTCCTCAGCTGATGTTTTTCTCTCCTATTGGTAATATATAATCCTTCTACATAAGACGATCGTACTAATGTTTCGTAATTTCAGGGTTGACAAGAACAAAAACGCCGCGGAAAGAGACTCGGATCCCATCGATATTTACTACTTTACCGCCCTTAACATAGCCGTCATCGTATTCACCCTCGTCAGGACCATGCTCTTCTATAGGCTGGCCATGCGCAGCTCCACAAAGCTCCATAATGCCATGTTTCGGGGCATTACCAGAGCGGCAATGTACTTTTTTAACACAAACCCTTCAGGTCGGATATTAAATCGCTTCTCAAAGGATCTGGGGCAAATAGATGAACTTCTGCCTTCCGTCATGCTGGACGTGGTTCAAGTGTTTTTGACACTGATAGGCATAATTGTTGTTATCTGTATAACCAATCCTTATTATCTCATCCTAACTCTTGCTCTGGGGATCGTCTTCTATTATATTCGAGAATTTTACTTAAAGACCTCGAGAGATGTTAAGCGATTGGAGGCAGTTGCTAGATCTCCGATCTATTCCCACCTCAGTGCTTCACTCAATGGGCTCCCTACGATTAGAGCCATGGGAGCTCAGAAGGCGCTTATTGCCGAGTTCGATAACCTGCAGGATCTGCACAGCTCCGGCTACTACACTTTTCTGTCTACAAATCGAGCATTTGGCTACTACCTGGATTGCTTCTGCACATTGTACATCGTGATAATTATACTTAACTACTTCATCAACCCTCCCGAAAACTCTGGTGAGGTGGGATTAGCCATTACACAAGCCATGGGCATGACTGGAATGGTTCAGTGGGGCATGCGACAATCTGCGGAGCTAGAGAACACCATGACAGCAGTGGAACGTGTCGTTGAGTATGATGAGATCGAGCCTGAAGGCGAATATGAGTCCCAACCGAGCAAAAAGCCGCCAATCACATGGCCAGAGCAGGGCAAAATTGTGGCTGATGATCTCAGTCTTCGGTATTTCCCCGATCCACAATCCAAGTATGTGCTCAAGTCTCTCAACTTCGAGATCAAGCCCATGGAAAAGGTGGGCATTGTGGGTCGCACGGGTGCAGGCAAGTCCTCGCTCATCAACGCCCTCTTCCGCCTCTCCTACAACGATGGTTCCATCATAATCGATAGTCGTGACACCAGCGAACTGGGACTTCACGACCTGCGCAGCAAAATTTCTATCATACCTCAGGAGCCGGTGCTCTTCTCGGGTAGCATGCGCTACAATCTGGATCCTTTCGAGGAGTACAGTGATGCCAAGCTATGGGATGCACTGGAGGAAGTCAAGCTGAAGCCTGTCATCAGCGAGCTTCCAAGTGGACTACAGAGCAAGATTTCAGAGGGCGGCACCAACTTTAGTGTGGGTCAGCGTCAGTTGGTGTGTCTGGCTCGCGCTATTCTTCGCGAGAATCGTATCCTGGTAATGGACGAAGCCACAGCCAATGTGGATCCACAGACAGATGCGCTTATTCAGGCGACAATAAGGAATAAGTTCAGGGAGTGCACAGTGCTGACGATAGCCCATCGGCTAAACACGATTATGGACTCGGACAAGGTCTTAGTTATGGATGCTGGCCAACTGGTGGAATTTGGCTCACCCTACGAGTTGTTGACAGAATGTGAGACGAAAATCTTTCACAGTATGGTCATGGAGACGGGTCAGAGCAGCTTCGATAGTCTGCTAAAGGTAGCTGAAAAGGTAATTGGTCATTCCTATGATTAAAATGCCATGTGGTAATACATCTTATTAAATTTCAGGCATATATGGAATCACAGAAATCAAAAACTGTCTAAAATCCAATGAATATTCCGAAATCATTAAAATATATTCTCATTGACTAGCTTTGAGCATACGTCTCATAGAAATTATACTGCTTATAAGTGATTGTTTTTGTATGTGCTACTTAAAGTATTATTTCTACAAACTTTAGAATGTAATGCTACAGTAAAACTAAGATTAAATAAATGTTATAAGCTACAGATTTCACAATATGTGGAAATGGCATCTGAGCATAACATTGCAGAATAACTGTCAATGAGAGAAGTAACAAAGCAGTTCACATTTAAATAACGCACAAAGCAGTTGATAAATTTACCAAGCTTTTTTGAGGTTTTTCAGATTTAATAATATATACTACTTAGTTACTAATAATAGGCGCCACGTTTATCTTATGCGACAGTGTCGAGCGTTTCAGACTCCAATAGACGTGTTGTACGATAAGGCTCATAGTTGAAGTCCAAGGCGTCGGAGAGAGTAAAAGCTGTGCTCACCGCAAGCAGTTCACATAAAATGCGGTAATCGATTAGCTGTATATTAGAACGAATTCCGCGGCCGTAGAACAAACACTTTTACTCTTAATGAAAATAAATTAATCCTAAAATAGGTTTGTTTTTTTATTTGACGATTTAAATACATTATAAAATGCAGATTTATCTGTAAAAATACAATATAAACTGTTTGCTCTTAGATACTTAAGTAGATTAGAGATCATAACAATAGTAATATCAGTGATATTTTCAGCATCTAAAGCACAGTGGAATTTCCCCAGATTTAAAACCACGTTTTGTGATCGTAACATTATAAGAATTAAAATAAATACTTAACTAATTAACACATAATTGTATGTAAATAACTATAGTGAATTAATTTATATTAGAATTTACAATGCCACACATAAGAGCTGATCTACCGGAGAATCCGAGAGAGTATATCAATCCATTGTCAGAGCTCATGTTCTGGTGAGTCCAATTGTGCACAGTGAATTGGTCTGTTGATGAGTCAATAATAGTTTTTGACTATTTAAATTCCATATCGACACACAAGTGTGTAATACACCTCAATAAATATGACTCAAGGCTAGCTAAGGCTTCCCAGCGTTGTGTCAAATTAATTCTAATCAGATTATATACAAAGTCTTTATTTTTCGATAACTTATCAGACTTAATAGCCCAACACTTGACCACACTCCCACCAACCTTTTTTAAAAAAGTGTGACGTATTTGAAGTACATTTTGTATTTGACGCGTTGTTGATTAGACAACGTTTATTATTGTGTAGTTTATTTGCAGCTTAGATCATGAATGAAACAAAATATCATTACATTACTTATTCGAGTCAAGAAAAGCTAGCAGCTTTGTCTTTCGCATGCTGTTTAAGGGCCACAAAAAGACCCTGAAACAATCCGATTTATATCGGCCGCTGAAAGAGCACAACTTGGGTGTTATATAAAATTAAATTTGAAAGTTAAATTTTAAAGTAAATAGCTTTCAAGCTAATCATCAGATGTCCTTGCAGATCGCTTGAGCGCCGCTTGGGATAAGGAACTACTTCAGAGATCAGCTCAAAGGAAACCACCTCGCTTGGGGCTCGTTGTGGTCCGCTCCTTCGGCTGGCATCTATTGTAAAGGGTTTGCTATTGGGCCCCAAAGAATTTCTTACCAAGTAAGTGACAGTTCACAAGACGCCCAAGATCAATTGCTTAAAGTGTAACTTCTTCTAGGGTTACCCAGCCAATTTGCCTCTTTGGTGTTATGGTCTACTTTTCGGGCAAGAATTCTGATCCAATTAAGGGCTAGTTATACGCGGTGGCCCTTATATCAGCTTCTGTATTCTCCGTGGTCACAGGACATCCCTGTATGCTGGGCATCTGCGCGTAGCTCTGTGCAGCATGTTCTATCGGAAGGCATTGAGTTTGAGTCATACAGCTTTGGGTGATACATCGATAGGCCAGGTGTTGAATCTGCTGTCCAACGATATGAAATGTTTCGATTGTGTCCTGTCCAATATACATTTTTAATGGCTAGGCCCCCTTAATAGTAACCTATTTTATGTTTGAAAAGGTAAACTGAAGATTGAACTAAGATTATTTACAATAACTTCCTACTAATGTCCCACTGCAAATTAACGCCGCCTGCTTCTTTGGCGTAACTCTGATGCTGCTTTACATGCCCTTTCCTGGCACGAAGGACCGCAACGTTGCGCCTGCTCACGGCTCTGCGCACGGACGAGTGCATCCGAATGATGAACGACATCTTATCGGCCATCCAAATGATCAAGATGTAGGAGTGGGAGAAGCCATTTGTTAAACTTGTGGAGCTTACGCGTTGCAATGAAATGATGTTCCTTTGTCAGCCTGTTGGATAGGCCTTCTTTATCACCGCCTACTATAGCTTACTGCTGTGAACAGTAACCAGTTTCATTCCGATTAGCATTTCTTAATCAATGGAGCTTCAAATAAGCATTAAACGAATCGAGACATTTATGAATGGGGAGGAAACGCAGCTCAAGGATGGCTAGACGAAACAAAAGTAGTGAAGAATCCCTTGTCGAATTCAGTCAATTTCATACTAAGTGGGACACCAGCTCGACAGAGAACACCGTGGACAATATCAATTTGAAATTCGAAGTCGGTGAAAAAGGTAGCCTTGAAGTCAATGGCAAATTCTCCTATGCCGCTCAAGAACCTTGGCTCTTCACTGGAACTGTTTGGGTTAATATTGGTCAATCATCGCTATCGCACAGTGGTTAAGAAGTGTGCTTTAGAACGCGACTTTGAACTTCTTCCGCAGGGAGATAAGACGATCGTTGGTGAAAGGGGCGCTTCTCTTTCGGGCGGACAGAAGGCGCGCATTAGCCTGGCAAGAGCTGTGTATCGTAGGGCGGACATTTACCTGCTGGATGATCCACTCAGTGCTGTGGATACGCACGTGGGTCGTCATCTGTTTGACCAGTGCATGAGAGGGTATCTAAAAAGCGAGCTGGTCATATTGGTAACACATCAGCTGCAGTTTCTGGAGCATGCCGACCTCCTTATTATCATGGACAAAGGCAAAATCAGTGCAATGGGAACCTATACCACAATGCGGCGCAGTGGACTGGACTTTGCACAGCTCTTAACGGATCCCAACAAGACCGATGAAGCAGCCAATGATCATGAGAGCGAGGCTGGTGATATTTGGGACCGTCTGAGCTTGGCCTCAAATCAAACCAACCTTCGCGCAATGAAAGTTTCAGCTCCTTGAGCTCCCTTACCGATTCTATTGCCCAGGACGCAGCCATGGCACCGCAAGAGACGAGTGTCGAGGGCAAGATCAGTCTGGGTCTATACAAGGAATACTTCACAGCAAGGAATACTTCGAGCAAAAATGATATATTTTATGGTGTTCCTTTCAGCTGAATCCTGTCATCAGCGAGCTTCCAAGTGGACTACAGAGGAAGATTTCAGAGGGCGGCACCAACTTTAGTGTGGGTCAACGTCAGTTGGTGTGTCTGGCTCGCGCTATTCTTCGCGAGAATCGTATCCTGGTAATGGACGAAGCCACAGCCAATGTGGATCCACAGACAGATGCGCTTATTCAGGCGACAATAAGGAATAACTTCAGGGAGTGCACAGTGCTGACGATAGCTCATCGCCTAAACACGATTATGGACTCGGACAAGGTCTTAGTTATGGATACTGGCCAAATGGTGGAATTTGTCTCACCCTACGAGTTGCTGACAGAATGACGAAAATCTTTCACAGTATGGTCATGGAGACGGGTCAGAGTAGTTTCGGAAGTCTGCTAAAAGTTGCGAAGAAGGTAAGTTATCCACTTTACGAGCGTCAATATTCAAAAAGGTAATTTTTTAATTACTTTAACAGACACATTTGGCATCACAGAATCTAAGAACTTCTTAGAAAGAATTGAAATGTTTAATTAAAAAATACTATAAAGTGCATTTTGTATGTCCGAGTATTGACAAATTTATTTCAGTATTCTGATTTCCTAACCACGCTACAACAAAGCAGTTCAATAAAATATACACAAAATAACTAGCAAAGCAGTTCAAAGTGGCATACGCAAAAACTGAGTATGCAAATTAAAAATGTATTTACATAGAAAATTGTATGTTCATCTTAATTTTATTAGATTATCTTATCAGCCAGCTAATAAGAGAATGAATTAAATGATACGTTTTACATAAACTGGAAAGCGCGCAATAAAAGCACACGCGTACAAGAGAGTAAAAGTCGCAGAGAGCAAAAAGCGTCCGCAACAGTTGTCTGTTCCCATAAAAGGGACCAGCTTGTCAGCTGTGATTTAGAACGTGTTCGTCAGCCGGAGAGTGAACAGCTGTGCGTGAATAGAGACCGGAGAAATTCGATAAATAGTGTCTTAAAAAATAATTAAATATACATATGTATACAGTTATCTGAAAAATGTTTTGCGTGATATAATTCATTATATGTATAAGAAGTGTGTTAGTTTCGTAGAGTTCTTCAGATTTACTAATTATATTAAAATCGTCTATCATATAGCGGCACCATCTCTGGCACAAACAACCTGCACAGTGGAATATTTTCGTAATTTTAAAAAGCAAATTCCACAGAACTGAGTTGCACACGCACCAAACCTCGAGTGCTGAGAAAATCAAATCAAAACAAGGGTATATAAACTATATAAATATATATACATATACAAAGAATATCGAAGCGAATAATTAAATGTGTGATTTGTTGTAATTCAACACTTATAGGCTTGTACACAAGTGTAAAGTGTATTTGGTTTACTTGTCGGCGTAAATAAATAAGACAAAACCAATATGCAATCAGTTAAAGCAGATGAGCTACCAGAAAATCCGCGCGAACGGAGCAACCCATTTTCGGAACTTATGCTCTGGTGAGTCTGCAATTTCACCAGCCTAGTGATTTTTGTGGCGTTAGATATAATATTGACAATTATGACAATACATTTTTTGGACCCACCGAATATCATTTAATCATTAACAGAACAATATGATTGAGCATGATATACCATTATCTTATCTTTCAGAGTGTTAAAATATACAAATAAGTGTTGTAGTAAAATGTTGAGGTATCTAGTATGTAAATACAACATAAAACAACTGCACGTAAGTGTGAATCTGCAAATATAGTCCACATTCAGATACCCTGTACTCATATATGATTGATGTATGTACATACATATATAAAACTTTTGATTTTCTGCACTGATATTGTGCACAAACTGCGATGTGATTGGCACATATTTTCGTTAACTATGAATACAACACACATTTTGTATATTATATAAAATATATAAGTTATCTTTTGTAGTTAGTTGCTTGGCCTCCATCAAATTTAAATATGTTTTTTTCTACTTGACACCATATAATATTAACTTTATCTTTATTTATGCGTGCATCATGGCATCGTAAAGCTTTGTCTTTCCGGTATTATTCAAGGGCCGTACGAAAACTCTGGAGCAACCAGATCTATACCGGCCGCTTAAAGAGCACAAATCAGGTAAGGCATGCCATAAGATAATAAATAAGGTGTTAAGATAAAGATAAATGAAATTTATAACATTCAATGACTGGCATTTACCTTAAATTCTTTCAAACCGTATGAGAACAAGAAACGTTTAGATTTTTAAAATGAAACTAGTTGTTGTTGCATTGTATCTCCAAATTTAGTTCATTTTAGTCCGATAACAAATTAACTCCATTGTGCTATCGTCCGTTGCGATACTATCGATTGGCTTACAATATTTCAAGTATGTTAGAAAAAGAAGACAGTCTCAGGAAGATCGAGAATGAAAATAGACATATTCGCAGTTACGAGTGATATCCTGGAATCCATCACATACATATATATATATATGCTCCCTTTTCACAGATGTACTTGGCGACCGCCTGTGCGCGGCTTGGGATGAGGAAATAATTAAGAGATCGGCCCAGCAGAAACAGCCACGCTTGGGGCGGGTTGTGCTGCGCGTGTTTGGTTGGCATCTGTTTCTAACTGGGTTACTGCTTGGTGTCAGAGAGTTCATAGTAAAGTAAGTACACCGCAATCCGGTCCTTTGGAAACCAAATAGATATATTAATGAGAGTCTTGTTTTAGGGTAACGCAGCCCATGTGCCTGTATGGTATAA
This sequence comes from Drosophila novamexicana, assembly GCF_003285875.2. NCBI lineage: Eukaryota > Metazoa > Arthropoda > Insecta > Diptera > Drosophilidae > Drosophila > Drosophila novamexicana. Next base: position 405,300 of record NW_020824864.1, on the reverse strand, counting down.
TGCAATACTTTTCGGGCGAAGATCCTGACCCCATAAAGGCACAGCTATACGCAGCAGGCCTCATGATTGCCTCTGTCCTCTCCGTCGTTACTGGACATCCGTTTCTGCTCGGCCTGCTCCATTTGGGGATGAAAATGCGCGTTTCACTGTGCAGTCTAGTTTATAGGAAGGCGCTGCGCCTGAGCCATACAGCTCTGGGGGATACATCGATAGGTCAGGTTGTGAATCTGCTTTCCAACGATGTGGGACGCTTTGATATGATTCTCCTCAATGTTCACTTCTTATGGCTGGCTCCACTGGAATTATTTGTGGTTACATTCTTTATGTATCAAAAGGTAACTTAATGTGGTCGTATTTAGAATTATCTATTTATGTGATTAAACCTATAGATCGGAGTTGCCTCCTTCTTTGGCGTCGCTGTGATGTTGCTGTTCCTGCCTCTGCAAGCCTATTTAGCAAAGAAAACATCTGCGTTGCGCCTCCTGACAGCATTACGCACGGACGAGCGCGTGCGAATGATGAACGAATTTATTTCCGGCATCCAGGTGATCAAGATGTACGCATGGGAAAAGCCACTCGGCAAGCTAATCCAGTTCATGCGACGCAAGGAGATGATCTGTATCAAAAAAGTCAATTATATACGCGGAGTTCTAATTGCCTTTGGCATGTGCCTGTCGCGTACCCTTACGTTTGTCAGCCTGGTGGGGTTTGTGCTGCTAGGAAACGTGTTGACTGCCGGCGAGGCCTTCTTCATAACGGCCTACTACAATCTGCTGCAGCGAGCGGTCACCAATTTCTTTCCGCTTAGCATTACGCAACTAGCAGAGATAACGGTTTCCATTAAGCGTCTGGAAACCTTTATGCTAAGGGAGGAGACTCAGGTGCAAGACAAGTCGAATGCAATAACTGTGCCTAGCTCTACTAACGAGATACGCGATAAGAAAAATGGAACACTGAGCAACAATGACAATGGAGTTGAGGCAAAAAGTAATGGCAGAGTAATGGAGGAGACGCTCGTGGAGTTCAGCCAGTTCTCTGCCAAGTGGGACACCAACGCGACAGAGAACACCCTGGACAATATAAATCTGAAATTGGGTCGCCGACAGCTAGTCGCGGTGATTGGACCCGTCGGCGCAAGCAAATCCAGTCTGATACAATCCATTCTCGGCGAGCTGGCTGGTGAAAAAGGTAGCCTTAAAGTCAACGGCAGTTACTCCTATGCAGCTCAGGAGCCTTGGCTCTTCACTGGAACTGTCCGTGAGAACATATTGTTTGGATTAACCCTGGACAAGAATCGCTATCGCACAGTCATCAAGAAGTGTGCTTTAGAACGCGACTTCGAGCTACTTCCGCAGGGTGATAAGACGATTGTTGGCGAGCGAGGAGCTTCTCTTTCGGGTGGACAGAAGGCACGCATTAGTCTGGCACGATCTGTGTATCGAAGGGCGGACATTTACCTGCTGGATGATCCACTCAGTGCTGTGGATACGCACGTGGGTCGTCATCTGTTTGACCAGTGCATGAGAGGCTATCTGAAAAACGAGCTCGTCATATTGGTAACACATCAGCTGCAGTTTCTGGAGCATGCCGACCTCATTGTTATCATGGACAAAGGCAAAATCAGTGCAATGGGAACCTATGCAACGATGCAACACAGTGGCTTGGACTTTGCACAGCTCTTGACCGATATCAACCAGGCAGATGAGAAGGCACTGGAAGACCAAAAGAGCGATGCTGGGGATCGTGTTAGCCTGCACTCAAAAACTAGCCGTCAGGCTTCACGCAATGAGAGTTTTGCTTCCTTGAGCTCCCTGGCTGATTCGGTCATTCAGGACACGGCCATGGTCCCGCAGGAGACACGCGTAGAGGGCAAAGTCAGCGTAGGTCTCTATAAGGAATACTTTGCAGCAGGCAGTGGCTTGTTCCTGATAACTTTTATGATCGTTCTATGTGTGGGTACACAAGTCGTGACCTCAGCAGCAGATGTGTTTCTCTCCTACTGGTACGTCTCGCTGATGTTATTGAAGTACTCTTAGAATAACAATATTTTTCTTACCCCAGGGTTGACAAAAATAAGAACAACGCAGATTCGGCATACGACCCCGTCGACATGTACTACTTCACAGCGCTTAATGTGGCTGCAATTGTGCTCAGCGTAATGCGTCCAATAATCTTCTATTCGATGGCGAGGCGCAGCTCCACAGAGCTGCATAATTCCATGTTCCGTGGTATAGCCAGAGCAGCCATGTACTTCTTTAACACAAATCCGTCTGGTCGTATATTAAATCGCTTCTCAAAGGATCTTGGACAACTTGATGAAGTCTTGCCAACCATTATGCTGGATGTTGTGCAAATCTTTCTCTTATTGGCTGGCGTCCTTGTAGTCATCTGCATAACCAATCCCTATTATTTGTTACTGACGTTTGTGCTGGGTATTATTTTCTATTATATCAGAGAATTCTACCTTAAGACCTCGAGAGACGTGAAGCGTTTGGAGGCAGTTGCCAGATCTCCCATCTATTCCCATCTTAGCACCTCACTTAATGGACTGACCACTATCAGGGCTTTAGGAGCACAGAAGGCGCTTATTGCCGAGTTCGATAATCTCCAGGATCTGCATAGCTCCGGCTACTACACATTTCTGTCCACGAGTCGTGCCTTTGGCTACTATGTGGACTTCTTTTGCACCTTATACACTATCATCATTGTACTTAACTACTTTATTAATCCTCCCACCCAGCCTGGTGAGGTTGGGCTGGCCATTACCCAGGCCATGAGCTTGGCGGGCATGGTGCAGTATGGCATGACACAATCCGCCGAATTGGACACCACAATGACTGCAGTTGAGCGCATCCTGGAATATGATGAAATTGAGCCAGAAGGCGAGTTTGAATCCCAACCAAGCAAAAAGCCACCGGTCGAATGGCCAGAGCAGGGCAAAATTGTAGCTGACGATCTCAGTCTTCGGTATTTCCCCGATCCACAATCCAAGTATGTACTTAAGTCTCTCAACTTCGAGATCAAACCCATGGAAAAAGTGGGTATTGTGGGTCGCACCGGTGCAGGCAAGTCCTCGCTCATCAACGCTCTTTTCCGCCTCTCCTACAACGAAGGCTCCATCATCATCGACAGTCGTGACACCAACGAACTGGGACTTCACGACCTGCGCAGCAAAATTTCCATCATACCTCAGGAGCCGGTGCTCTTTACCGGCAGCATGCGCTACAATCTGGATCCATTCGAGGAATACAGCGATGCTAAGCTGTGGGATGCACTCGAGGAGGTCAAACTGAAGCCTGTCATCAGCGAGCTTCCAAGTGGACTACAAAGCAAGATTTCAGAGGGCGGAAGCAATTTCAGTGTGGGACAGAGGCAATTGGTGTGTCTGGCACGCGCTATTCTTCGCGAAAATCGTATCCTGGTGATGGACGAGGCCACAGCTAATGTGGATCCACAGACAGATGCGCTCATCCAAGCGACAATAAGGAATAAGTTCAGGGAGTGTACAGTGCTGACAATAGCCCATCGCCTAAACACAATTATGGACTCGGACAAGGTGATAGTCATGGATGCGGGTCAGATGGTAGAGTTTGGTTCACCCTACGAGTTGCTGACAGAATGTGAGACGAAAATCTTTCACAGTATGGTCATGGAGACGGGTCAGAGCAGCTTCGAAAATCTGTTAAAAGTTGCGGAGAAGGTAAATAACCAATTCCTAGGATATCAACATGCATATATGTAATTTTCATCATCCAATTACCATTTACAGGCCCATTTGGAATCACAGAAGCTAAAAACTGCCTAAGATCAACAATTTGTTGCATTGCATTTAAAATCAAAATAAGCCAATTAAAGTATTAGCTTCAAGATTACATTAATAAATCCCAGAATCTTTATATAGTACATGAAATGTTTCAATTTAATGATTATTGAACCGATGGCAAATTTTTCACAATACATAAATACTTAAATTTTCAAAACATTCAAATTGAGGGATGAAACCGATTTTTATGCCTGGCTTTGACCTGGCTGTTCCAAATGTATAGCGCTTTTCCAGCGCAGCATGGGCAGCATCGTTAATGGTATGGCGCTCAGCAGTTGCTTGGGTAGCCATGAGAATATTGCCAACAGCATGGGCAGGCCATGCACAATTAACTGCTGGGAGAGGGACTCGCGTACGTTGCGCCAGGAGCCACTGTTACGGACAAAGAAGAAGAAGTATAGACACAAGACATCACAGATGAGGAAGATACAGATAAATATGCCACAGAGATTCTGACGGGCATGAGCGCAAAAGGCATACATGCTGGACATGATGATAATAATGGGTATCATTAGCTTCAGAACGTAGATGAAGCCAATTAAAATTATGGAGCACTCGCTGACAAAGATGCGCGCAACGCTCGCATCAAGCGAATTTATATTCGGCAGAACTCCAGTGCCTATCATAGAGAAATAGGCATATATCAGAATAAGCACAGCATAGCGGTAGCTTCTGTTTATGTGTCCCTCGGGCGTCAACGATTTGTCCGGTGTCTGCTCATCGTCATCTTCGCTGTCCTCAACCGCCGATTGCTTATAATCCTCGTGCACTTGCACACCCAGCAAGAACTCTGTGCACAGCAATTGCATGAACATGGACTCGTACGAGAGGCTCATCAATGTGTATATTGTGCTCAAATTAAAGAGTATCAGCTGCACACGATGCCGTGGCGTCTTCGTATCACTATAGGGTATAGAGATTAGGGCATAGAATACATAGCCCCAGGCAGTGCCCTGCAGCACTGGAGCGAGCTCCTTTTTGCAGAGGCGCTGATGCACCAGGTAAGCGCCCAGCAGCAAGGCCGCGCCATTAATCAGCCAAACGCGACACGCGTGCCGCTCGCTCAGCAACAGTGGTCGCAGCATTGTCACCAGCATGCTCAGGCACAGTAAATACGGACTGTTGTGTCCAAAATCGGGACGCTTCACCGTAAACCCAGTCAACAGGGCGACCAGCGCCAGCCACAACCAAAAGCGTAGCCTGGGCGCACGGGTAAAGGCGCGTCCGTTGTTCGCACAGACCACAATCAAAAAGCCCAGCGAGATGAGCTGCTTAAAGAAATAAGTAGCAATCAGCAGCACCACAGTGCCGCCAATCCAAGCCAGCTGAATGATCGGCGCACGCACGCAGCCGCTGTTCATGCCACGCTCCTGCAACGCAAACATCCAAACAGGCAGCGGCACCAGCAAATAGAAGCTGATGCAGCAGGGCACCCGATCCAAGTAGCAGGCGAGCAACACCACAATCTCCAGCAGCAGAAGCATTATATTGGTTGCATTAAGCCAATGCTGTTTGGGCGCACTCATGGAGCGAGTCTGCTTGGCCAGCAAATAGTAGAACCAGCCCAGATAGGTTGCCAGGCAAGCCACCACCACGGGTATGCGATAGTATACCCTATGATATTCAATGCATTCCAATGCCAAATGTATCATTTCCTGGCTGCATAACATCGCATCATTGCCGCAGCCCAATTGCATCTGCCTGTGGAATTGCTCCTTATATTGTTGTATGCGTCGTCGATCGAGGCGCTCAAATCTAGGCAACCAGTTGTAGATCTGACTACGCTGCTTCAGTTCGAGCACCCGCTCCGCCTGCGCCAGCACTTGCATTGTATTCAGATGCATTGAATACGCCTCGTACTTTACGCTCACATTCATCAGGCCCAGCGGCAACATGGCACGATTATTCATCGGCGGCGGTAATCCAATCAGGGCGGACATCAACGGCGCCAGCTGTGTTTGCTGCACTTTCTGCAATTGCATCGGAAAGGCATCGCTGTTGATCGACTGAACTCCTCTAATGGGAGACTCCACACGTTTGATGCCAGCGCCCCAAAAGACGAAGGGCGTCTCTATATCAAACTGACTGTCGCCGCTGTGAGTACCTACAGGCGCGACATATTTATAGGAGATATTTTCTCATGTCCATTCTAAAGTTAAGATAAACTTTTACAGAGTGTAACTGTTAGGTAAAAATTGCAAGCACGATAAATGAATGTAACAGGTTCGTTGTAAGGTTATATGCTGTTGAATGTTGCAAGCAATAATAGTTTCAGCATTTTTACATATTAATTGTAAAGTTAACCTGAAATTTGCAAGCGCGGTTGATGTTAAGCAAGCAATATTGGCTGGCATTTTAACATGTTCTTTGTAAGCATGAACTTTGACGAACTCAGTTTCTTAATATGTGCAAAAAAAAATGTATCTAACCAAACCATCGAGCATAAGTTAAGAAACTTAAAACGCATAGTTAAATTAGTAAAATACGAGAACCTACCTTTGTCGGTCATGCCATGATCGGATGTCAGAAGGTATACCGTACGGCTGTCCTCAAAGATGTGCTCAAATAAATCGTATAGCTTAGCAACGGTCTCTGCATTGTCGATAGCCTTTAAAAACTCCTTGCTATTTATCTTTGACTCATTGCCAACGCTATGAACATTCTCAAAGTCCACAAGGAAAACCGCAGGCAACTTATTTCCAGCAGCCTCAGAGTCCAGGTTATCTAGCAATTTACGCACCTTATCGTAGATCCACTGATGACGTTGATAGCTTTCTGTAAAATCTAATGGGGTGTGCATATCTAAATTTATTGGCACTCCACCGTCGGGTAAAAGCTTAAAAAACTGCAGCACAGATTTGGCGCCCCAGGCCCACGTGGCGCCCGCCGTGCGATTAAGCACCGTATCGAAGACCGTGGGATTGCTTTTAAAGTTCGTCATGGCCGAGGCAGCATCCTCGTCGAAGCCACCGAAGATGGCAATATGGCCTGGACGCGTCTCGGTTGGAGCACTGCCACGCGATATTCCCATCAGGCCCCGCTCCAAAAACATATTCTTCAGCTGCGGCACGGCACTTAAATTGTTCCGGAACAATGATTCGGCACGCAATCCATCGACAAGGAATACAACCAGACGATCTGCTGGCGGCTCCAAGCCCAACTCACGATGCCCAGCCTGCGGTCGCATGCCATTGATTATCGATGTTTTGTAATAAATCAGAGTCAAAAATCCGAGCAGCAATATATGCACCAACAGGGCCAAAAGTTTCCACATTCTTGAAAAAACAATAAATAAAACAGTACTTTTACAGAGGTGACCTATCAATGATTGAGTATATTAGTTGAATTCTTGCCGTAGGCAAAAGATCAAAGCTTGCTTTCTTTCAAGAAATTTCAAGGATACAAAACAAATCAAGTTAGAGTTCTCTAGGGGAGTGTGACCGACATAGAAATACCCTAAATACATACACAGGGTGTCAGCTGTTCGCAGCTCCTCTTTAGAAAATTTCTTGTTTAAATAACTTTTTTATTGTGCGAACGTTCGGTACTTAAAGCTAACATTCTCATGTCTGTCTAAGTAAAGAGAATGAAAAAACTTCTCTGAAAATAAACTAAACAAAATTATATTAGTGAACAACAAAATTTAAAAAATTAAAGAATTTTATAGAACAATAATCTTTAAGATCTTTTCTATCTTTGTAGGTCTCTTTGTAGGTCTCTAAGTCTCTAATGTGTAACGCATAGAAGGAGACATCTCCGATCCCATAAAGAATATATATTCTTGATCAGCATCAACAGAAGAGTCAAAATAGCCATGTCCGTCTGTCTTGTTTTATGCGAACTAGTCTCTCAGTTTTAAAGCTATCTTAATGAAACTTTGCAGAAGTCCCTTTTTCTGTTGCATGCAGCACATATGTCAAAACCAGCTGGATCGGACCACTATATCATATAGCTGCCATAGGAACGATCGGTCGAAACTTTAATTGTATCTTGACCAAACTCGGCTTTTATTAGTTTTACTATGATCCTCATATATATGCAAAATCCTATTAAGATCGGACCACGGACCAGGTTTTTGATCAAAACCCATTTTTGGTTATCAAGATATCTTGACCAAACTCGGAATTTACTATTTTCCCGGTACTTCTTAGATACGGGCAAAGCATTATGAGCATTATGAAAAGGGTGGGTCTGCAAGGGTATTAGATCTTCGGCATGCCAAAAATAGCCCTTCATTCTCGTTTTTACATAAGATCTATCATTTTTACTGAGTTAAGTCGGGAGAATATGTGTTCTTTCCAATGTAAATAAAAATACCACTAGTTAAGTTTTGTTAGATCTAAGAAGCTAAAATGTGACTAAGAAGAAACCAAAAGTATACAGAGCAACATTTTCCTTCAAAATATGAGCGCCTTTCACGCCAGCTTGTTGACTGATTGATTATGAAAGTATTCCCTAGGTCTAGCCTATTATTTCTGCTTATTCCTACTGACATATTAGCTCTTGACAACTCAAAGAAATATAAAACACAATCTTTTCGAAATGCTGATTACGTACGGGCATGCATTCGTTGTGCAGCTGCTACTGCTGAGCTCCGTGTACGTCATCTACTTTCAGTCCACGATCCTTACGGGCTTAGAGCCACAAAAGACATTGCTGAAATATGCGCCCGCCGATCGCCTGGTGGTCTTCGTCATCGATGACCTCAGCGCCAAGGTGTTCTTTGAACAACGCTGCCGTAATGTTCCTCAGCTGAAGAAGATCTTTCTGCATCAAGGCCAGGTGGGCATAAATCGTGTGCGTGTGGCCAGCAAATGCAGATCGGCGCATCTCACGCTCTTCTCGGGTCGTTACGAGGATCATCTGGCTGGACTGCAAGGCATCACCTTAGACACCATCTTCAATCGAAGCACACGCAGCTTTGCCTGGGGCTCTGCGGAGCTGCTGCAACATTTTCAAGCTGTGCATGAAGTGTACACGCATCCACCGGATATACCGGGCCTGGGCATTAGCTCTTACAAACTGGACGAGTGGGCATTTCAAGCAGTTCGAAGTTTTCTGCGAAAGAAGGCGTCCCAGCTGGAGCAGCTCCAGGGTGTGGTGTTCTTTGTGCAGCTGTTGAGCCTGCGGGAGGCAACTGGATTCCGTATGTACCAGGAACAGCTTAACTATACGCAACGTCGGATTTGGACCATATATCAGCGATTTGAACATGCATTTCCGGATCAACGCACTGCTTATTTACTGACGTCCGATCATGGCAGACCAGAGAATGGTGAGCTACCAGTCAACAGATGCAATAGGGCCAATACGATCAAGCCGCACTCTATTACAGGTTATAGCAATGGCAGCAGCAATCAGGAACTGGAGACACCATTTATACTTTGGGGCGCCGGTGTAGCCCATATCAGTGCCGGTCCAGGTCGCAGCTTTGTTGCCAACGAGCTGGGTCAACGCCTGCCGCTGCACATCCTCGAGTCTATACAGCTGACACCGCTAATGAGCGGCTTACTAGGTCTGCCGACGCCCGTACACAATCGTGGTCAGCTGTCCGCGGGTCTGCTAAATGACAGCATGCATGAGGCACACGCCACATACAACAATGCGCAGCAGTTGCTCAACCAGGCGCAGTGCGTCTTGCGCCAACATAGTCGTGGTCTCCTGTCCAACCTGATGCCCAGACATTGGCTAAGCGAACAGCTGCTAAAGTCATTCCTGAACAACGCCAATTTGTTGTGGCGCCAGCAACGCTTCCTCACGCTGACGGAGTACAGCGGCAATCTTATGCCCACGGTGCTACAGTGCATCGATTACTATGTACATTATTATCGCCGTGGATTGCTTCATGCCAGCGCATGTGCTTTTTTGGGCTGGTTGCTGCATTTGTGCGGCGTGCCGACAGCCAATTGGGGCAGTCTGCAGCTGCTGCTGTGCAGGGCGTTTTTGCATCTGGTCCTGCTTCTGCTGCTTCTGTTTGTGCTGCTGCAGCGTGTGCCCTGGCTCACGAGTGGCTTGCTGCTTCTGCCTCCCCTGCTCTGGACGCGGGCGATGGAAACTAACGTGGAGTGTCGCCTGACCAGGCACCAGCTGCTATCCATGCTGTTGGCGCTTTGCTGCGTCGTTGGCTTCTTTTTTCGCCGCTTCATAGCGCTCATTTACCTAGGCTTCGCCTGCTACCACAATCGCAGTGCACTTGTGCAGCGCTCCCGCAGCGCTTACCTCTGGTTTTTGTACGTCTGCGCGCTAACAGCGTTATCCTGGCTGCCGCCGGCGCTGGGCTATTGGCAACGCAATTGGCTTTTGGTTAGTCTGCTGATTACCTTTGTACGTCCCCTTGTCTGTCGCTCGCTGCACTGGTCCTCGGCCGTGCACAAACGTTCGTTGATTTGTAATGGCCTCGTGCTGCTCACGGCTGCGCTACACGTCCTGTTTAGTTCGCAGGCGCGGATGTTGCACCTGATCGCCCGTGCGTATGCATGCTATGTCTTTTATCCGTATTATCGACAACAAGGCCTCGAGGTCATCGTCTACAATCTGAGCACGTTGTATGCACTGATTTGTACATCTTACGAGTCCTTAGTCATACAGCTGCTGGCTATGGAACTTCAGCTGGCGCTGCGCCTTAAACAGAAGCACGGCGCTGGAATCAGGCGGAATATCACCCTGGCAATGTACATGCTGCTTTATAGCTGCTACTCCTTGTTTGTTATTGGAAACATAAAGGCAGTGGACAGATTTCGCTTCTATATGCGTTTCGCGAACTTTGGTTGCTACTCGATGCTGGTCAATGGAGCCCTGATTGCTCTGAAGCTCCTTTTGCCGATTCTACTACTGCTCTGCATCATTTGTGCCAATTGCGAGATTGCTTGGCCATATCGACAAGAAATCTTCCGCAGACTGCTCATCATGTGCAATGTCATGGCGCTTGTTTTCCTTTTTCATGTGCGCCCTGGATACATCTGGTGGGAGGATTTGGTTGGCTTTCTCCATTTTAGTTTTGTACAAGCATTACCGTTTTTGTTACTGCTGCTGTGTTATTTGGCGCATTTTATGCTGAGTGAACACATAATGGAAACGCCACAGCTGCCCAAATGGAACGTGCACATCTATTAAAATAATTAACTATTAAACTCATTTTCCATGTTGGCAACAATAATGCGCGCGGAAAAGGTCTGTTAACCCATAACATAATCCTGTTAAAATCGACACCTGACACTTATCGCACTATCGATATTTATGCAATGCTGCGCTCGCACAAAGGCGAACGATATGTCATCTATTATTGCTCGGCTCCTCACATCGCGCAACACGCAGCTCCACGAAAGAGATATATTTTTGTCAAAAATTTGCCAAATTAACACATAATTGTGTGCCAAACCAAACGGTGTGGTTAAACGAATTGTAGAAGTATATTAACGTAGCCAATTAACCAAATGGAAGAACAAAAGCAACTCTTATTTCGATGGCTACCTTTCCCTTTCCAGTTTATGTAGGAAATAAACAAATATCTAATTGGAAAACAGTGTTTCCACCAACACAATAAATGCAACACATTTGTGCGGGCGCAGTGTGTGTGTGTGTAAAACGAAACTAAAAACGTAAGAAAGCATAAAAAGTTAACGTGAAAACAACTATTGCGCATTCCACGGAAACAATTCAGTACCAACAAACAACGGCAATCAACGAGAAGAAGCAGACCGAAAGGTAAGCAAAAAGTGGACGTGCATGTGTGAAGTTAGTGAGGGAGGAGAGGGGGAGGCGGCTGAGGGTGCTGTGCTGTTAATAATAACAATTGCTCAGTATTGTACGCACACACTCATAGACAAGCAATCACAGCCGCCATAGTAGCACACAGTGACACTTGTTTTTGGAGCGCGTAGGCAAAATGGCAGCCAAGAGCAAAGCCAGCGCTTTTGGTGGGTGGGCCGCCGCTTCTGTGACGTATGTATGTGTATGTGTATTTATATTACTCAATGAAACCTTCACATTTACTTGGTCTAACTAAAGCCATGAAATATTTATTTCTGATAAGAATAGTAACAACACGACCTCGCCAGCTTCGCCATTACCATCAGAATTGTGTCGCAGTGACTTTCTTTTTGCCCTGCAGCGGCTGCATTTGCACTTTTGTTTGTTCGCCTTTTTTGCGCTCGTTTACTCGCTTTTTGTTTTGCAATTAAGCATTCATTGGGCACTGAAAGCCAGTTACACACACAGTTGCCTCAATTAGTTAGTCGCCTGTCATTAGCAACTCAAGCTCAAGCTGCAACGTGAGCTTAGGCGACAGCTAGAATTTGAGTTGGAGCTTCCGGTGTCCAATTTTAAGAGTAACGTATAAGAGGTCGCATGGCCAGACTCGCGCTTCCTTTTTATACCCTGAACCCATTGAAAATGGGTATAAAGGGTATAATGATTTTGTGCAAATGTAAATGTATGTAACAGGCAGAAGGAAGCATCTCATACCCCATAAAGTATATATATTCTTGATCAGCATCAATAGCCGAGTTGATGTAGCCATGTCCGTCTGTCTGTCCGTCCGCCTGTCCGTATGCATGAACGCAGGGATATCAGAACCTATAAGAGCTAGAGCTAGAAATTTAAGCTGAGTCCTCCTAGTGATTGCGCAGATCGAGTTTGTTTCCGATAATCGATAACTTACTCCGTTTCCAAGCAATCGATAAAAATCGATATCGACATCATGTTCTTTAGAGCTAGAGTTACCAAACTTGATATGTTGCTTCTTGGGTATTATATATATATCAAGTATCTTTCATTTTATTCCTATCGCCACCTCCCCGCTACCACCACACAGCTATAAATCAAGCTAATAACCCAACTTATATTGCCCACTAATTTAAGCCACAATTAATGCAATTGACTTTTTAAGAATACACAAATATTCTATAGTACAATAAGATATACTGTACAAAATTTCATTAAGATCGGTTAAGAAAAAACCAAAGTTATATTTTACTGCGCAATTGGATGGGGCAGCTAGCGAAATTGTAAGAATTTCTGTATACATGTACACACACACACATGCGCGTCTGCTTCGAATTCTATCAACAGCATTGCAATTGCGATTGTTTTCTGTGCTACTATTTTAATTCGTTTTTTTTTTCTCAATACACAATTATTGCTATGGCTGTTGGGTAAAGGCAAAGCAAGTGGTGCGGTCTGTCGCGAGTTCGAGCCCTACCGGGGAATTTTTTTTGACTTGAGCTTTAACTTTAACTTTACTTACAAATTATTTAATACTGCAATATATTAAATTTTCGTTAACTCGAAACTCTTACTACAAAAACACATATCGCTCAAATGGTTGCTTTTTAATACTACTTGGTGCTTTTTCTGATCACTGTACTTCAAATCCTTGTATTATACTAGTAAATTGAATTAACTGTAACAGTTTATATGTATTAAATCAGGTATCGCTCATCGGTTTGGCTCTTTGTGCTCAATATTTTATGCGTTACTATTCCCCTTTTCAGCTTTAATACCTTTGCTGACTAATTTACAAGCATTTCAAACGCTGTAAATAATGGCAAATTCTTTGATTTTTATTCCACTTGTCGCCTATGTGTATGGTACCTATATATATATACATATATATATATATATATATGTTTATATAGTGGTCCCCTAACTAAAACAGTTGTGCCGCCTGTTCTTGTGTCTGTCCGTCGGTCAGTTTGGTTTGGGCTTTTAGGTTTCACATAGGCAAATTTGCAATTAGTTACGATGGTTCCATTAATTCGCGTGCATCACAGAAAAAGAAGCGCCAGCTTGGAGGAGCTGCTGCAGCTAAATCGAATGAGGTGGGCATATAAATAAAATAAAAATATAACAAAAAAAAAAAAAAAAAAAAAAAAACAAATATTCAAGGTGTAATATTATCTTAGTTATCTACTGATAAGTTAATGTTATAAATAAACAATAATAATCATATCTCCCTAGTTAACCGAATAGATATACATACATATTTGCCTATATATGATATATACTTATATATCCTATATATGAGTAATGTTCGCCCAAATTGTGCTAAACGAACCAAATTGAGAGAATGATTGAGAGATTGTCAAACTCACGTTGATCGCACTTAATTGTGCAGTTTTTCATTGTGCAGATACAAACATCAGATTATTAATGCAAATTGTCTTATGTTTTAGTACTTGGGTGCGCAACCTCTCTCTCTTTCCCTCTCTCTCTTTTTTTTTTGACTTACACACAAAATATATCCATAGTCGCTCTCTCAGTCCACCTACACGCTTTTAGAAATAAGCTAAGCTGTTTTTCTTTCTATACCCTGTACCCTTGCATAAGCCAGGCATAATAAGCTCCTGCAACAAATCCACATTAGGCAAATGTAAACATACACATTTTTAAACATTATATTTAACTGTATTATAATCAAATGAATGAAATTTTAAACAGCCTTGATTAGAAGAAATGAATTCTTTGAGTTGTTATGTGTGCATCAACCAATATGTTTAATAGGCAGCTTAATACAGCGCATATTCTTGCCGAGCAATATCGATAAGTTCAGTCTTACATGCTTTAATGTGGGCGTATTTTAGTTTTGTAATAATTTATGGATTTAGTTTGATATCGTTCTGCCCAGCACATTCGACACAGATGGCAACGCCACCGCGCGCTTTGGATACCATCTCGCTATGCTCCACCGTGTCCAGTTGCCCCGATCGCAATGGTTTCTATGGCGGATTCCAGCGCACCGACAAACCCAAGGAGCCGCTATCCAAAGCACAAATCATAGCGCGAGAAAAGAAATGGCTTTATATGATTGAGAATTGGTCCATTTATATGTCCAAGAACTATAAAAAGGTTGGTGAGCCATACAAAACAAAAATCCCAATATGTACCTAATCTAAATCCCACTGTTTTCACAGATACGTGACAGATGCCGCAAGGGCATACCTAAATCTGTGCGTCCCAGGGCTTGGTTTTATCTATCCGGCGCGTATTTGCTGAAGAAAAAGAATCCGAATGTATACGTGGAGCTGCTCAAGAATCCGGGCAATCCCTCGACCATAGAGGAGATCAAAAAAGATAAGCATCGTCAGTTTCCGTTTCACGAAATGTTTCTCGACGAGCAGAAGGTGGGCCAAATCGAGCTATTTAATGTGCTGAAGGCCTATTCGATATATAATCCCAAGGTGGGCTTTTGTCAAGCGCAAGCGCCAATAGCCGCATTCCTATTGATGCATTTGCCGGCAGAGGATGCCTTTTGGGTATTTGTAAGCGTATGTGATGTGTAAGTAGTCCAACTCAAAAATCTCAATTAAAACTACAGTCTCATTCCCGTGCAGTTACTTGCAGGATTATTTTATACCTGGTCTCGAGGTGATACAAAACGATGCGGGCATATTGGAGGGCCTGCTTAAGAAAACCTGCCCACCCGTCTATCGTCATCTGCAGAAGCACAAAGTGGAGCCGCTGCTTTATATGACCGATTGGTTTCTGTGCGCCATGACTCGCACCTTGCCCTGGGAGACGCTCTTGCGTGTCTGGGATTGCTTTCTCGCCGAGGGCATACGCGTCATCTTCAAGGTGGCCCTGGTAATCATTGGCGCCTCGCTCAGCCGGCACAAGGTGCGCAAAACGTGCACAGGTTTGTGTGAAACGCTCGCAGTGTTGCGCTCCCCGCCCGAACACATTATGGAGGAGGAATTCGTCATAAACAATATGATGCGGCTCAATTTGCGTGTCGAGGACTTTCAAATAGAGCATACGCGTCAGAAGGTGCGACGTGCCAAGCAAAAGGCGCAACAGGACGGAGCAGCGGGTAGCGGAGATGCCAGCACCAGCAGCAGCAATGGCAGACGCAATATGCCCACGCTGTGAGGCTCCGCAATAAGAATAGAAAACCAACAACAAAATTGTTACTAAGGAAACACACACACAATACATAAGTTTCATATATTATATAAAAAACAAATCTAAATGCAAAGTCGAATAATGAGAATGGCGTGCACAAAAGAAAAGGAACTGACATGTAAACTTCGAAACGATTATGGGGAAAACCACAATGAAAAACTGTTTAAACAACAGTCAATTAGCTAACTTTCATTCCATGCACATACGATAATGTATTTGGCAAAAGAAAACAACCGTTTTTTTAATATTAAAAAGGAAAATATTTTTTTCTAATTTGTATTTTATTAATTTACATTATTTTAACAAGTAGTTGCAATTATTATGTGCGTGCAATTTGTTTATGCTTTTCAAAAGTATTTATTATTATTTATTGTACTACATAAAACTAAACAAAAACAAACGAGAAATCAATTTTAGACTTAGCGTTCTATTAAACCGTAAACATATCGTATTATTATCATATTAAATTTAATTACAATCACATTTCATTGACAGCTGCAATGACACATGAATTCTCGATCTGTATTACAAATATACTATGTATATATATTGATTTATATATATATGTATTATTTTACTATTAAATGTTTAACTTCTTTTTCGGTATGTTTTTAACAAATGCAAATATGTCGTTGATATATACATACACACATACACATATTAAATTGAAAAACACTTTTGTGGGGTAGTTATAGGGGGTCGTTACTCGAAATTATTAATGAAAAAATAAATGAAAATACTATAGCTAATGAAAATACAGAAAACATGCGTCGTTCGATTTCATAAACAATTTGAGCTTGGATGCCTGTACTTAAAAAGTTACATCGATTATTTCGTTACCAGGCAGCAATCTTGTATATAATCTTGTAATATTCTTGATCAGCATCAACAGCCGAGTCGATATAGCGGTCTGACGGTCTGACCGTCTGTCCGTCTGTCTATTTCTATGCGAATTTGTCCCTCAGTTTTAAAGCTATCTTAATGAAACTTTGCAGAACTCCCTCTTTCTGTTGCACGCAAAACATATGTCAAAACCAGCTAGATCGGACCACTATATCATATAGCTGCCATAGGAACGATCGGTCGAAAATTAAGCTGTATGAAAAAACAATTTGTTTTTCAAGATATCTTAACTTTACTATGCTCTTCATATAAATGCAAAATCGTATTAAGATCGGTACACTATATCATATAGCTGTCACAGGAACGATCGGTCGAAAACTGGGTTTTTGATTAAAAACCTTTTTTGTTTTTCAAGATATCTTACCCAAACTCGGCATTAACTATTTACCCTGTGCTTCTTAGATACGGGCAAATCACTATAAGCATTATGAAAAGGTTGGGTCTGCAAGGGTATTAGATCTTCGGCATGCCGAAGATAGCCTTTCTTTCTCGTTTTCTTTAAATATGATTACAATTTGTGAAAGTTTCACTTTTCGCGCCATCCATTCATGCTTAAAGCTTTTAACATTACATAAAACTGTTAACATTGGCGCCACTTTAAATTACAGCTGGTAAATACAGCATATATAATATCAACATTTGTTGATAAATTTTGATAAACCCATTGGTCCGAAAATATCAATCTAATTTTTAACATTTCCTTAAAAGTTCACAATAATAAAACTGAAGATTCGAGTATGTCATGATCAATTTCTTATTTATTTGTAGTATTTTAACGAAAAGATACAGATAAAATTTAAACAAAGGGCGGAAGGAAACTTAAAGGTGCCTTAGCCGAAAATCACTAAAATAAACAGATACAGTGCTCGCTCCGAATTGGGAACTCCCACCATTTAGCATGGTCCAGAATAGAAAATGGCAAGACTCTGCATTTAAAAAATAATAATTTCAATTGTCCTACCTTTGTCTTTCAATTGAAGGAACAGAATGTAATATTACTAATTGTTATTCCTTGTGCCAAAAATCACAATTTTATGCAAATTAAAACCACATCTAAAATTGAACTACTTATCGAGCGATCACTGTATCATGGGAATCATACTAATCGTGTAACTACATTCCAGACTCAAAGTTAAGGTTGTACGCTTTCTTATAAATATACAGTAGTAAATTTATCAATCTCATAATAATTTCATAGATAAGTTAAACGTTACGAACTCCTAAGTAATTTAGAATTAACGATTTGGGGTACTTGAGTGGGATTAGGGGAAAATAATAAATACCTTCTGAGTAAATATACTTAATTATTTAGTTGACAATTCTAGATGAAATTACAATGTGTATGTGAAATGAGTGATATAAACTATTTATAAATACTTAAGTTAGAAATATATATATGTGTCTAGATATATATTTAATTGTGAGTGTGCCCCCTGTTGGTAGACTTGTAGATTCTGTTTATCACTGGGTTGGCAAGATTTGGCCAGAGCTTAGCCCAGCAGATACTGCTCCTCGAACTCCATGTCCTCGACGTCATCGTCCAGCAAATGCGGCGGTAATGGCATATATGGACCATTGTTTGACGTTTCACTGTTATCCACCGCCTGCTGAACTTCTTCCACCTCCTCCTCCTCCAGCAGCGCTTGCATTTGGTCATCATGCTCCGCCACATTGGGGTGCTGGGTTCGCATGTGCTGCTGCAGCTCGCGCATACTATGTAATCCGGCAGCGGCTGCACCATGCGCCAGACCATCCGGCGGTTGTTGCTGTTCGCACAGTTGGCAGCGTATGTAGGCGGCATAGGGCAAATGCTGGAAGCGATGCTGCTGCAGCACGCGCATCTGTTTGGTCTGCAGCTGCTCATCACAGTCTGTGCAGCGATACAGTTCCTCGCCCAGTTTACGCATATGCAGCAGATCGCGCTTGCCCAGACCATGATAAATATTTATGTGCTCTCGCCAGAGCGCTTTGCTGCTGGTGGTGAAGCCATCACCACACTGCGGGCACATCAAACGATACGTGGCGCCATCAAGTGCCGCCTTAACGGTCATGGCAATTGGCCTGTCCGGCTGCTCCCCTGTATCCTCATCATTATCTTGGCAACTCATTGACTTGTTGTCACATCGATTGGTGTCCCGATTCAAATGCTTGAAGAACATTTGTTTGCGCACAAACTCGCCGCTGCAGGTCAAGCACTTAAAGGAGCGATACGGCAAATGCCGAAACTTGTGCGACTGCAGCTGCCCAATTGCCCCCTTGGTGTGAGTCACAGTCACACGCTTATAGCACTCCAGACACAAATAGTGATGGTTGTCAATCTGGCGAAAGTTCAGACCCTGCCGACTGTTATAGTTGTGCTGCTCGACAATGTGTTTGCGCCAGAAGGCGTGCGAATCAAAGTTCTTGTTGCACTTGGGGCAATAGTAGGTAATAAAGTCCAGATCCACGGCATTATGATACGAGATGCTGTCCTCCAGCGTATTGAGGCCAGCGGGACGCGTGGGTAACACGCCCGGTTGCGGTTTGAGCGTGCGACTGCTGCCTGGCGTTGGTGATCCTGAGCTGGTGCCTGCCGTGGTCTGCATGTCCCTATCCTTATCCTTGTACTTGAGCTGTTCGTAGCCATTCTGGGTCTTGGGTGGTTGCTCACGCCACAAGGACTCGCGTTCGTAAATGTTGTGTCGTGTGCGAAGATGTGCCGCAATGTTGGGCTTATGATTGTAGCAGGTGCCGCACACCAGACACTTCAGATATAGGCGATAAGGCAAATGACGAAAATGATGATCCTGCAGGCCTTTCAGCTTCGAATTGCACACAATGTCCTTGCACAGAGTGCACTGATAGCGATACTTGTCCAGCTGGCGCATATTTAAGTATTGTCGCTTGTCAAAATTGTGCTCCTCGTTGATGTGACGTCGCCACTCGAACTGCGTCTTGTAGGCCTTGCCGCATGACGGGCACAGGAATATATAATTCTGTTCTATGGTAGAGCCGCCGGCGCTGTTCTTGACGGGCATAGCAGTGGCTGCTGTCGTCACGGCAACAGGCGCAGCTGGAGCTGCCTCCTCTAAGGTCTCCGCATTATCAAACTTGTTGGCGCTATACTGTGTGTCCATGAAATCATGCTCCTCGCTGATGTGCGTCTTCAGCGCCGCCTGCGTAGCAAACAGTGAGCCACAGTCCACGCATTTGTAGCGATTGGGATTCGGTATCTCGGAAGCAGCAGCAATTGGTAGCAGCTGGCGTCCCATGCTGCCGCTGGTGCTGCCTATGATGGCATAATCATCATCATCCGCCTGCATTTGCTCTCCAAAGTCATTCTCCTCATTAATATTATTATTACTTGGCGACGATTGCTCCTCATCCAAATATATAATCTCATAGGTTTCGTTAGCTACAGTAACAATTTGTTTGCGCGGCGTCTGTGATTTGGCTGGGTTTAAGGCCATGATCGATGGTGTGCCTGTGCCTAGTACGGCGCCCGCTTTGCGTGGTTCATAGCCGACGCGATGGTATGTGGCCAAATGTTTGACCAGACCCTTGCGATCAGTGTAGGACTTATGGCATTTACGACATCTTGCGTACGCTTTGTAGGGCAAATGCGTTATCCTGTGCTGCTGGGCATTCTGTATGCCATAGGCATTCGTTATGATCTTATCGCACTCGGTGCACTTCAGCTGGCGATCGTTGATCACCTCGAAGTTCAACTTGGCCAGATCGTTCATGCCGTGCACCTGCACAACATGTGTACGCCAGTGCTTCTTCTCTATAAACTCCCTGCCGCACTGCGGGCACAGATAATCAATATGCGGCTCGTACATATCATCGCTGCCAATGCGACCGCCACGACGCGGCACATCGTCCCATTGCAACTGGGATTCCTCATCGCCGCCAATGCCTGGAGTATCCTCGCCCTCATCACCCGCACCGGCTCTGGCCAAGGACTGCTCCTCCTCCTTTTCAGGAATTAGGGTTTCCAAATTATGCTGCTTCAGTAGATGCGTGAGCAGCTCATGATGCTCCGTATAGCCCTGATAGCACAGCTTGCAGCGCATCCACTCCGGCTGAGGTAAATGGCTAAACTTGTGCGCCCGCAGCGTCTTTATCGTATTCGGAATGACAAACTAAACACAGGAAAGGATTATAAGTGGAAATTTTTCCAATACCTAGGTATTGCTTACCTGCTTGCACTCGAGGCACTGCATCTGCATGTCCACGCAGCAAAAGTTCAACCCTCGCCGACTGACATAGTCATGCACAAATTCAATATGTTGACTCCATTGGGCGTGCGTTTCGCAATCGGTGCCGCAGTCAGGACACATATAATGTATATAATCTTCGCATATGTCTGCTGCACCGCTTCCACTCCCATTGCCAGCCACAGCAGTGCCGCGCTTCTTCTTAGCCGTTTGACTGGAGCTGCGACTGTGCTCATCATCCGGTCCAATGTTGGACTCATCAGCAGTCAGCACGCCGCCCTCCCCCTCGAACATCAGCTCATTCTTGACCTCTATGCCGTCGTCATCGTCATGTTCCGGCCCGTAGAGTCCGTGATGCTGCTCAATGCGCGGCTCCCGCACACGTGTCTTGCGTCCGGCACTGGCATCACCGCCGCGCATCATGGCCACCACTTCGTCACAGTGCACCATGCGTAAATGCACCATCAGGTCCTGCCTGTATTTGTACTCGCGCTTACAAATGTAGCACTTGGTGCAACGGTATGGCAAATGGGTGAACTTGTGCTTCAGAAGATTCTCCCGACTGTGCATTGCGATGCGCTTATTACATTCCAAGCACCGATGATACAGCTTATCAATGGCCACGAAATTGAGACCCCGTCGCGTATTATACTGATGCATCTGGTTCATGTGACGCTTCCACATGTCCTGCTGCCGATACTCAGCGCCACAGGCGGGGCATATATAGATGACGCCCAGCTCATAATTAATGGGCACACCGTTCTCGTCGGTTGCATTGATTTGTGAGGTTGTTGGCCGTGTGGGTGGAGCGCCTGCACCCCCGCGTCCCACTATCAACTGGGAGCCAAACGATGCTGGCAACGATTGGCGGTGCTGTGGTCGGATGGCTGGACCCGCTGGCATTGGTGGCGCAAGGGGGACCGTTGGTCTTGGCACAGGTTCCGGTTCTGGTTCCGCGATGCTAACAATTGGCTCTAGTTCAAAATCAAATATAGCATCGTCATCGGGCTCGTGTCCTTTTCGCTTGCTGTCTCTGCCTTCACCCGTCCCCTCATCCTCTTCAGCCTCTTGTTCATCCTCCTCCTCTTCGCCCATAAACTCGTCTGTCAGCGCGCTGTTACCGTTATCGTGACTCTCTACCCGACCGTCGCCTTCCTCGAAATCGGCTGAAAACATGGACGTCCACAGGTCCATACCTTCCATTTTTGGGATGCTGTCCGCAGCTCGTGCGTGTGTGCTTGCAGTTTTGTAAGAACTAGTTTTCGTATTCAAATCTCAGTCACGCACTTTCGACACCATTTTAATTCAACAATTTTGGTTGTATAATCTTATTTGTACTCGCAAACACGTCCATCGCAAGTTGCATTTTAGTTTTTTCATTCTAGTCAAATTATTGCCATTTTAAATTGCGAAAATTCAAAACGAAACTTCTTTAGTCTGCAAAAATCAGAGCCATTTTGTTTGCGGCGTCGCAGAGTTGCAAGCCGCGTATAATCGGTCTGATGACGGCGTTGTTTTATGAACGGAGTGCCTGTTGTCGACATTAATATTGCTTTTTTAGATTCTGTATTAAAATGCCAAGTCGTGCCAAGCATAATAAATCAAATTTTATGAGTATCGTACGAATTAACGGCACGCGCTGCCGTAAGATGGCAGCAGCGGCAGCTATCAAAAATGCCCTTTTTAAATTATTGCGCGGCGCGGGAACCAGCTTGGCGTTGCCAGATGACAGCCGCATTTTCAAGCAGGCTGGCAACCTTAGAGCGCACCCACGCAACTATTGTACAAAAACAACTATTGGATTTCGACAACAAATGGACCACACGATACCTCCAAAAGAGTACAAATGGACGCCTGGCAATCTTATCAATGAGTCCTTTAAGCTGGGTCCCAACGGTCACGTTTGCATTGTGCTCAACCGACAAATTCAAGTTCCCGCGCACGTGGTCAAGTTGTTATGGAAGAACGGTAAATGTCAAATGTAAATAAACCCACCACAGAAATAATAAATAAAAAACGCTTGCAGCGACCTTGAGATGCGCCGTCGATGGAGGCTCCAATCACTTGCGCAACTTCATAGTGGCCCAGTCGGCAGCTAAACAGAACAAGGGCAGCAAAAGTGACATTGAACCGGGCGACATAGAGCCTCCTGATCTGATAACGGGCGATTTTGATTCCATAACGGAAGAGACAATTGAATTTTTTAAGAGTATACCTAAAATAAATACGCCCGATCAAGATGCTACGGATTTTACCAAAGCGTTCACAGTGCTGCAGCCGGTGATGTTGCAGCGCAAGGTAAAGGATGTGGTGGTGTTCCATGACTGTTCCGGTCGGCTGGATCAGGTGATGGCCAACCTAAATACCCTCTACAAAATGCAAAAGGATAATTGTAATGTTTATCTGCTGAGCGGTGATTCCATAACATGGCTTCTGCGGCCGGGCAAACATACTATTCAGGTGCCACTTGATCTGGTAACCAGCCAGCGCTGGTGCTCTCTAATGCCCGTCGGCAGCACGGCTCACAATGTCACCACACAGGGGCTCAAGTGGAATCTATGTGGGTATCAAGATGTGCTGACGATTAACCATAAATAGTTTCATATACGTTCTCTCCGTCTCTTGTTTTGTAGATCATGCTCAAATGGAGTTTGGTGGCATGGTCAGCACCTCGAATACCTATTCTACAGAGTTTGTGCAGGTGGAGACGGACAGCAATTTGATATGGTCCATGGGTGCTTATGGCTTTGAGGAGAAATTGCGTTCGACCATGAAATAAATTGGCAGCGTAAAGAATTTTTTTTTTTTCGATCAAAAATGCCGCTTTGAGACTTAAAAAGTACTTATAGCTTAAGCCTATTGTTGTTGGTTAAAAAAGTGACAAAAAAAAATTTTTATTGTTTCGCACTCTTTTCAAGCTACCGCGAACCGGGCAGCGGCATCAATTGGAAACCGCTGCTGGTGCCTGTTTTCTTGCCCAACCAACTGGCCGCACCGCTAGCAGCGCCTCGCTTGGATACGACGCCGCCACGACTGCTGCTGCTGGCGCCGCGAGTGCTTCTGGCAGGCGTGGTTTTTTTGCGCGGCGATGCAGCGCTTTTGTAACGTTTGGTGGTGCTCGTGGCACGTCCACGCCAGGCGCGCTTCCGCTTGCAGCCACGCGTTCCTCCCGCTGAACTACTCGAGCCCTGCGATGCTGCCGCTCGGCCCCAGTCATCATCGTCCCCACCTTGTGCCGACCAGGAGGCGCGCGCGCTGCTCGAAGCTTGTGGCGTCACAGGCGCAGCTGCTGCCATTTCAGCTGCTTCCATGTCGTGCATGACCTGCAGACATTCCTTCTCTGTGGCATAGCCGCTAGTAATTTCCAACAGTTTAGCGCCATACTTATCGAAATTAGCTTTGGTTACGTGTGGTATGGAGCACATGTCCTGCTCCGTTGTCGGCAACTCCTCGGCCATGGCCTTCAGGGCTTGCATGTTCATAATACTAGCCATGGTTACATCGCGCGCCGCGGCTATGGTGCGGCATAAATCAAGCAGATCCGCATAGCAGCGCTCGTGCAGATTATTCATTTCGTTTTTACCCGCTGCGGGTTCAGAGACAGTGGCCACCGTCTTGGAGCCGCCAGTCTCCTTGCGTGACAGAGCAAATTCGATTTTGGGCGTGCCATTCATGAGCGCGGTTATGTTGTTGCCCAGATAAAGGTACGCTTGTGGTATGTCCTTGGTGAAGATGAGATCCTCCTTGAGGTAATCCTGCAGCACCATATGTCGCAATAAACGCTGCACATCTGACTTATCCCAGTCCTTTAGAGCACCATGATGCGCCGTTTTATTGTGCCCAAATTCGACAATCTTCTTGATCATGGAGCCCTTGAGCACATCCGCTAAATGGAGCAGCGTGAAGCGTGAGCGCCCGCTGCACAAGTCTCGCACAGCGCACGCCGCCTTACGGCACTGCTCCAAGGCATCGATTTGCTTAAAGCTGCGCTTTTTCAGGCAATTGTCGCATGCGGTGCGCCGATCCTCCAGACATTGCTCGCTGGTAAAATGCTCCCCAAAGTAGTCCAGCTGTTGGGCACGACGGCAATCGGTGATATTCTCGCAGTAACCCACAATGCGATGTAGATTATCGATGTGTATCTTCTTGACATGGTACTGCAACGCACGATCAGCTGCAGTGGGAGAAGATTCAGTGCGGTTAATTCAGTTGAAGTTTGTATTGTGAAGCACAACTTACCATCCATCATCTTTTTCAGGCGCAGCATATCGCTATAGTTATAGTAGAGTATACAATCAGCTATTTCGCCATCGCGTCCAGCGCGACCTGCCTCCTGATAATAGCCCTCAATGGACTTGGGCAGTGAGAAGTGAAGCACAAAGCGCACATCGGGCTTATCAATGCCCATGCCAAACGCAATTGTGGCGCATATCACACGGACCTTATTCGTTATCCAATCCTTTTGACGGGACTCGCGTGCCGCATCCGTTAAGCCCGCATGATAGGCCACCGCGCGTATGCCGACAGCGCACATCTTCTGCGCCACCTCGTCGCATTCCTTGCGCGACAGGCAGTAGATTATGCCGCTGGCTGTTACTGCCCGGGTTTGTATAAAGCTGCGTATATCGTCCAACGTGGAGGCGCCCTTCTTGGGCAGTACCTGATAGCGTAAATTGCTGCGATTGAAGCTAGACAGAAACCACTTGCAATGCGTCAGATTCAGTTGCTGCAATATGTCCTGTCGAACGCGTGGCGTAGCAGTGGCCGTCAACGCCATGGAAGGCACATTGGGAAAGCGTTTCCGTAAAATGCCCAGCTTCTTGTAGTCGGGCCGGAAGTCATGACCCCATTGAGAAACACAATGGGCCTCATCTATGACAAAGCGACTGATATAGTTGTTGGCGCTCAGCTGATCGAGTGTGTCCTGAAAGCGCGCCGAACTGGAAATCTTCTCGGGCGTCACATACAACAGTTTTACCAGCGGTGGATGACACTCTAAATCCCTATATATAGTCATAACCTCATCCAAAGTCTGCTCTCCGGACATGCTTTTGGCGCAAATCTGCAAAGTATTGAAATGATGTTACAAGAGCTTATGCCAACTCCATACACTACTCACATCCAACGAAGCCAGCTTGTTGACTTGATCAAATATCAGCGATTTGAGCGGACTTATAACTATGGTAACACCCTCGGTGAGTATAGCAGGCAGCTGGTAGCACAAGGATTTGCCGCCACCCGTGGGCATGAGTACAAAGCAATCGTTTCCCAACAGTGCCGCATTGATGACTTGCAGCTGATTAGGTCGGAAACTCTTTAGGCCAAAGCTAAAGCTAAGCGCCTGCATCAGACGCGTGGAATGCTCGAACTTCTGGCCATCGAATTCCCCCGTGATCCCATCATTATGCACATTGGCATGAAAATTTGCATCGATTTTTTGTGCAGCAGCTGCAGCGGTGTTGGCGCGGCTTACGCTGGACTTGGACTGGAACTCTACGTGACTGATTAAGTCAATGCTGGATGTTACCGCTTGCTCGTGCGCCTGCTCAAATAGTGCCGGATCGTACTCTGGAAAGCCGTCATCGTCTAAAATTATAGGCGCTTTGCTGGCAACGTTGCGTTGGGCAGGCTCTTGTTCCTTTGTAGACGCCTGCTTGACAGCCTCAAAGTCCGCGTAGGCATAGTTTTTGTACTGTGATTTGCGTCCCTGAAGCGCCTCATGCTCTTCGCGTATTTGCCTCAGTGTGTCCTCGAAATCATCATCGGAATCAACAATAGTTGTGGCCTTGGCCGGCTTAGCCGGCACGAGTGGAGCGTGTTGTGTTGAGCTACACAGTTCCTCCTCATCGAGTCGCATGCTCTGCGCTAGATAATCATCCTCATCAGACTCCAACGTTGGACCATCTATGGGCACCAGGTCTTCCAAATCAACAGGTGCATCATTAACATAGCTTTTGTTTGTTGTATTTGTTTTTGTTGTTGCTGGCTTTGTAATTAACACCAGGTCGTTTAGCTCCTCCTCATTCGCGTCCTCTGAAGGACCCGTTGCACAGCTACTGGGCGTTAGCGCCTTTGTTTGCCGCTGTTCTGCCTGCATCTCGCGCTCCTCCTGCGCCAATGCATCAAAGTCCGGTTCGTCTGGTTGCGCCTCTTGCTGCTGATGCTTACGCTCGATTTGTCGCTCCAGGAGTTGTGTGCGCGCCTTAAATTTCTGACGCATGACCTTTAGCTTGAGAAAGGTGTTCGCCTCGAAGCCAGCGATTTCATTGAAATGAACCGCGGGTATTTGATCAATCACCTCGCAATATTTCTCCATTAGCTCTATGTACCTGGTCTTGTACAAGCTCATGGTGTTCCTTAGCATTGTCTCATTTTGTTGACAAAAATCAGTCTTGGCTATACCTATCTCAAACTGACCTAGATCGCGCAAATAGTCGGCCAGTGAGTTATCAAAAACAATTTTAAGCTTGGGCTTGGCAGTGGTTGCCGCCGGCGCATGTGCTGGTTTCACCGGCATACTCAGCATGGAGCTGGACGTAACTGACTGGCTAGCAGTTAGTTCCAAGTTGGTAGGTGGCAAAAATGGCTGGGTCGGCGTATCAGAGAAAGGCTTCTCTTTTGGAGTCTTCTTTACCATCGCATCAAAACTGTCGTCCAAGGTGCTGCTTGCATTTGAATTGCTCAATTTGGGTGATTCCATGGCACCCAATTTAAGTGGGGACTGGGACAGTGACAGTGCCTTTCGTGGTGATACGGACAGCTTGTTAATGTGTCCATTGAGCTTTGATAACGTAGCTTGATAGGTTGCATCTTGTTTGAGCACTTCATCGAAGTTATCAAAGTTTAATTTCAGGCCCCCAGCGACGGCAGGCTTTGTGGGAGTTTTGTTCGTGGTTGCCACATTTGTTGGCAGTGGTGCTAGAGGCGACTGGTTGGCATTATCAAAGCTATATCGTTTGATAAGCGCATTACCATTGGTGTCCTTATCTGGCTCTTTATTCTTAGTCGTCGTTGTCGCAGATGGCACTTGGCTCTGACTCTGTGCACCATCCTCATCGGATGACGATGAGTCGAGATAAATGGGATTATAAAACTTTGCTTTTGCTGTCCTTGCCGCCAAAATATCTAAAACAAAATATATAGTTTTACATTACCTATATATAACTCATATTATTAGTGGGAACTACAACTTTTTCGTGATTGCGTCGATTGGCTCTGGCTGTTCTTGTCTAGGCCAAGGAATGCAGACATTGACAGTTGTTTGTTTTGATTAACGGGTTTTCTGGACATTGTGTAGACTCGCGCACAACTTTAACATTTATTTAAACTTCTATACAACTTAATTAACTGAATCGGGGTATGTAAACAAATAAATAAAAAATAAAAGACGCGGGCAACTGTCGCATATCTTGTTGAGTTCATCGACCAGTGTTGCCAGAGTTTGTCAATGTTAATAGTTGTCAAGATAGATATATATCGCAATTAATAAACTATGACAATTTTCCTATCTACTATATAGAACTTTATACAGAATAAAAGGTCACTATCAATAGTTTGTGTTTAAAATGATGTTAATGAATAGACTGGACCAGGTATAAATGTCGTTAAAGGATTTTCGATTTTGGCAATGCCAAAATCATATGTGCGTCAAACTAGCGGCGGTGACTTGGCGTCGATTTTTAGTACTTGGTATCGGAAAAGAAATCGCTCTAGGAAAGTCGCACTTATCGATATATAATAAGCGATTTAGTGCCCTGCAAGTGATGCAGTAATTTTTCTGTGAAAGCTAAAAAAATTTCGCTTAGGCAAAAATTAATGGCACACAAGCGTTTATTTGTCTACGCTGCATTTCTGGCGATATGTTATTTACTTGGCGCGACATGGGTAAGTATTCTCAACGTTATGCCTACTACGCCAAAACTTTAATGTTGATTGTGTTTGATCGTTGGCAAAGGCTGAGACAGCAACACAAACACTGACCATCAGCAGCAGTAATAGCAACAACGCCAGTCAACTTAATGCACCTGGCAAGGCGGCAGTAACTACTGCAGCGCCAGCAATCGCTACTCCCAAAGTCATAAGCAGTACGGCAACAAGCGCCAACACAAGTAGCAGTCCTAGTGAATGGTTTGTAATCACGTAGTTACGAATCGTAAACAGATTTTAGATATATGCCGTTCTACATTTAGTTCCTGTGTTGGAGCTCTGCTGCCGCAAGTAGATTCCAATGGAAAGGAGCTTCCCATGTGCGCCGAGTGTAAATGCTCCCATGTAGCGCGCAATACGACACTTATAAAGGTGTGTATAGTCTAAGTATCGTATCAAATATGCCCAAAATGTTCTGAATTTGTTTGTTTTCTAGGTCGTTGTCATTATTGTGATTTGGATAATATCCATTTTAGTAATATACATGCTCTTCCTAATGTGCTTGGACCCACTGCTTAACAAACGCGTCAAGGCTAACAATTATCAGGAGCACACCAATGAAGATGTACATAACAAATATTCTAAATATGCAGGCATTAAATATAGTCGACTAGCCGGTAATCCTGCCGTTGATGACGACAGTGATGATGAGACGCAGCTAGTTGGCAATAAAGAAGCACACAACGTTTGATGCCGTTTGCCAAACGATTTATATAGAAATACTTTATTGTTTTATTTTATTTAATGCTTTTAACCAAAGTTTTTTGTTTATGTGTTAACCAATAACGGCCTCAAATAATTCGCTTAAAATTTTCCTTCTTTTTCTGCTGCGCCTCCTAGGACGAACCCACACCGCCTATACCCGCTGGCCCCAACAATCAAGAGCTAAGCGCACGTGCCAATGTTCTGAATCGTGTCGGACATCAGCAGGACAAATGGAAGCGTCAAGTGCGGGAACAGCGACGCCACATCTACGATCGCCACACCATGCTAAATTGAACAGCAACATTATGTGCTAGAGCCCTTGGCGACTTAAAGACATATTCCGGCAGCAATTACGTATTGTATTTGAATTTGCTCTTTAACACTGCTTGTCTCATTAATTGGAACAGAATTAATTAATATTATTAGCAACATTTTATATTATAAATAAATTCACATAACCAAATAACTATAGAAAATGTAAAGGATCAAATTGCATGAAACTACTTCAGAGCTGGGCAAAGTTCTATAAGAATTTTCGCACATGCGCTTCATTTGCAAAATTTCAAGCATTCCTTGGAATTTAATCTTCTCGATATTCCCAAGATCATTTGTTATTTTCAAGAGCCTACAGGCTTTATTAATGTGTTTGGTTCTTAAATTACATTTTATTTGAAAAAGCAGACTAGTAGCCCTTTATGGTTTCAGCAAAGGTCCAGTTTTCTTCTACTTTAAAGGGACCTTTTATGCTGCAATCGGCGGCAGTGCAAATGCCAACCGTGTATTGCGGAATGCTGCGCGTATCACGGTAGTACAGCACCTTCATGGACTCACGAATCTGCACTTATACAAAAAATGTATTAATATTAATCGATAATAATTTGCTTGTTGTTGGCCTACCAAGTTGGTTGCCTCCTCGAAAGTAAAATCGCGATCCTTAGGCTTGCGCTCCCGCACAAGTGGTAGAGCTAAATGTCGTCCAAAGCCGGTGGCCACTACATAATCATTATAGGCCCGCCCTCGCATATCAACATTACCCAGAAACGGTTTACCGGTTTCATCAACACCACCGACCACAACATCAATGTAGAGTGGATTCATGCGTGAGCGTCGGTTATACAGCACGCGTGTCAACCAGCTGGCCAATTCTCCTGGCTTCATGATTACACCATCATTGTAGCACTGATCCTCTATCATCTTCTGATCGATGTTACGCTTGATAGACTGTATGTCCGCAAAGTCTCCACTTCCACCTAGCAAAATGTTGTTATTGATCTTGAATACGCGTTGAATATCCTGATAACGTGCCAGGGAGCCATAGGAAACCAGCGTATCGGCAGCCACCAAGACACCACCATCGAATTTAATGCCCACCACTGAGGAGCCCGTAGTTATTGCAGCGCTAATAATGTAAAAAGTGCTAGAGCTTTCAGACGGTGGAAACTGCCTTAACTTACGTGCTGTGCTTGGTACCAAAAGGACCTGCGGTTGTTAATTCTCGCGGCAGTTGGGTTGGGGCATTGCCCCCCATGAAATTGTAAAATTGACCGGGCGAAGGTCCATTTGACCACATTGGCTGTGCGAAGCTGTTCATCATCTTAATATATTTAATAATAGTACTTTGATATCAAGTGAAAATAACAGCAAAAGCAGTCGCAGAATGACAGGCACAAATAAAAGCCGAACAGTTTTAGATAGCGACGAATTTATTGAGCTTTGCAGCACTGCAAGGCGTTTTGATCGATATACGCAACTATCGATACAAATAGGCCAGGGCAACCTGTTGCAGCAAACGATATGGTGACAACTCTGACAACGATTAGTTGGCTGGCGCTGCGCAAAACGCGCTAGATTTAAGAACTATAATTTTAAAATTTTGAAGCAAAGCAGGAAAAATACAATTTTGATTAAAAATACATGCTCACCTTTATTTTTAGAGGTAGTAAAATTCAATAGAATATACAAATATACATATATATAGATATATATTTTTTTATTATATATATATATATATATTATATATATATATATATAATATATATTATATATATATATATATATTATATATATTATATATATAATATATATTATATATATATATATATATTATATATATATATATATGTATATATATATTATAATACACACACCTTTTAGGGACTGTTTAAATATTTTGCTTGCATCTTACAGATGGCATAATACAGATGAATAGAATATCATTGTAGAGAGTACAGTTCGCTAACTACTAAAAACATTTAACATACATAATATAAAAAATTTCTCGATTATGCAATAGTAAAATAGTCTACATTACATGCTAGTGTCACGGCCAATTTTTAGTATCTTACTAAATTAAAGCTTTACCTATAAAGTACTAATCCTTGCAACAACAATACACATTATCGCTTGAGCTGGCGGGGGTTGTGGGCGCGCTAACGCCTGCCTTTTGAGGCTTACTATAGGAATGTGGACCACGCATAAAAACATCTATGAGCTGGCAATGGGAGCTGTATGCAGAAAAATCAAAAGTAAGTTAAAAATATAAGTATACATATTTTATATATCATCGTATGCTTGCCTCATTGTTATATCTAGATCGGTGACAACCTCTCCATCACAATTCCAGCTAGAAAACTCTGAACTAACCGTGTCATTGCCGCTTTGGGCAATTGGTGAGCGTGAACCGGCAATGCTAAGGTTTTCCTCCGTTGTGACCGCTGTCAATGTACGAAAAATGAACTTACGAGTCCGGTAGACTTCCACAAAAGGTAGGTTGCGCTGCAATAATTTGGAAAAGCATGATACGTTTATATTCTTTATAGCGATGTATATAATGAGTACTTACAATGTCGCCTGCTCGGCCTGCAGTATTCAACAAAAACCGCACATTGTTGAGCAGCGAAGTTTTCCGTACTAGAATTAGATCAAGGCAGCCATCGCCTAGATGACTATAGCGCGAGATGCCATTGGGGCTGCGGGCACAAGCACATGTGATGTTGGCGCCGCAAATCATAAAGAAATTTCCTCGAATAATCTTCCACTGCAGGTCGCCCGGCAGGTTCAGGTTGGAGCCATAGGAGCCGCCGGGCTGCAACGGTAGATTGACCGGACGTATCGGTCGCGGGCGCAACAATGCCGTTTCGCTTGTATTTAGCTGCAGTTCACGATTTGACATAACGGACACACCGACAGGTAGATTTATCTGTGATTCCTGCTGTGGGTGCAGCTGCTCGTGCTGATCTGGGTGTAGCTGTCGCTCTTCCCTTATTTCTATATCAGTGGCAAACAACGCAGGGCGTTGCTCCTGTAGGGAACTAGCTATGCTGCAGCGCTGACAATTTGCATAACACACGGAGGGAGAGTCAGCGTGAGCACTGACCGGGCTCTGTGGCGTATCCGGCTCAATGGGCTCCTCGAGCAGTTGCAGCTCCGCGTCATAGCCACGATTGTTAATAAACGCCTTGATGCCGCTATACTCGTAGCGCCGTGTTCCCATCCAGCGATATTGCTCGCTCTCGGCGGCTACATCGCCCAGATACCCATAGCTCAGCACACTGGCACAGAACCTCAAAAGGGTGCGTTTATTGCTCACACTGCAGACGTCGAGGCCGCGCCTCTGGCCGAGCAGCACGTGAATGGCCGCAGTCCGCACATCAGCCGTGCCGTGCATGCTATAGACAATAGTATCCGTGCTGCCCGCTGGTATCACAGCCACAGGCAGGCTGGGACGTGGTATATAGGCTGGTCTCTGCTCATCCAAGCCCAATTCTCGCATGCGCCGAAACACAAGACCGTTTATGACCTCGGCCACGGTACCATCGCCGCCCACACAGCACACGGCGTCATAGCAGCCAAGATCGTGAGTGAGCAGTATATCGCGGATTTGATTGGCACGCTGGGTAGTTATGCAGGTGACATCGATGCCGGCCAACTGGAAAAGCGGTCGCACTAAACGCTCATAGGTTTGAGTGCCAGCCTTGCGCCCCCCAAATGGATTGATGAAAACCAGCAGACGTTGTACACGCTGCCCTCCAACGGGCGAGGACTTTAAGCGTGCCTGTAGCTGCAAATGCCATTGACGCACAATGTACGCATCTGCATTATAAAAGGTGATGCGTCGTAGCTGCCAGCGATTGCAGTCCGATTTGGATTTGCTCAGACGTTCTGCATAATTGACTGTCAAAAATTGTGCTGTGGGCTTCATATCCCCATCGCCATGATGCATATTTTGGTTAGAAGGGGGCTGTCGGCTTTCGTGTTTGGTGTCGCCAGAACATACGCTAATGATGTCATCTATGTGCAGAATGTGGCTGTGCGGGCCATAGCTGCAGGTGCCATCGCCAGCCAGTTGTTGCTCGTATACAGAATCCTCGGGAAGCGGTCTCTTTTGCGTCTCGTTCTGGCGCGACTGTTTCGCTTTTGACTGGCGCTGCATCCGTTCCCAAACCAACCTCTGACCATGGAGCAGAACACGGTAGCTCTTCTTTTTCAGCTGGAAGTTATTAAGCAGCACATCTGAGGAGCAAGTGGCGGCAGCGGCAGCTGTCGTTTTGTTAAACTCTGTGCTGCCGCTCTGTGTCATCTTCGTATCACTTTGTCTCTGCAAGACAAATGCGAGAAAAACAGGTTTCCATTAGAATTACGTACTCGTTTGAACTTTGCTTTAGACTGGCGTGATTGCGAGTGGAGACGGGTGAACGTTGCGGTATATCTGAGCTCCATTCTCTTTTTAATGACTTAAACACTGCAACCAAAGATTTTGGCTTTCTGCTGATTTTGATTTATATTATGTTTAATAATAGACCTAGAGCAGCCAAATCGAAATTGTTTTTGAATATCGTAAGCATACATCCATAACATATGTTAATTTCAATTCAATAATATCGGATTATAAAACAAATATATTACACACACATTTTTTTAATCGATTTTGAATATTCTCTATAATATATTCGGATGTAAGAAACTGATCATACGTTTATATTTCTTACTTGATTTTTTCTATACAAGTACGCTCCACAATATATGACCAGTGTGCTATTAAAATATATCATTCATTTAGTTTTTGCCACGACGCAATGTGCTATTCCCAATATTTACTGCTGATAATCAACCAACCGAATCAATATTAACAAGTAAGAGGTTCTAGTTGGGAACTCCCGACTTGGGGATACCCTGAACCCTCTTCTTCCAACATCAAATGAATATATATATTCTATTTTAGAAGCTATATGTCAAGTTTGGTGACTGTAGCTCGTATTATTTACCAACATTGCTAAAAAAAAAAAAAACAGGATATCGATATCGATTGCTTGAAAACGGAGTAAGTTATCGATTATCGGAAACAAATTCCATCTGCGCAGGTACCAGGAGCACCTACATCTAAAATTTTGAGTCTCTAGCTCTTATAGGTTATGAGATCCTTGCGTTCATACATACGGACGGACAGACAGACACACGGACATGTCTAGATCGACTCGGCTATTGGTGCTGATTAAGAATATATATACTTTATGGGGTCGGAGATGCTTCCTTCTGCCTGTTACATACATTTGGATTTTACACAAATACAATATACCCTTATACCCATTTTTATGGGTTCAGGGTATAAAAATGACATGCTAATGACATGCCTATGTAGTTCGCAACTCGAATAGCGAAACGGAGATACATATGATTTTGCTAAAACGCTTATCTTGGCTTCACCTGGGCCCTGGCTTTTAAAATATTTTAGAACATATTATACACACATGTTCAATGCCTATTAAGTTGTACACCTGACACTGGCCTTCACAGAGCTTAACACACAAGGGCCTACAATATGGCTAATATTTGTTACTGCTAATAAGATACACACACAAAAACAAGTTAAGAGTGATCGACTAGGCGGTACCTGAGCCTAAAGCACTGTATTTGAGTAAGTAAGCATTTATCCATATAATTATTGAGTGTAGTATATATATATATATAGTATAGTATATATATATATATAGTGTAGTATATATATAAACATCAAGCACATCGAATTGCACCCATTTGGGGCCATGGTATATTAATGGGTACAGGGTATACAAAATAGAGCTGAGAATTTACCAGTTCAGCCACATGGACGAAGCACGCTTACACGTCGTATACGCAACGATCAAGGTTATGAGTATATTAGTGTATTATATATAGTAGAGTATCAGAATAGTTTAGGAAGCTGCGCTCTAGTACCAGAAATCAACAACATCAACAACAGCAGTAAAAAATGTTGCTCAAAAACGAGTTTTTCTCGTCTTCTCTTTAGTACTCTGCTCTCCACTCAGGGCGTGTAGCTTTTTGACCTTCGCCTTGAATTGCAACAAGTTTTTTGTATAGTCATTTTTAAAGTGCCCGACTCTCCTGACCGAATCTGTATGTATGTATATTGGACACTATTAGTAGAGTTGAAGGCCTTTCAAGTCAAAAACATAACCACATATGCATTTAGTCTATGCAAATGACATTTAAGTTTTGTTTTGTTTATTTTGTGCGCATTTCCGGCTAGCAATTGAAAGCTAATGAACCTGCTATTTTTTTTAGTATAGAGCATAGTAATTGCTTTTTAGGTATTACCTATTCCTCTTTATATACATATATTAAATAATTACAATTTTTATTTTACGCTTTTAATTAACCTTGTCGTTTGCAATTTTCAAAAATGTCTTAAAACCCATCAAAATAATTTGATTGTGTACTTTCAGGTGTCTGGCACGCCCTTCTTGACTGCATGCCAAAAATCAATTATATTTTTAATGAATAAAGCAAACATTATTTATATATAGGCACGAGAAACATGTTAGACAATTGGCATAACTTTACAAATATAAAAATACTTTCTAATATACTAGAGTACATTGTAGCACTTTTGTTTAAAAGCTATACAAATCGAGTGTTTTGTTTTGATAAATCTACTTTGTTTAAAAAACGCACGCCAACAGTTTATTTCGATAATAGCACAGCACGCTGCATTAGCGGGCTGTAAACGAGTCGGCCTCAGATAGAAAATATTGTAATTGTTGTATTCTGTACATTTATTGTGACTAAACAAAAACATTGAAGTTCCTCAGTACTTAGCAAGCCGTCTGCTTATCAATTTATAAGTGCATGCGACCGAAAGATAAGATAGCGACAATGATTAAAAAACTAATGAACTAGAATAGAGGAAGGCGCGTTAGATCAAGTTGCAGCGAAACATAATTAATTATTATTTTTTATAGCGGTTTTATGTCAAAATATTTGTTCAATATCCTTCAAAATTCAAGTTTGTGAGTCATGTTTTATCACATAATTTAACATTATCAATAAAACTTAATAAGACGACATTTAATGTGTATGTGCCAGGTACCAGCGGGTAAGGGTGTCCGCGTTAAAATGAATTAAATATTGTATAAAGATTATAAATGCAAACATTCTGGAATCATTAAAAAAAAAACTAGCTTTCAGAGTTGAAACATTTATAGCCTCACTTGAAGTGGTAAAGTGGACGCGTTTAACTATTTATAGCTGACACGCAGTCCAAAAATATTCTACAACCAGACATAAACCATATTAAGATAAAAGCCAGATCAATTAGCAAAGAATAATGAAAATCAGCAAAAGCGAGACGGGAATAGGTATGACCGAGCTTGGATAAGGCAAAACAACAAAGCTGTTATACTTTACAATTATACAATTACGAAAGCATTAACACTCAGGAGAACATTAGGGAGTCATTTAAAGCGGGCACACAGCAAACATTACGCCAAGCACCGTTATCTGAACACAGCTGAGAACAGCAACAACAGCGCAGTACATATATGTATATATAGATAGCATGTACGAATTCACATATTTCCAAATTGTTTTGCGTACGCATTGTTTGCTTCAGTTCAGCACATTCTGAATGTATTCATTTGGTTCATATGTACTCATTTGGCTGTTTTTGACAGTCGGAATACCGGTAGTTGGTTACGGTTATGTTCAATAGGAAAAATTACCTTGTACATAGAAGGAATATCCGTATATCCATGCAATCATTGACGCATACATAAACTACAGTTGATTATAATTTTTGCAGTTATGTTGTTGGAAAATCAAGCTAATTGGATAAACATTGCAATTTAGCACACACACACACACACGGCACATACAATCGCAAGCAGGTAGTCTCAACGGCAGTTATATTACACGTTTTTCACTCACTTCCGCAACTAACTTTTATAAAAAATGCAACATTATAAGAAATTACCAACGTAAATCCACAACAGAAATGCAAGAAATACTCAAGTTCCTAAATTGCAAAGCATTGAGCGTGCTCCCCACTCGGAAAAACCAAACAAAATACTAATGAAAAAACTCAATGTGACCAGTGATCGTCGGCTATATAATACCAAAAAAGCTTTCCACAGTCATAATACCAACCCGTAGCAAAAGACTTGTAGGACGGTATAATTGCGAGTGATTTTTTTTCTGGAAACCTGAAAAATCTTTAACCTAAAACACATTTACTGAGTTCCTCAAACAAAATTTTTTTTATTCTTATCACACAATATGAAAGTAATTCAAAATATGTCAGTCATTTATATTCTCCCATTTTGTCATGCAATAAAGCAATATAAATTTTCCTGTTCTATTTTGCCGCCACAATATGAGTAAGTAATTTAACGATTTCTTAACTCTCGGTATTTCTTCAGTTGGTTACTTTTGTGGCAGCCTCTCCCTGTGGCAAGTGTAACACATGTCCGTGCTCTGGTCAGTCGAATCAGGCTCCACGACAGCAGCCAGTTCCTCAACAACAAGAACAAGAAATACAGCAACAACAGATACAACAACCAGAAAGTTCTTGTCAACAACCGCAACAGCAACAAGTTGAGCGACAATTAGAAAAGAGATCCAGAGTTGAATGCCATTGCGTCAGCAGTAGCAAAAGTAGTAGACGAAACACAGCCCCGGTGCAGGCACCGCTCGCTGATTCATACACATGCTCTCGACCACGACCTCAGCCTCAGGCAGCACTCGCGCCGATCGAGGAGCGTTGCACATGCAAAGCAAAAGCTGCCCCGCCTCAGTGCGAGTGTAGCCCACCAGTGTTACCCCCACCGTTGACGTCACAGCAGCGGCTCGCAGCAGATCGCGAAAGGGCAGAAGCTCAGCAGGGGACGCATGCTTACATTACTTGCGGCCAGCCGACTCCTTATCGAACCCAGAACCAGCCACAGTATTCGCAATATGGAAATCAACAGGCGCGCGCTCCTTGTTCGCATTGTCGAACCCAGAAAAAAAAGAAGTGCAGCATACAGTGAACGAACGTCAATTCGTTTGAAATGCTATCAGATTCGGACAGATTAGTAGGCGACCCAGACCCAGATGCTCAGTCGGCGAATGAACAAAAATTTTCTAATATTCTCACAATTTACGCATAATGCTTATTTAGGAAATTTATAAAATAAAAAATTCTCAAATGTGATTGCTAATGCGACCGGAGTCATCTCAAAATCTAGTGCAGTTTTTAAGCTAGCTTTATCCCATTCGGTACAAGTAAGAGTTAAGAAGGCCCATTATGTCTGGCTTAAGAATACAGGACTCTAAGCCTAATACTGGAGCAGGATGCTGCTGCGCTCCAAGCCGAACTAATATCGAAACGAATATTCAATCTGGAGCAGCCGTACTACCATGCGGCGGTCCACAGGGTCAACACTGTGCTGTAAGATATGGGCCTCCAGCCGCATCTGTATATAAAAGGCCTCGAAACCAAGCCCAGTGCCATCATTGCAGGCGAAAGACAAAAAAGCGATGCGCCATTCAGTAAACTCTGGCGCAAGCAGTTGTCGCAATAAAAAATTTACAATATTTAAGTAATCAAAGCTGGCTTTACAGAATCACCAAACTTTTAGTTTTTCCAAATCATTTAGAAAAATTTCAAAATTCAAGTCGGCTGCAGAACAAAAATATCTCCAAATGTAAATTGCAAACAAAAAAAAATAAGCTGAACTCCACCTTGAAAGCTGAAGCTGGCGAAATCTAGTCCATTGTTAACTACTCCCACCGAGACCCAAGAGTAAGATGTCCCAGCCAAATATGTCTAGCGAGCCTTCAGAGCCTAGATCGAATTGCCAATGTACTCCACTGCATCAACGACAAGAACAACGGGCTTCACCTTTGCAACCAGAGATAATACGAATTCCTTGCACTAGCGGACCTCTTCCCGAGTTGCAACCCAATCAGTATTACGGTTGTCAAGATCGCAAACAGAAACGGAAGTGCAGCATACAATAGATTTTATCTTGAGCAATGATATCGGAACGGGAATAGGCTTTATACTCTAAAACAATCGGCATAGCAGGCGTTACAAATGGAGAAACTAAAGAGGCTGCTTGTAAAATAGTGACATCCACATTTAGCAAAATTTTCAGTTTTTCATTCAAACACTAAGCAATCCTTAGGACTTACGGCATTGAACCCAATGTGATTGCTGATGGGCAAGTCAATCTAAACAAAGCTCTCAATAGTTACATATTTTTGTTCCGTTTAGGCAATCGCCCAAGCTGCAGCGCGGCGCCTAAGTTAATATTTCTTAATAAGTGCATATTTCTGTTCCGTTTAGGCAATCGCCTAGGCTACGGCGCGGCGCCTTGTAACATACAGCGCAGGTACGCAAATTGCCCCAATCGCCAGGGATGTCATCCTGAAAGCTGCGTTTGGCACGGGACTCACAGAGACATGTGTAGAAAACGCAGCCGGAACTGTTTTGTCATTCGCAGTCCACCTCTTGCCAAACCACGACAGCGGTCACTATGCCGTCAAGGGCGTTTCTCAAGCGTAGATTCAGAGTGCTGTTGTCCACCGCCAGAACCAGTTTTGCGGCGACCATGCCGTCAGATAGCGTCCTCAAGTACAATTGACTGCTGTTCGCCACTGGAACCTGCCCCGCCGCCAGCCCAATTGACATGTTATCCCGTAAGGCAACCAATGCCGGAAAACCCAGTTTGCGGTCTGCCTAGACAACGGATGTGTGAACCACTGCGATCTCGATGTCCGACTCAGTTGCCACCCATACTTGCTGCACCTATGCCGCCGCCATATCAACCTTGTTATTCGAATCATTATGGACAAGCTGATCATTACGCACCTGTGGTTCAGAGAATGAACGAGTGTATTGACGAACCGTTTGATCCCTACTATGATTATGACTGTAGTCAACGAAGGCCAGGAGCTGATCGATTGGCTAACTTTGATTTAAACAGATTCGATCGCGACAATGTTGGACGTCGAAGAAATGTCAGCATTCGCACTTGCGTGGACTATGATTATGAACCAGGACACGTAGTTAACCATAGGCAACCATATGCCTTTTGCAATCGCCCTTTATATCCAAATTCACGCCAACCATGTCTATATCCACAATTTGTACCCACACGACTGAATCGTTGTCCTTCGCAGCGGAATTGCTCCGCCGTCGACAGACAATGCCCAAACTGAATTTGAAAATGTGAATGGACACAAGAAAAATACTAAACAACCAAAATAGCCGACTATCGGTCACAAATCGAACAACCACCACATTCAAGAATTAATGGAATAGATTAGCATGGTATAAAAATACCGCGATACAGCGGTCGATTAGTCCATCAGTCGGCTATCGACCCACCACCGCAATCGAGGCATTAAGGGAATAACAAAAAGAAGCGTGCGCTATTCGTGAATTCTGAACAATCTCTTAAAAAATGGATGACGGGGAATATGATAATGATGAGTACGTGCATACTTCCCATATTTATCTCTTTTTCAATTTATACGGTTCCTACTCTTCTCAGTGTCGGCGGTGATGATTTCGATGATGTCGATGAGGACGTGGACGAGGATATCGCTCAGGAGGAAGAAGTGGATAATATTGAGATTATTGCACCCGGTGGCGCAGGGGGCGGTGGTGTACCCAAGTCCAAACGGATCACCACTAAATATATGACGAAATACGAGCGCGCGCGTGTTTTAGGCACACGAGCACTTCAGATTGCGATGTGCGCACCCATTATGGTAGAACTGGATGGAGAGACGGATCCACTACAGATTGCGATGAAAGAACTGAAGCAAAAGAAAATTCCAATTATCATACGTCGCTTTCTGCCAGATCACTCATACGAGGATTGGAGTATAGACGAGCTTATCATGGTGGATAACTAGCACGGTTAGATGTAAGAACAGAATAGCTATAACACATTTATTACATTTGAAAAAAAAAACATAAATATAAAGCCACCCTAAAAAAATATATATAAATAAACAATTAAAAGAAAAAGATGCAAATGAAGTCAGCTCCAGGCATACCCCTCGCCCTGCTGATAGCAGAAACGTTCCAGTAGGCCAACGGCATGTTGACCTGTCCTGCAGATGGCACCAACTACGGCAGGCAGTAGGCCACACTCTGAAAGATT
Organism: Drosophila novamexicana; assembly: GCF_003285875.2. Classification (NCBI taxonomy): domain Eukaryota; kingdom Metazoa; phylum Arthropoda; class Insecta; order Diptera; family Drosophilidae; genus Drosophila; species Drosophila novamexicana. Next base: position 363,415 of record NW_020824864.1, on the reverse strand, counting down.
TTGCTCTCCAAAAACCTGCCCAGAGACGCCAGCCTCTTGTTCCGCCGCCTTAGATTCGGCGGGCGTGATCTCCAACAGTTTCTGCGTAGCTTTGGTAAAAGCCAGAGTATTAATACTACTGGCCAGCGTGGCACTAAACGCCTGACGCGTTTCGCACAACAACATTGCAACGCTAGGCAGGAATGTGGGCAGCAACAGTCCCTTGATATCAATGCTGTAGTAATCGACACCGTCAAGCCGCACTTTTTTGGAGCGCGGCAGCAAATTCTGCATCGTCGCTTTTGGAAAGGCTACGGGGGCCAGAAGCGTAGGCGGGACACCTGCCAAACGACCAACGCTGGTGATTGTACTCTTGGCATTCAGCAAGTAGCTGAAGAATCCTTGGCACTCTACACCTTCGATCAGAAGCAGCGAATTATCACTAAAATCCTCGCTCATTTCGGCTGCCTGCAATCTCCTCGCGTGTGTGGTTTGTATGCGCCGTAATTCGCGCTCATCCACGCCCAAGCTTTCCAGCCAAGCATCATCGTCATCATCCTGGTCGGAAATGAGCTCATCTTCGGCCTGGCCATAAGCTACCGTAACGCTTGTCGGGCCATCGATTATGTTTCCCTCGCTCTCTTCTGTAAAGCTGCTATTCGAAGCGACACCATATGCTGCATCCTGCTGTTTGAGTGGCATGCTGTACTCAATGCCTTCTTGTCGGAGAGCGCTGCGCATACCGCGAGTAGATGGTGTAACAAGGGCATGTGTTTCTGCGCGTCCACCACTGCCCGCTGCTCGAAAGAGCACAGTGAAAGAGTTAGCGCACAAATAAAAGTACGGGCACTGACGTGCTCGCAGAAGTTGGAAAAGTCCGCGAAAGCTATAATCCCACTCTTCTGCTAGAGCTTTGCGCTCCCGCTCGCCAATTGTGATGCCGTTATTCTCTTTAGCACTGCGTGGATAAAGCGTTAACCAGGGCAAATGAGGATGTTGCCAATAGTAGGTGCATTGATTAAATCGCGTGGCATCTGATATGTCCAACGTACTCTCCGTATGATACGTGTCGAAGCAACGCACAAAGCTTGTCAATCCGCTGGCCAGTTGTGAAGTTTTTAGCTGCGTAGCGGGCAGTTCTGTAGGACAGAAAATCCGCACCCGCGTCTTAAGGCACCAGTCTATGGGCAGATGTGATGTATGCTTTTGCCGAGCAGCTAGTGCAGCATCAGTTTCCTCATCAGCTTGTGTGACCTTTGCCTGGTGCAATAGTTTGGCAAAAGCCTGGGCATCAAATTTCTGTAGCACTAATGTGGCGGGTGGCGAGTGTTTTTTTGAGGTAAAGCAGGTTAAATTGTTGGTCAATGACGTTTGAACATCGGAAATACTTGAAACGTGTGGTTCATCATGTTTTTGCTTTTTGGCGCCATCTGCGAATCTGTAGATGACTGTATTTGGAGCCAAGCAGCTGATTAAAATAAAACACTCACTTGGCAAATGGGTTTTTGCGCTTTTGGGCTATTTTGGCTTCCAGCAGCTTGCACTCATCGTTCTCATCCAATTCGGGACGCTTATTGTTGTTGCTGCTCACACGTGCCGCTAGTTGTTTCTTCTTTTGCTTTAATCTTTGTAGTTTTATAAACTGAAATTAGTAACATTTTAATAAGCCTTCCAGTCATATTTCAAGCAGTTCTTTATACATCATCTGGCCGCGTCCACTTGGAGCTCAAACTCCCTTCGCTAGACATGATTACAGTGTTTAGTAACTGTCTAGTCAACAACCTTAACAGAAGTCCCGCGCAAAATATGTTTCTTGTTTTCATGCAATTTTGCAAAAGGTGTCAAAATATTTATATTTATCGATAAGTTAATCGAAAATTTTATGTCCATCTCTGGCCCACATGAAAGCAGCTGTATCATTTGTAATTCTGTTGATGCCAACTTTAGCTGTTCATCTAACCTTTTGTCGTTTTTTGCCTTAACTAACTTGTCACCAACAGTCTTCCTTGTAATAGTTTAAAAAACAAAACATTTTTTTTTTTAATTTTTTGCATAATCAAATGAAAATAACGGCAATATTGGCACTCAATATTGTAGCTTGCTGTAAATATCATTTTATCGACCTGTTAACAGAGAACTAGCCTCTTTAGCAGGCAAAGCCGGAAACAGAAGCAAAAACAATTTCGACATTGTTGCTAAAATGGACAATGAAGAAAGCAACTTGCACGAAGTTTGCCGTGTGTGTGCCAACAAAATAAAGGACAAGAAGCGCCAGCGGCATATCTTTAATTATTTGCGGGGCAAGTTACTACAAAATCTGAAGCTCATTACTGGAGTCGAGGTAAGTGAGGTATCGTGATTATTGCTTATGACGTGCAATTAACTAATCTTCGGTTTGCCGTTGTAGCTGTCGATGAACGAAGGCTTGCCCAAATTTATTTGCGATCGATGCTATTCCGAACTTGATTTGGCCATCAAGTTTCGCGAGCGCTGTATCTTTTCGCAAAAGTATTTGGAGGAAATGCTTACAAAGGTCCGCAAGGAATTTGTAGTAAACACGGCCGAACGGGAGCTATACGAGGACTTGATCGATGAGGAACAGCTGGAGTACATTGATGAAGATGTGCAGTTTTTAGAAGATACCGATGTTGGAAATCTATTTGACGACATTAGTGCAGAGATTACTGAGGATGAAGTTGAAGAAACTGGACATGCAGAAGTAAACGCGGAAGAGGATCAGTCGAGAAGCGAGAAACGGCATTGGGTATTGTTGGAAGACAAACGGCCCGCTAAGCGGTTACGTCATTTTTTTATATGCGAAGAATGTGGAGAATATTTTAAGAATGAGTACGATTACAATGAACATAAAGAAGGACATTTGGAAAACAAAGAATCAAAGAGATTTTTTCCCTGTTACAAATGCCCGGCGACCTTCAAAACCAGAATCGCGTTGAAACTTCATCGACGGGAAGAACATTCCGGAGAGCGTAATTTCAAGTGTGCAACTTGTGGCGAAACATTTCTAGAACACAACGCCAAACAGCGCCATGAGAAGTAAGTGGTTTACAATTAACAAACCATATAACCAACATCTAATTATCTTGCAGAGCGCACATCAATGAGAGACCCTACCCTTGTCTAGAATGCGATAAAATTTTTAATAGCGTATCCGAGCTACGGGCGCATTCCACTAACCATGCAATGCGGAAATTTAGGTATGACACACATGTTTGATACGACAGTATACTGGATACACTTTTCCCCTTGCAGGTGCGAGCCTTGTAACATGGACTTCACAATGCGCAAACATCTCGTAGCGCACTCAAATACATATCCACATAAACGCACTGTGCAGCAAATGCAGGATGAAATTGATATGCTATATGGGGAGACAGAGGAGGAAACGGAGATTATTTAATTTATATTTCCAGTATTAAAATAGGTATAGTTCAAATTGCAAAAATATGCTTGTTAAAGTAAGTCAGTAACAGAAGATTTATTTAATATAATGTTAACAAGAGAGAGAGAGAGAGAGAGAGGGAGAGAGAGCTTTCAGCAAGGCGCCTGCGCATGGGAGGCCGCTTTTCAACAACATAAGTAGCCTTATAAATGGGGGTACAAAAAGAATTTTGTGTGTATTCAGTGTATTCAACTGGTTGCCACCAGTTCACAGTGACCAGCTCAATATAGTTATACATACAGGTACGGAAATACAGCTGGTGCAGCCGAAAAATCAATAAGACCACAAACTTCTACGTAAGCAGTGATACGAGTATTATAAATGCGCAATATGCTATCCCAGTCAAAAGGTAAGTTGGTTCATGAAAAAAGGGTGCCTATACAGATACTGAAGGAAAAATAAATTTAAATATTCCTTAGCTTTAGGCACGATGCTTGGCTGCTTTATTTTGCTGGTGGGCAGTGCTTCTCAAGTGCGTGCCTTTGACTCCAAAGACAGCATCTTTGCAGACGTCTTGCTTACCGACTTGCTAAATCGTATGGATAATGACATGCAGGTGGGTTACTACGATGTGGACAATGAAGGAGATTTGGCCGCAGCGGCTGCTGCTGCCGCCAAGAACAATGTGGATTTGGTATCGCGTTCGGAATACGCTAGACTGTGCAATGGAGGCAGCGATTGCTTGCTGCAGTCGAACAATGCACATCCATCCCTACGGGATCAGGAGTTTTTGCAGCACAGCTCGCTTTGGGGACATCAATACGTGTCGGGTGGCATGGGCGAGGTGCCAAATCGTTACAACACTATAGTTAAAACCGATGCTAGCCTGCCTGCCTATTGCAATCCGCCCAATCCTTGTCCCGAGGGCTATGACATGGAACAACAGGCCGGCAATTGCATAAGTGATTTTGATAATACAGCTATTTATAGCCGCGAATTTCAGGCTGCCCAGGAGTGCACGTGTGACAGCGAGCATATGTTTGATTGCGCCGATCAGGAAAACGCCGCTGGTGTTGGCCCTGGTAACAGCGATTTAAATTCGGCTGTGGAGAAGTTTCTCTTGCATCAATTTGGCAACGAGAATGTCCTAGACAATGCCAACGGCGTGGCCAAGAAGGCTGGACATATGCCAGCGCTTCAAATGGATTCTATACCCAATCCTTTTCTACAAGTTGCTCCAGGTGACCGTCTACCAATTGCAGCTAAAAAGGGCAACATGCTCTTCAATTAAACATCCTAAGAATAACTAAGCACAACATTACTTGGCCACCTAAATATTTGTTGGCTTCTTTAGTTTATCCACCATTATATATCATAGTCGTTTCTAAATGTTGTTCCACATGCATATATAGAGCTCATAGCAGCTTTCAACAACCCATAGAAATAAAGTTATTCAGAATAAACTATGGCTTAAAGCCAAAAAGAAACAAAAATGAACAATTTTCTTTTGATTATACTTAGTCATTTCATACTCTCAAACTCATATCTTTATTGTTTCGAAAGTTCACAAAAATTCAGTTATTTAAAAGATTTATGTATGTAAATAGGTTTTTCTTGATGCACTTTCAATCAGCTTTACAATGAGTATTATGTGTCAGCATTCACTGGTATTGTGGTTAAGTCGACAGTCCCAAATGGGGCGGCTGCATCACAATTTCTTAAACCTAACCTAACTATTGATGTATATATATATATATATATATATGATATGAATGTTGTTGCCCACTGGGTTTACAATACACTATTCGAAAAGAACACTGGCAGTGTGATTAGCTTAGCAAATATTCGTTGTGTATTGACAAGGCTCCTGCAATGTCCATTATATATACAAGTAACCAATACATGTATTGACTATAAACTCAATTTTTTTTTGTAAATTTTTAGATTTTAGAGTTATATGATCATAATTAGTTTACAAACGCCCCGTATTATTGCCGTTTACATTTTGACCCCAAGACACTTGATGCGGATTCCGAGTCGTCAAACGGAGGGAGTTACCGTCGCCATCTTCATCGATGACATGCTCGTAGCCTTGATTTATGGTACCACCGCCATTGGAACCATAAATTTGCTGATACAATGTTATAGTATTAAAATGCTGATTTATCATCATTATGCACTCTGCCTGCTACTCACCTCGGCTGGTCCACCGTTTACATTGAATACATCCTTGATGCTAATGCCTGCATTGGACACGCGGCCGCTACGCTGATTGGGCAAGGCCCCATTGTTATTGAGCTATTCCGTAAAAAATCGCATTGTTTAAAATGTTATGTTGAATTCGTGCTAATTCTTACCGGTGGAACTGCGGATATACCGTACTCATTTTTGGCTCCCAAGGTTTGCATTGCCGATTTGCGTCGTTCCGCCATTACGGAGTTCTTTCTGACCTCCAGAGCTCGTATGGTCTCAGCTCGCATGGTCAGTCGACGTGTCAGTATTGGTGTGGCTGGATTGTTCTCCGCATCAGCTGTTAGCTTAAGGAACCGCTTCTTAAAGGCCACATCCAAGGTGCCGATTTGACGTCGCGGCTGACGTGCCTTTTCCAAATTTTGTATGGTTTTGCGGCGTGCTATGCGATCGGGCCCCGAGCCCGAGTCATTATCATAGTCCCCATCAATGCCTTGTAAGCGTTGCAGATTCTTAACGATCTCCACAGCGTGCTAGGGGGAATACATCAATCAGTACAATTAACAGATAACATATTTGTTTTTTTTTTTTTGGGCACCTTGTCTATAAGTTGATCTTGTGTTAGATCCTCTGATTTCTTTTTGCAGAAATTCAACTCCGTAGAGGCCAAGATGTGCGAAAGTGTGCCAAATCGATGGAACAGCATGGCCGTAAATTGTATAACCAAAATTAAGGCAAAAAAAAACACAAAAACCAGACCAATCGGTTCTAGCTGTAGATACTCCTTGGAAATGTGTACCTGTGCGAAAGTGTAGCGAGAAACCGTATTACAAACAAATTTAATTACACATCATTTTTTTGTTAGTAACAAATTAACAAATGAAGAGTTCTTCAAATTTGATTTTATGTTTAAGTTCGGGTAAATGGCAGAACATAGTACCAATTGGTCGGTGATAGTGCTATGTTTATGTGTGTGATACCATTTAAGTGTGTTATGTGAATGCCATGCATGGCTCCAGCATGTATATTATTGTATATATACATCTAGGTTTATTATATAGTATATTTTGTTGTAGAACTTATGGCATAGGTCGTACAGTTTACCGTGTTGAGGGTTAACTGTTAGAATCGGATTTGATGGCAATATGTTGTTGCTATTGTTGTTGTTTCTGCGTTGTATGATATATTTTTTATTGGTGATATGCCACAACCATTAGGATGGGTATCAATAAATAGGAAAAAAATAGGAATGCCTTATAAACACATAAAAATATATATAACATATATAAAAAATTAGAAACATCCATTGGGTAAGTATATATGTAACGTGACATATGTAAGGAGCACATTAAACATATAGTGTAGGAGAGAGAGAGGAGAGCAGAAAAAAGTTAGAGGTTCCTTGAATAGGCTTAAGATAAGTTACACATACTGAACGACACAGAACAAAACGGGTTTTGGTAGTAGAAACAAAAGTTAAATTTTGATTTTAATTGTATAGCATTATAAACCTCAGATGTCTCTTCGATATACGTAATATTCGTTTTGACGCCCAACGGCCATATAATATGCAATTTATCCTTATTCAATTGCAATAAGAAGACAATCAATACGAATAAGGCGTTGGCCATAAAAAACGCAAAGACCGACTTATTGCGCAGCTCAATCAGATCGGAGGCTATGCGGGCCTGAGTTTGGAGATCGATCATGCGTATTCACACAGTTATATGAGAAAAACAGAGAGAGAAAAAAAAAGAAAATGTTAGTAGTGTTTGCGGGAGACTCAATTACCTCCTGGGTGGACTCGTCATATGTGATATTGGTGCGCACGCCAAAAGGCCATTTGACGTGAATGTTGTCCTTGTTCAATTGCAGCAGGAAAACGATCAACACGAACAGGGCATTGATCATAAAAAACGCGAACACCGACGAGTCGCGCAACTCTTTGAGGTCTTTAGCTATACGTGCCTAAAAGTATTTTATCGGCAGGTGGTAGGTAGCATAAAACGTGCTTGGGCCTGTAAATCCAATTATAACTTATTTAGTCTTACCTGTTCCACAGGATCATTATCAATGGGGTAAAGGTACTGATCGATGAGGTCCTTCCAGAACTGAATTTCCGAACTTGATAAAAAGTCCACCTCACCCTTGCGGACATCAGGATCCTCGATCCAATAGGGGTTTGTCAAAAAATCACGTTCTTGCTTAGGTTCTGCCGAGGTATCTGAATCCGATTCATCGGATTCGTCGCCCGATTTTTCAGCTACCGACGTTAGCAAATGATGATCCTTGGAGCCACTAGACGTCGTGCGACGTCTATTATGACGGGAAGCATGATGACCATGTGGATCCACAGCGCTCTCGATGGTGTCAATGCGTGTTTTGATTGTATCCAGGGACTCGGCTATGCTGGTCAGCTGCTGCTTCTCGTCGGATGTTTTTCCGTGGGTGCAAAAAACGCAACGGAATAGACCAGCTAACGAAAACTCAATGGAGCCTTCCTCATCATCATTATCGCCTATACCACTTTGTAGGAAGCCTAACATGCTTTTTTGTTTTACTCGCTTCTTGGCTTCCTCAGCGGCTTTCTTTTCCGCCTCCAACTCCTTTTTGGTCTTTTTGGCGACAACCTCCCGAGTGCCCCAGGAGACGACGTTCAAATTGATGATAGAGTAAAGAATAAGGAGCAGATACATAGAAGGTATTGATAATAAATATATTAAGCCGCATGTTATACACCAAAATTCTTGCGGATGCAAACATGCGGCTATGAAGAATGAGCCCACCATTGATATCAAAAAGATGGCCGAGGGCGAACCAATTCCGTCCTCTCCCAACTGCAGTGCTGTGCCCACTATCACAGCCATCATAATAAGAGCATAGCAAGTGGACAGCACCTGGGCTACAAAGAGTTGAATATTGGACTTGCACGTGAAACAAATTACCATAAAGGCCAGAATAGGTACAATGTTGTAATGGAAGGACGTCCAGTTGTCAATTCGAAAGGCGGCGACAAAGGCACCCACTAACATAAGAAAGATAGTTCCAGGACCCAAAATGGTGCCACCCATCAACATCATCTGGTAGAAAACGTACAGCAATGATATGTTATCATTTATCTTAATAGTGCGTTTCGCATCGCCAAGAAGATCCATGATGTTTGCTATAGTCGAAGGCACCCAGCGACGACGTTGATTGTAGAACTCGTTAAAGCCTTCCGGACAATGGGTGTAGGCGTCCGACGCAGCTGAGTACTCCACTCGATATCCACGCTGCAGCAATAAGGTACACAGCCAGCGATCCTCGCCCTGATCATACTGTACATAGTGACGTGCTTCTGTTGGTTTCGTTGTATACTTTTTCATCACATTATCATCCATCAGTGCCTTGCCACGGAACAGTGAAAAGCAGCCGGGAGAACAGAGCACACATCCAATCATGTGCTCAGTTGCCTTTTGCAGCCAATGACCGATCGCGTATTCAAATAGCTGATACCACACCATGGGTCCTGATCCCACGGGATGAATACGTCCACATGCAGCGCCTAGATTTCGGTTTTTCTTCATTAAATCGACCAACAGGGTGACAGCATTCGGCTTGAAATCAATATCGCCATCAAGTGTGAGCAGATAAGTGTTTTCCGCAATGGCGTCCTTGCGATCAACAGAGATGGGCAGCTCCATTAGCCGATGACCAAGCAGATAGTACATATACATAACTTGCGACCAGCGCTTTCGATGACGTATCCGATCTTTATCTTTAAGATGTGCAATGAACTTTGTTTTGCCAGGTAGGGTCCATACTAATCGGCCGCCATAGGGTGTTGGATATTTTTTGGGTGGTCGCAATCGAATCGTTGTCTGATGGATCTCAGAGGCGGCTTCATCCATGGTACCAATCAACAGCTTTACAAAACGATTGCATTGAATATCATCGTCACTATGATCCGAAATCTCAAAAGCATCATCAAAAAAAATGTGAGCTGTAAGAGTAGGATTAATTGTAAGAAGGAAGGTATCATTGTTATTAAAAAACGAGAAAGAAAGGCTATCTTCGGCACGCTGAAGATCTAAAATCATAGTGCTGTGCCCGTATTTAAGAAGCGCAGGGAAAATAATTAATGCCGAGTTTGGTCATGATATCTTGATAAACGAAAATGTTTTTTATAAAACAACTTAATTTTCGACCGATCGTTCCTATAGCAGCTATATGATATAGTGATTCGATCTTAATAGGATTTTGCATATATATGAGGAGAATAGTAAAACTAATAAATTCCGATTTTGGTCAAGATATCTTGATAAACAACATTTTTTGTTCCAGCTGGTTTTGACATATATGCTGCGTGCAACAGAATGAGGGACTTCTACTTTATGGGGTCGGAAATGTCTCCTTCTATGCGTTACATATTTCACGACAAAATTATATAACCCTCTGCAAGGGTATAACAATAAGATCACTTACTCTCAAACTCATAATAGTCTGGATCCAGCACTCGCAAATACTTTTGGGCAACACGTCGAGCGCACTGATCCTCGTCCATTCGCATAATACTTTTCAAGAACTCGATCATTTCATCTTTGGTTTCATGCCACATAGTGGCGCATGTGTAAATACGAGTTATATTATCTGAAGATTTGATCGAGGGCTTGTTCGGCGCCGAGGAGCGATCGGTATGTACTGAAATAGTCTCATAGTACTCATCACCCTTTTCCTTTTCAATCTCCGACAGATCCTGAAATTAGTATGTCATATAAAACCGAGATAAATTTAAATCAATCTCAAGTTACCTCAGTTTTGACATCCGCTTGGTCATCGCGTCTTCTATTTAATGCCATGGACTGATCGATTAGTAAAGCCGAGTACATGGGTCTAACAAATAGTTTTTCTGTAGTTGCTAATCTCTCGCACTTGGGCGTCCAAATGTGTAGGGCAATCCACGTTTGGCTGAGAAGCCACAATATCCAGGCCCACGCCATTTGCTCAGTGACAAAATTATTAAATCTAAAGTTGGATGGACTGGTAAAGAACAGATAGTCCGGTATAGTATCGTGGAAAAAGCAAGGATCATCAATACGTATGCCACACGCTGCAATCAGGAATGAGACAGCAATTGGCACGGTAAGGCTCACGGGGAAGGCATAGCTGAAGCCCTGTATAAGAATCTTGCAGGCAAACTTTCCGAATATGTAGCATAAATAAGCTCCAAAGACCTGCAGGAGCAGAACATACACCACCGTGTTGTAGGCGGCATCCACATCTACCGTATCTATATTGGCTGACTCTAAGGTATCGGGTAGCACTCCTCCTAAGCCGGCCGGTAACTCATAGACAATTATCTTATGAGGCCCAAATGCATCGCCGTAGAGGCTGAAAAGATTACTGGGCTCCTCGCCGTTTGCCCAATATATGAGCAGAGTGACGCAGAAGAAAAGCAGAATCTTCCAAATTGAAAGGAACATATGACAAAAGTAACGCGTATTATGCATCTCCTCCTTGATGCGTCCCAGGGCACGTACGATGCCAAGCGGTGATTGCGCAGAGACGTAATTCTCCCACCAGCCACATGAGATCATTACGCAGGCCACCGGTATAACCCAGAGCTCGCGCCGGTTTTCCAGTAGGGGCCAGATAACCAGGCCGGTGACCTGCGCTGCAATTGCAGCCAGATCGATGATGACTTTAATGAAGCGCTTACCCTCCTTGGAGGTACGCGAAAGCAGTCCAAAAATGCCAGGTATCACGCAGAGGCAGTTGGTTAACATTGCGCCTTGTATAGCATCAATCTGCGGCAGCACCACAAACATCAATAACGCTGTGCCCAGAGCGCTAAAGCTCTCCATCATCCAGACGAACAAAAAGTGACCTGTTTTCGGTACCTTGAAAGTTTTAAAAAAGCAAATTCGCACCGATCGTATCAGCGAGCCGATCTCGGGAAGGGAATATGCAATCACTAGCGCCCAAATCCAGGCAATACGTTCCTCCTCAGGTAGTCGCACAACGAAGCTTTTGTCGCGGCCCTATGTAGAAATTGGCATTTGTATTGATTAAGTGACTGATAATCACGTTTGCCTTACCAAATCCTTGTTGCAGTATTCAATCTTGCGATCCTTCCGCACTTGTGAGGTCATAAAAAGAACTGTTCCTTTGGCTATAACGCCACCGGTTAAGACTATGATAAAGGTGAATATGTAGGCGAAGATTTTTAAAATCTTAATGGTTAGCTCGAGACATTCTTGGTTTGCCGTTGAACCGGTCTCAATTTTAATTGGAGGATCACGAAATACATCCCAGCCTTTTGTTTCCTGTATTGTGCGTTGGCTAGAAAGCAGGTTTCAAAATAATTAGAAGCCGAAAATCAATGAAGCTGATGGTTAGAAAAGTTGTATGATCATCATGTTTTTTGAAAGTTCAGTTTTAATGGTCAAGAAGAGGTTGGCGTTACTTCCAGTTTTCAATTCGCTGAGAGTAATTGTCATTGGAATGGCTACACATTTCATTGAAAGTGATTATTGAGCAGCGGTTGCTCAAGATTTGAGAGAAGGCGGACCGCTATAGATGTGTTGTGCAGAACGGCAATTAATGTTGTTTGTATGGATCGTTTTTGTTCCGGTTTGTTATTACAACAACAAATATTAAATATGAGGGTATATTTCTGGTTGCTCCCGAGAAACCCTCCAACTATTTGCAACATTGCAAGACTTACCTGCCTCCATAAATATCGTGTGTCAATGGTGAGCTCTCGTCGTCGGTAAAGTTATTGTCATCGCTATCGCCATGCTCCCCAGTGGCTGGCGGAGCCATCGGGCGATGCCGCACCGCAGACATCTCCCACGGTTATTGCGACCGAGCCCTGCTGTTTGGAAGTGCTCAATCTTGAAGTCAAACTGTTGCTGAAGTGGAAGTGAAAATTAATTGAGTCCAGTTATAATGCACGCGAATTTATCACCAATCTGTAAAAGCAAACTATTGTATGTGTATAGGCCTTTAAGGACTTCCAACCGGTCCATCGAGCCTGAAGGGCTGGTCTGACATACACGCGAGTCATGATCGTCTAAAATAACTTACTAAGCAAAGGGGAAAGAGAACTGGCAATTACTGTGGTTTCTGTCTAAGAGAAAAACTGATTGCTTTACTCTGTTGCACATATTTAGTAAAACAAAGAAGTCGAGCACGATCTGTGGGCGAGACGCATGTGCCTGAGCCGGGCATATGTATCGGATGCGCCTCTTTGGCACGGAACTAAAGCTTTTGCCAATTTGAATTTATGATAATTACGAGCACGTATGTTGTTGCATGTACAAATACCTACTCATACATTGTTCTTTTCGCAGGCCTTGTGCCACATTTTAGCAGCACCGCATCGGATTTCTGTTAGCCGTGGAAGCAAAGCATGATATAAAAAAATTAAATAGATGCTGATGACCAAGCGATAGCAAGTTGAAATGCTAACAAGGATTAAGTTGTGCATCGGCAACTTATGTGCGCTTAAATTTAACTCTTTTTTTGACAATTTACTTTGCAGTTTTGATAAAAAATAAAATAAAACTTCTTAAAGCACTAGTTAAAACTAAGGAATTAAGCCAGCATTTCTTAAAATCTGCGACTTGAACTCTCGATGTCGTAAAACGCCTCGGAAGATTCTTCGCCGCGTACATCGTAAAAGCAATAGGAAGGAGCACTAGGTCCTCTACAATGGCCATGTACAATGCCAGTTAATGTGGCTTGGAGCTTGACTTTGGTGGCAACAGCAGGCGCAGAAACGTTTTGGGTTCTAAGATTACTGGATGAACTGCTAGGATTGCTTGCGACATTCAAGGGAAATGGTCTGCGAGTATTTTGTGCCTTGGAGCCTTCTGAATTTCGCCGACTTGTTATGAACGCCCTAGTAGATTTGGGCGGTGGCAGTGAATGCTCAATATGTGGTCCTTGATTAGATTTGTTTTTAAAAGAACTCCCAGAATTTTGATTTACTGGTGTCGGCTTCAGAACTGATGGTGGCGATCGAGTCTTGGGGCTTGGTTGCAATATAAAGTTAAGTAACTCATTGTTGGTCTTGTATGTTTCAAAGAATTTGATCTGTTTATCCCTACTCCTATCTTTTGCGGCCATGTGACTACACTTGGCTACATCTGACGGCATAATTTCAACCAGTTGCGTCAACGGAAGCAAGTCGAAAACAAATTTGCGATTTTGAAGTTTTAACACATCCTGGATGGTATTTGGAATTTTAGACTTCTTTTGTTTGGGCATTGTTTTGGTTATATTGTGTTCTCATGGAGCCGGTATTATAATTCGGTTGTACAATTTTGAGTCTGGACAGATTAAAAAAAAGATTTATTTTTAAGGTTTCTATTGGGTAGATTAAAGCAAAGGTATGTAGACTAGTAATAATCCACAGTTTGCAATCTGTTGGCTAGCCGGGAAGTTAGGTTAATAAAATGATATATATTTCCCGAGCATAAACAGAATTTTATTATATAATACAATAATTCCATAATGGGAAATAGGCCGTTGCTTATAGAAAGGCCAAAGATGCTGTTAGCAACCTGGCGCCTGCGCGGAAGACGTCGACATGGGGTCATCAACTTTATAGTCATATGATTGCAACCCCCAACAAAAGTCGCAGCTGCTGTAGTCACACCCACCCTCAACGCAATGTTAAGGATAAGGGTGGATAGTCATTATATGTGTTAGGATGCTCTAGCCTGATTATGGTTTTGCTGCGTGCCTCTTTCGCTGTTTATAAGGCCGCAACAAACGCCGCTTTACAACGGGACCGTGTGGCCTAATGGATAAGGCGTCGGACTTCGAATCCGAAGATTGCAGGTTCGAGTCCTGTCACGGTCGTTTTTTTTTAGCAATTCTTTTTTAATTTTTTTATATGTGCTCGTAAGCGTATATTTTTTTAGAAAATGCAGACCTACTGAACTTAATTTTTTTGATTACAAAATTTATTTTAAGCCTCTTTAAACCTCTTCAAAGGAAAGAAGTTTAAGTTGATTGAACTGACTTGACACATTGGTCATTAAACAGTTCACGTAATAAGTCTAGTAAACCCCTAGTTCCAACCGACGAAAAAGTAAATAAAAACACAAAACGTGCTGGCCATACCAAATGTGAACTAAACATAAAGATTTTCCGTTGAAAACTTATTATTATGCATTCATGCCAACACTATGAAAAGTGTATGAATGTGTCTATAGCTAGAAAAGTCGAGCAGCAAAGGATTAAATACCATAGCGAACAATGTAATGATAATGCCTAGTAGTTCATTATGGCTCTGAACACAATATTCATAATACAAATTTGTGCAATATGTATTTCATACTTGAGTATATTGTTGAGCTGTACATCGTGATTCAATCAACAGCTTAAACGCCGCTCAACCCAGCAAATACAAAGGCAAAAAAAGTGAAAGTCTAAAAAATGTTATAATAAAAACAATCTATGAATAAGATACTACTAGCCAAGACCCAACAGCAACAGCATTGCCGTCATGCCAACAACAACTCAGTAGTTGCAACTGTTGCTGGCTGCTGGTTGAATTTGATTGCTACATTTAACAACGGAAACAAAATCAAACCAATCGAACCGAACGTGTCCAAACCGGCCACGCCAAGCTGTCCGGCTGTCCGGCAGTCCGACAACTGAGTCCAACTTGTATTATAAGCATTGCCAGCCAACCAGTTTTTAAGTACTGGAGTACTACAGGAACAGTGAGCGACTTGAAAAGTATGCGAAAAACATGCCCAAACATAAATGATAATAGTAGAAACAAATGCTGTCAGAATGGTGACATAGGAAGATAATATGGACTAAACCGGATTGAACAGTTGTATTAAAGTAAGTCTGATCTAAATGGAGAACAGTTCAGGTATATCGGTCTCAGGTATTTATCGTGTTCGGTTCGGATTATTACAGGTACGCTTTACATATGTGTTTTACATATAAGCAGAGTTAGTGTAATTCTTGAATTCCCCTTGCAGTTCAACAAACCTTTCAATTTCCTTTCAAGACCTGTCAATTAAGAGTTCTTTAATATGTTTTTGTTTCGCCAACTCATTGAGTCAAGTTCCAGTCATAATACTGTTATACAGATACACATAAATAAATTCAAGACCTCAACCAACTCTGACTCACAAAATTTGAAAGGCTAGTACGCCTTCCACTGAATTCCATCCGTACTGAATGCCATTTTTGCCCATAACTAAGGACTCTCCATACAATATGCATATGTATTTTAATTATGCACCATGATTCACAAAGTTTACTCATAACCAAAAATATGGGTTTTACGCTATGCGTAACTTAATTTTAATCTGGTATTACATTTTGGGCTTCACCCATTACCAATTAACATGGGTAAGAAGGGTAAAGTTTCACCGATGTATGAAAGAGACAAATTATATTTTGATTGCATATGAACAGTTTTCGCCTTTCCAACTTTACGTAAAAAAATCAAAAACAGTTATCAATCCAAATAAGAATGTGCCCGATTTGAGCAATAAACATTTAATATTTGCGGAGACATTTTAGCTGAGCGCAAAAAGACGTTGTCTGAAATTTAAATTAGAAAGACAAACAGTGGATAAGAGAGCCAAAAAAATATATGGAGAGAGAGAGAGAAAGAGAGAGAGAGAGAGAGAGAGAGAGAGAGAGAGAGAGACCGACACACTGCTTGTATATCTCCACAGTGAAAAAAAACTTTATCTTGGTTTCTTGGCTTGCATGTAGGCGGTTCGGCCTTTAAAATTATGCGAAAATTGACTGGCGCAGATTAAAAAAGCCAATTAGATGAACGCCCTGGATAGCATCTGGATACTTTTATAATTGACATTTTTGCAAGGATTCGATTTAGTGAATTTTAGCTGTTGATGCCAGCCACAGCCACACCATCTATATAATCTGCTAATTAAGGCTTATAAGTTATAGAACAACTTGTTTTTAAGGTGTGTTTGTGTATCTCTTTATATTTTTACGAAACGGGTTTTGGTACACAACGCAAAATCATACCGAATTTAAATCGCAAAATAGCTCGTTTTTATTTTATAAAAAGCAAAAGTGTTGCCAGAGTCTTACACAAAACCCGTTAGTCAGCAAAAAAA
Organism: Drosophila novamexicana; assembly: GCF_003285875.2. Lineage (NCBI taxonomy): Eukaryota > Metazoa > Arthropoda > Insecta > Diptera > Drosophilidae > Drosophila > Drosophila novamexicana. The sequence goes on along the minus strand of NW_020824864.1, from coordinate 346,738 downwards.
AGAAGTGAAAGAAAAATAAATCTTAGCTAAACAGAAAGAGACTACTGAATAAACGAGAATGAGATTGTGCTTTGTATTTGTCTGGCGCATAACTTTCACATATAAAAATGTACCGTTTGATGCCACTGGGAATGGCGACAAAATAAAAAGAACAAAAGAAATAATATTAGTACAGTTAATCAGCAGAAGTGAATGCTGTTATGAAAGCTAAGAGCTTCTTCACAGTAGACTGCTCTTAACTATTTCAGCGCACTTTATCTTCGTTTTCACTTAACATATACACTTTTGACCTTTACATAAATTTCACTTTTCTGTATTCTGCTAGGATTTCTTTACAATCTTTATAAATACGTTTTTCACACACACATACGTATTTTTTATTTTTCTCGAATCGTCTGCGTGGCTCAAAACTTTTGAAATACAAATTGTATTTATCATTTAATTTCTTTCGTATTATTCGTTATTTCTTTTACTTAACCGTTGCCCGAGTTGTCTTGTTTTTTGTTGTTGCTGCTGCATTAAACTTTTAGCCAGCTATACACAAATACATGTTTGTATATGTGTGCATGTACATGTACATGCATACGTATACGCCTGCGCGCACGTACCGTTTATGAGAGCGAGCCCCAGACGTGATATTTGCTTTTAGCCTTTTCTTTTATCCGCGCTAAGCTCTTTTCGAGTTCGTTGTCTTCGCCAAACTAAATTGAAGTCTTTCGTTTGTGCTTATTGGAAGTGGACGCAACTGTGGCTCTGGGCATGACTTTGATTGCTACTTCTTTAGCTGAAGCCGTTGGCAACTGGAAGTAAAATATGAGCGTGGTTGTTTGTTGAGTTTTTCTTGTTAGCTTGTACTTGCTTTGCTCTTCGGTTCAGTTGGCTGTTGTCGTTCTAGTGGCAATGTATGGCCAGTATGTGTGTACACTTTAAGAAGTTTTTACTCTCTTATTTTCACTTTTTATTAATCTCTTTTGCTAGCCGCTTGAAATCATAATATTTTGCCTCTTCCTATCTAGTGAATATAAGGTTTGTTGTTTGCTGCACAAATACATGTTTTTTGCGACAACTTTGTCGAGGTCATCTGGTTTCGTTTTCTTGTACCCTTTACCCATTAATACTATGTGAAAGAGAATGATGAAGCTGATGAAGCTATATCCGAATGCAAAAAATATATATTTATTATCCGAATGTCGACTGAGGATCAATTAACAGAAATATACATAGTTTCTTTTATAGAATAAGATTACCAAGCTTATTTTACTTAATTAATATTGCCTCAGCTACATCGTAGTTTTTTTTTTTTATTTTTGAAAAATGCTCGCCATTTTCGGCGATTGTCATGCCATTAATAAAACATATATGATGGACCACTATCTTTGTGATATCCATTAATTCAAGTAAGGGATACAGAGTTTGTAAGTTTTACTTAAGTAATAAAATTAGCTCTCTTTGCGATGAACATGTGTGTAGTACATGTGTATTTTCGTGTTTATATGAACAGATGGGTAAGGGGCAGCTTTTCGAGAAAAAGCTCAACATTGCTTGTTTCTCTCTTTGACGGCACCAAATAAGTAAGTAAGTAAGTGCTACCTCTCCTCATGGGAAGCACATAATCAAGCGATACAATGGGAAAAGCCATCTGTGGGAGCCTGTCAACGTAAAGCGAACGACCAGTGCCTGTTTAATAAATTATTTGTTTTAAAATATAATAATAAGGAATAAGAAGAAAAACATTTGAGCAAAAAAGGAGTAAGAGAATGATGTGTTATCGTCTCTAATGGGGGAGGATGACTTGTAAATCTAATGTATTAAGAAAAACAAATCCATTTCGATTTTATTATCTAAAACAACTTTCTATAACCCAAGAGCAACCGACTTATAGCGGAGAGTTGACAAACTTTTTAAAATACGTTTAAATATATGCGATTAATATCGATTAGAAAGCATGAGAAAATTCGGTCACATTGCATTCAGATTGTTAAGGCTCGTATATTATCTTTATCAAAAGGCCAGCAGTTTAGTTCAAATCGAGCTACAATTGAATTTTAATCGAATGGTATATAAAAATGTAATTACTGATACATAACAATTTCCTAGAAAAATTACCGTTTCCTATAAGTACCAGTATAATTGTGTTATTTATGTGTAAAAAGAATGCATTATAAATAAACAGTGACAGTGAACGATAAAATGTAATCGAATAACCTATTTGATCTAGTTCCTTAGTTCAGTACAGTGAGTCTTTTGATCGAACTGTATGAAAGGTTCTTTATAACTCTGGCCACATTGCGTTAAAATTGTATGTCGCGTTGTTCGGCTGTTGCTCGTGTAAAAATTATTGAAATTACACAAACGCACACACCGCAGCCATAAAAACATCTTTTAATGTGAGTAAAAGAACAAAGACGGTACAATGGGAGCCTGTGTATGTCGCATGAATCCCGACAATGAGACAATGAGTGTTTCCTCGGCGAGCGCTTCGCGTCCGGCCAGCGCAGGTGAGTAGCCTTTCCACACCAACATCAATTTGCATCCATTATCAAAGTGAAATGCTTTGTTATTGTATGCGTCACATAGGAATCGCTTTGGGGGGCGCTGCGCGCAAGAATCGTCCACTATGCCATGAGACCATTAAGTGGCGCTCGGACGTCCCATTAACTGAAGGTCAACTGCGCTCCAAACGGGACGAGTTTTGGGACACTGCTCCGGCATTTGACGGGCGAAAAGAGATTTGGGATGCGCTTCGAGCTGCCACAAATGCAGCAGAATGTCTGGATTTCCAAATGGCCCAGGCCATATTAGATGGCGCTAATGTGTCCGTGCCCAATGGGTGAGTTTAACTAGGTGACTCCTATCAAATAAATCAAACCCCTCCGCTTCAACGCGGCTGCATTAAACACTAATTACTCTTGACGCCACCTACAAAAAATCAATAAAATGTGATTAAGTTGACCATATAACTCTATTGATGCAAACCCACAACACTTTGCATACCTTCAGTTTATTAACTAATAATACAGAAGTAAATATCAATCTAATTACATTTAAAACATGGTGTGGAGAGAGAATCAAAAAAAAAAAAAAACAAATTGTTTGGAAGACTTAATATTCAAATTAATTTTTTTTTTGTTTAAAAAGAAAAAAGTACGTGACAACTTTTGGATTTAAGGTATACATAATCCATTTTTCATTGACAGTCAAAAATTGCTGTTTATAATGTTCTGGTACACATCGTATCTTAACATTTTATAGTTCAATCATTAAAATGTTGCTATGCTGTTGATATATTTTTTTTAAAACAATGTTTGGTAACTAATTGCTGGTAACATCTATATAACATCCTTCTCTTGCAGCTACCTCACAGAATGCTACGATGAACTGGGTACACAGTACAAGGTGCCCATTTATTGTCTGTCCTATCCCATTAACATTGTAAAAGAGGAGAATGGGCGCGACTCGCCAGCTGAATACTCAGAGCCTGTAGATGGAGGAACCGAAATCTTTCTGAAACTGCGCATATCATCGACCATGACTGATGTTAAACTGCCGGTATATTCAAAAGATACGGTGGGACAGTGCAAAAAAAAGTTGCAGGTGAGTAAGAATAAAACTATTTTATCGATAGAGCTTGTAAATCTGTATTGTTATTATTTTTAATCACGCAGTCTGTAGAAGGCGTCGATGCATGCTGCCAACGTTGGTTCTACAGCGGAAAGCTGCTAGGCGATAAGGTACCCATTGATGAGTGCAGCATACACCAAGGCTATGTGGTGCAGGTCATTGTTAATACAGAGCACTATAATCACGACAACAGCACGAGTATCGTTCATTTGTCGCTTGCGAGCTAGCAATACACCAACTCCATACTAGTCAACTTAGGCATCAACAGCAATAAGCTTTGTGAACAACGGCAATTGGCTAGCAGTGACAACAACAACAATTCCAAGCACTCCGGCAGCAACACAAAGAGCTTTAATATAAAGCACAAAGAACCAAAACAAAAACATCGACAACTAACGTATTGCATTTATCCAAAGCACACGCAAAATGCCAATAGTTATGTTTTGTTTTTATATTAGCTCGCCTTATTGTTGTTCTTGTTGTTATTGTTGTTGTATTGCTATTGCGAAACATACAATTCTGAGCAAATACAAAAAATTAATGAAAAATGCCTATAAATATAAAAATTAATTATAAATACATATATTTTTTTGATAATAATTATGTATGTTAACAAAATTAAGCAGTCGCTATAAAGAATAATTTGTATAAACTGCTGTATTGAGTAGAAATATTCAAATATGCGCATGAAATTCACAATTAAAAATCAAATAAACAAATGTACATTTCTCATGAAATCAAAAACAAAACTAGAACTCCAAATTCAGAAAAACGCATAATAATTACAAATTGCTTATTAACTAATTATACGCAAACATTTGTATGTATTGTAAAAAAAAATACTGTAGTATTTGGCTGTAATGAAAAAGCAAAGCAAACATTCGCTTAATGTGTCGAAATACTACATCAACTTTTGATACTGTACAAGAAAGCATATATGTAAAAATGTTGGAACGCCGAGCACAAATTTAATGTAATAATCTTTAACAAAAACAAACGAAATTCCAAAAGAAATTGTTAAATTTAATTCTTGCTCAATGTAGTTAACACAATAGTATAAAGTGGTTGAACGGTTGGAAACGTTAATATCGGATAGAGTAAACCCAAGTACCTTATAAATGTATATGATTTTTGCTTATAGTTTTAAAGCCAGAACAGAAATACAATGAAGTGCTTACTTATTTAAAAAAAGATTCTAGTTTTGTATGATTTTCGTTTAAATTATTTATTGCAATATTGAGAAGCACTTCAAATTGAGACCATGCGATATTAGACTGAGCAAATCGCTGTTGAACGCAACAAATGGAATACAATAATTGTTAGATTTTATAATTATTTAAAATATGCTTTTGTCTGGAAATAGTAACGAACAATGTAAACAGTTACACCGCACCGGCATATCTTTGCCATTTAATGTTTATGTGTACTTCTTTTTATGCATTTTTTTTTTTAAATTTTAGTAACTGTAATATATTAAAAAAAAAATAAAATGGAATTGCGAGTCAAGCATTCTTTATCCACGCGCATCCATTTTTTGCAATAGAGTCAGGAAGGAAAAGGCTGTTGCAATAGTCTGTAAGACAAGGAAGATTGATAATAATATGAGAGGTATGTTAATATATTATGTTAATATTAAAAGACACCACTTACAGATCTCAATCGGTCCACATTCAGATTGTATATTTTACCAGCAGTCAGTCGAAAGGTTCGACGGGAATTTATCAAGAAAATAATATAATCGCTGCGCAACTGACGCAAATGCAGTTGCCAAGGACTTCGCAAGAGTGCATCCCCACATCGTTGACTGTTCTGATACACAACATCAGCAAAGTAGCAAATAATAAAGAGCTCATAGAGGACTAACAGCAGATACTGGCCCAATGACACCATGCGCATCAATGAATTGACCGTAGTGCTCTTTATTGAAACAAAAGCCACCAGGCACATAAGAAAAGTAACTTCGGCGATTTTGAACAACCAAATGGGATTATAGAAACTTTCCATTTTTTGCAGAATTGATATAATATAGTTATGTTGCTGCACACATCGCTTTAATGAGTGGTTGAATGCGGTGGGGAAGGTAGTAATTTTGTTTCGTTTTTGTTGCTGCATAAGTTTTTCCAGTGGAGTAGTAATTTCGTAGGAGTAACAAAATTGATTTAACTCGTCATCCGCCACAGATTGTGCATTTTGGAGTTTACTGTGAAATCGATAAGGTAAAATTTATTGCATGATTTTGTCTTGTCTAATATGAAGGAAATAACCTTAGCTCGGCCATATTCGCGCCCATCTTCAAATAACTAGTAGCTAGAATATTCTTCAGGCTACAGGACAACATATCATATTGGCCAGATATTACTATACCTAGAACCATATGAAACCCACTGGAAGAAGCAAAGGCGGCAGCCACTTGAATCTGTCCGACAGCCTGAAGAAAGAAAACCAATTCATAGACAATCGGTTGCTGTCAAAAATAACAAAATAATATACAAGAGCTCCTTTTTTTGACTTCATTCCGACTTACGCTATAATTAAACGGATACCAACATGCTAAGGGCAGACTTCTGTCTCGGTAAACTATGGGCAGCATCAACCAGAATATGGTTCCCACATAGCAACAGTAGACATAACTTTTGATCCATAAATTAGACTGACGCAGGGCTTCTGTGACGGTCACATAGGTAAATCCGTACGCCGAGCGTATCTGATGTTTTTCATTGACAGAGCTAATTATCTCATTTAAAAGCTTGTGTCTGAAGCGTCGAAAGTATAACTTCATTGTAATTGTCCACAGATAGATCACCGTTTGTATAAGACAGTTGACAAGAAACTCTAGATCACCTTGGCCGTAGTAAATGTAGATAGTATAGATAAATAATATGGCTATGTGCATGCATACAAAGTAATTAAATATCTCGTAGATCCAATTCAACACGATAAGCAAGAAATTTAGGCAGCTGCTTTGATTTCCCATTCGAAATGGATACATGCCAGCCACGCGCATCGTCGACAGTATAAAGACGAACAGATCGCGGCGTTGCGACTCCTCTTTAGTTGGAATATCTGAGCATTTCATGCTGTTCTCTAATACTGCTATACTAATCGAATATTATTTGAATGTTCACGCTTTTAAATAGTTTGTGAATAGTCATAATATTGTGTATTTATATATAAATTTTAAATTATTAGGTTCAAGGCGACCATTTGCTGTCAAAACTTTTTATTGAAATTATATATATTGTTAATAAATTATAAGCCAAAAACTTTTTTAATACTTTAATTGGTATCCATGGTAAGTCCATAATTAAATTACCTTATTTCATTGCTTTACTTTCCGATTGAAAAGTAAAATAAGGCAATTTATTCCCCAATTTTATGGGGGAAGGGCGGTAAAAATATAAATGTCACCTCTTCTCCTATTATTTTGAATGGCAGTCAAACTTTCATAAAAATTAATCTTGTAGAAGAATCTAAACTTGTGTGTAATTCATTCCTTAATTTGCTGTATTTTCTTTATTGTAATTACTGCGATTTTCAGCGATGTGAGACAACATGAGGTACATATATAGGAAATGAAGCGTAAAGCGAACAATATTATTGTGTATGGGCTAAATAAATGATTGGTTAATGTAAAAAATGTAAGTACACATGAAAAACACTTTGAATATAATTGTAATCTCAATCTATGTTTAGCTGACGGAAGGTGCCCTCCATGCCAAACAGATCATCGCTTGTCTTTGGTGCGCCTGGGCGTAATGATTCATTTGCCTTTTTGTCCTCTTGCTCCTTAAACCACTCGGTATTATCAGCCAATTTCTGTTTCCACCACTGGTTGAGCTCAACAATTGGTCCCGCCTTGCCGCCATATTCATTGGGCAGCAAGTCACGTGGCACCACCTTGTAAAGGCTCTCTACATCGTTGTGGAAGGTAATACGGCTGCGAATCTTCTCCTTGACGAAGGGCTTAACAAAGTTAAATATGGTGTCCACCAATGGAGAAATGTTGATCACATGCACCTCCTTCACCTTAACTGGATACGCCTCCTGTACGGCAATCAAAAACTTCTTCACCACCGTCGGCGAGAATTTAGCAAAATGTGATGCACTAGCTACAGCCGCATCCAAAATGAACACATCGCCGGCAATGCCCACGGACTCCTCCGCCAAGCGGACATCGCCAATCATCAGAGCCACCTTCATTGCATCCAGAATATGATGTGGCTGAAAATCGCAATCAATGCCGCGAATAAACGTAATGCGTCGTCCATTGGGCGTTATTCCCGGAAGTGTGGGGCAGTGACTGTTAAAAGGTAGGTAGGTATATTAGGTAGGATGATCGAATGTATATTGTTGATTATAAGTACACATAGTCCAGGACAATGTTCAGCTCCTCGCGATTTATGTCACGATTGGCAAAAAACTCGGGCACTGCATTCCGCATCGTATAGTACATATCCAGCTTCTTCTTCACTTTCTCTAGGCTGAATTTGCAGCCTCGCAAGAAAGTTGTCAGCCGCATATCATCCATATCCTTAGGCAGATGTGGTTGGGTCTCCAGCCACTCACGAATCAGTTTAATATCACGCTCAATATCAGCTGGGTCCTCAGGTTCGCGCAACTCCTCGCGAATGCTTACTCGCTGTGCGGGTGTGGGATGTAGCATCATCATCTGATCAAGTAAAGACAAGGAATACCAGATGAAATAATGCCAAATGGGAAACAGAAAGAACGGGTGCATTTTATAAGTATTAACACCTGAACGCAGGTGTAGGTAGGAAAAAAATCTGAATGCATTATTTATTTTAATAAAAGTTTTTGACTCTTTCAAGCCAAGCAACTTTCATTATATTGTCTAATAAACTCATCAGACCCATTTGTTACTTGCCCAATCATTATTTTTTTTAACGTATTATCTTCTATCTAACATTCATTTTAAGATTTTAATTAAGCTACGGTGAAATCTCTACCTGAAGTCACACGCGACTGCGTCGTGTCATTAACATGGCCAGACCCCTTATACGACTTTACATTGTCAAAATGTAGCCCCTGCGATTGCTGTACACGGCCGTAGTTAGACCCGGTCCCAGTCATAGTACTGTCACGCCCACTTGCGTAAGGTGTTTTAGCTCGGCCCAAATCAACTGCGAAGCGACCTCAAAATAAAAACTGTTCATGGTTCACGTTTATTTGGCAATTTCAGTTGACTTTTGATACACTAGCAGCAATTTTAACAACAACAACATTTGCCTCCATAAAAGTAAGTACAAAAAAGAAAAAACACTTTAAACAACAATAACAAATATGTTTTGAATAACCTAATGCAAACTCAAAACGTAGCAACAGCTTAAACTAAATTCAGCGTTAATTGAGCCGGAAAAGCAATATTTAAGACTCTTACCTCAAACCCTTGTATTTAAATGCATCTTTTGTAATTAAGTCTTGGCTACGCCACACTTTGACCTCCCAACGGTTATTTCTTTATATTATTATTGGTTGACTTTGGTTCATATACTCTTTGCTTTTTTGTGTGTGTGGGAAATTCGAAAATGTTTAGATTAAAACCTATTAACTAACATAATCTTTGGAAGGTGGCTACATCTGCAAATTCCTAAAAAGTATAAGGAAAACCGATAGATGAAGACAAACTATTTAGAAAACGAATTGAGGGTTGAAATATATTTAAATTAAGGGATTGGTTAGTCAAGAGATACTTTTTTTTTTTTTTTTTTTTTTTTTTTAAATTTTAGATTCTTTTATTACTGATGTGCTGTTACTATAGTCTAGCATCACATCTGCGTGAGTATCGGGGGTTCATAGTATAATAGCTTTGAGGTAGCTTATTTAGATATTTTTTTATGGTATGTGTTTATTTAAATTAAGAGATACAACTTTAAGGTTATGCAAATGTGGTATTCATACAGGAATTGCAATCCTTATTATATTTTGATTAATTGTAAACTCATTTACTGCAAGGTGCAATAGGAAAAAAATGACTCATTGAGGTCAGTTACACGAAAAGCGAATGTTACATTTTGTGGTTAAGTTAAAAAAAAAAATTGTTGCAAAAGCAAAACGAAAATTGCATATTTCCAAACCACGTGCTGTATGGTATTCTCTCAGCAGGAACCACATCAACTAACAGTCATGCAATGAACATCAACAACAATTACTATCGGTTGCAAATTTGATTAACGTGGATGTATACCATATATTGGATGTGTATGTGCTGCTTGGGTATTGTGAGGCAACTAGGCACACAATTCTCTATGTACACTCATGTGGCTTTGTTGTTGTTGTTGTTGTTGTTGTTGTTGTTGTTGTTGCTACTGCTGCTAATGGCCATTGCGTTTACTGCAAATGTTGCCTGCAACAACTTCAAATATTGCGAAAATCTTCGCGAAAACCAAATGTAAGGCGGTTAAAACAGAAACGGGTTTATTGTCTGGCTTTTGGTCTTTGGGTCTAATTGGTACTCCGTTTCTTTCTCCTTCTGTCTTCTATATACATATATGCCATTATTGTTATTACCTTAATGTTGCTTATGTTGTTCGTATTTGCTTTATAGTTGTGCAGTATTTCAGAGTTTTTCAGCTGAAGCGGATGAGAGAATGATTGATATATTTGCCAAGTTAAAAGTAGTATTGTAAGTAAAACTTGGACAAAATGGTGTGAGGCAAAGCCATGTAACTAATCAAAGCCAAACTTTGTGTATATCTGGTCTATTTTGTTAATTGTTAATTTAAAATGTGTATTTAATCACAATTAAAATTGCTTCAGAAACGATTTAAAGAATTTTTCAGATTATTGTTCTCAATTATTCCTATGTCACAATTGCCCATTGGCAATTTAAGACCGTTTATAATTACATTTTTTCTTCTTTGAGCACAATTCAACTGAACATAATTTGCACACATTTTATTATTGTTATTTCACTCATTTAAATTCCATGCTGCATTCCGAATGTGCGAATACATGACAAAGATGTGAAATGCAAATATATATTGGTATGTGGAATTTATATAGAATATCGGATAAAAGGCCATGTTGATTTAAATATTCCTGAATAGCCGGCTTTATGTAAAGTCGAATGAGTATTACAGCTCACCTTGATTTCGTTGTTAATTGGATAGTCAGCTGGTAATCCTTTTTGGGAGCTTTGGCTTTAAGTATCCAATGGGCAACGTAGGAATGGAATATTAAACGCACAAAACACGACCGAAGCGCTGAAGACGGTAACTAAATCTGATCGTTTTGAAACAAGTTGCAGCGCATATAAATACTTCCACGCGAGCAACGACGAAAACAAAAAAGCCAGCTGACGAACGACCACGACGACGATTGCAATAGCAACAACATGAGCAGAAGAAACCCGAAAGCCGTTAAACAGATCATGCCAAGAAAATCGGTCAAAGAGAAAAATCTGCACGAACCAGCAACTGTCTGCATCTGCGTAAGTCTAAGCGGCATGGCATTGAGGGGTGCGCGAGGCTCGCAGGCACGAAAGCTTTGCTGCCATTTGCGCAAGAAAAGTTCAATGAGCGCACATCGGCCACAGACCCGCCACGCTCCACTGCCAGCCAGCCGTTCAGACGAGTAACACAACGGTCAGCCCAAAAATTTTGTCAACCAGGCTTAGTCAAGTTCCGAACCGTAGAGTGGTAGTAGCTAGCCAAGTTTGTGTCTTCAGTCTTTTATTTTTGTTCTTTGAAGGCATGGTGCTGTACAAATGCGCTGCCCCGCCCTTTGCAGATTATTCCACCTATCAGTCATGGTAAAAACTGCTGCGTGCAAGTTGTAAAAATATATATATTTTTAACTTTCCAAGTATTTCCACTTAAGAAAAATAATAGTAATATCTTATGCCCGCCATGTGAGCTATGACGAAAACTGTGCGGCAGACAAAATGTGTAGCTAAATCGTTGCCAATCGTCGAATATAATTGAAACGCATTGGCGTGCACATTGGATTTCAAATCAAATAAGTTTTGCCATAATTATATCATTTGTTTTTTTTTCGACATTTTTCAATTAAGCAATTTGACCAAAGCAGTCCGTAATATTGTCTACAGCAATACTCTACTATACGGTTTTTACTAACAACATAAGGGTCGTTGAACTTGTGTCAGTGCCAGGAGTGTTTCCTCATTTTCATTCAAATGCAAAATGTTTTCTATAACGAACACCGGTAATAACTTTGCCACAGATTGCGTTTAAGCTTCATTTTGTTTTTATTGTTCCACGTGATGATTGCTTACAATTATTCGAACTCTTAAAAAGGGCTTTTATAAACCTTACTTTTAAGAACTGAAGGTTACGCTTAAACTAAAGTTGTGTTTATTGAGCATTTTACTGCTCTTTTTTTAGCAGATCCAGTTCTAAAAAACTTTTATTATGCTATGCTCATAGTTATATAAGGTAATCCTAATAATTTAAAAGCTATGGTTAAGCTTAAGCTTTCGCCGTGCATTTATGTAATTTATTCAATATCTTTAGTTTAGGGCTAATAAATGTTGCTAACAGTAAAACTAACAACTTTATACTGCACATGTTATTTTGGCAGTTTGTTAAACTATTCAAAGGAATTTACGAAATAGCCTAAAAAATGGAGAAACAATAACAAATCAAGTTTAACCAAAAAAATCTTGCAATTTTAAGAAATTAATGACTCAAAAATGCTGCCCTTTACTGCTTTCTTCCTCACCTGCCTACAATTTAAGCCCAACAAGTACAATAACAAAGAGAAGAAAAGTAATTAAACAGTAGACTAATAAATTAAGCAGCTGCTGTCCATGTGTGTTGTTGCATCGCGCACAAGTCAAGAAACTTTCATTGCCAGACGAAAGTCTGTGCCATAAAGAAATTAACAGCCAGCACTCATGTAAGCACAAGAGAAAAATGAGAAGGAAATATAAAGAAAAAGAAGAAGAAGGTAACTTGTTGTTGCAAGCTCAAACACACAAATAAGCAGATATTTCGTGTTTCCTGTTTTAGTGTCAGGCAATTAAAGCCGTTAGAAGACCAAATTCCACCTCCCCCCCTCACTGGACCCCAAGTACGATGTATGACCGTACACACACAGCCGTGGCCGCATTTAAGTAAAGTGCGAGTTGTGTAGCGTTGCTTGGAGTTCAGCTCGGTTCAGTTCAGTTGCAGTTGGAGCTGGAGCTTGTGTTGAGCAATTCGAGAAATCATAAACGCGCGCTTTCAAAATGTGTGTGTGTGTGTCTGTGCGATTTTAAAATACATTTTTGCCACATTTCGTTCAAAACTCTCAACACACTTTAATTGCCAACTTCAATTGCTGTTGCAGTTACTGACTAAACTAACAGCTGCTTTTGTTAGCTCTTAATGTGGCTGCCGAAAAAATTTTAAGCAAGTTCTAGTTGTGAGCCCCCGACTAGGGGATACCCTGAACCCTCTTCTTCCAACATCAAATTTATATATATATATTTTATTTTAGAAGCTATATGTCAAGTTTGGTGACTCTAGCTCTTATTATTTACCAAAATTGCCCAAAAAACAGGATATCGATATCGATTTTTGTCGATTGCTTGGAAAAGGAGTAAGTTTTCGATTATCGGAAACAAACTCGATCTGCGCGGAAACTAGGAGCATCTACATCTAAACTTTCAAGCCTCTAGCTCTCATCAGTTCTGAGATCCTTGCGTTTATATATACGGACGGAAGGACGGACGGACGGACGGACAGACAGACGGACATGGCTAGATCGACTCGGCTATTGATGCTGATCAAGAATATATATACTTTATGGGGTCGGAGATGCTTTCTTCTGCCTGTCACATACATTTGGATTTTGCACAAATACAATATACCCTTATACCCATTGTTAATGGGTTCAGGGTATAAAAATATGAGAAATGGCAGACTAGAAATCGCTATTAATAATTTATATTCAATTAAGCGAGATTTCCTCATCTGTCCAGCTAAAATTATTGGCATGCAGCGAAGCGTGCAGTGGGCGAGAATAATTTTGGTCGGAGGGTGTGGTGTATAGGTTGATGATATGATGATCTTAAAGTACAGCCAGGAAAAGAGCTGCTTTCATAAAGCTATTATTCAGAATTTACGTTTTTCAATTATTCTTTTTTTTTTTTTTATTACATATAATATATTATACATACTTACTTACTTACTAGATTGCAGCAACCCATTGAAAATGGGTAAAAGGGTATATTGTATTTGTGCAAATGTATGTAACAGGCAGAAGGAAGCATCTCCGACCCCATAAAGTATATATTCTTGATCAGCATCAATAGCCGAGTCCGTATGTATGTATGAGAGCTAGAGACTTAAAATTTTAGATGTAGGTGCTCCTAGCTCCCGCGCAGATCGAGTTTGTTTCCGAATCTCGATAGCTTATTCCGTTTTCAAGCAATCGATAAAAATCGATATCAATATCCTGTTTTTTGGGCAATTTTGGTAAATAATAAGAGCCAGAGTCAGCGAACTTGACATATAGCTTCTAAAATAGAATACATATATGCATTTGATGTTGGAGGAAGAGGGTTCAGGGTATCCCCTAGTCGGGAGCTCCCGACTAGAACCTCTTACTTGTTTTATTATAACTTCTTAATTGTTGGTGTGGCTGCTGAGCATAGCAATTGGTGCGGTCTGTCGCAAGTTCGAGCCCTATCGGGGAAAGTATTATTATTTTTTTTTTTGCTGGTGTGCTTTTTTTTATTAATTATTTATTTATTTATTTGGTGTTGGAATAAGAGGGTTCAGGGTATCCCCTAGTCGGGAGCTCCCGACTAGAACCTCTTACTTGTTTGCATTTAATCGAGTTTGTAACACATTTATTTTTTGTTCACAGTAATGGGCAAAACACTAATCTTATTGATAATATTGAAAAGAATTAATAAAAAGAATGTGCTTAATTAGTAGTCGAAAGCTTGTAGTTGTTGCTTATATTCGATAACAAGTACATAATTTGGGGAAAATGTTATTGCTGGCTCTGCGGCTATCGTTAGGTATAAAGTTTGACACAATTTGTTGACACTGACAAAAAGCAATACAATTGATCAACCTTAAGGTGGACAGAGTTGTTGTTAAGACTGTAAACCCAACTCATTTAAGTTGTACCAGCACCATAAAGTAAGTGACAACAGCACCGAGCACCTGAAAGAGTTTGAAATTATAAATGGCTTGCATGAGGATAACTAATACTTACCGAGGCAAACAAATCCAGTGACACAGTAAAGAACTTTGCCCCCGATATGCTCATTGCCTTTTGGCATTGCTGGCAAACAATCTGCACAAAAGTCTTGGCTTCCTCAGAGCCATCATACCAATGACAGGAGTAGGCAGCCTCCATGACAGACGAGCTCTGTGTAAGGCATATCGAGTTAGTTCAAGTTTTTTCTAAAGATATGTTCGCTCACCTCCTCAATCAGACGGTTGCCGAAAATGCAAAAGTGAAATACCTGCGCTAGTGCATAACCCAAATATCCAATTACCGTAAAGGCATAGACGTTAACGCCGTTGATTTTGGTTGCCTGATAAGCCAGCAGAGTGAGCATAATTGTCGAAACAAGCATATGTAAGAGCAGAGCAGCGCCGTAGGTATCCCCAATGGCAGCCACTAACCTAAAACCATAGGTTGTATAATAAGGGTCAGCAATTGTGTTAAAAATAATTAATTCATAACGAGAAAGAAGGGCTATCTTCGGCACTCCAAAGATTTAATACCCTTGCAGACCCAACCTTTTTATAGTGCTTAGCCCATATCTAAGAAGCACGAGCAAAATAGGTAATACCGACTATGGATAAGATATCTTGAAAAACAAAAAGTTTTTCATGCAACTTAATTTTAGACATATCGTTCTTATGGAAGCTACATGATAGAGTATTCCGATGTACATGATATAAAGGGCGAGGTTGGTCAAGATATCTTGAAAACCAAAACGTTTTCCATACAACAATTTTATTTTTATAAAGATAGCTTTTAAACTGAGAGACTAGTTCGCATAAAAACAGATAGACGGACATGGCTATATCGACCCGGCTGTTGATACTGATCAAGAATATATGTACTTTATGTGGTCGGAGATGTCTCCTTCTATGCGTTACACATTTCACGACAAAAAGTCAAATACCCTCTGCATGGGTATACAAAATGCATCAGGTAATCAGCAAAAAAATATTCCACTGTATATATGTATCTATATAAAGCCAGAAAATTAGTAAAAATATAAGCTTTGCATTAACGATTATCACACAGCACACGCACACAATCATATTGTGCCCTAGCTTTCTTCCACCTATCTTGCTGTTTAATTTTCGTGTTGAACACAAATTGTATTTAAGTTTTAGCCTTGGACTTACCGGACGACGTGCTTGTGACGCTCTACCCAATACTTGATAGCACTGCGAACCATCATTTCCTGTTTTTTGGTGAGTCCATTGGGATTACTGGCCAGGTTACCGTTGCCATTGGCACCGGCGTTGAAGGACTGCAGCGTGGATGGCGCTCGGAACTGTGCACCCCAATCTGCTTTAGTACTGTATATTCCTGTCATGTCCAAGTCAGTGACTGGTTCCTTCTCTACAATTTAATTTGAGCTAAACATTCGATTAGTTAACTTAGGACAAATACACACCCTCGTTGTGTATCAGCTCTGACTTGGAATTCGCGGATAGTGATCTGAACAGCGCCGCCGAGTTGGGTCTGTATGTGTCCAGCGAAGCGGAAAGTTCCATTAATGGTTTCATGATGCCTTTAAGATGCTGTAATTGTTCGCAGGCAAAAATTAACCAGGAGCAAAACATAACATCGCACAAATTAGAGTGCACCATTGAGAAAAGCACATAATAAACCTGAAGTGCAAAGCTAATCATGTAAAACATGCCATGGCTGGCATCCCACGGATAGAAAGCTTTAATTGGCAGCCTAGGTATCTCGACGGTTATACTTGAATTTGTCTCCTTATCAAGCGCCAACTTCACACTATCGCCAAAGAACGTAATCGTTGTCCAGGCCGTGGCCGAGGCGAACGTTGTTAGCATTACCAGAAAGAAGAGCTTGCGCATTTTGGCCAAAGCTATCGAGTGGTAACGAGCATCTGATTCGGCAAACAGGGGATGTGTGTTGGCCTGATTCCAAATGTTTAAAGTTCTGTCAGGACCAAAATAAAGGAAAACGTAAGCCCCCTACCAAAAAAAAAGTGTGCCTGCTCACCTGTAAAAGTTCTTTTGATTTACGGCTAGATATACGAACTTAACAATACAATGCGTAAAAAACAACGTGGTTATCGTGTTTCCGGACAACTCATTAACCTCGTCCGCATTCAACGCTAGATTAACCATGATAAATCCTATCTGCATTATAAGCACCACCATATGTACTGACGAGTAAATCCTCTTCATAAAGGTGCTGCCTCCAGTAAAGTTGTGCATAAACAGTCCAGAATATCTCATAGCCCGTATATTGGGCATTAAATCGGCAACTAAGCCCGTATACTTGCTGGGCTGCATTGTTGTAGCCATCTGCTCACAAAATAGATTTCGTCTTATGTCCTATATCCATTAAATGAAGAGAAGTTATATTAAAACTGAGCAAATGCACATGCATATTTTCAGTCCGTAAAAATGACTGCGAGTTCTTAACAACATCGCCATTTTTGACTGATTTAAAAAATAAATATTTTAAGAGATTTTTGACATTTTAAATAAAGTGTTTAAAAGTAAAAAAAAATAATTTTAATTTCTTAAAGGCGCGTTAAATAAATACCAATTAATGTGAACAATTACAATTATTTTTTTTTTTTACGGAATCGCAACTTGCCTCCTTCGAGTCTTCGATGGTAATGAAAACAGAAATCTTACAGCGTTAAAAGCTCTGCTGGGAAACCGTTTTAACACGGCTGTCATCCACTTATTGGTTAAACCTATATGAAAGCCCGATTACATTTAGTTTCTAGACATAGACGGACGTGTACTTTGAAAACAAAATTCACACGCTACGCCCACTAAAAAGATCCTTTTCAGGGGCCAAGTACATAAAGCAAGGACACGTCTGCTCTATGCTATTCAGGTAAATTGAAATCATTGGCCCGTTCTGTTTGGTCCCTGGCAGCTTGACCGTCCGTGCATGTTAATAAAAATACTTATATACGGCCTATCTACATTATATACTTATAGTGCGCCGGCTGTAGAATTCCCACAATTAAATCGAACACTACAAAGTTTAACCCCCTCCACCCCATGTACAATTGTAAACTGTGTTATTGGCTTAATTTGTTGTTAGCTCGACCATCTGTGATATCCATATTTTCAAACTATCGATTATTTACAAAGAGATTGGTACCTTATGCAACAACTCGCTTCCGCTGACTGAATTTATAGAAATATTGGTTTGATTTGATGTTGATTTAAAATATTTCAGTACCTAGGGACAGCAATTGGAATGTTATAAAAATCCTAAATTAAGGTTTTTTGCAAATTCCACCCGAAAAATTGCGAAAAGCTTCTGTATGGAACTTTTTTTTTACCATCCGATTGGTCTCGAATTTATTATACCCTGAACCCATTAAAAATGGGTATAAGGGTATATTGTATTTGTGCGAAAGTCAAATGTATGTAACAGGCAGAAGGAAGCATCTCCGACCCCATAAAGTATATATATTCTTGATCAGCATCAATAGCCGAGTCGATCTAACCATGTCCGTCTGTCTGTCCGTATGTATGAACGCAAGGATCTCAGAACCTATAAAGGCTAGAGACTTTAAATTTTAGATGTAGGTGCTCCTAGTTCCCGCGCAGATCGAGTTTGTTTCCGATAATCGATAACTTACTCCGTTTCCAAGCAATCGATATCGATATCCTGTTTTTTGGGCAATTTTGGTAAATAATAAGAGCTAGAGTCACCAAACTTGACATATAGCTTCTAAAATAGAATATAAATATGCATTTGATGTTGGAAGAAGAATATAAATATGCATTTGATGTTGGAAGAAGAGGGTTCAGGGTATCCTCTAGTCGGGAGCTCCCGACTAGAACTTCTTACTTATTTTCAATAATCTTTGCTCAAATCGAAAAGTTCATTCCGCCTACAAATATCTATACGAAAATCATTTGAGATGGTTCACACTTTTTGCAAAATCGAATCATCCTCTGTAAAAATGCGATTCAAGGATTTTTGGCGAAGTATTAAGATTTGTCCAATTTGATTCAAACGAATTTCCAAGGCCCTTCATAAGCAGTGTTCATCAAGTGGTAATGATTTTGGATATTCTTATTGGGGGAAGCGGATGGAGGAGACGGCGGCAAATAAGGAAGTGGTAGCTTTAACTAGAGAGGAGACTGCGGCTGCAACTATGGGGGAAGGTGCATTTAATATTGGAGGAGGCAGATTTCACTATGAAGGAATTGGAGGATATAGCTTTGGCGGAGGAGGCGGCATCAAACGGGTATGTCTCACACCAACATAACTATTTTAATTACGTTTGAAATTAAAGAAACAGCTGTTACAATTGTAGGTATTGTTCTTTAATAGTATTAAATAAATATAGTTTATACTTTATACTTACATACATATTTATATTATTTGAAAAATAAGCAATCAATATCAGAATCTACTTAAGCAATTCGCCCAATTTTTGGCGCTACACGCGCACTATGTGCTTGCACATTAATTTGTCTGCATGCGTAGCGATAACAAGTAAGAGGTTCTAGTCAGTAGCTCCCGACTAGGAAATACCCTGAACCCTCTTCTTCCAACATTAAATGCATATTTATATTCTATTTTAGAAGCTATATGTCAAGTTTGGTGACTAGCTCATATTATTAACAAAAATTGCACAAAAATCAGGATATCGATATATATTTTTATCGATTGCTTGGAAATGGAGTAAGTTATCGATTATCGGAAATAAACTCGATCTGCGCAGGCACTAGGAGCACATACATCTAAAATTTCAAGTCTCTAGCTCTTTTAGTTTCTGAGATCCTTGCGTTCATACATACGGACGGACGGACGGACGGACGGACGGACGGACAGACAGACGGACATGGCTAGATCGACTCGGCTATTGATGCTGATCAACAATATATATACTTTATGGGATCGGAGTTGCTTCCTTCTGCCCGTTACATACATTTGGATTTTGCACAAATACAATATACCCTTATACCCATTTTTAATGGGTTCAGGGTATAAAAACAGGATGTAGGTATCGATTTTTATCGATTGCTTGGAAACAGCAACAAACTCGATCTGCGCATGGACTAGGAGGACCTACAGCTCAAATTTCAAGTCTCTAGCTCTTATAGGTTCTGAGATCCTTGCGTTCATGCATACGGACGAACGGACGAACGGACAGACAGACGGACATGGCTAGATCGACTCGGCTATTGATGCTGATCAAGAATATATATACTTTATGGGGTCGGAGATGCTTCCTTCTGCCCGTTACATACATTTGGATTTTGCACAAATACAATATACCCTTATACCCATTTTTAATGGGTTCAGGGTATAAAAACAGGATGTAGGTATCGATTTTTATCGATTGCTTGGAAACAGCAACAAACTCGATCTGCGCATGGACTAGGAGGACCTACAGCTCAAATTTCAAGTCTCTAGCTCTTATAGGTTCTGAGATCCTTGCGTTCATGCATACGGACGGACGGACGGACGGACAGATAGACGGACATGGCTAGATCGACTCGGCTATTGATGCTGATCAAGAATATATATACTTTATGGGGTCGGAGATGCTTCCTTCTGCCTGTTACATACATTTGGATTTTGCACACATACAATATACCCTTGTACCCATTTTTAATGGGTTCAGGGTATAACAAGTAAGAGGTTCTAGTCGGGAGCTCCCGAATAGGGGATACCCTGAACCCTCTTCTTCGAACATCAAATGCATATATATATTCTATCTTAGAAGCTATATGTCAAGTTTGGTGACACTAGCTCTTATTATTTACCCAATTTGCTAAAAAAAAAACAGGATATCGATATCGATTTTTATCGATTGCTTGGAAACGGAGTAAGTTATCGATTATCGGAAACAAACTCGATCTGCACGGGAGCTAGGAGCACCTACATCTAAAATTTCAAGTCTCTAGCTCTTATAGTTTCTGAGATCCTTGCGTTCATACATACGGACGGACGGACGGACGGACAGACAGACGGACACGGCTATTGATGCTGATCAAGAATATATATACTTTATGGGGTCGGAGATGTTTTCTTCAGCCTGTTACATACATTTGCATTTTGCATAAATAGAACATACCTTTTATACCCATTTTCAAAGGGGTCAGGGTATAACAAACCAATTGCAAATACATATATTTTAGAGATGCCAAAAAAATGTTGACATTGTTATAGGAAATGTAGGTGTGGAGGAAATACATTCAAAAGTTTAGCATTAGATTTATATGCCATTTGTTATTGATGTTGTTGTTGCTGCTACTCTGCCCAGCATAAGTCGTCGCTGTGCATATGTGTGTCTGCTATGTGGGGGTGTAACCAGGTCAATACTTTTACCAAACACTTGTCTATATTAAAGAAGAAATGGTCCTGGTCTGGTATCCCAGCAGATATATTGTCTCTGTGTCTGTCGTCTGCTTACATGGGTACGTGTGTGTTATTGTATGTTTCTTGCCTGCCACAAAATTGTCAACGCGCAAACTAAACGAGTTTTGCCTGAGGTTGCCTAAATAAGTAGATTATGGCTATTGTAGAGAAAAGTTATGGTTGTTGTTACCAGTTTCAGTTTCTAAGTTGTTCTGATGATTAGTGCGCATGTCAGCAAATGGCAAAATGAGAAAAAGGCAATGTTGACGAGGAGAGATATTAACACCGTAGGGAGAAGAGAGAGAAAGAGAGACAGAGAGAGAGTGTGAGGAATTGACAGAGTGAAAGATATAAGAGTACTTCACAAGGGAACATGAATGGTGCCAGATGGTTATACGTTATATAAGTCTAGCGCAATCGCAGTACAACAACCACTTACAACTTGGTAAAATATACTTATATTTTAAATAGTTATTATTTTTATTATTTCTCTAATATAGGCGTTTATTCCGTTTTCAAATTACCTCAGTCTGCCTCTTTTAAAACTTTTTTAATCTGGTCTTACAGGCAAACTATCAACATCAACTTATTAAACAGGCAACTATTTTGTTTCGAAATTTGATTTAAGAACTATGATAAAAATCTAGCTATATTCTATATATGCCACTGTGAACTATCTGGCAACTTCCGTAGGCACTAAGCTGCGTAACGCAAAACCAAAAATAAAACACAACATATGCAACAAGGGTCAGACTCTCGCATTCCTGCTCTCTTTATCAGAATCTCTCTATCTCTTCTTCTTGATTTCCCCAACGAGAACAGAGCTGCAGCAATAACAACAAGAACGAGCAGCAGCGACTGTTATAAGATCTCTGTATTTTAAATCACTTCGATTCGAAGCCAGTCAAAAATGGTCCATCGGCGCGACATGAACCGTCAGCAGCATTCGCAGCCGCAGCCTTGTTAGCCTCAGTAACCGAACTCGCAAAACGTGTGCGTATGTGTAAGTGTGTTCTGTTCATATATATATATATATATATATATACGTTGCCAGCAAAATCAGACCAAATGTGAAGTGGCAAGTCCTACGGCAAAGTAAGGGCCCAACATGTTCTTGTCGCTGGTGCTGCCCATGGCTAGTGTTGAAAGCGCACAAGAAAAAAGTTGTTGTACAAATATTAAGTCTTGCTACTAAAAATATTCATAAAAAAAATCATTTCTTATTATGAATATACTCGCACAATATCATACCATAGAAGGAAATACAATGTCCTAAAAACTAGCATTTGAAAAAATTAGCCAATAAATCCTAGTAGAAGCTTTTGTTTCTGTAAGTGTTTGTGTGCCTGTATGTGTGTGTGTGGAAATTAAGTCTGTGTAGGTGTGTTTGTGCACGGATTTATGCAGCGTTAGTTACATAAGGTATCATCATTATCAGCAGCTATAAATTCAACTCCTTTAGTTTCAATGATGCCAACTGTCGCGCGTAAAGCACGATTATTTGCCCTTGGACTGTTCATGTAACATCGGGGACGTTACACCAGCATCGGAAGCAATGAAAATAGCGTTAGTGAAATACACCAACAACAATGGCAATAGCAATTGTTACCCCAGGCTAAAATCTTTCGATATAACGCCTATGCACCGAAGATATTCCCTCAAATGTCCCTGATACTTGATGTATAGCTGTTGATTTTATTGCGATGTATAAAGCACATTAAACTAATTTTTTTGCCTAAAATATAGAATAGATAGATTGGGCCCTGTTAAGAATTTGAATCCAGATAAAAACTACCCTAATCAGTATGCCATCTTAAATACTGTTCAGACACGGCATGCGCAGCAAAGAAATCGAAATCCAAACCGGAAGAGAAAAACAAATAGAAATTTTATTTGAAGTAAACATGTATTTATTACCAAATTGTTGTTTTTTTTTGTGCGACAGCAAAAATGGCTGCTTAGACACACCATCTTGTTTTTAGACCCGTATTCGCGGCGGTTTTTGGATGTCGGCGCATTGTATAATCCTACAGACCGCAAACAAAATGGTCGCCTTTGAAAGATACTCGTGTGGCAGCAACAATAACAAAACCAACGCATGAAAGCTTTGACCCTTTAGACAATTACCGTACCTTTCCTACCAGGTGGCAGCAGCTTTGTTGTCACGTTTTCAGTTATTCAAGCATGGATATTTTGCTGTTGTCAAAATAAAAAGAGCGCCACCAGAAGAAGAAGCAATAATCCCTAATAAGCAACATACCGACAAGACAAGTACACAACATAAATATATATCTGTTTAATAAACGACAACAAAACAACAAACAATGAAATGCATAATTATGATGGATTACCTGTTTTATTGCAATTTGTGTGCAAATCGGAAACAACAGTCATAATAACAAAAGGAACATCTGCAATTTTGTGGAACTTTAAATGCAAGTTACAATTGCATTAACATAAAAGGTTGGTTAATGTCGATCAAATTTTTAAAATTGTTTTTTTTTCATACTTGTACCTATTGTGTAGACTAAGATGATTATGTTTTTTGAATTAATTACTGAATGCAACGCATTTGATACTTTCCCTACAGCATATGCATAAGGGAAAGCCATGTAACTATTATTAAACTAAACAAATATTCGATATTTTTATACCCTGAACACATTAAAAATGGGTATATGGGTATATGTATGTGCAAAATCCAAATGTATGTAACAGACAGAAGGAAGCATCTCCGACCCCATAAAGTGTATATCTTCTTGATCAGCACCAATAGCCGCATCGATCTAGCCATGTCCGTCTGTCCGTCCGTCCGCCCGTCCGTATGTATGAACGCAAGGATCTCAGAACCTATAAGAGCTAGAGACTTGAAATTTTAGATGTAGGTGCTCATAGTGCCTGCGCAGATCGAGTGTGTTTCCGATAATCGATAACTTACTCCGTTTCTAAAAAATCGATAAACATCGATATCGATATCCTGTTTTTTGGCCAATTTTGGTAAATAATAAGAGCTAGAGTCACCAAACTTGGCATATAGCTTCTAAAATAGAATATATATATGCATTTGATGTTGGAAGAAGAGTGTTCAGGGTATCCCCTAGTCGGGAGCTCCCGACTAGAACCTCTTACTTAAAAGTCTCTAGCTCTTATAGGTTCTGAGATCTTTGCGTTCATACATACGGACGGACGGACGGACGGACAGACAGACAGACGGACATGGCTAGATCGACTCGGCTATTGATGCTGATCAAGAATATATATACTTTATGGGGCCGGAGATGCTTCCTTCTGACTGTTACACACATTAGGATTTTGCACAAATACAATATACCCTTATTCCCATTTCTAATGGGTTCAGGGTATAAAAACTCTCATTAATTAATAAATATTAATAGTTCTCTTTCCCAATGATTATATCTTT
Organism: Drosophila novamexicana; assembly: GCF_003285875.2. Lineage (NCBI taxonomy): Eukaryota > Metazoa > Arthropoda > Insecta > Diptera > Drosophilidae > Drosophila > Drosophila novamexicana. The sequence goes on along the minus strand of NW_020824864.1, from coordinate 322,146 downwards.
TATTATATTATTAGACTGTTGCAATCCAAACCTCTTACACACTGCATGATGCCACTTTATATATACGAGTAAACATCCCGGCACAATTTCATCTCTTGGGACAAACTAATAAAAGAAGTCTTGCAACTCAATTCCCATTAAAGCCACGCGTATACACACACCTTAACGAGCTCAAGCCCAAGTCAATATTAACAATTCCAAATGGCGAATACCCAATTTATACGAATTTAAAAGCCTTAGGCTCAGTTCTGACTCTCGTTTATAGGTATTTAAATCTAATCACTGTTTTTCCTTTTTGCATTATTATTTGCAGTGAAAGGTGCCCAGAAAAGTATGCAATGCAAAATATATTAGCTTCATAAATGGCTGACTTCGCTGACTTATAATGGCTGACTAAAAATAAAGTTTGATGCTGCTTGACCAACCAGCCAACCGTCAGGATTTTATAAAAACCAGTTGTTTACTAGTAAACTTTAATACTATTTTACTTATACATATATTTATTTAATTAACTTGCTAGTCGCTTAGTTGGGGACCAATATAAAAATAATTTGCATCCATTTTATTAGCTGTACTGGCTCTTAAAATATGGGCCTGAGCATTTCCCCTTACTTAAATTATTAACAAAATATACATTTTTAAAATTAATTTCAAATGCTTTATCGAAAACCAAAATTGAATGGAGACCCAATATTGTTATTCTCCAGCGCACTGTAATGAGTGAATGTGCTCAGCTGCTGCCATTAGGCATGCATCAGCACGCGGCAATTTTGCGGATCTGATATGTGGTATTTGAGGGATTTGGTTTCGGGTCCCAAGACTCTGCTCAGCCAGGCGCAAGCACAAAGACATAGGAACGAAGCGTGTGGGCGGCAGTCGTGTTACAAGGATGCTATTTTTAGATAAATACGCACTCACCCACATGAAGAGAGGTCGGTAAAATCGCTTCGGGGCTGAAAATAGTTAAGTCGCCATTTGTGTGTATGAGTGTATCTTGTATACGTACATATGTGGATCTGTACGTGGAGAGTGTATGCTCCATTCCATATTATTGCAGCGTGAATAAGCATGCTACTTTGCCTTGCTTTGGCTGACCTCCATTCTCCATAGATGTGAACACTTCTAATTAACCCTTTTAGCAATATGCTTTGCCAATTATACTTGTGCTCTATGGTTCCCCAGTTTGCGTACGGATTAACTATACTGAACTCTTCATTGTGATATTTGTCACTTTTGTGATTGTTCATTCGTTTCAATCGAATGAAATTGGCGCTGTCAAATCGAAGTTGTTTTATTAACATTTTTTAACATAGCGAAATACATAGTATATTACAACTGAACTTATATTAAACCAAATTGTAATCCAGAGATAGCCCTTTCCTTATCAAAGTGAACCAGCTTCATTTAATTTAAATTGGTTTTAAATACAAAAGCTATTGATTTTCTGCTTGATAAGCTTTAGCCCCTCTCTCGTTAGTAAGCTAAAAAGTTACTCGGTTTAGTGTGGCTGGAACAATTATGCCATAGGGAATTGATTTGAAGAACAAAGGATATACACTCCCACACTTACACCTACATTAATATTCTTACAAACACATAAAAATGATAAATGCATGCCAAATATAGTTAAGGTGCAGTCAATTAACGGATAACGCATTGCTCTACCAGATGCTCTGACTACTGTTTCTGTCGCTTTTGTTCGTGGTGGCGTTTTTTCTTGACATGACGACGCGAATCCGATTTCTGCACTTCTTCCACATCCTCCTCTTGATTTCGATCTTTACCCCGCTGCTGTGGCATTATGCGTTTATTATGCGCCATCTCCAAATTAATGTCCACCCAATCATAGAGATAGTCATAGAGCAGAAAATGATTTCGGAACAACACCTTAAATAGCTGCCGCAAATAAACGTAATCCGGCTGCTCGGTAAAGTGTAGGCTGCGACAGTACTTCATATACAAATAGAATTCGGTAGGCACTCCCGAACATAATATATTTAATGGCAGCGTTGACTTGCTCTCGGCAATTCTCTCGTACTTTTGTATTCGTGTCGCGGCATTGATGCCCTGCCAAGGAAGGCGACCACGCAAAAAGTAGAGCAGCAGATAGCCCACGGACTCCAAGTCATCACGACGTCCCTGCTCCGCATAATGGGCATGTACAGAAGCGTATCGAGCAGTACCTATGAGCTCATGACGCTCATAGTAGTTGATATGTGTACGGGTGCTGGGACGATAGTATTTTTTGGCCAAACCAAAGTCAATCATGAAAACGCGAGTTCGCTGACTGCCTAAACCCATTAGAAAGTTTTCTGGCTTGATATCTCGATGCAACAGACAGTTCATATGCAGGTACTCCACACGGGCCAGTATTTGATCCGCCAGCATCAGTGTAGTCTTTAAGCTAAAGTTTCGCGCACAAAAGTTTAGCAGATCTTCTAAGGTGGGACCCAATAAATCTAGAACCAGCACATTATATATGCCCTCGGTGCCGAAATAACGAATATGCGGAAAGCCAACGCCACCTCGAAGTATATTGTATATTTTTGCTTCGCGCGGCAGCTGTGGGTACTTGACGGAACTGCTCTCTAGTTTAACAGCCACCTCCTCGCCGCACTGAAGACCAGAGGCACGGTATAGCTCTCCAAAGGATCCACTGCCTATTGGACTCAACAGACGATACTTGCCACCAACAATAATGTCCCGTAGACCGCTTCGTTTAGTGGACCCCAATGGCTTAATGGGTTTCACCTGTGGTCGTAGCTGCTGACATTGAACGTGTAGGTATCGATTTTGATGTCCAAGTTGCCAACATTGATTTTCATTCGGATATCTTACTTGTGCCATCCTCTCGTGCTCGGATCGGTGTTCGGTGAAGGTTAAAGAAAGTTTAAAGTGTCGCTAGGCATGACTAGCATGACTTGTGTGGGAATATATTCTGTCAATATTACAAAAAAGTAATACAATGCAATAAAACCATAAAGTCAAGGATATACTGTGAGTACATTTTGTGCGAAGGTAAAATAATCAAAATGTCGGTAAGAATAGGAAAACAAGTGCGCATTGCACTTTTTTAAACACCTTTAAAAAACTCGTAGTCCACGCTAACACGGCAACAATTATGGTTGTAGATATGTATCTATGCATCTATTTACAAACAAGAATTTATAAAAACTACATTAGCCGCATCTACATAAACTTATCAGCTCTGTTTATATATCCATATGTGGGTGATTGGACAAGCACTTGCCATTGTGAACTCTCATAAACTATTTACGACGCAATAATTCTACGCTGTATCTATTAAAAACTTATAGAAAAGAAAACGATTGAAGTTTTGCGGCGCTGGGATATTTTGCAAATTGACCAAGGCAGGCGGGAGATTTTTATTAACAATCATAAACAACAAAAAAAAACCCTAATGATGCCAAATTATCTGTAAGAACTTTCCTCACCTCTTTATGTACAAACAGCTTCCAAAATCATGATAAATTTAAAATTGCTTCCAAAACTAATCTACACATATTTTCCTATTTTTTTTTAAAAAACAATTATGTAATTATACATATTAAATTTGTGGACCGACAATTATTTCCTGTCTCTATAATTGGATTAGACCCTTTTCATAAATAAGTAGTAATTCAAAGCCATTCTGACCTGCGAATTCTTCAATAACTGTTAAAACTGTTTATTATTTTTTATACCCTGAACCCATTAAAAATGGGTATAAGGGTATATTGTATTTGTGCGAAAGCAAAATGAGTGTAACAGGCAGAAGGAAAGTATATATATTCTTGATCAGCATCAATAGCCGAGTCGATCTAGCCATGTCCGTCTGTCTGTCCGTCCGTCCGTCCGTCCGTATGTATGAACGCAAGGATCTTAGAACCTATAAGATCTAGAGACTTGAAATTAGATGTAGATGCTCCTAGTTCCCGCGCAGATCGAGTTTGTTTCCGATAATCGATAACTTACTCCGTTTCCAATCAGTCGCTAAAAATCGATATCGATATCCTATTTTTTGGGCAATTTTGGTAAATAATAAGAGCTAGTGTCACCAAACTTGACATATAGCTTCTAAAATAGAATATATATATGCATTTGATGTTGGAAGAAGAGGGTTCAGGGTATCCCCTAGTCGGAAGCTCCCGACTAGAACCTCTTACTTGTTTAAAGTATATTTATTCACTTCTCAAAACTAACGCATACAGAACAAAATTATAATTCTAATTTTCTTATTTAAATTAATAATAGATAAATACATATATTTTTCGGAAAGGTTTTGGAAAAAAACTCAAGCTATGCATTCTCTATGCATCGAACTATAGAATCGGTAATTGAACTTTACAAAAAATAAGGCATCAATCAAACTGGCGTCGTTAAAGGGAAATAACGACCATACTTGCAATTACAATAATTATATAATGTGGAGTAGTACAATATCACCAACAAATTCTAAGAAGCTATTGATCGGTAGTATACGAAGCGTTGATTATGTCGGTGATAGTGCGAAAACAGCAGCAGCCAATAATAAGACAGCAGCAACAGGAGCAGCTACAAAGGGATCAGCGACAAAATCACAACAAAAACCAACAACAACAACCACCATTCCAGCGAATACAACAAAAATCTCAATTGAAATGGAGATACATATACAAAATAAGTGCATTTCGGCATAGCGTATCACTCTGGAGGGTGGTGCAGAGCCGCCATGGCTGCAGGGCCCCCTTAAAGCAGCATTTTTGGGGGCTACTGGCGTCGGCAAAACAAGCATATTACAGGTAAGTGCTATCTTCACATATAATATTTTTATAATGTAATGCACATATAAAGAGACTACACATAAAGTTAAATTTAAAGCTTGTTATAACCTGGTTAATTCATAAAATATATTATATATAAATTTATTTTTTATATAAATATCCAACATTTACGCTTGGGTACTGTGAAATATGACGTCCGATGAAACACTAAAGGTTTAACAACAGGTTAAACTCTTAATGGAATCGTCCTCCATTCGGCGTCATTCTCTACTAATGGCATTTGAATGCATGTGGAAGCAGCGCTAATTTGATTTTCGCTTCACCGATGCATCACTGCATTTACGCTGCATTTTACGTCTTTGTGAATTAAAAGTTGTAATTAGACATGGGTGAACCGCAAATAAGTGTTCTCGCGCTTGCAGAATGAACCTTTTCTGAACATATTTAAATGTATTTTATGGAATGGAATGTAGTCGAGTGGTGTTTATTAGAACGCTTTTATATACGCTTAAAGCATTTTCAAAGGTTATTTGTATATACTTGAAGCTAGCACGAAGTACAGATACTATTATCAACCGGTCTTGTAAACATAACAAGTAAGAGGTTCTAGTCGGGAGCTCCCAGCTGGGGGATACCCTGAACCCTCTTTTTCCAATATCAAATGCATATATATATTCTATTTTAGAAGCTATATGTCAAGTTTGGTTACTCTAGCTCTTATTATTTACCAAAATCGCCCAAAAAACAGGATGTCGATATCTTTTTTTATCGATTGCTTGGAAACGGAGTATGTTATCGATTATCGGAAACAAACTCGATCTGCGCAGGCACTAGGAGCACCTACATCTAAAATTTCAAGTCTCTAGCTCTTATAGGTTCTGAGATCCTTGCGTTCATACATAGGGACGGACGGATGGACGGACAGACAGACGGACATGGCTAGATCGACTCGGCTATTGATGCTGATCAAGAATATATATACTTTATGGGGTCGGAGATGCTTTCTTCTGCCTGTTACATACATTTGCATTTTGCACAAATACAATATACCCTTACACCCATTTTTAATGAGTTCAGGGTATAAAAAGAAATAATAAATGCTTCGTCTGCATTTGATCGGACTATTAAATCACGTATATTTAATATTTCAAATTTATTTATTGAATATAATTTCTTTACAGCAATTTTTTTACCATGACTTCCCAAAGACTCATCAGACGACAACTCATCGCAAAATTTATAAAAACTGTTTGGTGTGCGATACCTGCATACGGGAGCTGATGGTACTGGATGTTCCTCCCCAGGTGAGTGCAAATTCAAAGCTTAACAACATCTCGACCTGTACACTTACCTTATAAATAACTAGCAAAGTATTGCCCGGCCTTGTCCGTGCAAAGTTTTGTGCTAAAAATATTAGCTTTCCACTAAGTATATTGAAAAATTTTTTCATTTCATTTGAAAAATTTGTTCGAATAAAGAAACGAGTGTTAGAAACAACGGTTTCCGCCCATGTTAGTCTTGCGGTGAGAATCTTGAAGCTGAAAAACAAACTTTCGTTTATAAACCTATCAAATAAATTCTCACAAAGATCTGTGAAAAAAAATGTTGAGGCCGATCTAAGCAAACAACTTTCAACCGAAACACACAGCTCTTACGGCTATGCGTTAGTCAGCAATCGATCAGCCTGTCAGTCAATTAGGACAATTAGGATAGTGTTATATATAGAAATTATGACTTACTTATAATGACGGATAAAAGTATATTGGTGTAACGGGTATAATATGCTGATACATACAGTCAGTCCTCATATACAAATAATTTCATTTGCATTTCTTTGCAAAAGTACAAAAAGACGAATCTGACAGGCAATTGCTATAGAATTGACCAACTTTATTATATTATATACTTCATGTCCCCCACTTACGCCTCAAACATACCAATAGTTTTTCTTGGCTTTCAATTCATTTATGTCCACCTTGGCGTGAACTCATTTGTGTACCGTGTACCAACAGAGTGTTAAAGAATGTATGTAATAGGCGCTCTTGTCTTTTTTGACTCGATGAAGTGTTTATATTCTTAATAAATGTCAACAGCAAGGTGTTGCCATATCCCTATGCCTTTTTATATGGAAACCAGTCCTTTAGCTCAATGCTGCATTGACGTAACTTTTTAGATCCGTCTTAATGTTTCAGACCGTGCGAATGGCAAAGCCAGCAAGAGTATTAAACATTCGATACACTAAAGATAGCCTTCCCTTTTAGTTGATTATTTATTTTTCTATACAAGTTTTTTGTTTTTTTTTTTGTTTTGCTAAGCATTTCTTATTCCATCGTGTTGGCCAAATAGTTTCCTGTCAGGTACCCTAGTTAGAGATCTGGTGGCCTGTGAATAAACGTTAGAAATATGGTAAATTTTTCATTGTCAACTAAAATGCTGGTCAGTTATTATTCAAAGACCACTCTAATGGCTTCCAATTGTGTGAACAGCGTGTTGTTCTCCAACAGATTTTACTTTTCACATCCTTATACCACCACACCCTAAATTAACAATTGTATACTCCACAATAAAAATTTATGGGAAGCACACGCGGCTCGTAGCTTTCGTGCCCTTTTATTTTATATTTAGCCAATATTGGGCTAAACACCGACAGGAACATTACTCAACAGGCAGAAGGAGAAGAGAAATGTAAAATACCAATGTCATTGGCTGAATATTCAAATTAAGTAAAAAGAATCACAAAGTAAATAGACAAATTTGCATGTCTTATTAACAAATTGTAACGAAAATCGGAAAGGCTTTATTTTTGTATGACTGAATAAATATTTGTATGTGTATGCATGTATGTATGTATGTACGTAATTATGTATTTACGTGTGCATACATGTATATATAAATATATAGATGAATTTCATTTGCAGTCATAAAAGTATGCATATACGTAAATGTGTTTGTGGATGTATGCCTGTATGTATGTATAACATGTATGGATATACACATGTATGCAAGTATCTATGTATCTATGTTTGTATTATTGTCTGTTAGTATACAAGTATTTTGTACGAAGAGATTTAAGTAATATATATATGTTTGTGTTTGTGTGTGTTTACGTTTGTGTGTGTTTGGGCGTGTGTGTGTTAATGTATGCATTCATGTATGTTTTCTAATACCAAACGTAGACTAAGCTTATTTGTCGCTGTGCTGCAAGTTTAAATAAAACGAATCTCTGTGAAGTTCTCTCCTCATCGATTCTCAAGAATCCAAGTAGGCTCTGAAGTTTTTCATGCTAAGCTAGTAGTGTAGCGCTTTTCTTTTGGTGTTTTTTTTTTTTTTGTTTTTATTGATGCTTTTTTGTTGTGTTTTTTTTTTGTTGATTGAACCCATTTAAAATGGGTATTTGTGCGGACGGACAGACAGACGAACATGGCTAGATCGACTATATGGGGTCGGAGATGCTTCCTTCTGCCTGTTACAAACATTTGCATTTTGCACAAATACAATGTACCCTTTTTACCCATTTTCAATGAGTTCAGGGTATAAAAATGCATATATGTATGTAAACTTAAAACTTCGCCCAAGAAATCTTTAAATCGCATTTCTACCCATAAAGCTTGGATTCTGCGAACGTGTTTTAAATGATTTATCAAATAGATCTTTGGCAATAAATTTGAACACGAAACGTCACCCACCAAATCTTTGACCCCCATTCCCACCAAAGAGCAATGCATTTTTTGTGAAGTGTGAAAATGAGTTTGAGGCCGATCGGATGGTAAACAAAAAAGTTTCATACAAATGTGTTTCGCGATTTTTCCACATATGCGTGTGGAATTTCCCGAGACCCCGTCCTAACGAGCGCCTTCATTACATACGGTAACTACAATGATAATTGACCCGGGAAAGTAACAACTTAACAACTTACTATTATACGTTTCCACTGTCATTTTTATTGTATACTTAAGAGAGTCCTAAGGGTCACTACCTACGTATTGTAATAATATAAACTCTGACAAATAAAATATATACAAACGTTTCTTCATGTTTTGTGACCTTCCCAGAAGAGATTTCCGGCTGATAACTTTGCTGAATGGAATAATGGACATCCGCTGGGGCTGCGAACGGTGCAGGCCTATGTTCTAGTTTATGATATGGGCAACTTGGAAACGTTTCAGGTAGGCCAACCAAATAATTTTGACTCCTGCCTAGTTAAGAGATTTGTGGGAATTGTTCGCAGTATTGCCGCTCCATAAGAGATCAAATTTTGGATAGTTTCAGTCATCGTGATTTTACCATAATTGTGGTGGGCAATAAATATGACAATGTTTCTGAGGCGCAGGTTAACTCGCAGGTATGTGAAGGCCTATCAAACATATAATTGATCTTTAATTTGTGTTATATAAATAGATGTGGTTAAAAATAAATGTGAACTCTTGGTATTGTTTAATGCTTACATAAATTGTTAAATACTTTTGTTAAATACTTAGTATATAAATACTTTTAGCCGTTCAAACTCTTTAATGTTATGCCTTTTAGGAGCTCAAGGACATTTCTACGCTGGTGCGTAAGCATTGGCGTTGTGGATATGTAGAGTGTTCGGCACAGTAAGTAGCTCTTACAAAAACCTTTGTAAATTCAGGTATTGCCCATGCAGGACATATTTGCTGATTCCAGATACAACTACAAAATCGGCGATGTTTTTCGCGAGCTAATGGGCTGCAGAAGTGGCGTCAGCGGCACAACTGTCGGCGTTCTTGTTGGCACTGAGTACTCACAATCAACTAGAAATAAAGGACGCTGTACAATACTCTAGCAAATGCTGAATAAGTTATTAAAACAAGCATTTTATTCTAGCGAATAATACCCAAGCGAGTGTTCCAGTTGAGCTGGGACGTGCCGATGATTCCGCATTCTCTTTAGCATAGTAACTGAGAGCTAACTACGTCAACAATAATGTCCCTTTCAAACGCTTACTGATGCATCTTTTAGCACACGCTTATATATGTATGTAATTATATATACAATATAATTTGTTGCCGACACACTTTGCAGGTTAGCTCATGCCCTCAATCTTTGCCTTACCTTATCCTTGTTGGCCATTGTCTCCTTACTTTTGTTTGCCATAATTTTAACATTATGCTCGCTGCTTTATTAAATCCAACATTCATTCCATCCTTGCTTATTGCGAGTCCGAGCTGCATCGCTAGCAACGTTTGATACATTCACAATTGCAATGCTAAGTCTTAAAGTTGTATGTCGGAAACTATAGGAACATTTACAAGAACAAAAATTCAAAACGTTACAATTGTTAAAAAGCTGCTAATGGAAAGCTTGAAATATATTATATTATTTTTTGTACGTAATAGGCAATTAATCCCACCATAATTTACAATACATTTTACGAATAAATATTGTTAACACAACGGGAGCGATAAAATAAAAATCCATCAGTATAAATTGTATACTTTATATAGGCAAAATAGTGTATATATACATATATATAAAACTTCATTAACGTTGTGATCATTTCAAGAATTAGTTATTAGGCACAAGATGATAAATATGTCAGTTAAAGTCAAGTAAAAAGAATCCCTTTAAAGGTTACCAAATAAATAAATGATACACCCTTTTAAATTTGGAAAAATACGTATTTAAATATTAATAAGAAATGCTAATGCAATTGAAATTGTTTTATTGCAGCAATTTATTAAATACTGCCGAAAGCCTCAACATTATAACAAACAGTTAAATAGTTTCTCAGCCCTTATATTTATTGTATTCATTTATAAAAATGATACAATAAAATTAAGTATTATTAAACAAAATTAAATGATAAGAAAAAAACAAGAATTGTTGCCTTAAAACAATTTCTTTTCATTAATCTTTAATTTTTAGCGCTACATTGTATTTAACTCAAACTGGAGCCAAAATACTACAAATAATTAAAGCATCAAGCCTTAACTAATGCAACCCAAAAAAAAAGTATTCCTTTATAGACCGATTTGTTCTAAAATTAGCGTTGCAATTTTATAAAGCGCACAAGAAAACAATTGCTTTATTGTTAATTTAAGAGCAAATACACATTTGATGAACTCATATTTATTTTCAAATATATGTATATTTTTTAGGGCTAGAAGAATATTGCCTAGCTCACTAGGTAGGTAACTGTTAAGTTTCCACAATAAAATTGCTGACCTAAAAATAACAATTAATATTTTCACAACAAATCTACGTAGCTCTATACCGAACTCTTTCTTTACCTCAACAAAACTCGAAAGATAAGCAATCAAGTCTGACTTTGTACATAGAACTTTCAAAACTGTCGTAACTGCAATATATAAAAAGCAAACACATTACATAACTAAATTTAATCAATGTTTACAGCAATATATTTGAACTGTGAACAAACACCAAAACTAGTGAGTCTTTATAGTGATTTATGCTGAAGACAATTGAGCGCACTGCCAATCGGGTCGGTCAATGAAATCAACTCAAGTTCAGTGCTCAATTAAGATGAAGCCTATCAACACGTACATTTTTGAATTTAGCGAAGGGTAAAATTCATAGGCAATAATAATGTTTAAATTAAAGCGACACAAATATTAAAAAAAAAAAAAGTAGTTGAAATTATATTTAAACTTAAAACTGTAGCATTGATGCTTTGATAAAAAATATATATGTAAAATTACCCGAAAAATTTATAATAGTTATAAAAATGTGCAGCCAAATACATTGACTTGTTGAAATGTGTTCATTAAATATCAAAATTCATAAAATTAACTTCGGCCAAACTGAAAATCCTATATAAATTGCTCATTAATGTACACAAAAAGCCGGACTACGCGGACATCAAACTATTTGTATAAAATATACGTACTGTACTTTATAATAAATAATGTACATATATTTAGTTAGTTTTCTTTCATGATTTCGAAAGATTACGGATTCGTCAAAATGGCTGTTAATTTTTGAATATAAAATATGCTAAAACTGATTCACAATGAGAAACCAACTATTATATACACTAATACAAAACAAATTGCGGTTGAATTAAATTTAAGGAACGCGTTGCCTGCTACAGTAAAACGTAAAACTTGTAGTTATGTACTTAAAAATTAACATATAAATAAAACATCAATGACTCAAATGCAATATGATTCAACCGCGTTTTGTTTGTTTAGTGTGTTCAAAAAAAGTTTAAATGAAGTGGTAACAATTAGTGTAAAGGCACTTATACACGAGTACACATGTCCTCTAGTAGGACACTAATGATCTCTTTTTTAATGCAATGAAAATCACATAAATAAAATAATTAAAATTAATAGATCAAACTGTTAATTCAAAAGAGCTAACCACACAAAAAGAAAAAAACACCGCAAATAACTATTAAGCAATGAAGAAGAAGCCTCAACCTAATAATCATATAGTACTAGTACTTATATATGTGCTTATATTATGCCATGTGTATGTATTGTGTTTTTGCAATATGCGTTAACCCGCAAGTATATAACGACTAGTCCGTTAGAAATGTAGAAAACGTTTTTGGAAAGCTGCAAACTGAAATAAAAAAATAATAGAATAAAGTTATATAAGTATTTTGAAAATTTTTTGGGTATTTTGTGATGGGAAGTTATATAAATATACTCCTTTCAAGTACACAAAAACTTAAGTGTAAATAACTTTTGAACAACAATCGCAAATGGAAATCACATCTTATACCATTTTAGATCCTCAGTATTAACTAAAAAACGTTAAGCATTCGGAAAGGGATTACAACAACCGTAACCCAAATATTAAACTTGGATATTTTTACTCAAAATTATAGTTGTGACAAGGTCGGTTGAATTAAAGACAATAAATAAATAACATTATTAAAGCTGAAGCGAACACAAAGTATATATATATAGTTTTTTTTTTATTTAAATTAGTTGTTATTAAACAAACAATAAGTAGATCTTATTTTGTGAAAAGTACAAATAATCATTTGATATAAACCAATAAATTAGTTTTGGGAAAAGTTTACAAATTATTAAGAGTTTATATCCCAGTTACATGTCATTACATACACATGTATCTCTTCTATTTTGAAATCTTTTAATCAAAAACGGACTCCTTAAATATCTCTTATAATATACATAAAGAAAATGAATAACTTAACATTAGCTGTCTATTAAGATGGCTTATCAGGGTCAGACCAGAAAAAGTAATAGGCTACGTGCCCAGATTAATAATTGCTGTTACTTTAGTCAAACAGAATCATAACTTAAAGCAAATGTGACTTATTTTAACTTAAGGTCTACGTGCACCAACTTCGTCCGGCTATATTCTCTATCACTGATGCTGTTCGCTGGTGCTGCTGAAAGTGCGGCTACGACTCAACCGATGCGTGGCCGCCGCAATTGCTGCCTGGTCGCTATGCCCATCCACCAGTTTTTCGGGAAGCTTCAGAATTTCGTGCAGCTGCTGTTTCAACTGTTTTGTTTGCGGTCGCTGCGTTGGCTGCGAGGAGAGCATCCTTTGCAACAGCTCATACTGCTCCGGATTTTGTTTGACAAAAGCCTCTGGATACTGGCCATCTCTCAAGCCACGAAGTGTCTTTATGCGCTCCATTTCAGTGGAAAAATAAACATGTAGCTCGAAAAATATTAGGCCTAGCGAATATATGTCCACCTTATAGTCATAGTTTTGGCCTCTCAGCTGCTCTGGTGACATGTATAGGTGTGTACCCACCAGTTGTGTATGGCGGGCGCACGAGGGTAACCCGGATTGGTCACCACAATCGTTTAATATGTTGGGTATATCCGCCATGTCGGTAACAAGCCCAAAGTCACCAATTTTGATCTGTCCATCCTGCGAAAAGAATATGTTGCTGGGCTTCAGATCCCGATGAATGAGACCCTTAAGATGGACGTAGTCCACCGCGTCTACAATCTGATGAAAGATATGGGCGATGTGCGAGGCACGCGCTTCGGTCCGATTGTCTCGCAGCCAATCACGCAAACTCTCCTTGCGGCACAGTTGCATTTGAATGTATAGGTAAACCTTGTTGGGCTTGACTATGAGTCCGTTCTGTACAGTAGCATTCGGCAGCGCTACCTGGCTGCTATTGGGTGACTTTGGTTGTAACTGCTGATTGTGATTCTGGGACAGTGCCAAAGTCAGCGGTTTGTGCCTGGATACTTCAATGTCTTCGTCTGTGTCGCTGATATTGCCCTTGGAGCGAATTGATTCGATTTGAAATGAATTTGATAGCTGATGTTGCGTGTAATTGATATTCTTTAAATCAAAAGATGCAGAGTGTACATCAATAGAAACAGAGCTCCGTTGCGCACGACACTGGGTTTCATATTTTATTTGCCCTTGGTACTGCTCCTCAACGTCTTCCACGTCTGCAAGCAAGGCAGCCGACTGTGATTCACTGCGAAACTCAATAAGGGAATCATCTTCCTCATAGTCGTTGTATTCCTTAATCTGTTTAAAAGGTTTCTCGGTATGTCCCAACTCATAGCTACAGGCAGTGCTATTAGCGGGGTCTGATACCCACGAGATCAGCTGGCGATGTTTATCTTCCGTGTGATTTATAAATGATGGCAAGGTACTGCCATCGGGTGTCTCGATTTGTATAGATGTAGACAGTTCATGTGCTAAAAGCTTACGATCCTCCTCTTCCTGCCAGCCTACAGGCGGAGTTTCTACCCAGGACTGTATATTATTCAAAAATAAAAACAAAGAGTTTTATAAATTACGTTATTTAGATAATGTAACCAAACTGACTTACGTGAAAGTATCGAACAATGTTGTGGTGCTCACAGCTGGCTAGAGTCCGAGCCTCACGCAGAACTCGCTGCCGCGATGACTCCTTATTGGGCAACGTTATACGTTTAATCGCATAATGGTTCTCATCCAACTTGTTTTTTGCTTCAAAAACGACACCAAAGCCCCCTCGGCCAAGACATTGCATTAGATCGAAGTCAGTTTGAAAGCGGGAGGTAAAATGTTCACCGGAATTCGTCGTTGACTCCGAAATTGAGCGCTGCGTACGACTGACGCCACCCGTAAAGCTGATGCGATTACCACGCTGTTGGTGGTGTGTTCCCGTCAAAGGCATTACTGGCCCTAAGAGCGCTTGTGTAGATGCTTCCGTTGCCTCAATAGCCGTTTGAACTGGCACATGGCGCTCAATGACGAGGTACTCACGTTCCACACGCTGATTGCGATGGCCCATAAACATGTTGAGCAGCACTGCTGAGGTAAACGCAATTACCACTATCTCCTTCCACCAGAACCACAGTGAGAGTATGATTACTTTAACGGGTGCATCAATATCATCCAAACTGAAGCCTAGATCATCATTGATGCTATGATTTCCACCACCCGCTTTCGAGTTACTAGCCGTCTCGTTACTGGCAGGCGGCGTTTCTATGGCGGGAAATCCGCTAGGCGTATCATTAGTGCCGCACTCCAGCGCACTACTTTCCTTACTCAGTTGTGTGTCAGCAAAAAAGTAGAAGCCATTACCATTGACAAACTCCGAGGCATTTAGCACTGACTGCGCTGCAACTGCTATGTTTTGCTCGTCATATGGAATCAATTCGTTTTTTCCATAACCGTCTTCAATAACCACTTGATCGTGTTCGTTCCGGAATAGCACAAGTGAGTTGCTGCTGGCAGCAATTGGCCGCCAAGGTATTTTAGGCATAAGCCTAGTATCTCGCGTCAGCTGTTGGTAATGCTCCGACTGTTGCATAATTTCCTCGCGCAGACGTACGGACTCTTGTATATACAACTGCTTTTCGTACATGCCCAGATAGATGGAAGGCGCATGGCTAGGCTGCTTGCCTTTCGCTTGTTGTTCGGCCTGCCAATGCGCCGAAGCAAATAGATCGATGGACTGTAGCTCATCGGCAGCATTAATTTTCCAGACACTTACAATGGGATTGTTAAACTGCAAGAAATGTAATTAATTCCCTTAGATACTTTTTTAAACCAACTAATTAAATTAGTATTACAATTTAAATACTCATAAAAAAAGGGGAATTGTAAAAAATAACCTTTTTTTCACTCACCTGATGCTTCCAGAGCATCAGCTCAGGGTCACTCTTGCTGAATGCACATATAATTCCCTCGGGCACTACAACTCTGATATCCACATCCAGTACAGCCAATTCCAGGTCACTACGCGGCTGCTCATGGCAATCATCAGCGCGCATCAAATTTAGCTCGTGTTGTCCAACGCTAAAATTCCAACGCTCTATGCCTGTGCGGGACTCCACTGCACGAACTGTTTGAGTCTGGCGACGGACTACAATAACATCATCCAAGAGCGAATTGTGTGGGATAATGTACCCATCCTCATCCCGTAATTGGTCATCGTGCTGCTGTTGGTTATTCTCGTCCTTGTCTTTTTCTTCATATGTATCGTCAATGGCACGCCCCTCATTTGTGGAATTTACGCAGCCATTGATGGAGCACTCATAAAGCAGCTGCCCAGTCCTGACCGATACGCCATAATTACGTGTCTCCTTGCCGCCGGAGATAACAAGATCATCACTGAATTTAGCGCTGGAGCTAAGCAAATGTTCTGCAGTAATAGGTATGGGATCTATGGAGTCGCCATCGAATTTGTAAATACCGCCACTAAGCGATGGTATCATGCGCACAAACTGACCATTATTGGTTAGCTCAAGGCGATGTATGCTCGATGATATGAGTGGACCTGGACCCGTTTCTATGCTCCAGCGTATCTTGCCTGACTTGGCAATGTCTAAGGCGCTGAGACGGCCATCAAGTGTAGTTATATAGAGTAATCTAAAACAGAAAAAGGTGAGAAATACACTAGTTAGCTTATGGGAGTCACCGCTTTATTTCTTTGGTACTTAACGATGTATCTATTTATGTAAATGTATATTCACCATGCATTGTCACTAGATCGTTGGTTATAACCATTAGTCTAGAAAGAAACTCCTAATGAAGTCTGAATGTTTACAATATTTACAACAAATATATATATTAGGACTTATATAAACATAAACTCTTCAACGAAACAGCGTTGCACCGGTTGCGGGTACACCAACAATTAAAGAACGCATTAATGCTGCAACTATAAATAGGGTCTGAGAAGAAAACTTTTTTAGTTGAGACAATCAATCAAAACATGATTGGGCCTTCGCCGCAAACAGGTACACGCTCCCACTCATATTGCCACATACACTAGCAAAATCGCAACGACGCGAGCAGGCCCAGCACCTTACAAGACAGCAAAGCAAAGGCCAAGAATGGTGAAATTCAAAATTTGTTTAAGCTTGTTAAAAATCGAATATTGAAGCCAATCGCGGTACAATCACGTACATTTTTCTAAGCAGGTTAAGTTTCCGATTGTTTTTTTTTTATCGTTTTAATAATTGTGTGAAGGTAAACAGACAATTATAGCTGTACATTTGAAACATGACTCACCGTCGCTTTGATAAGCTAGAACATGCGTCTAATTTGTTCGACATCATTTCTTTTTGTGCCAGGATTAATTTACATTTATGAGCTACACTAATTAATTTAAATTATTCGTCAATCTACATTGTTGTGCTTATCGCTTGTCATTTGTTACGACGAGAAATACTGTCCAACCCCATTGGTTAGATAGTTATGACAATACATAGTTGCTGCACTGCATTTCTTTTCACTTGCACTTTTTGACGAGAACTTTCCAGAACGCACATACATATGTATTCCTCACAGCTAACATGCCTGTGCCTGTGCTTCTTCTTACCTTCGTCCAATGCTTCGCTCCTGCTGCTCTACACAGTGAGGAATTGCGGGTGGAGCTGGCATCGCCGCCAGTAAATCTGATTCGGTTGGGTCTTTTGACTGGGTTGATGCTAACGCATTTACTGGTGGTATTAATAAAGCTGCTGTCACAATGCTCGTGATCATGGTACACAGGATTAGACTACGGCGACGTACCGTGATGCCTATTAGATCATTTTGTATGCCCATTATACGTGTGTGCCGTTTATTTTCTCTTAGAAGGGCAGCGGAACGGTGAATTAGCTGTTAATTGTTTTTTTTGACGACGTCGGCGACAGACTCATCAACGGCGCTGGAGATTTTACTTTGGTTACAGCAGCAGCAGGAGCGCCCATCAAAGCTAAGGGACATTGCCGCATTACTTGGACGCAGAACAACAAAAACAACAGTTTAAAATGGCAAAAATAATTTTTTTTAACTATCCCAACGCAATGCGTGGTGCGGTTTCGCAAGAACTGTATCCGTGTTAGGGCTGCCTAAAAAGTGTGACCATCTGTTGAATTGTATGTAACAGGGCCACCAACTTAAGAATTTAGGTGGCAACGCCAAACTATGACAGACTAAGCGGCATGGCTCAATTTCATAAGCCCAATGGTTTTTTAGTTTCATTTGTTTTTATTTAATTCATACGATGCACCCAGCTCAAACCTTCTTTAGCTCGTTTATTCTAACATTTTGTATAGTTAACGCTAACAAAATATATAAAGAAAAATACACATCTAGCCAAGGTATGTAATCAAAAATAATTTTTAGATTCAGTAAATCTACTTTTTGGATTTTACATAGTTTAAGGTATTACAATACGGAAATTAAAATATAATTGTTGGCTAGAATCTTGAACTTTTGTTGTTGGAGCGAAAAAAATTGCATGTAAATAAATATAAAATTAATAAAGAAATTAAAAACAAAAACAATGCTTTGCACAAAACGCCGCACGACAACGTAATAAATCAAAAACTAAATCTATGTTTCACAAACTAAATTGCATGCTATTGGATACAATGGCCGAACCTGAATTGATTGCAAATGCTATTTTACATGAATTTGTTGGACACTGTTGCTTAGTTTTTGATATAACTTCCTAATATTCTTCAATTGCTATGATTTGCGGTGGTTTAGCAGTAGCCGTTGACTCCGCCGCAGCCGTTGAACCCGCTGCTACCATTGAAGCCGAGCTGTCGCAAGTTGTTGCTGCACCTGCTGCTACCGATGTTGTCGTTTGTGTGTCAGGCGTCTGTGCGGCTAATTGTCACTTTGAGTTACCTCCAAAATTGGCGCCACCCGCGGTCTCGTTGACACGCTGATATCGTGGTTTATTGCGGGTAAATGGCAAGTACTTGTACTTAATCATATGCTTGATTTGCCGCTTCATTGTTATGCAGAAAAGCGTAATAAAATACATGACCAATATGGGCCAAAACACAGGCACATTAAAAAAGTCAAAGAATGTGCAGAATAGACCGATAGCAGTACTTTTTGTCACCGACAACCAGAACTTAAACTCAGGCAGTCGGCGTATAAAAGGCCGGAATTCCTCATTACTATGCGTTGGCAAATTAGGTCCATCGTCTTCTTCATCTTGCGCATACGGATCAAACTCAGGGTCAATTTTTGGCGTCAAAAATGCAATGAATAAATTCAAGTGATAGATGCCTAGGGCATAACACACAATATACCAGCCCTGATAAATGAATATGCGCAGCACAAACAAAAGCAACACAAATCCGGCAAAAACCCAGCGCATACGTGTGTGCGGTGTGGAGCGATCAAGTGACGATTGGTAGGTCTGCAAACGAAGATAGAATCAAAATTGCGTCCACATACTCTAAATTACTTTTACTTACCTGTGATAAACGCTGAAAGAACTTTTTAACGCCACCGGCGCTACTCGCCGTCGAGGCACTGCTATTGTCTTCGTTCATCATAGTCCCTGCAGCGTTCTTTAGCTACCTCACCAAAAACAGCTACACGCTCTTCTCTTTTCACAATTGTGGACGACGTTGTATTTGCGTTTGTGATGTAAATTGGTTGGTGCTGCTTGAGACGCAATCACGTTGTCAAGCAAAAAGTGGACCAAAAACACTTCCTTAGCTTAAATTATTTCATTGCCTTGATGAGACGTCTACGCCTGGTCGACCTCCTTCCTCTTGCTTATACAAAATGCTTGTTTTAGTGTCGATTAAGCTGTCAATGTGTATTTCAAGTATCAATGCCTGCTGCTGACATATATGTAAATATAGCACAGTTGTTTACAAATTAATTAATTAAATTAATAATTGTGTCGGCATCAGTCATTTATTATTCTTTTTTCACACACTGTTCACCACGTCATTATGTCAAATATAATGCACTCTCTCGCAGCAGTATCTGTCAAGAGTACAAGTGTTGTAAAAGGTTGCAGTGAACAGTGATGTAAAACACAAAGTGGGCAGTGTCGCAAATCACACATATTTCTACGCTGCCAGACCGCAAAACCATAAAAAACGAACCCATACAATTATTTTCATTTTATTACTTTTGAATCTTATATAACAATGAATAAGTTTAAACGTAGTACGGCTTATTATTAACTCAAGTTTCGACGAATGCATCCTTCTGGTTTGGCTCTTCACCCGAAGACGACGCTTTTGCGTCAGCAACGCACTGTTCTATAGTCTCATGGAATTTATCAGCCAGTTCTTGCTTCTTAAAACGGCAGGCAAGACGTTCTACCACACCATCAGAGGACTCGGCATAATTAAAGTTCGCCCAGATAAAACTTTTTTTTTGTCCGTTCATGTACTCCATCGTGAACGACTTACTTATCTTCATGTTGAGTACCAGTTTATGAATTTGCTCACGACGCATGACCATGCGACAGGTGTTTAAAGTCGTATGCTTTAAAATCTTCAACTCGCCTACTCCTATAATGAACGAGATGACATTAACCTGACTCATTTAGCAAACACTTGTAGAAAAATTACCACGCTCCTTCCACTCTTTGGAATCTGAATTGAAGCGAAACAACGTCGCGCGTTCACCAAACAGTTTCACCTCGTTTTCCTCGCCGGTACTGACCACAATCTCATTGGGCAAAGCAATTATGGGCTCATAATGTGGATCGTAGTTATCATCATCGTTCACGCTTTCCGTAGTGTTGTCTTCTTTTGCTGTCGGTGACTTAAAGTTCTTGAAATCATCCTGATGCGTTAAGCCAAAATAGCCACCAGTGTCTGACTTTTGAAAACCAATCGGGTTACTGGTTCCCTTCGCTGCCAAGCTTGCAAAATCATCGCCGGCCTTTGCTGCCAAGTCTGAGAAACAACTGACAGTTTTTTGATCAAGAGACGAAGGGGAGATACCTGGATTCGTTCCAGAGGTCTCCGCAATATTCTCTTTGTTGTCCTTGGTCTGTTCCTGGCTGTTTGCCGTTTCCGCAACTGTGATTGTTTTATCCCTCACCTGACTGTCAAATGAGAGAGCCACACTCGATCCAGAGATGGTGCCGAACGTAAAACCGGGTGAGCTATTGCTGTTTTTGAAGCTGCTGTCACCGAACGGGCTAAAAATTGACTTGGGCACCTCCTCTTGATTGCTGATTTGTGGAATCCCAGTACTACCAAATATCGAATTAGTCTGACTACTATATTTGTTTTCCTCGCCACTAAGACCTCCAAAGACGGACTGTTGCGGCTTGGCGGCGTTGTTTCCTCCAAACAGCGATGCACTAAGCCCAAAAACAGGTTTTTCTGAGAAAGCAAAATTAAAATCAATTCTAAATAAGATAGTACGAATTGTCGTTATACTACATAATTCGACAGATTTTCCTCGTTAAAGGCGCAGGACCAATGCTTACCTGGGTTCCCAAAGAGGAAGCCACCTCCCAGACCAACAGATTTTGTCTCCGTTTGATTCGGTGACGCGGCAGAGGTGACTGTAGAGTTGGCGGAGACAGCGCTGCTAAAACCGCCGAAGCTACCAAATTTATTAGTGGTGCTGTTGGCTGCCAGAGTACTTGCCTTGAGCAAGCCCCGATTGGGCGATGCAGCACCTTCCTGCCCCGGAAACTGATCCTGTTCCTTGGGTGTAGGTAACTTCAAGGCAGGCAATGTTAGGGGAAGTGGCTTAATCGCTACTTCATCTTTTGCCGGGTGTCCGTAATCAAAGTTTTCTGGCTCACAGCCACGACAGCCGCTGCAGCTCGACTGGGTTGTCAGAAACTCGCAACTGAGCGTAAGCTTGTTCGCCAGCGTCTGAATTTCATTGGAAATATCTGGTTCATCATCAGGTTTGCTGGGTGTTGCATTCAACTGCTCTTGCTGTTGGTTCTCCTCATCGCAAATGGGCTCAGCAGTGCCATTGAGGGCGCACTTCACCGTATTATAAAATACTTGCGCAATGTCCGCGTTTTTGAAGCGCAATGCAAACCGCTCCAATACAGACTCACCTTCGCTAAAATCGTGCACGGCAAACAACCATGTTTTTTCATCTTTGGGCTTATAGACCACGCTTGAGTTTAGCACATGATTGAGGCAAATTTTCAATACTTTTTCCCGCCGCATGACCACACGCAGATTTTTAGTCTCCTTATGACGGAGGATCTTTAGGTCGCCCAAACCGCGTTCTTTCCACTCCCCAGCCTCAGTCAGGCGATACAGCTTCGCACGTTGCACGTAGAGCAGGAATTCATCCTCTTCGCCCGTCCTAACATCAATCTGTAAGGGCAAAGTTTTTATTTTATGGGGTTTAATTTTTTTTTGTATATAATCCCTAAAAGATAAACTTTGTTTTACGTTACATTTAAATCAAACGTTACTTACTTTATCCGGCAACGGAATAACGGGTGCAAAATATGCATTATTCTCCTCCTCATCGACGTGACTTTCATCATCATTACTCACATCGGCTCCTCCACTAACTCCAATTGGACTTTTGGGTTGCTGATGTATCTTGGGCATTGAGAAACTAAATGTGTTGGAAACCAAATTACTGCTGCTTGTAACCGTTGTTGGCTTAAAATTAAAACTGGCAGAATTAAAGATGTTGCCCTCGATGTTTTTTTTGGGCATTACATTGGTAATGCTGTCGCTACTGGAGCCGCCGATTGATTTGGTTGACTCGACTGGAACTGCACCAAAACCAAACGTATACTTGCTCGAGGAAGCTGGAAAGTTTATCCCACCACTACCGTCAAGTTTGTTGTCCTTCTTAGGTACGTTGTCATCCTTCGGTGCCTGACAGGCTAGACAGTACAGTTGCGCGACATCGTTTAGGGTATAACAGTCTTTACAGTCCCAGCTACCTGTCTTCGGTTTGAAGGCATCTCCAAAGCCAACAGCTTTGGGTTTATCTGACACTGAGGCAGTGAGCTTAGTAGTAACTGCATCGCCAAAGTTGATATCGGACGCTACATTTGTTGTAGCAGCAAGTGGATCGGCTGGAGGTGGTAACTTTTCTAAAGCCGTTTTGGTATCAACACTAAAACTTTTCGTTGCTGTGGACTGTCCAAAACCAAAAGTAAATTTGCCAGCACTGCTGCTAAGATTTAGAACCCCACTCTGGTCGAGCGTTGCAGACTTTGGTGGAACTGTGTCATCTTTGGGAGTTTCGCAAGCCACACAATAAAGCTGCGCAGCATCGTTGTTGGTATAGCAGCCTTTGCAGTTCCAGCTTCCGGCTTTTGGCTTAAAAGCATCTCCAAATCCGTGAGTTTCGTTTTCAGTATCCTTATTGACGTTTTTGTCAATCTGTTTGTTTTGCGGTTCAGGATTAGGTTTCTCTTGGGACATGACTGCCTGTGCCTTGAGTACCGAATCATAAAACTCTTTACATATTTCGGCGGTCTTAAATCGCACACATAGCAACTCGGTGGTCATCTCCTGCTCGGCATAATCTGGTGCTGCCCAGGTTAGCGCATTCTGTGTATTATTTAAATAGCTGAACTTAGCGTCTGGCTGAAGACGCTGATTGCAGCACACTTTGAGAACCTGTTCCCGGCGCATGAGCAGTCGTACTAGACTGGGATCCGTTTTCTTCTGAAGTAGCTTAATATTGCCCAGGCCACGCTCCTTCCATTCGTTTGTTTTTTTGTCGAAGCGCAATAATTTGGCGCGATGCTCGAAAAGTACCAGTTCATCCTCCTCGCCAGTTACTACTTCGACCAGCTCTGGCAACGGGATCACAGGTGCAAATTGCGCTGTAGGCACATATTCCTCCTCAGGTTCTACGTCTGAAGCAGTCGATTGATTTTGGGTCTGTAGCTGAGGTCCTGCATGTTGCTCACTTTGCACTGCAGGTTTACTGAAAAGGTTGCTGCCAAAGTTAAAAGCAGTTGTGAAGGCTGTGTTGCTACTACTTGTGTCTGTTACAACTGATACACTACCAAAAGAGAGATTAACCGAAGGCTTAGTGCCCTTTGAGGTAGTGCCAAAGTTGAAATTGGCGAAGGGCGAGGATGTCGCAGCGTTTGTTGTACCGGGTAAATTACCAAAAAGTGTCTTGGGAACTACAGCGTCAACTTTAGGTTCAACTTTACCCACCTTAACTGGCTCTATTTGTTTGGGCAACGCACTTGCAGCAGGCGTGCTGGTCACAAAGCTGTTGATGGCGCTACTCTTAGCAAGACCAAATACAGGCGGCTTTATTTCATTTGTTTTTGTTTCTCTTGCCGCTTGTTCAAAAGCTAACTTAAAATCTTTGGCTGTCTCGGCCAGCTTAAAGCGGACAAGAAACTTTTCCACTTTTAACTTCTCATCCGCAAAATCATTGGCTGCCCATAGAAAAGACTTTTCCTCTTTATCCTGCTCGGGCGTGGTAAGGGTCATACCCGATGTGATTTTGTGATTTGCACAAATCTTATGGGTCTGCTCACGTCGCATTAAAATTCGCGTGCAACCGCTGGTTTGGTTCGTCAATATTTTAATGATACCGATTCCGCGCTCCTTCCACTCTTTGTCAACATGCCGAAAAAGCTTGGCTCGATGACTGAAATTGACTTTCTCATCCTCCTCTCCGGTACGCACTTCCACTTCTGCCGGTAGCGGTATGATGCCTTGAAAATCTGGCCGTGGATCATAGTCTAGCTCAGCAGACGCATCTCCAGCAAGACCATTATTGGGCTCACTCACGACGCTATCGTTGTTAGCTGCATCTGCAGCCAATTCTTTTTGCTTTTCGGCTGCTGCTTGCGCAACCTGCGTCTTGAATGAAAATGTGGATGTGGGCAGTCCGCTGAAAATGTTGCCTGCATTATTATTGCCTAGACTGAAATTAAAATCACTTCCTCCAACGGCGGCTGGCTCTGCGGACTGCACTAAACTGGGCTTTATATGCTGGGGCGGTATGGTGACACTGAGAGTCGGTTGGGCACTAGCGACTGCTGTTTTGGGAAGCGGATCTGAGCTGGTGATAACCACATTGGCTGGAGGCTCCTTTTCCACTGGCTGATTATTGAGTGCCCGATTAAAAATAGTTGAAGAAGCGCCACCGGCCGAAGGAGCTAAGGCTGGAGCAGCCGCAGCAGGAGAAGCGTCGACAGGTGCAGTTACTGCAGCAGTACCTGTAGCAGAAGCCAGTGTAATCGATGTGGTAGTGCCTATTGTGGGCTTGTGCTGTTGTAGAGGTGCCTGCACAGGCGGCTGTAGTTGTTGAGCTGGTTGCGGTACCGGCTGTGGAATTTGAACGTTCGATGGCAGAAATTGTGCTGTGTTGAAGAAGTTTGCACCGGAAGCCATATTAACGTTTTGTGGAACTGGATGGTGGTTATACGACTGTGCCTGTGAAACTTGCGGTAGTACTAAGCTGGGTGGCGGCGCAGCAATTCCATAATTCAAACTCTCTATAAATGGAGCACCTGTTGGATTCGGATACATGTTGGGCGGCACACTAAAGCTCGCTGGTGGACGTGGTCCTGTTGAACAAAAAATATAATTATTATTTTTTATATAGTTATTCTGTAAATAAAAATCCCGTCAGCTGTTATATGAATATATGTAAAATTTAATTCTGGCCGCAATATCTTGAACTGCCATTATGTTAATAGAATGTTTAAAGTCCATCTTCTAAAACCCCATAAGTTCGAATGAACGATTTCCGCTAATCTTGTAATGCAAATCTTGATGACGCATGTGCATGTCTCGAAAATCGTATTAAATAAATTTTAACAAAGTTATCTGAAAGTGAGTTTGAAGCTGAGCCGATGGTAAACCAAAATGTTTAATGCAACAGTTTTGAAAATAAACAAAACACTTATTCATTTAGTTTTTATGTAGTGCTTTGAGAATAACTTAAAAAAAACTCAACAATGAGTTTGAGGCCGATCGGATGGTAAGCAAAAGTTTGTTTAAATTTAATTTGTTTGATGTCTACAGAAATTTTTAATATATAACCAACAGAGAAAAACTGTTGTATATAGTTCAAAGTATTTCGCAATGTGTGGGCTAACTTACCATAGAGATTGGATGGCATGTTACTAGCTGCTGGCGGAGTTCTCATAAACTGGGCTTGGCTAGCGAAGTAATTGTACATTTGATTCTGGTTAAACATAGGGCTCCCATATGCTGCATTAGGCTGTGTAGCACTTCCGGACGGATATAAACGTTCTTGGGCATTATGAGTTGGCGGCACGGAATTTAAGTAATTTGTCTGGATTGCATCATCCATGTTTAAAAAGTCATCAAGACCAAGTGCAGCCGCTGCAGCAGCGGCGTCTACATCACGGGATTGAACTTCGTGACTGCAGCCACCATTCGTCTTCAATTTCTTAAGTAACTCTTCAATCATATCGAATTTTTCGGATATAGTTTTAATGTCTTGGCGCATAGCCTCCAAATTACCGCCTACATTATCCTTGAGAACGCACAATTGTTTGCTTATTAGTTTTATCGTTTGCTCCAGGTGTAAGGTAGCTGGCGATTGCGACTCCAGCTGGCGCCTTGAGCGATTAAGCGACTGTGCAGCACCAGTATAATAATCATCCTCAGCATCCTCATAGGTACTGGAATTGTTATGAAGTTCGGGTGAACCATAGCGCTCGTCAGCTAAAGAATTCTTTAGTTCGCGCTGCACCACAGAGCTGAGTGGATGCTCATGATTATTTCCAAGTAAAACCTTAGTTTCCCTCAGGCACTCTATTCGTCGTTCTTGAAAGTTTTGACGCGCCACTCGAGACGTGTGGCTTGAATCTGCCAGCTGACGATAGGCCTCCGCCTGCAGATATGTGGCCATGGGCAACTTAAGGCCATGAATATCTTTTACGAACTCTTGGTGATTTCCTAGCTTTATTGAACGCTTACTTAAATATGCGAGAGCTTCTTCAGCCAACTGCTTTACCTGTATCCAGACACTGCTTGCATTGATATTCATATATTTAAAGTACCTATAAAATGGCTCCAGCTTATGCTCCTGATGACGTATCATCATGCTAATACCCAGTTTGTAAAATGCCTCGATCCGCGTTTCCAAATTAGCACAATCCTCACGGCTGGCTAGCAGCTTGCCAAGTTGGAGTAGCATTATTATTTCAATATGCGGCTCATTCTGGCAGCGCACTACCTCAAGTCCGAACTGGAGGTGGTCTCGGTGCTCAATGCGATGGTTTTCACCAATGTCTATATTGTCGTGAATGCGCTGCATAACAGTCCACCATCTGTTCTGCTCCGGTGTTATCAACTCATTGTGTCCCATTATGTTTGCAAAAGGCAGCATATAGGGCCGTGCGGCCGCGCTGCGATTGCCCACATGGTAGCTATTGTAACTCTCGCGTTGCACATTCATCTTACGCTGTGCCTGTAGTACAACAGCATACAGAAAAATGTCTACATCCACCTGACTTAGAGTGTCAACACTGCAGTTGCTCAAAGGCTGCTTACAATCGCGACGCAAGGCTTTATAAAAGTGCACGCGCGGCGCCTCTGCCAAATTGTCAGTGCTAAGCGCTAGGTAAACATGGTGTTCTAGAGTTGATGGTGTTAGCTGAAGCGCCAGCTGCTCATGTTCTTCAATTTGGGCAAGCGATGGCCATTCGTAAAGCGGCTGTTGGAGGCGCTGATCACGTACTAAATATGACGATTGCTCCTTCAATTTGTTTTCGGGATGCGTGTATAACTGTTGATAAAGCTGTGATCGCCACTGGCTGTCTACACAGTGTTGGCGTGCTGCCGCCAATAGCTCATCGCTATTCGGCCAAAGGCCTTGCAATTGGCTTTCCCACAAATCATTTTGTCCGGCATCATCTATAGGTATTTGCACACAGCCGAGAAGGGTTCGTCCTAGCTGGGCACACCGAAAGGCGGCTTGATGCCGCCAAAGGTTAAGCAGCTTCTGCTGCACGCTGTTGCAATGGCGTTGCCAATAAGATGATTTCGCCTCATGCAAATTCTGTTGATAGCCAAGTAACATCAACGGCAGAGCTGCACGCACCGTAATGGACCATTTGTTTTTGTTGCCGAGAATTTCACGCTTAAAAAGCACCGTTACTGCGTGTAGGAACAATTGTCCAGCGTAGTGTTCTAGACAATATTGATGCAGTTCACGGCTCCCGTTAATCGAAAGCTGATCGGCAAGTAGACTAAATTTGTATACATACTGATCCAATTTAAAGAGCTGGGCAATGCTTTCCCCCAAACTATTGCTGGCATCGGATTGCAGGTTGAGTTGGAGGAGCCGATCGAAAGTGATAAGCAACAACTGCCAGTATGGCCAATCCTTTGATGTCTCTTTGGACTCGCATTTCTGAAGCACCGTCGAAACCACATCGTACCACTCAGTCGACTGGGAGTGAGCAGGGAATTCGAGCTCTGTTTTGTAAGCATAATTAAAGGCTTCGTCGATGCGTTTTTTTTCCAAGTAGGTTTGTAGCAGCCGTAACTGCAATAGCGTATTATGTGGACGGGTCAACAGCTCTTTTTTTATAACAAGTTCCATCGAGTTATCCAGCTCTGCCCAACCTACTGTACCCGCCGAGGAGCGCATGCGGAGCACAAGCAGCAATTCGCTTTCTTGAAGATCTTCAACCGTGCTAGCCAACTCCAACCAATAGCTAACCCTATCTGGTGTGCAGAGAGTCTTTTGCTCATATAGCATTCTGCAACACTCATTTATAACGTCTGACTGCTTGGGATTTAACTGAATGGAGCGTTGGTAGTGCTCAAACGCCTTTTGGTAATCCGGATTTTTCAACTGTTTATAACAGCGGGCAATTAGCTTATGAGCGCCAGCATCGTCGTTTACCTTCAAAAAAGCATTTAAATGCTCAATGGCCTTGGCGTATTCTTGGATCTTGCTATACAAGCGGCCCACCGCCCAGCCCTTCATGTCGCGCTGTTTGTAAAGGAAGAACATATAAAACATAACCTCAATTAGTATTGCGATATGCATTATATACATGTATAATGTCATTGGATGAAACATTACATACAATCCAATTATTACAGTATTTATTTATTATACTATTAAGAGAAAAACTTAATTTGTATGCATATATGTAGGTATATCCTATAGCGGCTTCTTGAATGCTAAGAGACGCCGATACATATACGTACACAAATGCGTGTGTATGTATGCATATGAATGGCGGGCACCCATTATTTCGCAAGCGTTGCTAAAAAATTGCAATGCAGACGCAATAGTGTTGTATGCAACTAACCTCTGGGCCAGGCGGAACTTTAGAAAACATTTTGTGGACATGCTCATCCACCTCTTTCCGAGTTGTAAACATAGTTTATTTTCTTAATGTTTTATAACTTATATTTTTCACGTTTTCTTGCGCAAAAATGTGCCTTGTTCTTACTCGTCATGCACTCTGCGACAGTGAAAACAAATCATTAATTTTTAGAAAGAAAACAATTAGCTTTCAATAAATTTTTTTTTCTTTTAAACTGACTAATAAATCTTGTTTCTTATCAAGTTAAATTTGTTATATTGTAAAGAGCTGTACAGCAAAGAATCACTTTTTAGCGCGCACACTGCACCGAAATCAGCGAATATGCTTATACGATATATCGATAACAACCATAAAAAATCTATCGAAGTATGTGGAAAATAATTGGCCATATTATTTGTAATTAAAATTATCCATATCATGTATTCTTGAACACAAATTTTGTTCACTATAATTTGCGGTTCGTTACGTTAAGTTGTACACATAACTTTTTTGATAAATATAAAGTTACATTTTAGTGTGACCATTGCCAAAGCCAATAATGTCAGACTTATTAAGATAGCACCATTAGCAATTATCGATGAATTTTTTTATTATGATAGTAACACTTGGTAATATTTCGATTATTTTTGACTTGTCTCGCTATGTGTGTGTGTATATATTTATGTGTATGTGAATATTGTACAAGAAAATTTTTTTGAAAGTTCTATAATACAAAAACCCATTAATATTGATTATATTAACTAATGTTGCTACATATCTTCCATGGTAAAAAAGATAAGGCAAATATGCAAGTGCTCTTGACGCCCGAAGACAACCAGATTAAATAACAGTTTTACGAGCACTGTGACTTTGAGCAGCGGCGTCAACAGTTTTAGACGCCGCCGAAGTGCCGATATCAATTGCCTATTTACAATAAATCGATAGGTTTGCGTAAGCGCAGCCAACTTAACAGAAAAATGTAGCTGCGAAGAAGTAGAAAAATCGTATATGAAGGAGTAAAAGTGGAAAATAAACATAAATACATAAAAAGCCTCGCAAAGAAAGTTCTTCTCAAGTTTATATCATAAAGACGAGGTTTGCGAACTTACTGGAAGTCTATATAGACTGACATATACACACATTCAAAGTTGCATCAGCATGCCTGATTCCGGCGACTGCAGCGATGCAGAGATGAATCAGCCGTCTTGCAGCAGGAAGACTGTACAGAGTAATGATCGTGAGAAGAGGAATCGTCGAATAATTATGCGAATTGAATTTAACGATTCGGACGACACGGACGCGGATGATTCGCCTTCGGTATCAAGTAATGACAATGCTGCCCCTGCCCTTGCCTCTGCTTCTTCGAGTGCAGGTATTGACCTTGGTACGCGGGTGACAGGCTCGTCGGGCTTACAATCTTGTCAGAGTTACCGATCTAATCGAAAACAACTTCCCCATGACATTAGCAACGCTAACAGAAATGGAGCGGCAAATATGTCGGTTCTCCAGCTTAAAAGACGTGGTGATGCAAGCCGACTTTATTCAGCCAATGATCCTGACAGTGGTAGTGAGGTAAAAGTTTGATTTAATTATACATATTTATTGGTGTATCCTTTCTTGCCTTCCTTTTACGTATTTTTTTTTTTTAACTATAATGAATATTTGAAAGTGATTTGAGTTACAATAAAGAGCAAGAAGGATAAGGATTTACCCTATAGTATCTGAAATATACCTATATATAGTATCTGAAAAGCTAGAAGTGTTTCTTAACAAATTATTACATTTTATCTTTTTTTATCCTCAGATTGATGAAAAAATTACGAGAAAGCGGGTACGTGGAAAGAAACGAAAGAAATTAATCATTTCCGAGGATGAGAATGAAAAAGCGGCGGCCAATAATATTATCAGAACTGATGTTCAAGCGGATCTCGATGGCGGTTTTAGTTCTGATGGCAGTAACAACAGTAACGATCTGCTGGAGAAATGCCCAATTTGCCTGTTGACGTTCCGCCAACAGGAGATCGGCAGACCTGTTACGTGCGAGCACATGTTTTGTGCAGCCTGTATTGAGGCATGGGCGAAAAATGTTCAAACTTGTCCCATTGATCGACTTGCGTTCGATAGAATCATTGTGCTTGATAGTTGTCAACGACGCAACATTGTTCGCGAAGTTCGAGTAGACCTGAGCAAGTCAAAAAAGGAACTAGTGTTAGACGACGAGGAGTACGCGACTGGTATTGTGGACAATGATGATGATGATATTACCAATTGTGAAATATGCAGTAGGCCGGACCGCGAAGAAATAATGCTGCTTTGCGATAGCTGTAACCAAGGTTACCACATGGACTGCTTAGATCCGCCTCTTTATGAAATACCTGCAGGCTCCTGGTACTGCGACAACTGCATTGACTCAAGCGAAGAGGCTGAAGACGAAGATTTAGAGCTGGCTGAGGACTTACACACTCTGTACGAAGATATTCGTGGAATGGGATTGCCAGAAACGCGTTTTCGTGTACGTCAAGTCCAGCAGCCTCGTATTTTACGCACTCGTCAAAACGAACGAATACGGGCCGCAGTCTTGCGGCACACCCAGACGAGATCCCTGAGCCAGGCTGTAGCAGAAGCGCAGTTGGAAACCACAACAATGATACAAGCAACCACTCGACGCAATCAAAATGGCACAACAACGCGAACCACACGCACTACAACAACAAGACGAAACGCCACATCGCGACGACGAAGTAGCCGGCGTACGAATCATCGCACATACGTAGTAGAGTATGATATTAATAATTTTGATGAAAAGTTCGCAGTAAGGACTAGCAAAAAGGTCATACGGCGTAGAAGAAGACGGAGAGTAACCCGCAAAATTAGATCCAAATGCGCTCGAAGCTTAGATGACAGCGCCCGAATGTCGGCCAGCAAGCGATTAGCGGAACAACTTGGCGTCAAAATGGACGGAG
The DNA here is from genome assembly GCF_003285875.2 of Drosophila novamexicana. Taxonomy (NCBI): domain Eukaryota; kingdom Metazoa; phylum Arthropoda; class Insecta; order Diptera; family Drosophilidae; genus Drosophila; species Drosophila novamexicana. Next base: position 290,008 of record NW_020824864.1, on the reverse strand, counting down.
TGCGTAGATCGCATATAAGCGGTGGCAGCTCTTCTAGTTTCACATTATTTGGCAATCCTAACAACTTGGAGTATTTTTCGGATAGCGATGAAGTTCGCGATGATGTTGGAGGAGATATTAATATTGGGAACTCAGCTTCAACTGCAGTTCAAACGTCAGTTCGCAGTTCTTGCATAGGAGCGCCGCGCAATCGCAAAGCGCTCCTCCTGGGCAAAGCGAGAATAGGTACCTCAACACGCAATTCGGCTGCTGCTACGGCCAGTGATATATTATCCAGTATAATGGAACTGCAAGATCGTTGGCATAATGCATCGCGAAATCTGAGCGAAGTCCATATTAATGCCGATGGCAGCCTGAATTTACCTGAGCGAGCGATGGCAACGGCTATGAACAAACCAACGAAAATAACTGATTTTAAGAAGCCTTCAGAACATATCACTAAAATGCCCCTTTATCAACGGGGCGGTTCTGGACCCAACCTAGGTCAAGGTGGTACTGGAAACTATAACAATCGCTATAGCGGTAACAACTCTCGTGGCGGTGGTGGCGGCGGCGGAGGAGGCAGTGCAGCTGCTGCTAATCAGTACCAACAACATTCAACTGGCAATAGTATGGCAAATAGCAGTGATAATTTGTCGGCAGAATCTAATTTTGGCAATCAAACTTTTAATAGCAACAACAACCCTAACAGCAACAGCAATACTGTGCCCAATACAAACTTTACGCCATTCAACATACGGTATAATTCACCTAATCAACAGCAGCGCAATCAAAATTTGCAACAATCGCGCCAATCATCATACGCGTCCAGCGGCATAAGTATGCCCTTAACGCCATCTGTCTCCCCATCCACCAGTTTTGCACACATAACTCCTCAGCAGCAACAGCGACCACTTTTCAGCGGCCTGCCCGCACCCGTTCTCGGCTCACGCATATCAATGCCACCGGTTTTGACTGTACCACCACCACCGGCACCGCCGCCCAGCTTGTCGTGGAACAGCTCATTGTTTAAACTTAGCACAGATTATGGGAAGCAAATTGATACTAAAAAATACGGTGACGACGACGATGAAAATTGTCCGAATTTCTCCATTTACTCACAGGAATCGCAGGCGGTAGCTACAGAACTCTTCGCGCAACCGCAAAAACCTGCAAAGAACTCAGACGAGGTAAGATTTCTTTGCTTGTAAGACTTGTATGAAAGCAATGTTTGACAAATGGCACTTATCTATAAGTGTCCGAAGAATGCAACTTTCTTTGGGGTTGGCAATATTCAAATATTTGTACCTATACTTTTTTTTGCATACTTTATATATCATTTGAACCAACACGAAAGATCAATAGTGTTTTACTCGAGAGCTCCCGAGATATCCTGCTCCCATAATTATTTATACCTTAACCTCGTCATTAAAAACTTGTGTCTAAATTGTCCGAAAATTATAAAATTGGACATGGATAACTGAAATGTATAACCATGTACAATAAATCAAAATAAGTATGATTGGTGAGTGTTTACCAAATTAGATGTCTGATTCTGATTATCTTTCTCATAGCCAGATAGAATATAGCTACGCAGACTTGATGCTGACCAAGAATAAACATACACCCTTGAAGGTTATAAGAATGCCTTCTACCGACTGCTTAGTACATAATACTTTTATACTGATACTCTCATTTTTAATGGTTACAGAGTATAATTATATTAATATCTGATAAAAATAGGTTTTTTTTAACAGTTATTGAGGCTTAGTTGCAGTCTGTATGTATGTAGCTCCCATTCACACCTCGAAATTCCTTGGCATACTAACCGTGATATGTTATTTTCTTTCTTTCAATTTTGAAATTATTTTACTTGTTCAGGATGACGACGAAATGAATGCAGATTTAGTACAATTAGATGATGATGACGATATACCATTGCCGCCAGAGCCTCAAACCGAAACGGTCGTCAATGTTAAGGATAATCGCAATGCCGGTAGCGATCTTTATGAACCGGAAAACCCGACAGAAGAGCAAGAAGAGGAAGAGAACGAGATTGTTAGAAAGCCTGTTCAATGCGGTGACAGCAACGTGGAAGAATGCAATGACAAACTGGAAAGTAGCAAATTGAATTGTGAACGAAGCGCATCGCCTACACCAGCTAGCAAAGAACCTGAAGATGATGATGAAACGAAAGCGCGCAGTACTCCTAGCCCCATAATCAAGGATGGCCAATCTGTAGACAGAGGCAAAGGTGTTTTGGAACTGTACGATGACAGTGATTGGGAAGAGTTAGAGATTGATAAACCGAAAGAATTTGAGAAGGCGCTCATTGAGGAAACTGTCGAGGATACTCCCGCTGTTGGTAATAACGAAACCACAGAAGGCGAGGTATCAGCGAAGACTTCAAGCAGCGAATCTGACCAAGATCGATCCTATACGCCATGTTTGGATGAGAAAAATATGGAGGAGGATGCAACGGTCGGACAGCAAAACGATAAATCAGATCCTTCATGTGAAGCTAAAAAAAGCAATTTCAACAAGTCTGAAGATGCCGAAGACAGTGAGGAGCGCGTGGCTGGTATGAGTACCGAACTCATATCCGAGGACGAAGAGTTGACAAATGAAAACGAATCAAAGCGACGCAGTCGCAGTTGTAGTCACCATCGCAATGAAGGGGAGACCAAAGTTGGTAAATCTAAGCGCAGTTCTAAACGTAGAAAGGAAGCTTCTGAGACGTTTAAAAAAGTGGGCAAGCGGCGAAAAGACCGCAATTACCGAGGCGATAAACAGCAACAACAGGACCGAAGTCATTCCCGTCGTTCTCACTCTAAGACGCTACGTTCTGTCACACGCAGCTGCAGTAATCGAAGTACCGATCGCAGCCGCAGTCGTAGTCTTACTAGATCGCCACGCGGTCGTAGACGTAATAGTCGTTCCAAGTCCTATTCCCGATCAAGATCGCACTCACATAGTCCACATGGCGGACGCCAACGAGCTACTTTCAGGGGTCGCGAATGTGTTCGAGGATTTGGTCGAGGCCGTGGTGGGTTACGGTTCAATTTTCGCAACCAGCAATTCCAGCATAGACACTACCAGCAAACCCATAATCAACACCAATACCCTCACCAGTACCACCAACATCATCAGCAGTATCAGTCTCAAAATCAATACCATATGCAGCCACATTTTCAGCGACAAAAGCGACGCGAACTGCCACGCTACGATGTCCGCAACGTCGTTAGCACGTCGCGTCATCACCAAAAGGATCGTTATGGCCGGGACGCAGCTCGGTCTGCTAGGAGTCGATCTGTTAGTTATGAACGGCGACAACGTTCCCGTAGCTATTCAGGTAGCTCCAGGCGCACGCGTACACGTTCAACCTCCCCGAAACGCTTCCGCAGTTTTAGCATTTCGCCAACTCCGCCACCAGGTGTTGCCAGGCATCAGCATGAACAAGGAATACGTCGCAGATCAGTGTCATCGGGTAATAGACGATTCGAACATTCACCGTCGAATTCTCAACCACTTCAACCAGCACATCGTAACAGCCCGCTGCAGCGAAGTAACAGCACAATATCTGTACGATCACGATCAAATACGCCCGCGCGAATGAATGGCAGCCGCAACATGCAGGGAGCAAAGAATTCGCCTGGCTATTCACCACGGTATACACCACGGCTAAGTCGTAGTGCTTCAAAAAGTCCACGAAAAAAGAAGAAAAAGAAGAGTGATAAGAAGAAGAAAGGCAAGAAGCGTCCTTCTAGTAACAGTCCGGTGGCTCGGCAGCGACGTATTTCGCGGCAACGTGACCCTTTTGATGATGCTGATGATTTCCTCGCACCTCAGTTGGGTAAAAAGTCCAAAAAATCATCAGCGAGCATAGGAGCCATGCATTGGTCACCGTCCCCCACGCCCAGTCTTTCTGCGGAACATTCACATTCACATTTTATTCACGAGAGTGGAGCTGGAACTAGTGACGAAAAGCCTGCGTCGTGGACGCCGCCCCTGACGTCTCCTCAAGCGCCCGTTACGCACTATACTGAAAATACTCATCGCAGCCTAACGCCAGTAGTAGGGAAAAAAGTGAAACCCAAGCGAGACAAAAGCAAGAAGAAGAAAAAGCCGTTAGACAAGCAGCGCAAGGACAAAAAGCGTAAGCGCCACACTATGACGCCTGAACCGTTGCCTTCAAAGGAGGTATTTGCATCGGGCAACAATATTCTTGTCAGCGTTAGTTTCAACAAGGAGGTAAACAATGCACTAGTAGGGTCGGGACAACAGCAGACTGTAGTAACATTGCCACCGACTAGGGATGAGTTCCTTGGAGGGCGGCGCACCTCCACAGACCGGCTAACTAACAGTAGCGGGGTAGCAAGTAAGAAGGCTAAACGCAAGCGAAAAAAGCTAGATGCAAAGCCTGTAGCGATTATTGATCTGGAACGTTCGCCATTTCAAGTGCACCAAGAGCCGGCTGATGTTATTGTGCTGACCGATAGCGAAGATGCAAATGATAATCAGCTCTTGATGAGACGCGAAAGGCGACGTAACAGCGTCGCATCCGCTACGGATCATGTGATGATGAGAGAGAATGGACAACGCGAAAAAACGCCACCGACCAATTGTTTGGAAACGATTTTGGAGGCTTCATATGAAAATCTCACACAAACTACCGGTCCTAAAACGCCACCGGAGCCACATCTTGTGAAGTTCAACTTACCCGCCAAAAAACAACACAAAGTGCGTAATAATCCGCTGCACGATGATGCCGACGATATACACTCTGCAGACGAACTAGAAACAGTATGCTCTCTGCGGGGTGCTATTGACGGAGAGCCGCAACAGCCACATGCTAATGACGGGCTCACTTCAGCGCAAAAGATAGGACCAAACACACCACCGGAATCGGGACCTTGTTCCCCGGATGCTTATGATCCTTTTGAGCCGACAAAATCACCCTCTTTATCCCCGCGTTCCCCAACACCAACTCCTGCTCAGAATCTAGAACCAATGACCTTGCAGACTTCCACTGGCGTTAGCGGTAGTGCTTGCGGTGGTGTGGAAAAAATTGATGCACTTACGTGCACCCTAAAACACAACAGCCACAGCGACGATCTGGTCGACGTTAACACAGGTACACCGACCTTGTCAAGCACTAGCAACACAACGACCCAAGTAAATACGAGTGTGAGCATTAATCCAGTAGAGCTGGTCATGGCACTCATGAGTAAGCCCAGTAACACCATTCAACAAGACCTGGCCAATAAATCCTGCGAAGTCTCGTCAGCATCGTATCTCAACAGCACTACAATGAGCACATCGTTGGCCGTGCCTGGTGCTGAGGATAATCTTGCTGATAATACAATTACGGTTTTGTCGAACGTCCTACTAACAAGTAGTAGTGTTGTGTCCGCGCCACAACACATACCCGTTATATCTAGTCCGCCGACTACACTAGTAAGAAAGTTGGGTACCATGCCCAAGACTGGCGGTAGTGTGGCCAGCAGCAGTAGTGGTATAGTGAATCTGCCCTCGGGTAGTGGAGCAATGCGTAACGGCAACACCGGTGTTAGTAGTATGGCCACTGTGCTGGACGACTCTTTCAATATGGAAATTGAAAGCCCATATTCTCCTGGTTCGGCAGACTACGAGGATTTGTTTGAGCCCCCGCCAGATGGCGGTAACGCAATTGGTTCAATTAGACGTTCAAAAAGCAGCGGGGTGCCTGCTGCAGGAGGTAAAGCAGAGATGTTTGACAATCTCTTTGGAAGCAGTTCCCCTGTGGCTCAACAAAGGATGCCATCGCGGTACAATGCCTTAACTGGAAGGAAACAGCAACGTGCAAATAACAAATCCGAACGCAAAACGAAAGTCAAAGGTGGGTTTCAATTGATAATACTTGTATTTGCAGTAACTTTAACCTTACTATGTAGGCTGTTGGGGCCGCAAAGGAAATATTAATAATTATTTGAAATCAGTGTATCTTTCCTGCAAAGGATCCTGGTTTACTCTGGTTTATTGACAAGAGAATTAAGGCATTATGTCCGTTTTGTTTTATATCTCATTCCGCTAATTTTTTGAATTTTCAAAGTTGTACGTACGTTGACTATATGTATTATTCTACATATCATCTACCAACATTATAAATCATCAGAAAGTAGGTTGTGCTTTGAATATATAGGTTATGTTTTGAGTATGTTCCTTAAATAAAAAAACACCAAACTCAGGGTAACGTCGTCCAGTTCATTATATCCTATATATTTATAGAATGGAATTCGCACTTATTTATTCCGTGCGTTAAACATTTTGCGGTTTGTTGCCATTTTCAAACAAATTTTGCTAACAATTACAATGATGTTTTCATATCATAAACTTTTCCATTATGTGGTTTTAGGTAGCAAATTGGTCGACGAGCACGTGAAACTCTATGACGATGTGCCCAATTCAGCAGTGGATTTACAAGTCAAGGATAGGGTAAGTAAATAACAATATCAATATGTTTTTGAAACTCTTCCATAAATCGGTTGTAGTTTATACGTAAGCTAAACCGCCAGGAACGTGTTGTTGAGGAAGTGAAGCTGGTATTGAAACCACATTTCAATAAAAAAGTGATAACGAAGGACGATTACAAGGATATTATGCGACGCGCTGTACCCAAAGTATGTGGCTGTTGCACACAAATACTACATGTTTTAATATATATCATCCAAACTTATAGATTTGTCACAGTCGCTCTGGTGAAATTAATCCCCACAAAATAAAAAATTTAATTGATGCCTATGTAAGGAAATTCCGCGCTAAACACAAGAAGTTAGGTCTGCTAAATACGGGACAAGTAAGCAGTGCCGTCAAATGTGCCGCATATTTAAAGAAGCTATAAGCAAACGTAGGGATAGTGGGCGGTGAGTATCTGAACGTGTTATGAGATATATTCAAAATTATTTTGAATCTCAAAATGGACAGCAAAATTGTCTTCATAGCGTTTTCTTAACAATATTATGTTCAGCGGCCGAAAGCATTCCTACGCCTCCATAAATCGATGCCCGTAAGCGCAAATACAAATATTGTCATTGCTACTGAAATTTAGTTGTTAAGTCAATTTTAGGTTACACTACAAATGATTTTAGAGAATAAGCTAATACAGAAGTGAAAATATATATTAAGCAGTAAAACTCGTCTGTTAATTTTCGTTTTTCTGATTTTATTGAAAGCACCGCAAACTCAAAAAGTTAAATAAAACAAATTTTTGTTGATTACTTTTTTTTATTTATATGACTTTATGAGTAATACTGCTTTGCTTTAACAAACTGTAAGTAAATAGATGAAAACAGACGGGCAAAAAAGAAACTTTTATTGGACCTCATGACTTAATCGATTCAATTTATATAAATTATTAATTCAATTATATTGACCCAATATATCTGTTGAAAATTCGGGATCATTTACTTAGGCACCTAATTACCCTCTGAATTATATTAGAGTTAGATTTTAAATGCAAATTGTCAAAAGGCAGATAGGGGAGTATTTTATTTGCAACATGAGTATTTATGTAAATCGTTGAAGAAACAAATGTAATTATGTATCAAGCGTAAATAACTGTATATTGTAATGCCTAATTTGAGTTAATTTTTAATTAAATAATTTGTCAATCATCATTTCTAAATAAAGAGTGCATACCTACAAAGTAACGTAAAATCAGTAGCAATCATATTATTGTGTACATATTTTACTAATTTATTTTGAAATACCAAAAATTAAACGTAGCTTCAAATTCATAAAATTTAAACACTGAGTATATTCAACGAAAAGTAAGCTATATTCCAATATATTGATGTCAGTTCATTAACCTAGAAATTGATGTGAATAAACAATTTTCGCGGCTATATTAAAGTTAACTTGGGGGTATATGAATGGAATTTTTGGTGTTTGGATATCTAATTTTATATAAACCCCGATTTTGGTGATTAAGACCGCGTTGTGCGATTATTATACCCTTGAGAGACGCCAATTGCATTACCAAAATCCAGATGATTTCCCGCCTGGCGGATTCTTTACTTTAATACAAGAACGAACACTTGATTTGTCTAGTTCCTCTAAAAAAAAAAATGCATATGATATGTAACAATGAAAACAACATAGTTAATCTAACTCACCGCTAATCGAAAAAGATGATTCTTGCATGTCTCGATGGCCATCAACACGGCCACGCACAGATGGCGTGCTGCATGGGGAACCTCCTGCCGCCAATGGCATATTACCAGCTAGCATTGCAGTTATATTTTTTTCTTCTGGTATTAAAATGTCTAATTCCGCAAATTTTTTAGCCAAGTGGCCGTTTTGATTTTCCTCGTGCTGCTCTTCAGATGATCGCACTTTTCCCTCAATAATGTCATAAACAAATGGCGACCGTAGGGGCATCGGTATGAAACGTCCAAACCCTTCTGCAACGCGAATAGATCCATTCTCGGCACAAATTCGTCCGCGCACTAATACATATTCAGCCACACCATGAACAGTCATACCTTCGAAAATATTTATGTCACAAGCATGATGATGGGTTTCTTTAGAAATGGTGCGTGTAGCCTGTGGATTCCATATAACAATATCAGCATCCGAGCCAACAGCTAAGATAAAAAAGATTTAAAAAGTTGATATTATATATATATATTTTTTTTTCAAATACATAGACTTTGGCCACATTTAAATATTTACACATTTTCAACATACCAATTCGTCCTTTTTGTGGGTAAATATTAAAAATTTTTGCGGCATTAGTGCTAGTTACAGCCACAAATCTACATGGATCAAGAAGGCCCTGATGTACTCCCTTCTCCCACACCACCGACATTCGATCCTCAGCACCATTAACACCATTAGGTATTTTAGTAAAGTCAAATAAACCCAGTTCTTTTTGTTTCTTATTATAGGTGCAGTTATCACTCCCTGTGACCTGTAGATCGTCGCTGTCATATCAAAAACGATGGAAGATTGTAAGATTAATAACAAATGTGTGTTTCTACAATATACTTACTATGCTAAAGATTTCATTAATTGCCTTGGCGTTTCTGCCGACATACGAATTGGTGGACTAGTAATATAATAAACTCGTTCCGATTTGCTAACACTGCTCATACTGCGGCCAATAGAGCTTGCAAGCGTTTCACCGAACACGGAATAGCCGCTACGACGGGCACGACCTACGAGTTCGGCAGAGGACTTGGTTGTTACACCAGCAACGTATAGAGGTGTCTTCATCTAAGCAGAATTTTTATAAGAAAAATTATTAAAGATTTATAGGCATTAGTATTTATATGCTGTACGTTTGATGATTTTAAGTGATATGAACAAAATTATTGGGCGATAATAATATGGGACAATCCAGTATCTATATTACTTACTTCGCCAGAAGCTTGATCAGGATCACGGCCGTCTTTGTATCGTTACTGGCCACAAAAGTTGATTTAGCTTATAGCCCTGTTTGATTTTAGTACGGGCACTGGCTATTGGTGCCGCGCTACCTTGATGCCATTTAATTTGCATATAATTTGAGTACATATAGCAGGCAATCAAGATTTATATATTTTATAAAAGTGCAGCATCGGGGGTTACATTTATTGGAGTATTATCAAGTGCCACATACCGCATACATTCTTATTTATGTACAAGAGTGCATCATACATAATGAAAATAATAATAAATTAAAAACAAAATAAACAATTATAGCAACATATATGTACATTTATTGTAACATTTCCTTAGTTCCCACGAGCTTTAATTTTATACAATTTTGACTAAATGTGTATTCCTACATTTTATTTAAATAATACTTACCTGGTGGGCTAAAATGCAAGCGCGGTGTACAGCCTCTGCTTCAACTTCCTCCTGCCGTGACAATTCATGCCCCTCGGGCCCGCATATTCCATCGGCTAACAAATTTTTGGTATTCTTCGCTATGATGTCACCATTCTCGGCATGCACCTAGTAAATAATTGAGCTCATCGTATATGATATGCTTACAGGTACAACTTACCAATGCCACCCCATTTAGGCTTCTAATTCGCTCGAAAATATCCAAAAGCTCAGAATCGCTTAACATGTAGAGGCCTTTATAGGCCATGTACATTTTGAACGAATTTACGCCTAGTTCCTTGCATAGTATACCAATCTCCTCGGAAACCGATTTGGACCACCAAGTAATTCCCACGTGTAAAGCATAGTCACAACATACCTTAGGGTCCGCCCAGCTACGCCACTTATCATAAGCCTCCACCATTGACTCGTGTTTTTTGGGTAGTACACAGTCAACTAATTCCGATAAAAATTATTAATATTACTAGTAACTAAACCAAACAGTGGTATTGAAGAGTTTCCTACTTATCATTGTAGTGCCACCAGCCACTGCCGCTTTTGTTCCCCGATAAAAACTTTAAATATAAAAAAAATGTTATACCATACGATAATGTAGTTAAATGAAAACTTACTCATCAACGGTAACGTTGTCTTCTATAGGACATTGAAGATGGGTATGAGGGTCAATGCCCCCCGGTATAATCATTCTTCCCGTTGCATCTATGATACGCACGCCTCCAGGTATTGTTATTTCGAAAGCAGGCCCAACAAATCTGCAATAAGTCCAATAAAATTAGTTATATAGTTTTTAATGGAGTTTTGTTATTTTTTACTTTATGATACCATCCTCGATGTAAACGTCTGCTTTAAAACTCTTATCATGATTTACGACTTCGCCGTTTTTAATATATATTCGATTTTGGGCACTTTGTAAGTGTATGGGCACTTTCTTCACAGGCTTTGGGCTAGCAGACATTGTTCTGAAAAAGGTAGCATATTGTATTAAATAATTTTGCGGCTGCTATTAACAATTTCCACACATCAATAATCGCAAATTATTCAGATCAGATAAACACGTAAGCGGCCAGTGACCTTTATGGACTTTAATGCGGCGAGCAGCGGTCTTAGCATTTTATGTGCAAATGGGAATTGTACCAAATTACTTGAACGTGCGACGACATTCCCTACACTTTTTTGTACATACATATATTTAACCAGAGATGAGTATAGTCATTAGAGAAAATTTAATCGGCTTTCTATTAATATTAATACATAGCTTAAGCTGGCTTTTGAAATAAACGGGTTAAGTTTTTATTGGACTTACCAACCCACATATATACGTATACATAAAAAGTATGAGGTACATTGAAGCAAAAATACTAGCGGTAATACAACTTTTGTTGAATCGATAAAATAGGCTGTCTAAACGAAAACCACGAACCCTATGTTACATGCGTGTGTAGGTATATATGCACAAAATTACAAGATAATATAATTTTCCGTAGTTGTATATCCTTGCGCATGTGTGTATACATATGTATCTTAAGACACAAAACTGTATATGTCATGTACATTTCTGTACATAAATATGTATGCAGCTTAGCAAATCATTCGATCTCTAAACGAGTTTCAACTTGATATGCCATATTCAGAAGACGATTTAAAAATGAAGTGTTGTTTCAGCTTAATAACCTTTTATATTTAACCGTTGAAGCTTCGAGGAATCTTATTTAGCAAACCAAGTAGCACACACCCACTTTTGCAGAAAAACTCGGATACTGGTGCAGTTGTCGATTTAACGTTATCGATATTTTGATGTGTTCAGTGTGCCCACTTTTTAGAAATTCGTTTACGCTTGTTTAACGTATTGGTTTTAATTTGCTGTACATCATAAAACGTTGGTACAAAATATTTAAGTTTACACTCAAAAGTAATATTAACACCCAATTTTCCCCATTTTCCAGCAAAATGTTTTCTCCTAACCGAGCTTTAGGTCTTGAATATATCGGTATTTGTAAATAGAATGCTTAACTTAAATTATAGGTTGGCGTCCCTGTTTGTTATTTCTCGTAGGAAAACTGTTCTTATCCGAGAGGGAAAGGACAACTTCTTGTTTAGCAGATGGTTTTACAGCGTAGTGTCTTTGAGGTCCTATGACGACGTATTTGAAGTGTTCGGTTATAAGCATTAGAGTCCCCACATTTACCACGAAAACCCCGATATGCCAGTCTGCATGAAAGAGCGCTTAAATATTGAATTCGAAAAAATCCTACACGCATTACACTTACGTCATGTAAGCTCTTACGTATACAAGTGTGTGCATATCCCCGATCATATAAAAAACACTTTATTGTATATTATATATGTATATTAATTAAATAATTAAATTAAGTTTGAGGGACATACATTTACATCCTAGCAAAATTATACACTAATAACTACAGGTAAATATATCGATATCGAGATGTTGAGTCACATTTTTGTTTTGGAAAACTACATAAATTATATATCTTTAGGGATTCAACTGATCCTTGTGTTCCTGTTGATCGACATGACATTATTCTTATGTCAGGGCTTGCTAATAGCCCAGTCTACTTGACTTCAATTTTTTTTTAAACATCAGTCCATTTTGTTATATTTCCATGTACTTTGAGCATTAATTGGTTATGCATCAAAGTACCGCTTACAACATTTCGCACATGTCCATTTTCAGGTGCTCAATAAATCTGCGATATATGTTTTCTATTGGTTTCACGTCTTTATAATAGTAAGCATGTAAGTTAATTTTGCGTGATTCTATATCGATTAGTTTGTATTCCTTTCTAGTTTTTATGAACTGTGTTTCATTAAGGTTGAATATTTTTAAATTAAGATTAAGATAAAAACTTATTATATAAACTTGTCATTTACGCCTAAATTATGTTTAATGTAAAATTAAACCTTGTTCCAGCAGCACTTCAGTAAATAATAAAAAAAAAAACAACATAAAAATTACATCAAGTGCTCCCGTTCTATAATTTCTGCTTTTGTGCAGTTAGCTTGCCAAAATGATTATAAAACAAGTTGTACGAGCATCCAATGAGTTTGAATCATTCGTCGATACTTCACACATACATACATAATACGAAATGAGCTTTGCATTATAGCAACGCGAAAACAAAATACAAGATAGAATTTACAAAATAGTTAAGTATGTACATTTTTTTGTTTTTATAAGGTGTCTGTGTTCTTTTTTTCATATCAGTTTGTCCACGTTAATATCCATTTAATTGTATTACATATTTCTTATCGGGTTACATACGCATATGCATACGTAGTAAGGTTGTATGTTCATTTTATGACTTCATATGACATAAGTAGTATAATTAAGAATTTAAAAACTAGCGTGTATATATGTTTATTTTAACACACGTAATTCGTTTCTATTATTATTGTATATATATCTATATATCTATATATCTATATATATATATATATATATATATATATATATATATATATATATATATATATATATATATATATACATATATATATAGCGTATGCATATGTGTGTATTAGGTTTTAATTATTATTTTTTATTAAATTTAATACATAAGTATATTGTGTGCTTAACTTTTACGCATGCATATATATGCAATTAAACCTTCTGCCTTAAGTTTGACGTTGAAAATTCATTGCTAAAATTTGAAAGGGGCTATTATAACGCCAGACCATTTTTGACTTTATATTAACTATAGATTTGAGTGAAAAAATATACAGTTATTGTGTGACCATAGTAGTTGAGTGGTCATGGTGTTGTGTTTGAAGCTGTTCCAAGTTTTCCGTATTTTACTTTAAACTTACACGGTTTCTGGCTATGCTTTTAAAACAAAATTCTCTTCTCATTACGCACATCGTTTTATATCCCATTCAGTTGATTTACAGTATTTGATTAAACAGTTTTAAGGGAATACAAATCGCATTCTCAAGTTCTAGCAATATAATTGTATAATGTGTGTGTTCGCTCAATACGTTTAGTTTCTTTTGCAAATTCCTTCGACAGCACTAGCATGTTGCCAATAGTAAGACGCTGCCGGTAAAATTGTTGTATACTACGCAACTGCAGCTGTTGTATTCGTATTTGCTGACGGCGGCGCAGTCGGTTGGGTCACAGTTGATGGAGGAGTTGAATTCGACGATGAAGCGGAGTCGTTTATGTGACCTAAATTGTTAGATGACATAGCGGAAGCCGAAGCGGAAGGAGATTTACCCACTTGTTGTTCGCTAGGTGTCACCAAGTTGTTTAGAGTAGGCTGACTACTGCTACCCAAGCTACTGCTATTGGTCTGATTGCTGCTGACGGTGCCGCAGCTATTACTGTTGGTACTACTGTTACTGACATCATTAAATGTTGCCGCTGGTGGCAATTGTTGACTGCTATTGCTGTTATCATCGTTGATCACAGCTGTCATGACAACAGCAGTTGAAGGCTTAGCATCTGCAGACACATCTGGCTGCAAGGAGGGCTCTTGTTTTACATTATTGGTCGCTATTTGCGCAGTTAGCTTTTCAGACGGCGTCTGGATGGGCCGTTGTTGCTGTTGACGTTGCTGCAACAATCTGTACTCAACTGAATGTAATGGTCCGGTCCCGCGAGATACCTGGTAAAGCACTCGCGATATAATCAGTGCTACCTGTTGATCCAAAATATGTGACATTACCAACCCAAGCAACCGCTGCTCCTGCTGCATAAACAGTGATCGATTATCCGGATGCTTGGCCAAATGTAGCAACGTGCCTGCTGCTCGTCGTAACATATCTAAGCTTGTACCCATTGAGTCGGGATTTTCTCGCAGATAGTTGATGCCATGCTGATTTGCGACACCCAAGGCGGTTTGTTCAGCTTGTTCAATAAATGCAACAAGATAAGAGATGCAAGGCGACTGTAGTGCTACGGTGCGAGCCATGGCACTATCTGCTGCAGCCAGATAGTGCAGCAAGTTTACAGAAAACTCGCGCAACACTTGATCCTCGTTCTTGCACAAATGACGCGTCAGAACCGCGCATAGTTTCTCCAATCGTGAAAATGGAGGGGTCGCGATAACCAAGTCAACATTCGCATCTGTTACACATAACTTACATAGCGCTTCTAGGGCAAGGCGTTGCGGTGAGAGCGCAGAGTTCGGGCCACAAGATGGAAATGGGTCTTGGCCATGCGCACTGGGACACACCGCCCAGTGTAGTAATCCGTCAATAAGCGGGCGTGCAATTAACTCATCATAACGAGAAAGTTCCAAATGCCCAGCTATATTAGCCATGGCTACGAGCATATTTTCTCGTATGGTTATTAAATATTCCCACCACCATTCGCGCTCACCCTGAAGTGAGCTGCAAGAATCGGTGAAGTCTGTATCCTCTTCTCGATCGTAGTTGCGAGTTTTAGGGGTCCGCCGCAAGTGGTCGTGGTTCAGCAAGAGTAAGCGGCCGAGCACTGCTAAAAATCTCGTTGACTTAGCCAGCACTGTTTCATTCCCGGGTACAAAAGTCAAATTTCGAAAGATATTTGAAAGAGCAATACAGCGACGTGCTAATGAGTCCTGACTGTCATTTACTAAGTACAAAGAGGCTTCGTCCCGCGTATAGCATTCATCTTCGTAGCTAGAGTCGCGGCGTCGTTTTAAAACTTGCGCATCATCGCGGACTGTTGACTTCGGGTCGAATCCCTTTGGTAGCGAGGTGACTCCATTTGTAAGTCGTAGCTGCCGCGGTGACTCGATTTCCATATCAATGGCTCGGCAATCACTGTCTGTTAAACTGGCTCCCACAATTTCGATGTTCATCTCTTTCTTAGCGTCGACAGTTGGTTGTGCAAACTCTTCTTCTGATTTGGACTTCTTGTTGTCACTACTGGCTGTGCAAATACTGCCCACAAGCCTCCTTTTCTTATTATAAGTCTGTTGAAGAAGACTGCTATCTTCGGTACTACTTGTAGTGTCCTCCTGTTTAAGAACAGATGAAATGTTGTCTGGTCGCATGATTTTGCCACTTTTCTGTGCGACATCCTGCTTGCTCTTATATTTAGAGCGTACGAATCGAGCAAATGGAATGTTAACAATCTCTGACTTAAACACGTCGATAATGCCATCAAGTGGGTCGGGTTCCGTGAAGCCATAAGTCCAAGCATTACTGCCTACTGGTTCGAGCTGCTCATAAACCTTATTAGTGTCAATATCCCAAGCTTTTTGACGCTCGTCAACAAAGATATCATGATCTGCCGTTTGAATGCGGACAGGTACACCCTTTCGCGTGACCAGAGTGTAATTAGGTGTAAACGAAAGGAGAAGCGACCGCTCTTCAGGATTAGGCTGAACACGTACCTGACCCAAGTCGATGCCCTCGTCAGCATCATCGGAGTCTTCACTGCGGCCAACACGCTTTACATCCATGTTTTCGTAGTGCCTTCTACGGTTATAGCTGGAGATGCTGTGCACACATCGGCTTTGTCGTCGTTGCAGCTTATCTTCAATCTTCAATGATACAACAGTACCACTGTCAGCATCATCATCTGCCTCGTCTGTCGCCTCTTCACAACGTTCATCAAACATTTCGGCGAGATTCTTTTGAAAGTGTTCCAGCAGCAGGGTTAACAGACCGGGCAAATTTGATATGCCAAAGAATTGTACTGTGGAATCGTCAAACAAAAGAACATTAAGGACATCTAACGCCCATGTACACTCAGTAAGTAGACCCGAACGCATGGCCATAAAAATTCGCCATGGATCGACAGGGCACACGTCAACCTTCGTCAGGCGTTTTCGGCGATAAAGCACCGGCGTAGTTGACTCTACACTATCGTGAGGGAAGATTAACTCCTTTTTCACCAACTGTGCACCTACGCCAGTTACTTGTGGGGAATAGGCAGCTTGCTGATTGGACAACTGATGTGCCGGCTGCTGTTGCGTAGGCTGCATTCCCTGTCCAACTATTGGTGATTGCTTTTGTGCAACCATAGTGGCTGGTGCGCTACCAACTATTGGCACGCCCGGTAAGGCGCCTCCAGACTGTGATGGGGGTGGCATAGCAAAAGGCGGCTTTACCATGCCCCCTGTCACCGGCGGCATACTTGATGTTGGTACGCCTCCATGTGGTGGTTGAGGTACTGTTTGCCCCTGCTGTTGTTGTGGCGTCATTACAGGCACTCCACTGGGCATACGTTGTTGTTGTGCAACTCCAACTGGAGGACGCAATGATGACCCCGGTTGCGAAATACTTGCTTGTGGTGGCGCTTGAACCGCATTTATTTGCGCCCATTGTGGCGCCGTTTGCTGTTGTTGTTGTCCAGGCGGAGTACTCTGCTGATAAGACTGTTGTTGCTGCTGCTGCGGAGGTGGTGGAGGCTGTTGAGGTGGGTAACGATGCTGTTCCCACTGAGATACACCCGTTTGCTGCTGTCCGTGCGGACCATGCGGACCTCCAGGAGGAGCAGCGCTCCGAGGTTGGGCATTTCCCCACGATTGTGGTGCAGACGATGTGGGATACTGGGGACGATACTGTGGGTTGTTGCCTTGCCAACCACCTATGAAAAAAGAATAAATAAATAAAAAGTGTAAAATAAAAAAACACAGAAATGCTAACCATAAATTTGAGGCCGCGCAGCATAGCCTGGGTAAGGCTGCGAGTCTTTTATGAAGTCCGGATGTCGGCGCGGTTGGGGACTCTTTAAAAGTAAAATTTTAGTTATTTTTGTAAATATATTCTGCAAGCTTGAATTTAAAATTTTACTTGATCTGGCGGTCTATAGTAATCCTGCTGATTAGGAGTACTTGGCACATAGCCACTATTTGGGGGTGCTACTGGTGCTCCACTAGCTGGTGGTCCACCCGTTACGGCTTGAGTTGGTGGCTGTGGTCCGCCCGGTGGTGCCTGACTGTAGGGTCGATTTCCATAGGGACCATACTGATTAGCACCAGCTGGCGGGCTGTGTAAGAAAAATAGCAAATTTCATTAGAAAAAATGAAATGAATTTTAAAATGGCATATGTATTTAAAGCAATGGTAAATAATATTAAGCTGAGTACGGTTGTATTTCTGAATAAAAATGTATGTGTCTGAGTGTAATGAAGATGCATGTATATGAATTGTTCACTCACGCTTCCCCTTCGGGTCCATAGGGAGGGTACATGTTGCGATTCTGGGGTGGATATTGGCCCTGATTTGGTCCAAAAGGTTGACCAGGCGGGCCAGCGGAGTTATACTGATCGCTTGAACCATATTGACCATAAGCTCCTGGTTGTGTTGGATAAGGAGAACCTGTAATAATTATAAATATGTGCTTAAATTCATTGCCATCCTACACAGTTAAAAGAAACAAGTTATAGTGGCGGTACAGAAAAATGTAATACTAATTGTTTAATGTAATTTGACTTTTACTAATTAAAAACGCAGTTTAAAATACAATAAAAAAAGCACAGTTTTGTCTTTAGTTTGTGCAATCATCATTTTACATAATTTTCTTTTTACCTTTTAATGTACCCTTATACAAGATGACCAATAATTTGAGCCGCTTTATAGACTTGTAGTATTTCATCAAATTTATCAGCGCACTCAAACATAAGAACTAAACACTTTTTCTTTGAATATAGGCATAAAGATCTAATAATTATAAATATTTATACTTATATAAATCAATTAAATTTAACAAAACACATAGTTAACAACAGTTGCTTAAGAAAGTTGCTTTGAAATTGGTAAACAAGACAGATAAGGCATACAATGAAATAAGCAATGTAAAATATTTCTATGCACAAGCAATTATTCTACGACCCACATGCAGACCGATTGCAGACTTAAGCCAATGAAGAGTTTTAACAATCAAATTAAAATAATGACACATTAAAATAATTTGTATAACAAAAGATAAAAAAGAAAACAAGATGAATGTACCTGGCGTTCTAGACACAGGCGTTGGATACCCAGAGCTACCCTGTGGATAAGGTACTCCAGTTCCAGGGCGCGCATGCTGCGTAGACGGCGGCCCATGTTGCTGTGGTGGTGGCGCCGGTGGTTGCTGCGACGGCGGCGGCAATTGCGTTGGAATGCCTTGTTGGTGATGTTGGTTGCCCGATTGTGGCGCTGAGTGCGGTGAATGTGGGGGCGGTGGAGGAGCACCGTGTGACGCACCACCAACTGCAGCAACAGCAACACCACCAGCGGCCACACCGCCAGCAATAGGATCTTCAAAGGGATTGCTCACATTTATGTTATCACCGGCAACAGTGGCAGCTGTTTGATTTTGTGTGCCTAAAGCGGCAAGCGGCATTGATGATGGTTATGGATTGATGAAGAAATTAATGAATGACACAGTATAAACGTAATAAGATTTTTAGTTGACAAGAAGTTAAGGTTTGGTTGAGCAATGTCGAAGTTGTTTTATAATTTTAGTGGTGCGATGTGGTGTTGTTGTTGGTGGTGTCAGATGATTGTAATTTTTTATTTTTAATAGTAGTGCGCCCATATTTACGTAACCAACATAAAAATGAATAAACAAATTACACACATGAAATTAATATTCAAATTAAATTGTAGGCGAATAAAATATATATGCGTTATCTATTTGCAATACACATATAACATTGAAAACACAAAATATTGAAGAGGATAAGTATAATCTTACAGCAAATAATTGTTAATAATACATATATATATATATATAATACATATATATATATATATATATATACAATATATATATATGAAACTTTCAGATTAATTTAATAAATGATATTGCTTACCTGGATGAGGTGCCTGCGGATTGTTTTGCGACGGTGGTCTTGGCATCTGGCCTGCTGTGGCATAATCTGGTTGCGGTCCAGCAGATGGTGGATATGCACCAGCGCCAGAGTAGCTCGTGTAGCCATCGATTGCCGAGTTCGGTGCGCCACCAGGTGGTGCAGGGAAAGAATCCTGCGAGTTTGATGATCCTGTAGAATTTGTTGTTCCAGCGTCCAAATGACCACCACCGATTGGTTGGAATTTTTTGGGCATTGTAAGAAATAGTGAGAAAAAATTGGGAGAAACATTATATTGATATAAAATATGAAGATAATTAGGAAAAAGGTGATGCCGATTGTAGCAGATTAAGTTCATTTGCAAACTGTTTAGTAGTATACAAAATCCATGTTACTAGCCTATTTAACCTCTAACCGTATCATCTGTAAACACTTACCTGGTGATGGCACCGATGCTGCCTTTGTTGTCTTTTTCTTGCTACCGGCTTCCACTTGCTGAATGATGGGTAATGGATCAATGTCGCCGCGATCAAAGTGACACTCGAATGCCAATAGATTCTTTGTATAGTGTTTCCGAAGTGTATATGCGGCGCTACTGCTAGCGCCAATGCCCAGAAGACCGGCAATATCCTTCCAGGTCTTGCTCTTAGTCACCTGTCAACAACAACGAAAATATGCGTATATATTTGAAAATAACACAGGTTAGACTATTCAGGTACATCATTAATAAGTATAAAAGATACATAAATTACGAGCAATTGAAGCGTTTAAGTAATACGCATTCAACAATAATTTTAGAAAATGTATTAGTAATGAAAATATAAATCAAACTTGAAAGGCAATTCTTCAAAATAAAATGTTGAACGGAACCTCTTAAGTTTAAAGGCGAATTAATGTTGACACTCAGTAGAAAGTAAATATTGAAAAGTTCTTTTAAAAGCATGCTGACAAAAATTGCATGCAAAAGTGTGAAAATTATTAGATCTATCATGTTTCTGAGTCATTTGACATATGATGTAAAAAAGACGGTAAGTATTTCCAGGTCTTACAAACAGAATGAATGTGGTTGGATGTCATGCTACTGACTATTGGGAAATGTATGACCGTTTTTTGATTGTTTCACATTTAAAGAAATCATTTTTTTTAAGGGTTAGCTAAATTTTTTACTTTGGTTTGTGGTGTTTGGTGGTTTGATTGATTGGTTGGTTGAACATTAATTTTGGTTTGATTTGGTTTTGCTAGTAAATCTAAAAAGAAGTTAGTAAAAGGAGTTACTACGGCACCTTGCATACCTCGACGAATCCGCCACGTTCTTTTACATAAATATATAACCTATATAAATCGAGTGGCTGTTTGGAGATGGTTGGGCACGCCGTTATTGGTGTACGGCGTTCCTCCATAAAAGCACGCAGTTTATCAAGCCAACCTCGCCTATCAGGATTGTCATCCATCTCATACAACTTGCAAAGCGAGTCTGATTTTTTCGTAGTTGTAATAGAACTACGAAATGGCTCTTGTTGAACAGGAACATGACTGTTGAAAACCTGCTGTAAATAGAAGAGCGGGTCATTTTGTTGAACATTTTTTAAATTAAAACATGCTTACCGAACTAGCGGCTGGACGTGGCCAATTCGGGGGCGAATTCATTTCATAATCTTCGCCCGTTGGACCAGCGCCTCCATGCATTACAACTGGATGCGGAGAAGTGCTTGGCGGAGCTAAATGACTTTGGTTATATGGATCATGTTTGCGCGACTTTGGTGTAGTACATTGTGGATCTTCGCCTGATGCTGTAGCATGACAAAGGCTCAGTTATTCGTCTTAACATTTATTTAAGAGTACCCACCAGCTGACGCATTTGAAAGTGTGCTCTGTTGACTAACTTCATCCATCGGTGTACCATCTGGTCCAGTTGTAACAACTGCGGTAACTGCATGCAATGCTGCGGCTGGCGAAGACGCTGATGAACTTATGCCATTGTCTTGAGATACATGCTCCGTATCACTTCCGGCCTGTGCGCCTAGCATAGACTGAGGCGGCGTGCTAGTAGGTGGCCCCATACTTTGTGGCGGACCCATATGATGTGGTGGGCCCATAGGCATTGCCGGATGCATGCCAGTCGGCCCATTGCCATATCCCTGCGGCTGTGGAGCGGCTGGGTTAGCACCATATCCGCCTTTGTGTTGTAAATGCTGTTTAAGATAATTAAGAGGGCGCGGAGAACCACTACTTTGTGGTGGTGGTGGTCCAACTGGTGGTGGTGTGCCCTTGCCTTGCACGTGGTTTCCCATACCAGTGCCCATTTGTCCTGATCCACTCCCAGGTCCAGACTGTTGGGGCGAAGGTGGCACCCACTGATAGGGCGGATACTGCGAATGAGGGCTCCCACTGCCGTGATTAGGCATAGATCGAGGGTAACCAGCTTGTGCGCCGGATGGCATGCTGTTGGCGACCCCAGCGGGCTGGCTAGTTGGAGGAGGTTGTGGCCCAGTTCCATACGCTCCTGACGGATACTGAGGGCGTGGCGGGTAGTTGCCTAGTAAAATAAAAATTTTGTAATAAGAGTTCACAAGTGCTACGTTTAAGGAAAAATACCTTGAGGATATTGTTGTGGAGGATATCCCTGCGCGCCGGGACTTTGACCCGGCAAGCTCATTTTGTAACTGCCATGTATATGCTGCGGAATTGGATAACCACCAGCAGCCCCTTGCGGCGGTGGTGGTGGTGTAGCCATATTGTTAACATTTTGGTTTGGCGCCGGTACTGGTGGTGGCGTCTGCTGAGGCGAATTACTCGCTGAAGATGCTGAATTTGAAGCCTGTTGCTGCTGAGATTGTTGCTGAGATGATGGCCCACCCGATAGACCGTGTGGTGGCAATGGGGGTGGGCCAGCAACCACTGCTGGTTGCTGCATGGGACCACTACTTGACTGATTACTCGCTGGTCGCGAAATCGGATGATTTTGTGCTAAATTAAATCCAATTCAGTACTGGGTCAACTTACAAGCATCATTATATACGTACCCACTGCAGGAGACATAGATCTTGAGCCCGATGAGCCGGTAGGTGAGGGTGTTGGCCTCATGACTTGCTGTGGATTAGGTGTACCGGGCGGACCAGAGCCCATTCCACTATGTGCACCGCCACTTGAACTATCGTTACTATTTTGACCAATCAGCTCCTATATTAAAGACACAAATAGTGTTATATAGATAGAATCAGTTTTTCTATTAAATCCTTGAAACATAATAAAAGTAATAAATCCATAGTTTAGTCCCATCAGCAGAGATTAATAAAATACTGCACTTCTTAAAAAATATCCTGTACCAAAAAAATTGCTTAAAAATTCGATTTTGCTTAACTACGATCTATTCATTTTTGCATGCATACTCTGCGAAAACAATATAGTTCCAAAATATTCCAAAAATAAAAATATGATTCTGAATTTCCATCCTCAACGGGTGGTTGTAACTTTCTAAGAATACAAAAAGCTGAACCCAAGTAAGAACAAATAAGACATATGTACATATACTAGTAAATACACACACATGTATGTTTGCAGACACAGCCAAATACAGAGGCTTAAGCCGACAGCAATTCGAGTCGCAGAGTAAAACGAACAGCGCGGGATCAACAATGTCGATATAAATGATGTTGATGAGGGGGGGGGACCGCGACGGCAAAAACACTGTTCGTTTTGGTATCTGAGAAATTAAGTGAACTGAAATGAAATGTACGACGAACTGACGGCACAGCTACAGGCAAAGCTAAAGCGCAAAACAAAAACAACAACAGCAATAGCAGGCAGAGCAAAAGCTATGTATGTGGAACGAATAACGACGAAGCCGACGCAGACTGCAACTTGAAAGCGTGCAGAGGGTCGCGGATTGGAGATGTGGCAGTGGTAGTTATGGCGCGCTTTGAGTGAGCCAACGTACGATGACAAAGACGTAGATAAGAAACAGCAACGTGAACATATATATACACACAGACACGTATACCACACACATTCAACGTTAAACTATAATAAAAAAAAAATTATAATAAAAACAGCGCCAGCTATTCCTTTCTTTGCTCGTTTCTCTGTTCATTCGCTTTCGTGCCATACACATAGAAAAAAAGTAAGAGCGTCGAGTGCTTCAAGTATGGGTGAAATATGTGTTGGGGGAATAGAGGCAAAGCATGGAGTATACTTGAGTAGCATAGGCGATGGCTGCGACGTTGATGACGAGAATAGCAAAGCCACCACAGGCAGCGACAGCAGAAGGCAAATCTAAAAAACGATGAACGATGGGGCAACGCTCCTCAAGATGAAGGCGACCCACGTTTTTACGTGTGAGTGGGTATGTACATATGTAAACGCTTGCCGGCATGTAGAAAAATTACTTGGAAAGAAAAACAACCGCTACGGGAACAGCACAATGAAATAATATACATATAATAAAAATGCGATTGTGCATTTCTTATTGTACAGTGCATTATTGTATAAAGTGTACAAATATTAAAAAAAAAAATTTTAAAGCAAAGTTAATGTTTTACGGGGCATGTAATTTAACTTCATAATTAAAATTTTTTTAATTATTATTTTAGCCTAATACAAGACCGAAAAAAATAAAGGCAATTTGTAGTATAGTTATACTGCAATCACATCCAACCTAACTGCCGCAAAGCGCAAAAAAAAGTCATTCCTATAACCAAAAAGCCCTACCGCATCTGGCGAAAATTCATTAGTTATTTCTGTGTGTGCGCGCCTTTTTGTGTCTGCTTTTAAATTTATGTATTTACTTGTGTTAACGGGTACCACTTGATGAGTAAAACAAATAGTAAGTCAATGTGAATGAAGATTGGAATAGAAGAAAACAAAATGAATATCATAATTTTTAAAATTTGTTCGTTTTAAAGAATTTTGAATAAATAACTAAAGCATGATAAGGGATATAATACGTGCAGTTTAGAAAATGCATTAAAAAATTATTTTATTCCGTAAATTTAAAGTACAAAGCGAAATTATTCAAATATCCAAAATAATAATTATTAATTAATTCGAATTTTTCTGTTAAAAATTCCTACAATGGCAACACTGGAGATACGTTTTAGCACTATGTGCTTATTATTACGGGTTCTCCTTGAACCCCCGTATAAAAGAAAGTGATTTCCTTAAAGCCTAAACTTCACGAGTAAATTTAGTCTGCGTTGTTAGCACGGAATATATACAAGTGAACAGCCCGCAAGCAACAACAACCTTGGCATTGACCCAAATGCATACATATATGAAAACAGCTGCTCTTTGTAAGATCTTGAGTGTATTTGTATTTTATCTATGTATTTGTGCACACACTACAACAACATAAAGGAAATGAGCAAAAAGTGGTATGAGACATGTTGACGGCAGCGCAACGGCGACCATTACGGACATTTTAAATGAATGAATGGGGTACTACGCATGCATACTGACTCCTCTCTAGAAAATAAACAAACAAGAGGTTCTAGTCGGGAGCTCCCGACTAGGGGATACCCTGAATCCTCTTCTTCCAACATCAAATGCATATATATATTCTATTTTAGAACCTATATGTCAAGTTTGGTGACTCTAGCTCTTATTATTTACCAAAATTGACCAAAAAACAGGATATCGATATAGAATTTTATCGATTGTTTGGAAACGGAGTAAGTTATCGATTATCGGAAACAAACTGAATCTGCGCAGGCCGTAGGAGCACCTACATCTAAAATTTCAAGTCTCAAGCTCTTATAGGTTCTGAGATCCTTGCGTTCATACATACGGACGGACGGACTTGGCTAGATCGACTTGGCTATTGATGGTGATCAAGAATATATATTTATGGGGTCGGAGATGCTTCCTTCTGCCTGTTACATACATTTGGATTTTGCACAAATACAATATACCCTTATACCCATTTTTAATGGGTTCATTTTTAATGGGTATAAAAATTGAGAGTCCGCCAACATAAAAGTTGCTGTCGTGGTCCGTACGCTGATAGCGCGTACCAGTTAAGAATGCGTACTTCGATATCGTTTGGTGAGCACTATTAAGAACCCATTGTTGCATCTTGATTTGAAAGTAGAAGGAGTAATATGTTTTTACAAAATAATTACCTGGTGTGGCGATGGTGAAGCCTGCGAGGGCTGCGGTGATGGACTCGGTGCATGCCCTGGACTGCTGCTAGGTGCCGGGCCCCCACCAGCGCTATGCGGCGTTGGCGGTTGTTGGAGTGGTGCATGATGCGGTGAGGCAGGCGGCAATGGATGGCCTGGACCAGGACTAGGAGATGAGCTACCCGGCCATGGTCGGTTAGGTTCGGAATACTAAAAGTATAAAAAAATATCGAGATTTTGATCGTAAATAAAATTTAAAAAATTGTATTTTTCCAACTTTTTATACGTATACGGCATATGTAAGTTCAGAGCCGCTAGTATTTTTGCAAGCAAATTAATATAATATTGATTTAAAATGCTTCATACCTGGTGCGTTGTGTAGGCAGTTCGATGATTGGGCCCAGTCGTCGGTAAGCCTGGAGGTGTTGGGTATCTTTGAGGGTACGGCGAATATTGAGAAGTGGGCGGTGTATTTTGTTGCTGCTGCTGTTGCTGTGAGGGGCCAGGTGGTGGCACCGGCGCTCCAGGAGCGGTAACACCTGTCTGTTGTGTAGCTTGTTGTTGCTGTTGGGCCTGCTGCTGCTGTTGGGGCGAACTTGGATAGGAACCTGAGTTTTGACTGTGAGCTGGCGGATATGGTGATTGACCTCTGGAAGAATTTGTCTATAAATTGAACAAATAAATTCCTGTTTTATTCAATTTCTTTGAAACACTCGATGTGCGTATACGTTTATATACAATGATTTAAATTTGTAGCATATTATATTTTATCAGTCAGAACTGAATACAAACGGAGAGCAAAACAGAGCCAATCTGGTACATATTTTTGTTGAGTGTTGCATAACCTTGCATTATATTATTTTAATTAATTTTTCACAATCAATTCCGTAAGCTCTTTTACACACGAAACAAGAATTTACACTTATGTAAAATTTACGACAGTTATGCATGAATTTATAAAACTATATATATATGAAAATAGAATAGAATAAGATTGACAGTTAAAAATGTGCATTTCAATAATGCAATTGCCATAGTGTGCCTGAAGTTAAAAGCAGACAAAAAGACAAGGCAAACATGTAAGATTTTGATTCAACCTGATAGTGTTACAAGAATCGAGAAATTTGAAGTATAAAATTCATGAAGGCAGAAGACAAGCGAAGAGACGAACAGTTCAACGTTATCCATCCACACCCTCATGCAAAGTCGTCGTATTATTGCAAATGGCATGGCGAAGTAAATTTTGGGAATAAAGCTGAAGTGCGATTTTGGCAACGATCGCCTTTTGCATTTGTGCGTGCGCTGAAACCGGCAGGACAACCAGCAACGGTGGCTGGTCAACTAGAAGGTGACAGGGAACATGAATGGATGGTTTTGCTACATACCGACATCTACTTGCGTTTGACCCTATACATATAGTGAACTCTGAAGCAGAGGAGAAGAAACTAAAAAGGGAAAACTCATCATGAAAATCAAATTCAGAAATATATACGGCAGCTAAGCAGGGTGAAGTGGAACTCAAATTCATGCAGTAAGGGTCGCAAGCTGTCTTATTGCTGTCAACACGAAGACAGCGAATGAATGAGGGAACGAATGGAATCAAACGAGCGCCAGCGCAACGGAGTAAATAACGTTTGTGTGTAACAGGGGCTAGCCAAAGCAAGACAAAAGAACTGTATTTCCTGAGTGTCGCTTTACTAGTGCAAAGTTAAGCCGGTCCGGATTGAAATTACAATAACAGAACGAAACATAAAAGAAATAAGTGAAAGTGATCTAACTGAAATATATGATTAATAGCATGAACATATAACAATCGTACGTATTTAAACGTTGTAGATAAGAGCGGCTAATTAAATAAAAGTACATGCACTCACTTGTCCTGTCCACATAGGTGCAAGCTATTGATTACACTTTCTGTTAGAGATTTGAGTGCATAGTATGTTATTTTTTAAACCTATATCTACAAAAAATCAATTCGTTTACTACCAGTTTTGATATATAGGTATATTGGAATATTGGGAACATGGGTAAATGGCTGTTGTGTGAAACTTCTTTGTTTTTCATTTAATGAGTTTAAATTATTTTCAGAATTATGTGCAAGTTAATTAAAAAAATGTATCTATTTTGATAACTGGAACATTTTAAGTTTAAAACACAAGTAACTTTTAAAGAGCTATTCATAAATTTACACAGTATATGGTACGATAACTTGTTAACCTGACCACCCTTTTTGCATCTTATGAGTAAAGGTAATAAGGAAACGTGTAGATTTGCATACATATAACAAAATAAGAGAAAAGTTCAAGTCGTACATGGGTATATTCATAAGGGACATATGTAAAAATATATGTTTGTTACAAAAACTTTTAGGAGTATCTGCATAAATCATATTTAAATATTCCTCAAGGTCTATAAATAAATATAAAATCAATCACAGCGTATTAAATGAATTTTTTAAAATGTACTTCATATATATATATATATATATATCCAGCATAGTTGCCGGACAGGCTGAAAAATTTTCCCCCACCGGGTCGGTGATTTCCCATTACTTTTCTCTTTGTCCTATCTACTTAACACTCTTTATCTAACTTACATTGCTGTACTTTATTAACAATCTTACTCTCTTTTTTCCTATTTATTGTATTTTCTTTATTAATATTTCAAATTATTTTTCATTTTACTTGAGAACACTTTTTTCCTACTTACAACCTTCCGCTTTGAGGTAGGCTCTAATAGCGTCACTCAAAAAAATGTTGTAAATAACTGAAAATATTGTAAGAATAATTTCTTAGAAATTACTCTTAACAACAATTGTATGTTATTTAAATTTATAATTGTAAATCACCGTACCCAATCAGATCATTAACTAAATAAAATTCAGGAATAAACAAAACAAAATCTAAATATCCAAATATAGCACACACAAACAGACATGTACATGTAAATGCAGCCTTTCTTCTGCTTGCTTCATCAGGTGGTTATGGTACCGGTAACTTCTCCTGCCAACACCATACCTTTTAATGCTTTATTGTTATTATTTTCCCACAACTCGTGCGTTCTTCTTTAAAGTTTGTACCTCGGATATAAGCGAGATTTGTTAAGTGTGTCAATGTGTTGCAAACCTATAGACGCATCGCGCGTAGTTACAATTTAAGGTTAATAAGAGCTCAACTTACCGGTGGTGGTGTCCTATACTGTTGCGATGGGCCAAGCTGTGGGCTGTAGGGCCTTGGGGGTGGTGCCCACCCGCCCTGTTGTGCACCGTACGGCTGGTGTTGTGGTGGCGGCGGTCCATGAGTTGGTAGTGGAGGCGGTGGTCCTCCAGGTTGTTGCTGAACATTTTGTTGATGCTGCTGTTGGGCTGCGGCAGCCGCTGCCGCATTGGCAACTTGCTGGGTATCATAATTATTCGCATAGCGATGCTGGGGCGGTGGCGGCGGATTTGACGATTGCAGTAATGAATTCAGGGTTGGGGTTGGCCCCTGCGGCGGTTGACCGGGTATGTACCGCTGTTGTGGGGGTCGATTCGGGGATCCCCCAGAGCCTTGCGGCTGTTGTTGTTGGTGCGGCGTTTTGCCCCCAGGAGGTGGTTGCTGCGTGGGCGCATGCCCATATCGATAGGGATCTATGTTGGGATCACCTGAGTGATAACGCGCGTAGGCTGGATGTGCATGGGGATGTTGGACGCCGGGTGGCGGTGGCAAATGTGCCGAACCATATTCATCCTTCACACCAGGTGTATGCTCGGGTGGAAGCGGTAGTGGTCCCTGTTGTGGCGGTGGTCCACCGTGGTGCTGCATGTGTGGTGGAAGAGGCGACCCCTGTGGCTGCTGTTGTTGTTGATGTAAATGGTGATAGTGTGACATAGCTGTTGCTGAGTCGGGAGTTGAGCCTGGCAGAGCGCCAGGCGGCGGCCCGCTGTACGGATGCGGTACAGTGCCACCTTGCTGTATAATAGATTCGTTCCC
Organism: Drosophila novamexicana; assembly: GCF_003285875.2. NCBI lineage: Eukaryota > Metazoa > Arthropoda > Insecta > Diptera > Drosophilidae > Drosophila > Drosophila novamexicana. Next base: position 260,324 of record NW_020824864.1, on the reverse strand, counting down.
GTTGTTCGGTGTGGGTGGGCCCGCGGTAGGTGGTGTAGCGCCAACTGAACTGGCTGCCACAGTTGGGGATGCGCTTGCACCAGTCGCACCGCTACCACTACTTTGTGTTGATGGCGATTTTATTTTGTCATTCATGGCGTCTTCGTTTCGCAAACGATGCTTATTAAATCAAGAAGCTGTTGTTGTTGAAGAATATCCACCAACAACGTTGACGCTGATGACGACTTCCCCGACTGCAGCGGCAAGTTTGAGGTTATGTTAGCTGCAATTTTTAAAAACAATAATTAGTTTACTTAGCTCAAATTATACAATATAAATAGCACCAAGGCTCACAAAATCCTAACCATAGGACAATCACAGGCTCTATACGTATTTCATTTGGCCGCCAAAGATTTTGTAATTCTACATTCTGTGTATTGAAAAATCAACTACCACTACCACAGCATTCTGACTGTCCGTTTACAAATTGTCGCGCGTTGACAGCCACAGAGCGCTCTCTGGATTCTCTCTTGCGCTCTTTACATTTGGCAACTAAACACGCAAACGCCATCTCACTTGCATGAGAGTGTGGCTCTCACTGTCGCACTTACATGTGCGCGTATGGGATGCCTGTATTAGTTTTGTTTAATAGGGGAAGTAAATTATTAATTAATTATATTTATTTTATACGTCGAATAGGAATTATTGGAATAATATTGAAGAATACTATTTTTGTTTGGAACACGTGCAACAAAACATTAAATGAACATTAATACAGTTTATTAAATTGTATCTGATCAATTATTTTACAGAACTATAAATATAGCCACACAATGTTTTAATATAGAAGTTGTTATTAAAATATTTAAGTTATATGAAATAAAGGCTTTTCAACATTCTATGATTACCGTTTATATTTTACTGATATACAAAATTCAAAAATGTTTGTAAATCCAAGTGAATTAAATTGCAAATTCAAAAGCAACTGCAGACAAAATTGATATTTATTGCACACGAATTCCATACAGATATTCCCATACCTGTTCGGTCAGTCATGTCGATCACAATATGTGGTTTAGAAATAGACTATGTATTTATGTTTATCTTTAGAAAATATAGACCGACAAATACCATTTTCATAATGCTAGACCACAAGATTGCGCTTAACATACATATGCATGTTAAAGAGTATGTGTGCATAAAAGACAGTCATGTAAGGCAAAAGGCTACTCATCCCATTAAATATCAATGTGCATACAGCTTTCTGGTGGTACAATTGCAGCAGTTGTTTTATACATTTTTCATTATCCACTTGGAGTTCACTTTTCATATAATTTGCTTTTGGATTTTTTGCGCGCTCCCGTTGATTTTCTGTTTTGGAGTGCTATTTATCTCGCTTGTATTGTATGCGGCCTTTTTGTATGTCAAATAAGTGTGTAAGAGCGAGACAACCACTGCTGTTTCATATAAATTTTAACGCCGAATGTGAGAACAAAACGAGTTTTGCTGTCGCGTTTTTAACAATTTGTTTTTGGTAATTTTTAATAGGTTCATTTTATTGCATTACTATGAATTTCACTCTCAATTTATATATTTACGTAAATATTTAATAATTCAGGTAGCTTTTCATTCGTTTGGTGTAATAGCACTGCTCGCTGCTGCTGACGTTTATCGTTGTCGTCATCTCGTTTAGGCTTCATTGAAGGTTTCTTTTTATTTTTTCTTTTATTTTTTTTAAACTTTTTTGCATGATTATCTTTTTGGTTTAGTGCTTTGGCTGGTAAGTTCAGATTGATACATATTGGCGAAAATGTGACCCTGCAGTGATGATGCAAGGATGTGGCTGACAATTTAATATTTTAAGTATACACACACACGTATCTGTACCGTACCGAACTTTGAGCCTGCATGTATGTACATATTTGATTTTTACTTATAGAGCTTGTACTTTTCACTCGCTAGTGAAACGAGTCCGGTAAATTATTGGTGATTTAAGTCTTTTTCTGAACTAATCGACACACATGTACACACCCACACTTACACATAGAAATATATTCACGCATCGACCGTCCATAGACTTGCTATATACACTAAAAACGAACTCGCGTGAGAAGACAAGCTCGGTACGAGTACGAACATTACACTGTATGCAAGTTTTGTCTGCCGAAAAAAACCATTCATAACCGTCGAGCACAATAAAAACACCTGGTAGTTATTAAATACACACTGAGTTAGTAGCTCGAAAATGTATTCATATAATCTTTACACTTTTTCCTTTTTATACAGTGTATTTCACTTATTTTTCGTAATTTCTCAACATGACGAACTGGCCCTATACAAAGCGATTTTAAGCGTTGCCAGACTTCTCTAGTGACGCGAACAAATATGGCGGATAGTGCATTAAGAAATATTGAGCTCATCTCGATACTATCGATATTAAGATTTCCCATTTTGTATTTTTCTGAGGCGATATTTTTAACTATCCATTTTAACAATATCGAGTATTTAATATCGGTAAAAATAAACCGAAGCTAGGCTTTTTTAATATGTAACTTTCTATGTTGTGTTGAACAGCAGTAAATGAGCTAATGCACTGTCCGTCCAATCAATTGGAAACTTTATAACTCAATTGCCTTGGGTACATATATATAAGGGGAAAGACTAAATATTCTTACTTCATCATAAAACATATACAAACATAATACAAAGTGGGGATAGTATTTTTAATGAAAGTTTTCAAGTATTTAAACAATGCTATATTTTCGGTATTCTTTCCTCTTGAGGTATATTCAACTTTACCGTACGTGGTCACATTATTAAAGAAGCACCGTTATATAGTTGAATTAAATTCATTTCCTGTTATTGTACATCTAATCAAGTATTCGGGGTCGACTGAAATGCGGAGATTATATGTTTTGTTAATGTTTTGCCATCTTGTGCATGTACTTGCACTATTTAACTTTGTTGGCGCACTTTCGATACGCAAAAATGATTTGAATGGTGTGGAAGGGCACAGTCACGATGCGGGTAAGATCAGGTGTTACGTTATAAGGTCTAAGTTGTTAAAAGGTTAAGGTATACATACATTTGGTATTCGTACTAACATCCAATAAATAATGGCGGATTCATAAACAGTTCCATTTTGAATTATGGTTATCTCACTCTATCGTATACTTTTGACGGTCAAGTTGGACACTAATGTATTAGCATACATACATACATACATATAAATTATTTTGCTTAGAAGTATAAGCAAAGAAATTCATATGTATGTATGCATGTGACATGCATAAAGTCATTTACATATATATACAGTTCGAATGATGTATGCATACATGTATTATATATGTTGCAGATGTCGCTAAAAGTGGATTGCTTAAAATGTGTAAGACTTGCACATCTGTAAAATGTGTACCACAAATTCAATGTCCCGCTCATGTCCGCATGGGGGACCACGAGAAGCCACAAATTTGCGATCTGCCCGCTGGCAAATTTGGCTATTGCTGCGAAACTGGACAAAATCACACGGCGCAGCAAAATAAGGCACGCCGAGCAGCGATTCCATCATTTTTGCCACCTGATGTGCTTGAAGAAGCACGCAAGAATTTTGAGCATTTAATGCACGGAGTTGTCCAAATGCCGGTCCTTCGTGGGCATCCAGATTTTACTCATGGTATGGTTTTTCAATCCACACCAAAAGAAGATTTACATAACTTTGCACTGTCGAACAGTGCGCTTGAATTGGTAATTGCCAGTCAAGTGTTTGGCAAGAAGGAACAGGTGACGCTTGATGACCTGATCACAAACAATGTGCCAATAAAATTTTCAAAGACACCGTTGGCTCAGCATTGCCAAACACAACCCATTTGCCTAGGTAGACACCATTTTCGGAGTATGGATGGCACTTGCAATAATCCGCTCCCCCAACGTTCACATTGGGGTGCTGCTGGCCAGCCAATGGAGCGGCTGCTTCCCCCAGCCTACGAAGATGGGATTTGGACTCCTCGCTCTCATTCAAGCGATGGAACTGCTTTGTTAAGCGCTCGTGAAATTTCTAGCGCTCTATTTGCCGATGTTCATCGACCCCACCCAAAGTACAACCAGTTGATAATGCAATTTGGGCAATTATTGGCCCATGATGTTTCACAATCGGCTTCGGTGCGTCTCGATGAAAATGGTGGCTTGGTGCAATGTTGTTCGCCGGGAGGCAAAAGCATTTTGCCCCCAGAAAAAAGGCATTTTGCCTGTCTGCCGATACCGGTATCCGAAAACGATGAGTTTTATAGCGCGTTTGGCGTGCGCTGTTTGAACTTGGTAAGACTATCACTTGTGCCCAGTGCCGACTGTCAGTTGAGCTATGGAAAGCAACGGAGCAAGGTTACCCACTTCTTAGATGCCTCGCCCATATATGGGTCTAATGAGGCGTCCGCACGTGACTTGCGCTCTTTCCATGGCGGCCGATTACACATGTTTAATGATTTTGGTCGTGATTTGCTGCCCCTAACCAGTGATAAGGATGCGTGTGGCAGCGCGGACACGGGCAAAACGTGTTTTAAGTCAGGTGAGTGGATCTGGATTGTCAACTATAACAATCATATATATGTAATTCCGTGTTTTAAGGCGATGGTCGCACAAATCAAATTATATCTCTGATCACCCTGCAAATTGTTTTTGCACGTGAACATAATCGCGTTGCCGATATCTTGGCTGAATTAAATCCGACGGCGAACGACGAATGGATTTATCAAGAGGCTCGCCGCATTGTTATTGCAGAGCTACAGCACATTACATATAATGAGTACCTCCCGGCAGTTATTGGATCCCAGCAAATGAAAAGGTTTCGTTTGATGCCTCACCAACAGGGATATTCAACCGACTATAACGTTGATGTGAATCCAGCTATTACTAATGAGTTCTCGGGAGCTGCTTTTCGAATGGGTCATTCTAGGCAAGTAATACAGACTATACTGTGTAAAATATCTTAAAAAAAACTAAATTAATCATAATCTTTACTAACTTTTGTCTTTAGTGTCGACGGCAAATTTCGAATACAAGATGAGGTGATTAATATTCCGGATGTTATGTTTAACCCTTCTCGTATGCGCAAGCGCGAGTTCTACGATGATATGTTACAAACACTTTACACGCAGCCAATGCAACAAGTCGACAGTTCTATTACACAGGGTGTAAGTGTATTAAAATTATTAAAATGGCCAACAAGCATTAATTTCCTTAAATCATAGCTCAGTAGGTTTCTCTTTCGCGGCCACAGTCCGTTTGGATTAGATTTGGCCGCAATAAATATACAACGGGGTCGCGACCAGGGCCTGCGCTGCTATAATGACTACCTTGAAGTAATGGGAGCTCCAAAGCTGAAACATTTTGGCCAGCTTCCAAGGGATGTGAGTATTTTGGCGTTTATTTTCTAGATGTAAATATCTCAACGTTATTGAATCTTCTTAGATTGGCGAAAAACTTTCTCGGGTCTATAGGACGCCTGATGACATTGATTTATGGGTAGGCGGCTTACTGGAAAAATCTGTTGAAGATGGTATCGTTGGGATCACTTTTGCGGAAATTATTGCCGATCAGTTTTCTCGTTTTAAGCATGGAGATAGGTATTACTACGAATATAACGATAAGGTAAATCCAGCAGCATTTAGACCAGCTCAGCTGCAGGAAGTGCGAAAGGCTACCATTGGACGTTTGATCTGCGATAATGCCGATCACTTGACTTTACATTCGGTGCCTTTGGCTGGATTTGTACTCGCCGACTTTCCTGGGTAAGCCGATAATTTCGATGATTAGCCGATTAGCGATTAACCCCATTTTAAATCATCTCATTGCAGTAATAGGCTAATAAGTTGCGATGACCCAAACCTTCCTACAGTTAATTTAAATATGTGGCGTACCTAAATAATGCTCATATAGCTCGTTATTAACTTGTGGTTGCCTAGTTTGATTGTTTGCAAATATACATTTTTACATTTTTACACTAAACTATAAATACCATAGGTAAAAATAGTATAAGGTGAATTTGTAAAAACCCCCTTTAAAATATACAGGAATTTTCATAAATCTTAATAAAACTATGCGTTTGAGACTCTGAAGTTGTCGCAAAACCAGCACCAAAAACTAGAAATACCGATACATAATATAAACCTTATTAAAGTTGTGATTTAACTGCTCTAGAAAATTGTTCTAATCACAAACTATTTTATTGAAAGACTGCAATTTTTGTAAACCAGATAACACTTTGAATTGTTAACCATTCCAGAAGATAATTTAGCAGCATTTACAAACTACGTCTCATATTTTTCATGTCCATAGACATTCTCATCGGAGTAAGCCATATACAAGAAAAAGTCCTTATCACGGTGCTCATGATACAATAGTCCCATTGAAGCCGATGTCGGAGGAATGATACTGTTAACGAAGAAAAACAGAGCGTCGTCCGGTCGAAGATTAATGCGTTTACGGATAAGAAAGTAGAACTGGCCAACTGTCAGATCATTAGGAACCAAATATTTTTTTTTATCCAGAGCTGCATGACGTGTCTTTGGTGCCTTTTCCACGATGACAGGTACGCGATCAGGATACTTTCTGCGTATTTTGTCCCCTTCTGCTCGTCGCTTTTCAAATGAGTGATCCTTCTTAAACTGGAAATTCACATTCATCATGGAAATTGTATTAGCAATTAAACCAAAAATAATAGCAGTTAAAATTTTTGTAAATGAGTGCTGCTGCTCAGATTGATGATGATTTTGTTTTGCGCTTCGTTCAAAATTTGTGATTCTTATTTGGGATACTTATTTGAAATTTGGAATTTTAAAAGCTCACTATGTTAAAGGCTTTTAAGCATGTACAAATTGCAATACTATTTGAGCTACCCTGACGGAGCTGGCTACTAAGTAGGCCCATGAAAACGAAAGCTTTTACCAAAGCAACAGTAAAAGTTATACACCTACTGAAAGCTTAAATCGAAAGCCTTGGAGTCGTGCATTGCTTAGCTTTAAGAGCTTATTTTCTCAACATATACAAGCCGTAATAGGTTGGATGTGCTCTCAGCGTTCGCTCGGTTTCATCACTCGGCTTGCTTTGATATATATAGACGATTTCGTGTAGCGCCTCTGCAATTTTTATATTCCCGATTTCCGGTTTCCATTGAAGCTGCTCTTGCTAATCAGATATTTCAGTTGTGGCTATTCAACAGGTGTATAAAGTCGGCTACGGTAAAACGGTCCGAGACGAAAGTTAAGAGAGATACCAAAATTGTGCATAAAGAGCTGTATAAAATTTCTTGCGTCAGGCAGCAGTAAAAATCTGTAATTTAATATAACTGCGATTAATAGAAACGCCTGTGTAATTTAATACATTAGCATCTAAATAAGAGCACTCGAATTAATTAATATGCAAGCAATAACTGAACAAGAATTAAAGAAAGTTTCATAGACAAAATACAAAATCGGCATGTGCATATCCACAATTTTGCACTTCCCACATAAACTTTGGTCAGCGGAGGTCAAGTGTAAATGAAATCCAACCATAGTTTTCGGCTACGGCGAGGCATTTAAAATTTATTGACTTCAATACTGAATTATAAAATCGTGAATAATGTACATGAATAAAGTAGTGGTAAGTGTTATACTTCTATAAAAATCCAAAGCTACTACAAATCAAGTTGCTTACGTGAACATATTTTGTATAAGTTCTGTTTTAAAAATCATGTCTACGAATGTTGAATTTTACGGATTTAACTGATGTAATAAAAATAAGTTATTCATAATAATAATAATTATCAATAGTTTGCCTAGCGGAGGAAATCTGCGACTTAAATCATTTTAGTCTCAAAGGCTTCATGAATATTTGTGTACTTAAGTAGAAAATTAAGAGCAATAGAGCTTTTTTTTCAGTAAAATAAAGAAATAAATGAAAGCGATGCCGACATTTATGTGTCTATTTCTACATTTTTAATTAACAAATATTTGTTTGTTAAATATGCACAGTTTGCCTTTGTCTTGCTTGGGATTATAATGATAAAACTATCTAACATGCGTGTAAATATAATACGTATAACATAAGCGGATAAATCTTATGAGATTTAATTTGTCTACTTCCGCTCTAAGTTAATTTTAATGGTAAAAATAGGAAAGGTTAATCATGTCAAAAGCTGACGGCAGTCGTGTCTCAAACACCCCTATCGTTCTATTAGGCAAAATACTTGCATAGCCTTGTTTGCTTTTATAATTATAGTGAAGATATTCGATTTCGGTCACAGTTTGCATGTTAAACAACATTCACGGAATCGAATCATAACTATATAAATTGAAAAGTCAATCAAACATGTCGTCGCCATACGTGAAATTTTAATTCACAACTTCATCAATAGGTGCAACATTTTTCAGGCTCTGTTTTGTGAATTCGTTTGACAGACATTAGGCTCGAGTTCATATATATATATATATATATATATATATATATATGTGTGTAATTATACTATGTATGAACTCGAGCCTAATGACTGTCAAACTATACGGAAAATTAAAACTTAGAAATGTTTCTTAACTAATTATAACTAGGCTAATGGTATACACTAAAATAAAGCAAAATAATTTTTTTCTTTTGTTTTGAACAACCGTTTTAGCGGAGCAATGAATTTACACCTAGTCGCACTATAGTGCAACTAACAAAATGAACCAACTGACGACATCTGACAAAACTAGCACATATAGCTACACTGAGCCGAGGAAAGGAAAGCTTCAAAATAATAAGAATTATATTGAGTGTGTACTTGAACAAAAATGAAGTGCATGATAATAATATCCCAGTTTGATTTTTTAACATTCATTTTGCTTTCACTGGCCCATGCCACCCATCAAGCAAATACTAATTGTCATGATAACAACAACGGTTTTAATAGTTTTTTTAATAATCTGTCGATTGATAATGGTAATGAAACTGATATGTCCGACATAATGACACAGGCGCCAATCATGTCAACGAATCCGACGAGTGATGCTTCCGTTTGGAAGTGTTGCTGCTGGGATGCAACTAATCAGGTAAGTGCCAGTCGATTGCATAAGCATTTAATAATTCCAATAAAAAATATTTGCTTTAAGCCGTGTAACTTTTTAATGTATTTTATAAAATTGTATTTTTTAACAGAATGAGTTTGAGTGCCGATGCGAGGGCGAAGCGCTGACACGTGTGCCACAAACATTAAAGTTGCCTCTACCAAGGCTCACAATTGCATCAGCGGGCTTGCCACGGTTGCGGTCGATGGGTTTGAAGGTGTATGCTACCACATTATTGGATGTGTGAGTTATACTAAAATCCTATAAATTAAATGTACATATTTAAAAACAATACATGTGCCATATTTGTTTCTTTGCAGTGCCTTTATAGACTGTCTGCAACTTGAAGCTATACAGAACGGAGCTTTCTCAAACTTGACAGTTCTCCGCACCATGTATGTCTATGTGAAAGCAATGTTTATCATACATTATCATTATATTGTAAATTACCATTATATATACTGTAAATCGTAAATTACCATTACATATACTGTATATCGTGAATAACCATTTTATATTATTTATAGCTATATTTCAAATGCTCCAAAACTAACTTACCTACCCAAAAATGTATTTGAGGGAATTTCCGACACTATTGAAATTATGTAAGTAAAAATCCTTATATCGCGAGGACATACATTCTAACAAGCGTTAGAAATAATTGTCTTATCACAACATAAGAAAAATTCATGTATGTTTGCAAGTCTCGTAGTTTGGTGAGAGGCTTAAATCATAAGCTGTCGTTTTACAGGTGATAAGCATACTATATTCATATACATAGATATTTACGTATATTAAACAAGCAAGCTGAATATAGATATATATTTCGAGTCTGTACCAATTATAAGATATAACTTTGTACAATGGAGCTCTGCGAATTTGTAATACTGAACCAAAATGAATCATTGACAATTAATATTCTTGATCATCATTAACTCCGAGCTGTCTTCATACCAGGTCCATATGTCCACTAATATGACCGTCTGTATGCCCGTGGCGAGATATCAAAGACAATGAAAGTAATAGACTCAAACAATGAATCGTATAGCCTATTGGGATTTCATTTGCTTTAATTTATTGACTCCACCTACAGTTTTCAAAATCTAATTATATCGATTTTCAGCAACAGTTCTATTCATCTCAGAGATGTCAGTTTTCGAATGTTAGTTATATTAGCAGAACAATTATATTTCACTATTTAGATTCCCCACCATCCTTCATATACCTAAAACAAGAAATAATAGCTGTTTTCGAAAATGTAAAGTTCAAAGCTATATATATACCTTTAATTGTAAATTAACCTTTTTATTTAGACGCATTATAAATAGTGGTTTAACAAGTGTGCCCGATTTTGGATATTTACCCCCCAATAATATATTACAAATGATGTAAGTGCCCATATGATGGAATTGTTTTATTTCTGTATAAATTGAATAACTTTAAACTAAACATTGATATATATTTATGCATATAGAGATCTCGATAACAATCAAATTTCTCGAATTGATTCAAAATCTATTCAAGTAAAGACTGCACAATTGTAAGTAAAAATTTATATTGATATTGCCCAAAATAATTGCACAGTTTTTATTCATAAGTGTTTTAGCAAATAACGACATAAATTTCATTGATGATTCTGCCTTTTTGGGTTCGAAAATAGCTAAACTGTAAGTTTATTGCCAAGAAGATTTTAAATAATAACTTTTTGTATAACACATATTACAGTTCATTGAAGGATAATCGCAGGCTTAGCGACGTTCACCCGAATGCATTTTACGGTATAATTGATATAACAGAACTGTAAGTAATTTAAATTTTTCGCATTAAAATATACCAACAGTGATATGCGTACTTCCACTTAACCATAGAGATCTCTCAAGCACATCTTTAGTCAGCTTGCCATCAGCTGGACTACAGACCGTCGAAGTATTATACATAATCAATACGCATACTTTGAAAACGATACCCTCCATATACAATTTTCAGGTATATACATCAACACATTTTTTTTCTCTTTTACTCATTTATTATTACAGAACTTACAGAGAGCCCACTTAACGCACTCATTCCATTGCTGTGCTTTTCAATACCCGTCGAGGCATGATCCCAAGAGGCACGCTCAACGCTTACAGGAATTACAAAAATGGAGAGAACAATGCAATGGTGACCGGGACTTACATCGGGATTTCGACAAGAAGCTAAAAAAAAACACATCCGTGAAAGATACGGCAGGAGTGCATTATACGTACGTTTGATCAATAGCTCTTATTAACCAAATATTTATAGGCCTTTATAGAAACCAAAGTGGAACTGCTACAGATAATCTACTGACTGACGCTGCTTCCGATTTGTATGACTACATGGCTGATTCTACAATGAACAACATTGGAATTTTTCATGAGCAGATTACAATAAATCCAGATGACAACCAATTGGCTGAGTATTGCGGAAACTTCACATTTAGGTAAGCGTTTCTTATTATGTTAATGCTTTTTATTAAAGTAAAATTTTGAATGCAGAAACCCAGATATCCAGTGTTATCCCATGCCAAATGCCCTAAATCCATGTGAAGACGTCATGGGATATCAGTGGCTGCGAATAGCTGTTTGGATTGTAGTTGCATTAGCTATTGTTGGTAATTTGGCGGTTCTTACTGTCACCCTATCTATTAAGTAAGTTTACCCGTGAATGATTTAATTTATTTGAATTTCTTCATCATCAAATATTTTTTTAAAGATCAGAGAGTCCATCAGTGCCACGCTTCCTAATATGTCACCTTGCTTTTGCCGACTTATGTTTGGGCCTCTATTTACTGCTTATCGCTTCAATTGATGCACATTCAATGGGCGAATATTTTAACTATGCATTTGATTGGCAGTACGGTTAGTAGTTCTCTAATGTGAATTAGTGTTTAGATAATTATTGTATCATTTACACAGGATTGGGCTGCAAGATAGCCGGTTTTTTAACCGTGTTCGCCAGTCATTTGTCGATCTTTACTTTGACTATTATTACAATTGAACGCTGGTTTGCCATCACGCATGCGATGTACCTAAATAAGCGTATTACATTACGTCAGGCTGCTGGAATTATGCTAACGGGTTGGATTTACTCCATAATTATGTCTTCATTGCCATTGTTTGGTATCAGTAATTATTCATCTACCAGGTGAGGTGTTTTCGACTGCATTTTATTTTTTTATTGTTTGTTTTTAATGTAACTTCATTTAGTATTTGCCTGCCAATGGAGATACGCGATATATACGATTCCATATATTTGATATTGATATTGGGTTGCAATTTTGTGGCGTTCACAATTATTGCCATATGCTATTCACAAATATATCTTTCTCTCGGGCAAGAAACGCGTCGTGCACGACGCAACAATCACGGCGAAATGAGTGTTGCTAAGAAAATGTCACTTTTGGTGAGTTTATCCTTAACATTTAACGAAACCTCAACTCATTTTAAATTATTGGGCGCTTTTCTTCTTTTACAGGTGTTTATTAATTTTACTTGTGGGGCGCCAATTGCTTTTTTTGGTCTTACTGCATTAGCTGGGTGCCCGTTGATTAATGTTACAAAATCGAAAATATTACTAGTCTTCTTTTATCCCTTGAATTCGTGTGCGGATCCATATTTATATGCCATCCTAACATCTCAGTATCGACAGGATTTATTGACTTTCTTGTCCAAGTATGTATCCGAATCTAAAGTATCTAAACATCCCACTCAATGAAAGCACAATTAATCCAACAGATTGGGCATTTGTCGCCAAAACGCACTTAAATATAAGCACAGCGATTCGTTGCATGGAACTTCTCATTACACTATTCGCGGGTCGATTGAGCAGCAAAGTTCACTTTGCCAAAAACCCCAGGAAAATGGGGCCGCGGAGACACAAACAATGCTAAAGAATAATGAGGATTATGTGTAAATGATTTATTTATCAATATACTTTTTATGGTTCTGCGTGTAATCTTTAGTTTATCTTGGGTGGGTTATATTGCAGGATCCGCCAATTCCAATTCCACCAAGGAGAAATGCATTTTTCGAAAAGTGTGTAGCCCCCTGATTTTGAGCAAAGATATTTGAAAATGAGTTTTTTAAAGCTTGTTACCAGATGCTTCTGTAGTTGTCTGTGAATAGGCTTTTTGGTATTATATTTTAATAGGGACTACCACTATTGTGTAGAAAATACCAAACGAAAGAATATTAAATGATAAATACCAAGATTTGTCGACGGTTGACAGTCGAACAAACATGTCACGTCTTTCTGATATATTCGGTATAATCGTTATCATAAAAATTGCTTTATGTGCTTCAGAAAACTTTAGGAATAATAAACCTCTATCTAGGGCAGCAACTTTTCATTTTCCTGAGTACGCGTACAAAGAAACAAGCAAAAATGTATGTATAACATGAAGAGAGACTATTGATTTTTCAAATAATTGTCTTTTTTAGGAAATCACCTATCACGATTACGAGCTAGCCTGTGGACAAAACTCACTATGTGTTAATGCCAATTTAGCTATGGTTTCCAAATTAAACTGCCTAAGGCAATGTATATCACATTCTTGCTATCAAGATATTTATGCTTTTGATGAGGTATGCTTTATGAATTCAACTAATATTTAACAACATAAATAATCAAAGTTGTTCTTTTATGCAGCTTGAAGAAGGTGAAATCGACGTCCGAACGAATTCATTTAAAGGTTGCGTTATACAACGTATGTAGCACAAGGCCCCAATCCTAAATCGATTGTATTTCACTAACTACCTACAGGAACTACAATGGAAGATTTCCGAGTATATTTATAAATGGATATAAATTATCTTTTTCAAATGCCTATATCTACAATTTTCAAAATTCAAATGCCTATATCTACAATTTTAAATTTCGAATGGTTTTAGAAAACAAAATCCCTTTTTCTGAAAATGAGTGACTATAAAAAATAGTCAAATTCACATTTTTTATCTTTATTCTAAATACTTGAATCAGATAAAATAGTAGACGGATCGTCTATCAACAATATTTTAGACTATTAAGTGATATGATGTACACATGTTTAAGCTGGAAAGATTGGCGCCGTCGGCGAACGTCATCCAATGTCAAAATAGTTGATCAAATAAAAAAAAAAAAATAAAATAAAGAAGCTTAGAGCTTTTATACGTAATTTATAAGTCAATAAAAAGTGTTGCATGCACAAGTTAACGACAATTACGAGTATGTGGTTATGCTAAAATTCCCATGTTTATAATATATTATATATTTTATATATATATACATACTATATATATATATACTAGTTCTCAAAAAGCTTTGAAAATGATTTTGAAACTGATCGTACGGTAAATAACGCATATACTGCATTATATACATACAATTATACTTGCAAGAGTAAAGTTTAATTGCATAAGCTTAAGTGTTTGTTTCTCTTTTTATACCCTGAACCCATTAAAAATGGGTAAAAAGGGTTTGTATTCTATTTGTGTAAAATGTAAATGTATGTAACAGGCAGAAGGAAGCATCTCCGATCGCATAAAGTGTATATATTATTGATCAGCATCAATAGCCGAGTCGATTTAGTCATGTCCGTCTGTTTATCTGTCCGTCCGTCTGTCTGTCCGCAAGTATAAACGCAAGGATATCAGAACCTATAAGAGCTAGAGAAATTTTAGCTGTAGGTCCTCCTAGTGGCTAGTGTCGCAGATCGAGTTTGTTTCCGATAATCGATAACTTACTCCGTTTCCAAGCAATCGATAAAAATCGATATCGACATCCTGTTTTTTGAGAAAATTGGATAAATAATAAGGAGCTAGAGTCACTATTCATGATATGTTTCTTCTAAAATATTATATATATATCAAGTATCTTCCATTTTATACCTATCGCCATCCCCCGCTACCACCGCAGAGCTATAAATCAAGTTAATAACCCAACTTGTATTGCCAACCAATTTAAGCCACAATTTAAATGCAATTGACTTTATGCAATTTACCTTTTGAGAATACACCAATATTCTATGGTACAATTAGATATACTCCAGCCAATATCAGGAAGGTCGGTTAAGAAACACATGTTTGCGGCACCAGCGCTATTGTATTGCTTTCTGTGCTGCTATTTTAATTTGTTTTTTTTTTCTCTCAAAAGGACTCAATTCTGGGTGTGCTGTTAGAGTAGAGGCGGTGCCAAGTGGTGTTGTCTGTCGCGAGTTCGAGACCTATCGAGGAAACCATTTTTTTTGTTTTTTGTGGCTGGTGTGGCTGTTGAGTAGAGACGGCGGCAAGTAGTGCGGTTAGTTGGGAGTTCGAACCATGCCAAAGGAATTTTTTAAGGTATCTTTATTACTACAAACGAGCGCGTAGCGCGTGCTGCATTTGGTGTTGAAAGAAGAGGGTTCAGGGTATCCCCCATGTTTGTTTCCGATACTCGATAAATAACTCCGTTTCCAAGTAATCGATAAAAATCGATATTGAAATCCAGTTTCTTAAGCAAATTGCAAAAAATAATAAGAGCTAGAGTCACCAAAAGTGATATGTTTACTCCAGAATACTATATATATACATATATCAAGTATCTTTCATTTTATACCTATCGCCTCCTCCCCGCTGGCTATAAATCAAGTTAATAACCCACCAATTTAAGTCACAATTTTCATGCAATTGACTTTTTGAAAATACACAAATATTCTATGGTATACTGTAGAAAATTAAATGAAGATCGGTTAAAAAACACGTGTTTGCGGCACCAGTGCAAATTCGAAGAATATCCGCATGCTGGTAAACACACACATTCATGCGCGTCTGGTTCGTATTCATCAACAGCATTATAATTGCGATTGTATTGTTTTCTGTGATACTATCTTAATTGGTTTTTTTCTCAACAAGAGTTAATAATTGGTGTGGCTGTTGAGTAGAGGCGGTGGCAAGTGGTGTTGTGTGTCGCGAGTTCGAGACCTAACGGAGAAACTGTTTTATTCCCGGAACCGATTAAAAATGGGTAAAAAGGGTATATCGCATCTGTGCAAAATGTAAATGTATGTAACAGGTAGAAGGAAGCATCTCCGACATTCATAAATATATATACTTGATCACCATCAATAGCCAAGTCGATCTAGCCAAGTCCGTCTGACTGTCTGTCCGTCCGTCCGTCTGGCCGTATGTATGAACGCAAGGATATCAGAACCTATAAGAGCTAGAGAAAGTCTAGGTCTTCCTAGTGCCTGCGTAGTGCCTCCGTTTCAAAGTAATCGTTAAAAATCTATATCGAAATCCTGTTTTTGAGCAATTTTGGTAAATAATAAGAGTTAGAGTCACCAAACTTAACATGTAGCTTTTAGAATAGTATAATATAAATTTGCATTTGGTGTTGGAAGAGGAGGGTTCAGGGTATCCCCTAATCGGGAGCTCCCGACTAGAACCTCTTACTTGTTTTTTTGTGTGGCTGTTGAGTAAAGACGGCGGCAAGTAATGCGGTTAGTTGCGAGTTCGAACCCAGCCAGGGAATTTTTTTTATATATTTCTTAATCGCTACTAAAGAAAAAGAGCACTTAGCGCGAGCTGAATTTGGTGTTGGAATAAGAGGGTTCAGGGCAACCCCTAGTCGGGAGCTCCCGACTAGAACCTCTTGTTTCATTTTTTTTGTTTTAAAAAAAATTAGAGCAACAAAGACTGTGTAATTACCCAAGCAATTCATATTGTCAAACAAGTGGACAGCCGCACGCATATTTACATTCGTGTGTATATAGCGCCCATACGCACTAATGAAACACAGCAATATGGGGCAAGAGGACCAACTAAAGCGAGTGGGAAAGTTGGCTAAATATTTCGTTCACAATTGTGTTAGTCGTAGCCGAAACGTCCTGGCGATTGGTTGCAAAAAAAAAAGACTCTGATAAAGTAGAAAAATATTTCATCAAATCATTCTCTCAATAATAAAATTTAAATTACTATTAGTTTTTGACAAGAGATCCAAATATTCTTTAGTATTTGTTATACTACTGGTCTGAAACCATAATAAGTCAATATTAATATACTTCAATGTGTGCATGGTTACCTTCAACTAATAATAAAAGCTTATGAGTGTATAACAGGACATACGTCAAAAGGTATAAGAGCTGTAATTAACTGATAAACTTATTAATTCGTTACCGGCGCATCGCACAGAGCTAGTACAAATTTGCAATGAAGTTTAAGTGATGAAAACTTTGCTTTGAACTTATAAAAAATGATCATGTTTTTTAACTAGAAGATATATTTCTTTTGACATCATATGAAAATTAAATCATATAAATTAGTGCAAACGAAATTTTTAAAAGGCCATTAAGAAATTTGGCTCTAAATAAAAATGAAACATAATTGTTGTTGCCTTTATAATTTTATTTTTTGTGCCTAAAATTAGTAAATATATATAACATAATATATATAAATATATTTATAAAGTTCTGCATAAAACGGTAATAAATTCTTGTTATTTCTTGTTATATGGAAAATATATCCCTTGGGCGTCGTTTATATATTTTTTTCATAAAATGTGTAAGCCCTAAAAGGAGACATCCCGGACCCCATACTGTACAAATAAGTCTGACTTTCTATTACAGGCAGTACATACATTTTGTTTTTTTTTTTTTTTTAAGATATCTGGACCAAACATTGTTTCTTTATTTCCTTTTTTGGCACACTGTCATTACCCAATCGCTAAGAGAGAACCTTATTACTTCTTGAGCAAAGAAAAAATTTGTTCCAGGGAACGTAGTGAAACTAGTAAACCGATAGTTAGTTGTTCATACAAGAAAATATAGAATATAGCTAGTAGTGAAACTAAAAAATTCAAACTCATTGCGATTGGGTAATGACAGTGTGCCAAAAAAGGAAATAAAGAAACAATGACGTTATACACCAGTTGACACCGCTTCATGTGGAGACACAAATTTTGAAACCCATGGACATTGTGTTTTTACAATTACTTTTGCTTGTTTGGTGTTGCTTTTTGTTGCTTTTGACTCGAGCTGTAAACTTTTGTCGCACCGTATCAAATATAATTAGAAATATATGTTCATCCACGTAATAAACTAGAATAAAACAAGATTATTAACACCTTAGCTGTTTTCAATTTATAAAACGTAAAGCAATTTTCGGAAAATTTTCAATATTTCTTTAACAAAACAGCTACAAACATCAATGTGTTCAGCCGATTTAATAATGCTAAAAATAATAATACAAATTCCAAAGCAACAAAACGCAAATGTTGAATAGCCAATGAATTCTCCCATGTTGGTTTAGTGCGCTGCCTTTTGTGTACTTTAGCAGCCAATAAAAAAAATAATAATGCTCATACGAGGCAGTGGCTGCGATCAGATTCAGCGCCGTCCAAACGTCAAAAAGTTGCTCTGCCAGTTTGTTATTAACGTGTGCTTAGACCAACTGTGTGGTGCATAAGAAATCTCTAGAGGTTGCCTTTTCTTATTCTTAATTAAATTAAATATTATGGAATCTTATATCTTAGGGACTATAAAAAGAAAAAATATTTAATTAACATTGATGCAACTACTTAGCTCGTAGATATAGATGTGAATCATCCAATAATATCGGGCTAAAAAATGTGTTAGATAATAGAATATAAAGAATAGTTATGGTTAGTACATGCAACATTTTTCAATTATAAGTTCGTTTGTATTACAAATTTGTTTAACATGTGTGTCAAAATAGCATATTGTCTATGAATATTACTTAGAAACTTAAAAGCTATGGATTTACGTCTTTGACTAAAGGTTAAATACACAATAGCATAAGTAAATGCTATAATCTGTTAAAAAGTCAAAGGGAGAATATTCGTTTTGTGGAATGTCCGATCTGCTTCGTTCTTCTGGTTGTCTGTCCATATAAACAATATTTTTGGACGCCATGAATTACTGCATATAAAGCAAGAGGCTTTTGAAAATTTATTTTTCGTGGCCAGAATAAACACATTGGTGGGTGTGCGAGCGTGGGTTTTCATGTACAGATGTAAGCTATTATAAGTTAGTGTAGAATGGTAGGACAGTTATGAACTGGGTACTCCATTATTTTATATATTTGCATGTCATCTTCGAAACACGAAGCTATAAACGATTAGAATCTACGGAAAGCCTGGTCAAAATTCATAGATGGAACATTTGGGTATGAATATGAATATATGTAAGTATGCTCCTTATCTCTATTATTTTGCTGATTATCTTTTATAAATTTTTTTGAATTAGGTTATCAGTTAAGATGATAGTCCGCCGACCATAATTGTTATCGTAATAACCATGCGTGAAATATATAACTTAAACAAATTTTGAGATATTTGCATCGACAATGTCTATCAACTATCAATAATGAACTCATCATTGAAAAGTTTGGCCTGGCCAAAGTCTATAGCTGTGGCTATTTTCTTACTACTGATATTGGTGACTGTCATTGGAAATATGCTTGTTATATTAGCTGTCTTAACCACCAGAAGACTTCGTACCGTTACAAATTGCTTTGTGATGAGTTTGGCGGTTGCTGATTTACTTGTGGGCATTTTCGTCATGCCACCGGCAGTAGCCTTGCACGTCATTGGTAAGTATTTACATTCTGGAATGTATGTTTTTTCATCCGTTATGACCTTATCAAATATCAAGTTAGGTGTGCGCGTTTTAGCCAAGGCCTTACTTGCACTTTGTGACAATTTTATTTATAACAATTTCCATATGTATGGGTATTGTATGAACTTTTTTTATTTGGTTAACCTTTGCACATTGTACATGAGTTTTAATCAAATTAATTTGTGTTTACTAAAAATAATTATTTCAACAACTTTCGCTAGGACAATTCAAAACGTAATTACATGCTTTTATGATTCCTAAAATGCATTAAAACTTTTCCCTTTTAAGGGCAACCTTTTACAAACAAATAATCGAATTAAAAAATGAAGAGCTGTACAATACCTTTAAGTAGATGCAGGACATAGTATAGGTAGGTGCAAGTTGTTTTAGAAGCCGAACGAATTCGATTGAAGTAACCAAAACACAAACTTTGCCTTCCCAGCCCTTTTGTGAATTGGGAGTAACCATTTCCATTTAAGCTTTAAAAACATAACATGGTTTTACATACTTTAAACTGCCAAGGCCTGGGGCAAACATAATTTGTAT
Organism: Drosophila novamexicana; assembly: GCF_003285875.2. Classification (NCBI taxonomy): domain Eukaryota; kingdom Metazoa; phylum Arthropoda; class Insecta; order Diptera; family Drosophilidae; genus Drosophila; species Drosophila novamexicana. The sequence continues at coordinate 240,113 of NW_020824864.1, read as the reverse complement.
ACGTTGCTTGTCGTAAAAACACCTTACACCGATGAATACATTGCATAAACCATTTTAATTAAAAATGTTACGAAATGAATATTTAAATCATCAGATTACTAAATATTAAATTAAATTATATAATTATTATACTTATTATTATTTATTATACTGGATAATAATTATTATATTGGATATCAAAGATAGTTTTTCTTTTGTGAAATCTTGTTTATTTTTTATATATTATATGTATTCTTAATGCAGGCTCGTGGAAACTTGGCTGGCTGCTCTGCGAGTTTTGGATATCCTTCGATATATTGCTATGCACGGCGTCTATTCTTAGTTTATGTGCCATCAGTTTAGACAGGTTCGTTTTAAATAATTGATAATATTCATATATCTGATATCGTGAGTGAAAATAGTGTTACAGTCCGTCATCAGCACATTCTGTATGTCGCGAATAAATAATACTCATAGATGTATGTTCGAGTACATGCACCGTTTGGTAGGATTATTAATGTTAATGACTAATATATGTGAAAACTCGTATACCGCCTTAGCTAATAAAATCCTTATGTCGTGCGCTAATTCGATGTTATAAAAAATGTAATTCATTGTTATGACGTCATGGACATATAAAAAGGTGAAAATACTCTGCAAAAAATGTTTTACTGACCCATGCTGTACATGCCGTTTAAAGGTAACAGGGCGTGGGCAAAAAATAAAATAGTATAGAGAACCCGATGGTAATAATGTGGGCGGTACGTAGAGCTCGCTCTATTGTTGGAAGTTTCAATTACATTTAAATGGCATTTCCAAGCTGACGCCATGCTTCGCTGTTTGCTAGGGACGTTTGTTAACAGCTTAATACACAATGTGCCGCTTGGTTTTTGTTTTCATTTACTCTGTTTTTATTGCTTTGTACTTAACATAGGTATCTCGCAGTGACACAACCATTGACATATTCGAAAAAATGGCGTTGCAAACGATTGGCATTGTTAATGATTCTTGGAGTGTGGTTACTGGCCTTTGTAATCACCTGCCCCCCCATGCTCGGCTGGTAAGTATGCTCACTTAAGGATGATATTTGTCATATTTTTTTTTTTTTGTTTGATTGAAATTAGGGAAAACGTTTAAGAAACATTTTGAAGAAATACAAAATTTAGTGCTCATATAATAACAAAATGTGTATCATTCTCTATTTTACTTATTCAGGTATGAGCCGGGAAGGAATCGTCATCAAACAGACTTTGTTGACTGTCGGTACAATCAGAATAAAGGATATGTCGTTTACTCAGCGATGGGTTCTTTTTTTATCCCTCTCACTGTCATGTTGTACGTTTACGTTAGAATTGGTTATGTTCTGACATCACGACGACAACGGATTGTACGCGATGCGGTAAGCATTCCAAAATATATTTGTATTATTATATAATTCAGTTTTCTTCTGCCAGAACTCGGAACGCACGGCTGATCATGATTTAGACGGCGACAACTTCATCCTGGAATCTGAACATTATCGTTGTAACCTGCACAAATGTTTACCATGTTGTGAAGCTCGTTGCAGTGTAATAAGCACCCATGTAAATCCTATTCTAAGTTCAAACCACGTTAGATGCGTTAAATGCCAGGACACCGAATTGGGCGATAAAAGAATGAAACTCAAACATCAACCGACATTCTATGAACTTATAGAATTTTCACGAATGTCAACACATAATTGTAAATATCATGCAAAATGCGCGTCCGCTTTCTCTATACCAGCTTTATGTTACAAAGAAAATCAATGTCTGGCTGGCACATCTTTAGAAACGGCTTATAATAACGGGCCCAACAGGTCGTCTACAACATTACATCAGTTTCAAAGACAGTTAGCAAGTCATCGCATTCCAATGCGAGTATCAACAAAAATAAAAAATACCAAAACGACCAAAACCCTTACCATTGTCATGGGAGGTCTGATTGCTTGCTGGACTCCATTTTTTGCATACTATTTGTTGATACCCTTTCTGCCGCAGTTAAAAAAACTCGAAAGTCTTATGTCATTTTTTACATGGGTTGGCTGGCTGAACTGTGCCATCAATCCATTTATTTATGCCTTTAATCCCGATTTTCGAGCTGCGTTTTGGCGTTTAACATTTCGGCGAATCTGCAAGCAGAAACTTACTCGAAATCGTATGAAGCTGTTTCGCACTTAAAGCATTAAGTCCCACAATAGAAACATACATATTTACGTCTATGTTAATTGCTTAGAAAGTCCATAGGTTTTATTTAAATTAAAACATAGGTAAGAGCACGTAAATCAATTTATTTAAATGCTTATTTATTTACTTAATTTCACTTATTTATGTGGATTCACTTAATTGAGATGGATTATCCATTTGATATGAGTCCAAAACTTGTACATGCTCTACCCTCCGACATTAAATACAATAAGACAGGTATAGTGCTAAGTTACCATTCGAAAATTATGTATATCCAATTTTGTCACTAACTTCCGGCTTCTTCAAAATAGGATATTACCGATGTAAAGTATACGACATACAGAAATCAAATTAGGCATTTTGATTATTTTATAGAATATAAAGAATATATCACTGTTACCCTAAAATTAAGAGTGGCTTAGTCAGTGGTGTTCGGCTCCGAGATTTTTCATACCCAGATTGGCGTATGCATAAGTATAATTATTCAAATGGGCTAAGGGAGATATTTATGGGCCTTATAAAAATATATGTACATTCTTGGTTATCAAGTTGTATGTTAAATACCTCGATCATCTAGATCTACTCAACATGAAGAAGTTTAAAAATATTTAATTTATTTTAGAATTAGTGCATTACTTTTGTGAAAAATGGAAATTTTAGGGGTGTATAAAAATGGGGGTAGGGCGAAGGGGGTAGGGCTTTATGAAAAAAGTCAATGAAGACCTGATTCAGCGGTTTTGGAAATTCCACCCCGTAATAGCGGCCTACCAAAATCATTTTAAAGGATTTTAATGAAAATTCATTTAGGTTGTGTTCCCCACTTTTCGAAAAATTCGCCCCTTTCCGATGATTAATGCGAGTCGGAAGTTGTAAAGGCGGGGCTTTGAGTTTCGTCCGATTTGTAGCTCTTACCGTTCAGTTTGTCACTGGGTGTTTTATAAGAAATTTTATGAAAATGATATTCAGTTGTCGGTGAGCAGGAATTTCAATTTTGGATTTCTTAAACATTTGCATATATTGATATACTGTATATATACATATTTGATTTTTATATATATATATACATATATATATATATATATATATATATATACATATATATAGAAGATTACTTCTACCTTTTCACAATTGACTGCAATTTCTAGTTTCTTTTCGTGATTTTATTTATGATGCCACCTAAAATGGATCTAAGAAATGTCACTACATCTAAATTTTAAATGTTATTAGCTTTAATAAGGTGTAAATCACAATAAAAATGTAATGCGTGTATATATTTATTTTCAATTATTATATATACGAAAAACAATACTACTATGTTTCTTGTGGAAGTAAATGTTGTAAAGAAAATCTCATTAGTAGGTTGGTAACCAAAAATATAATTAGTGACCTTTGTCTAAAATTTGGTTTGTATTGTTGATTATCGACGTAGGCACAGTTGCACCAAGTGCTTATTCGTATGCTCATCTTTAGAGTGAAATATGTATATGTGTATATGTCTATATGCTAATCTTAAATGAAAGCTGGCAAATACTTGTTTACATAGCATCATAGAATTATATAAAAAATATTCTTTAAATAAAACTTCAACAAACCAATTGGGATCCATAAATATAATTTTAAATATTTTTGTGCTTAGCAATTTCTGGTTGTATAATCTAAAAGCAATATTGTAGGAAATGTCGCCAAGCCCTATCCCTAATATCATCATTTTTGTGGGTGTATAGGAGGAATGTAAGGTGGCGACACGCCACGACTATCGCCTAATAGACATTGTGTTTGTGGGAAATTGTGGCTTTTGGTCGTCACTAAAAAATCGTTTACAGGTTAAGCGCCAAAAGGCGGCACGAAAGTCGACACTGTAAAATGCGTAGATAAAAGGATTGATAGCGCTGTTGAACCAACCGAGCCAGGTAAGAGCCTTTGCCAACGTGCCACTGACCTGGTGCTCGGCCAGAAATGGTGTTATAAGATAGTAGACAAAAAAAGGGAGCCAGCAGGCGATAAACCCACCAACGACAATGCTTAGTGTCTGGGTTGTTTTGTTTTCCTTTTTAAGGGATGTAATGCGGTTCGACAGAGATTTAATATTGGTTGAAGTAGTGGTGGAAACATCAGCCGTTCCTGATCCTGCAGACGGATGATGATGGTGGCCACGCAGCCTGTCTCCACCGCCCACACTAAGATGGGAATGCCGAAAGCTATGAGTTGGCGGTTGTTGTTGTGGCTGGGACTGCCATGGTGCATCTAATAAACTACTGCTTGGACCTACACCGCTTGCCATTGTGGTTATAGTCGTAGAAGCGGTAGACGTCCGTTTCAGAGACAATGAAGATGGTCGAGTTAATTCATAGCAACCGTTTTTTCCACTAGCATTATGGGTTGATGGCAGAGCCAGCAAGGTCTGGCAATTTCCAGCATTAACTCCATCTGATGTTGGTACTCCAAGATTGTCGCTATTGCTAAGTACAATTTCATGTAGATCCTTAGATATTCTTTGGTTAAAGAATGTTTGCGCAGCAGCCTGTTTGCTTTTGTAGCCCGTACTATGTTCCTGTTCGGAGAATTCATTTTCAACGTCGGCGGCGGTATACCGTTTAAACTTCTGTGTATGAGATATAAATTTTAAAAATTTTATTTCTCTTTATAAATAGTATTTGTTTTGTTTGTAATCTTATAATTCATTTTCTATACCCTACGGATATTTTATGGCATTTGTGTAAACATATACATACAATTTATTTAGAACAATATTATAATTATCGAATGAATGCTACTTTAACACTATTTATCAATATTTTGTTATGTTCCGTTTAATGCTTACCTTGTTATGAACATTAATGTCAGACATATTGTCGTGTCTTTTTGCAATTACACAAGAAATCTTGGCATAAACATAAATCATAACAGCCATTGGTATAAAAAATGAACCCATCGCTGAAAAAATGACATAGCCTTCATTTTGGTTGTAACGACACTCTCGTAGGTCTCGGCGTCCAGGTTCATACCTATGCAAAAAGTTATGAATGTTACATACGAAGTTATGAATATTTAACGTATTATTGATTATTAATAAAGTTGAATAAATTGTGATAAACAATAAATTTATGAAATGTAAATATCTGACTTGCGTTAATCACTTTCCATGAATATATAATTGGTTAACACACACAAATGGTCAAACATTTCGTAGCTGTTAGTATACATATCTGATTATTTATCCTTTCACTATTTTCTTTTAGTTATATAAGTTTTATTTGCTTACCATCCTAACATGGGAGGACAAGTAATTGCTAATGCCAGGATCCAAACGATAAGAATCATTAAAAGCGCAAGGCGCTTAGAACGCCGTTTCCGAGAATAAGTAAGTGGCTGTGTAACAGCAAGGTATCTAAAAAGTTAATTTTTTTTGTTAACAAATTAGGCTTGTTATATTAAACTGGAATACCTATCAACACTGATGGCACACAGACTCAAAATAGATGCTGTACATAGCAAGACATCAAAGGATATCCAAATATCGCAGAGTACCCAGCCGAGTTGCCAGGAACCTGAAAAAATCACCGAATTAAGCTTAGGAAAAACTGTAGTTTAAAGTGAACTTGTATACAACAATATGCAATTTAATCTTCGTTTGAATAAATGAATTGCGTGTATATTTGTACTCGATTGGTAAAATTGCTTACCAATTAGATGTACAGCTACTGCTGGCGGCATAACAAAAATCCCTACAAGTAAATCAGCTATCGCTAAACTCATAACAAAACAGTTTGTAACCGTTCGAAGTCTTCGAGTGGTCAAAACAGCTAATATAATGAGTGTGTTGCCAATAACGGTGACAATGATAAAAGTGCAGAACACAGCAATCAAGCAAATGCCCTGCCACGAAAGAATGAGATCGTAGAAGTGGGCCCATTCGGCCGTCGCTGCAGATTCATTGTAGTAATTGAAAAGTGTTAGGGTAGGCACTGAATCTCCGAAATTTCCAGAGTCATTTAGTTTTGACTGCAACGAAGGGATGCCAGATGTATATGACGTTGGTGACAAACTCCGATTGCCAATACTCCATGTTTCTAGAAAGTTATCGTAACCAATAGAAACGTTTTGCTGCAATCCAATAACGCCGCTTGTGGCAAGGAATGTAGTGGCCACATACATCAGTGGTGGAATTAAAACGTTTTGATATTCCAACTGTGAATGGAGAGCCATATATGCTGTATCAGAGTCAACAGTATGTATTATTGTTGAATTGACATAGTTCAAGCTTTACAGTCATTGTTAGTTTTTTTTTAGATTTTTATACCCGGTAACTTTAAGTCGCCATTGAAATTGGAATACTTTAGCGTCATCATTTTTCATGTTGGTTATTTTTTTTTTTATCTTCAAACGATGCCCTGCGATGATAAAAAAAGATATTATATTGTGTTTATTTTATTTTTTTTTAATACATTTTATTTTCAGCTAGTAAGCCAGTTTGATAATTGCTTTCTTTACTACTACACCTTACTACTAGCAGAACAACAATTTATATACGATCGTTATAACGTTTTCAGTATATAGATATAATATATATATAAAAAATTATACACTAAACGAGTCGTGATATAATTATTTAATATTGACATATTTTTATTGGTAACATGTTCGATGTGCCATTTGTAAATAAATTTACCCAACTGAACTAAATGTAAATTTAATCACAAAGAAACCGTACGATTGTAGTTAATTTTAAATATTTATTAAAAGTGAAACCGATTAATTATCACAACCAAAAACACTAACACTTAAATAAGACGTTTGGCTATAAACTCAAATAATGTATAAAGGTTATTTTCCGACTCTTTTTTCAGGCATATGTACAATGCATGTGTTTTCGGGGCCCCTGGGGTGTAACCGACCAATAAAAGTAAACTGATGGAGGAATGAAACAGAACCCGGTCTGCCTTAAATCGACCGTTTTCCACGTTGCCAATAACAATAATGTGGAATTAAGCATTATTTATTTTTCGTCTGATAGCGTTTACCAAATGCCGTGGCTGTCGCAGATTGATATTGCGTATATACTTATATACATATGTATATATAGGTGTGTGATAAGCAAATTAAAACCAAAAGTGATATAGAAAAAGTGGCGTTCGTAAGTATATAAACAGAGAGCGTAAGGATTGTCTTTAGCGAATTTGACATTGTACTACCTACGCCCATATACTCTATCCTTTGCTCTGCTTTGTTTAAAGAGTTTTTAAACTTAAATCTATTATTATAACTCTTGAATACAGCCCATATATGTAGGTACATATATGTATATACCACAAAGTATTCATTGTCATAGAGTTTCTTATCGCACATATGATAACAAATCAAGCGATTTCCTAATGCAATTATTTATAAACCCTCATTTTTATACCCTGAACCCATTAAAAATGAGTATAAGGGTATATTGTATTTGTGCAAAATCCAAATGTATGTAACAGGCAGAAGGAAGCTTCTCCAACCCCATAAAGTATATATATTCTTGATCAGCATCAATAGCCGAGTCGATCTAGCCATGTCCGTCTGTCTGTGCGTCCGTCCGTCCGTCCGTATGTATGAACGCAAGGATCTCAAAACCTATAAGAGCTAGAGACTTGAAATGATGTAGGTGCTCCTATGGCCTGCGCAGATCGAGTTTGTTTCCGATAGTCGATAACTTACTCCGTTTCCAAGCAATCGATAAAAATTGATATCGATATACTGTTTTTTGGGCAATTTGGGTAAATAATAAGAGCTAGAGTCACCAAACTTGACATATAGCTTCTAAACTAGAATAAATATATATATATATATTTGATGTTGGATGAAGAGGGTTCAGGGTATCCCCTAGTCGGGAGCTCCCGACTAGAACCTCTTACTTGTTACACATATGCATACTGCGTATTTCATCTTTATATTTTGTTTGCATTATATAAATTTGGTTATTATGGAAGATAAATTGTGTTTAAAATAATGGTACTAATTGGTCATATCTGTTGTTTGATAAGCAAAAATGTCTACTTATTTCAATTATAAAAATACGTACGAACGACAATTTTTCAAAATGTGCTTAAAATACAAAATCGATTGTCTTAAATCGATCAATATATAAAGATTTTCAAAAGAATAGTCACTTAGAAAACAACTTAAAATCAAAACAAATAAATTGCACGACATGTTAGGAAAATTTTCCCTTTCGTTTTTGTTGTATACATATCTACAACTTTATCTGTCATTTTAATTTCAAGGGCAGAGTGAAGCTGGCGTCATTCCCTTATTACCTAATTCAAAAAAAAAAGAACATTTATTACATTATAAGCTTCTAATGGATATTTTTATGCAAACACGTAATTCCAGCGAAAAAGAACGATACATATATACAATTTTATTTATGTATATATACGTTTGTGTATCAAAATTGATTGTCTGTATATGTATGTATACGCATACTTATAAAAAATTGTTGCAAAAATAAGAAGGCACTTTATTTGGGTTGAATCTGAGCATTAAAATGCTATTAAAATGGCCAGCTGTCAATAATAGCTTCTACAACAGCTGTTGGTACATCGGTTTTTATTTCTACAATATAAGTTCTATTTGGCGGATAGAAAGATATTATTAAATGCGTTTTTGCTCTACTCATTAATTTGTAATTTTTGTTTTGAAAATTTTGTCAATTTCTGACAAGTTCGAATATAATTTGTTAGGAATTCATATTGGCTTAATTCTTCTTCAATATATATTACTTCAGTTTTGTTAACAATTCAAGGAGACTTGAACACATAGAAATTAGCCATTTGTCTAAAAAATGTGTTAACCTATAAGTTATAAATATTAAAGCATTACCTTGGCAACTTGTAGCTTTTATTATTTATTTAACATTTCTCGTTGGTTATTTTCACTTAGGTTAATTTTACTGTGTTAATTATAAAAGCTTTTTCCATTATTATTATCAGCATTTCCCTATATGTACATGATATGTATGTGCATATGTACATATTCAATGCACTAACATTGCACAAGCAATAGTTTTACCCCAGATACATTACAGGGGATATTTGTGTGTAGCCAAGTAAACATATAACTTAATGTTCTCGAGAAGATGGTAATGTAATGCTTGATTTATATGTAGTTCATAAAGGATAACTTATACACACAGGTATTTACGAAATTTCTCATTTGGTACATTTTTTTTTTAGGCATACGTTTCTTGTGAAGTCTACTCGGAATCATTCAAAATAATTTTTCACATTTTGCAATTTAAACATTTCTTGTATAGGTCACTGGTAAGTTTTTATAAATATATAACTTTTGAGTGCAGCGTATTTCTTTTGGTGCTTCTCAGAGTAAAGATGGTATTTTTTTGTTTCACACGGGTTTTAATTGTTATTAAACGTTTCCATTAAGTAAATATACATTTGATCAACTCTATGTGTTTGGCTAACGATTTTTTAAATGCCACATCCAATTAGCCGAAATTATAGACGCGACTGCATTGGTTCAGAGCTCTTCCAAAACTGCCGTCTGCTTTGACAACCGTAACACAACAGAGAGAATATATGTATCTGTAAGTGTGCCTTTGAACACGAAAGATACATGCTACGAGTGTTCTTTACGTCTCCCAGTGTGCGTATATGGGGGAAATCGTATTTGCTATGTAAGCGGCATACCGCAACAGTTTCCAATATGTGGGACCCGTTTATATATATGTTCTATATATGTATCTGTATTGCCTATTTTAGATTATACAGTTCAGTGTAGCCTGGTGTTAATCCTTCTATCGCGATTGTAGGTTCGTATTTACCTTTCAAAGGTACAACGAAAAATACGTTGTATTTTAAAACAATATTTGCATGTTTGCTTTAAAATGTTTATGTACACATATTTACGTTTATAGTAATATCTTTTTGAACGCATTTTAATAGTATGCTCTGTAATGTACATTTAAGATTGTAAGCAAAAAATTATTGTTCTGAAGGAAAAGGAAAACTTAAGCGTATGGGTTTCCGTAAATTTCTGTAATGTCTGTAATAATGGAAAATACACTGTGGAACGTAGGTTAAAGGAATTAACGAAAGGTATGTATATTTACGCGCATGCGTATTTTTATACCCTGAGCCCATTAAAAATGGGTATAAGGGTATATTGTATTTGTGCAAAATCCAAATGTATGTAACAGGCAGAAGGAAGCATCTCCGACCCCATAAAGTATATATATTCTTGATCAGCATCAATAGCCGAGTCGATCTAGCCATGTCCGTTTGTCTGTCCGTTTGTTCGACCCTCCGTATGTATGAACGCAAGGATCTCAGAACCTATAAGAGCCAGAGACTTGAAATTTTAAATAAAGGTGCTCCTAGGGCCTGCGCAGATCGAGTTTATTTCCGATAATCGATAGCTTACTCCGTTTCCAAGCAATCGATAAAAATCGATATCGATATCCTGTTTTTTGGCCAATTTTGGTGAATAATTAGAGCTAGAGTCACCAAACTTGACATATAGCTTCTAAAATAGAATATATGTATGCGTTTTATGTTGGAAGAAGAGGGTTCAGGGTATCCCCTAGTCGGGAGCTCCCGAATAAAACCTCTTACTTGTTTATGATGCAATGTCTGGAATAAGTTTAGATACTTATATTTTAATTATATTTGGTATATTAAGCAAATAAAATTCATAACAATGTTTACTCCAACATTTTAACATGATTATAAATTTAAGATTGGATTGAAATCGTATCTAAAGTGCTAAGGTATATAAAACACCCCCTCTATAAGCATTTAACTTTTACATTTCGGCAAAACTCAAGCGATCTGGAAATGACTGGGTATGCCTCTTTCTGCTTTTATATATGTGAATTTACGTACATTTAAATTGTAGCAAATATATTAAGCAAACAAAGTACACTAACAAAGTTAAATTTATGCTTGTAATTTGAATAAATCATCGTACACTCTAACATGATTATAAATGTAACATACGAATTACATCTTACCCGATGATATACAGCAAAAGCGCGAAGGTGTGAGAGCCTCCCCTCTAATGGCATTTCATTTCTACAACGGGGCAAAACTGAGGCAATCTTGGATCGGTTGTTTATGCTTATGGATAATGGTTGTTGAGGCTTATGGGAAATGACTCTTTCTGCTTGTTACATATAATTATTTGCTTAACACTATTGGCTAATTTTCTTACACCCCCAACAAACAATTCTAATTTATGTAGAGATACGCATGCAAAACAAAAACCAATTAAATAATATTTACATTCATTGGTAAGTTACAAGTATACATAACGTATTTATCCATTACTGCTGAATTGAATAACGTGCTTTCATGTCATAATTTATTTTATTGCAAAGCGGCACAGGATATAACAAATTATTACCACAGAGCCTGGCTATCTTCATAATATGAGTCACATTATGACAACATAACTATTTTTACGTTTTACTAATGATTTGTCCCCCGGCGTATTAAGATATGTGTGAATAATTATACTTAGCTTACATATGGGCAATTTCCGACACTTGCACAAGATTATAACAAGTAAGAGGTTCTAGTCGGGAGCTCCCGACTAGGGGATACCCTGAACCCTCTTCTTCCAACATCAAATACATATATATATTCTATTTTAGACGCCTAGCTCTAATTATTTACCAAAATTGCCAAAAAAAAAAAAACAGGATATCGATATCGATTTTAATCGATTATTTAAAAACGGAGTAAGTTATCGATTATCGGAAACAAACTCGATCTGCGCGGGCACTAGGAGCACGTACATCTAAGATTTTGGACGGACGGACGGACAGACAGACGGACATGGCTAGATCGACTCGGCTATTGATGCTGATTAAGAATATATATACTGTATGGGGTCGGAGATGCTTCCTTCTGCCTGTTACATACATTTGTATTTTGCACAAATACAATATACCTCTATACCCATTTATAATGGGTTCAGGGTATAACAAGTAAGAGGGTCTAGTCGGGAGCTCCCGACTAGGAGATACCCTGAACCGCCTTCTTCCAATATAAAATGCTTATATATATTCTATTTTAGAAGCAACATATTAAGTTTGGTGACTATAGCTCTTAAATTTTACCAACATTGCTCGAAAAACAGGATGTCCATATCGATTTTTATCGATTGCTTGAAAACGGAGTAAGTTATCGACTATCGGAAACAAACTCGATCAGCGCAGGCACTAGGAGGACCTACATCTCTAGCTCTTATAGGTTCTGAGATCCTTGCGTTCATACATACGGATGGGCGGACGGACGGACGGACGGACAGACAGACGGACATGGCTAGATCGACTCGGCTATTTATATATATCAAGAATATATACACTTTATGGGGTCGGAGATGCTTCCTTCTGCCTGTTACATACATCTGGCTTTCGCACAAATACAATATACCCTTATACCCATTTTTAATGGGTTCAGGGTATAAAAATACATCTAATTATGTTCTTAATGATACCACTTCATAGGAAGTCTATGGATAAGTTAACAGAAGTTTATATTTTACATCAGTTTGAAAATTTGGTTTATTTAACAGGTAACGTACACATTTATATTTATACATTTAAATTTGTTTATTGTTAAATCTTACTTTGCAATTTGTATAGGGAAGTTATTGTTTCACAATCTATTATTACAGATCTGTTTCAGATTTATTCTGGTATAAGTGTATCGATTTCTATTCTAACACCTGTTTGTATTTATAGAGGTAGGATAACAATTGTCAGATGCCGTTAAAATAAATTAAAATTAAAGTAAAAAAGTCTATTGTAGTTAGCAAGTTACAATTATTTTATATACATTTGCTTTAAAAAAGTTTCATTTTATTTAATTTTAAAAAGTTTAAATAAAAATATACTCTATGGATTTAACTACATTAAGAGATACACAAACACTAGTACAATTTTTGTACCATTTTTTAACCAAAATATGGACAGGTGGCGTCGACAAAAAGGTGAGCTCACTTGTTAGGCAATGCGTCTCAGAATAAAGAAAAACACTTTTTTGCCCGTAAGTTAATTATTTGTTTGTATTGAAGAGAAAGGTTCCCATCATGCCTAATACTGCAAGCATCGCTAGCAATAATCAAGGTTAGTAATATGTTATTTCGAAAAATATACACACATGTTGATACATTCCCAAAAATTTAAATATCACTTGGTATGTATGGGTTGTCAGTTTTTTGAAATTCAATTCTCTTGCATGAAAGTTGTATTACATTGCATTTTGAAAACGCCATAAGTTACCTAGTTGAATAAATCGAAATATACTTAATGTTAATACTATGATTCTTACAAACTTTTTCAAACATTTCGCTCATTTTTAAATAGAATGAATGTATGTGAACTCAATGATTACTTTTAGAATAAATTCGATAACGTTTTTCCTTTAATGTGTTTTAAGGGCGATATTATGTATTGTATTAGAATTTTAATAAATTTGTATATATCATATACATATATATATATATATTTACAATTTAACATTGGTATTTTAGATATCAGTATATATAGATACATACATGTATAATAAATATAGGAAATAATTTAGTCAGCATATTTCGTATATTTTATAAAAATAATGTTTTTATATGCGTTTGCAGTTATGCTTATTGGGCATGGAATATAACGTCATTGGACCTAGCTATAGGTTTTTTATTTGACATATTTAATAATTCATTCCGAATGTTTGGCGCAATTAATGTGTATATTTGGCACTCATAATTCTTGTGTTAATATAGTCTTCTACCAATACAAAAATTATAAACATTGCTACCTATTTATTAAAATATATATAATTATATACCATTAGCAATGCAATTCTTGTATAATTTACATACACTAGTGGTTACTGTTCCACTGGTCTGCCAACTTATGTTTGTCAGCATAGTTTCTAGTACAATAAAAATCGCGGCAGTCTACTTTTAATTCTCAATTTTTCAGTTGGTTAAAGATTAAGGACATTTGAAGACGACCTCAGTTGTTGTTTTTCCATCTCGAAAGCAGTAACCGCCAGCGATTTTTACGTCTTCTGCTTCAAATTTGCCATATTAATAAGTGATTGGTGCTGTCTTCGCGACCAGCAATTTCACTTAGTGAGTTGGCACCAGAATTGCGAAAGTCTTCGTAGCCATCACCACCAGAAATAATAAGTATATTTTTTGTTTCCACTTTTTTCTTAGAGTTCTTCGTTGAACTGTCAGCCAAGAATTATAAAAACGGGTAAATATAAATAATAAATGCAATATCTTATCATAGCTCACCCTTGTTTAGTGTACTCATCGCTAGTGCCGCTTCCTGCTTCACGTGATGTCGCAGGTGTTATTATTTGCGAGCAACCTTCTAGCCCATGAGACGGTGTCTCTACAAAGGTTAGGAATCGCACATGCCCTGTATGACCGTGCGGTATGCCTGTAGGTACAATATTGTGTGCACCTTTTTCATAGCCCTGGGCAGGTATTGTTAACAAAACTCCTGCACTGGTTCCTATCCAAATGAGATCTTTGCAGCAAAGAAGAGAAGTCACGCGAAGACATGCGGCTTTATGTTGCCTAATTATTTCGTCACAATTTGACAACATTTTGTTAACTGCAGGAGCGAGATTTACCTCTGTAATAAGTTGGTGGCTATTGAATTAAATAAACAGTGAGTATATCATTTAGATGTCAAGACAGATCATAATACCACTTACGTATTGGAATGAAAACACTTAATATGAGCTGAATTTTGTATTGATATCCACACAAAAGAACTTGCTACTGTCATATTTGTAATTGGTTTTGAGTCCGAAGAAATTTGTATTTGATTAACGACCTGCAATATTAAAACATTACCAAGCCGTCCAGGCTGTTTTTCAAATTAAAAGTTTTAGGTTTCATACCGAAAAGGATTCAGTATCTAAAACTTTTATAATCCCCTGTATGGAGCACCACAGACTGCCATTAACGTTAAGCAGTTTAGTCACTGGACTGGAAACTGTCCCAATTGAGAGGCAATGTGATGAGCATGTATTCCAAGAAGATGCTGAAAGGTAAATCAGTTTTGCCGTCTCATTTAAATTATATAAATGTATATCTTACCACCATCTCTGAGATATACACAAATATCGCCATTTGCTAAGGATACAAAAACACGATTGTCCAGGTATCTGTAATGCAGGAGCTAGTAATTAGGTACCAATTGTATGTCATTGTATCACTAACCACAACTTATGTTGCATAGTTAGTGATTGTACGTATGTGCACTTACAATATGGAAAAAACAGCTGAATGATGTTCAATTTTAATACGATTCTTCTTAATACGTATATTATCAGTACTATTGTAAACATGAATGCAGCCGTCTTCAGTACCAATCCACATAGTTGATTGATTACATTCGTTTTCATCGGGATTAGAGTCCTTAAAATGAATCATTTACAACTGCATAAAATACAAAATACTTTGAAATTTAAATACTTACTTGTTGCACATGATATGTGGCATGTAATGAAGGCGCAGGACTAGGAATACGTTGTTCTAGTGGCGCAGCTGAAACAACATCCGCCTCATCTTCGCTGGAGCTTAGATTTAAATCTAGCTGAGTATCACTGTTGCTGGTGCCTTCAGCACCGTTGCCAATAATGGAGGTGGGGATTTTTTTTTTCTCTAACACTGCCAATCCCAAAGAAGGCTGTGCAACAGGCGAGATGCTTTTACGATAATCACGCAATTGTTGTGTGTAACTATGGGATAGTGTACTAGTGCAGCGCAATATCTGTTGCTTATCCTCCTGTCCACTTTGTTGTTCTTCAGGGCTGTTGCTGTACGCTGGTACTGACGCTACGCAAAGTATCCGTGCATTGCAAACGCCATTACAGCTGGTTACATTTGGTTCCGGATGTAAGGACATAATGCACACTTGGCCCACATAGCCATCACTATTGCAAACCCAAACATCTCGTTTATCGCTCAGCGTAGCTGCTGCGCAAGTAAACTGTAGACCCGCACGTGTTTTGCGTATAGGTATAGATGTAAGGAATTCAGGAATAGGATGTCGTTCTAGTGTAGCGGCTACAGAGAATAACATATATATAAAATAATGCAAATATAAAACATATTTAAAACAGTAATTTAACCACTAAAATATATCTTGTAGTAGGTAAACATACCCAGTTTTAGTTTAGCTTCATTAAAAACCTCCTCCCAATTAGAACGCCTTTCTGCTTTGCTAAATACTACCGTCAGCTTTTGACTTCCATTCCTAAAACAACAGCACTATCTATTAATTATATCAAAATATATGTATTTTTGTTCTTACGGTGAACTAACTGTCAATTCCAACACATTTAGCGGTGTGTCATTTGTTTGACGCTCGGATAGCTGTCGCTGAATTTCGCGATGCAGTTCACGTATAACGTCTTCTAAATACTGATGAGGATACTTAATGGATGCCGTGATTTCACTTATTTGTTGTAGCTTATTGCTGTCTTCGCTAAGGTTTTCTATTTCGCTAACGATGCGTTTTATGTTCTCATCTTTAGCTGTATACAATTGTAGGTTAGGCTATTGTGTTGTCATCATGATATAATATATAAAAACTTACATTTGACAATCTCTAAGCAATCTAATGAAATTTTTGTGAGGAACTTATATTTGTTAGTGTCCAAAGTAGTTGCCACTGAGCCGGGGCAAATTGAGCTATTTGGTTTCCTAATTGTCCCACTGCGCTTTTTAATACTCGTCAAAACCAATAGATCATTAAACAGAAAAAAACCGCGATCCTTGCGGGCACCCTGCCCTGATGGCATGGATACTAAATCGAACAACAGAAATTGACGCTCTGGTGCTATTAAATCAGTTATTCCCTCTATGACGCCTTCCAACTCCCGTAGAGTTGCCTCACGCTGTCCATTTTCCATAATCTCACGTTCCTTGCAATTAATGTGCACCAAAATGTCATGCACCAATTTAAGCACATCCTGTAAATGTTTCTGATCTGGATGATCGTGATCTGTATGCTTGATAAGGCGTTGAAAGAGCAATTCGTAGCTACAGAAAAATTAAAATGAATCACATAAGCATTATAAGATTAAAATTGGGATTTATATATATGTACTTTGGAAATTTTTGTACTGGCTTAATAAGCAAGTTGTCCAGAGTTAGTTTTCCTTTGTGCTCACGAGCTGTGGATTCTAAAAATTTGGCAAATGAGGGTCGCTGATGCTTCATCAAACGAATGGCATTTTTTGCTCGATTACAGTTGTTTACAAATGATGTGTAGACCTCGAGTACCTCTAGCTTTGAAAACTGTGCAGTTTGGTTTAAGTTATGTTTATGTTAATATATCTACACATATTAAAATCAAATATACATACAGTTTCAATAAACGTATCTCCTACTTTTTGCTGTATATCCCAGTCGTCGAGGCGTTGTTTTAACTCAGCCAAAAATTTCTCATGTATTTCCAGTATGTCAGGTACCATAAAGAATATCTCATCCACGGTACGTGTATCAATCATGCCTGCATGTTCTGGTGATTTCAACACTTTCAAATATTTAAGCACAACTGTTTGCAGAGATTCCACATATGATTGCTCATTCCGATAAATCTCTTGTACAACGTAGGTGCGAGTGTCCTATAAATGAGAGAATACAAAGCTTTAGAATCAAATCATATTTAGTCCTACAAAGTGTTATTAAATGTTCATCACTACTACCACACTTACGCCATCATAACCGCCCAGATTCCATTTGCTGCTCATTTCAAACTGTGCTCGCCTTTCCGAGTCATCCTCAGAATCGGAGCAAGTGATGGAAGTCATTTTCTTTAGCCTATCACATTTGTCATTTTGATGACCCGCTGTACCAAAACCTGCCTTACTCAGCCGAGCAACCGTGGTTGTAGCCTGAGAGACAGCTTGTGATACACTGCTGCTGTTAGCCGGCAGTGTCGACGCTGTCGCAAGCGGCTGTATAACATGACCTTCTGTTTGTGGCAACAGAGAAGCAGCAATGGTATTCGAAGGTGCAGTTAAGGTAGCTTGTAAATCCAACAAACTTAATCGTAGATTTTCGCGGTTGTGCGACATTGTTAATTTAAATTGTGATTTGTTAAATCGATATATTTTTATTTTGTATTAAGTTGACACTGATTATTTATATTTTCTGTCGATAACAGCATTAAGTATTCTGAATGTCTATCAGGGAATAATTTATTGTCTCAACTTTTCATATAAAATGTTCTAGATTTGGTGGAACAAACTATAGCCGCGTGTTCGTCCATTTATTAAAGGCAGGTAACTAAAATCGCAAAACATGTTATAGGTCCAAAAGTGCTCCAAAACAAGAAACGCATTGGCATCGTAATACTGGAGGAGCAGGAAGAGCAGATGTGCTGAGGCTCATGGATAAGTCTGCGTAGACGGCGAGTGGGAGAACAGCTACAACCCACAAGCATATATATATAGTTCGTGGAGTTTTTTTTTATTAAGTTGTAGCAGCGACGTATAAATTATTCTCTTTGTTTCTTTTCTAGCCAAAACAAGTTGTTAGTGTGTTTTTTTCACTCAGAAGTACCACAAAAAAACAACTGCTTTTAATGGATGTGAACTTACATGCCTATATACACATACATTTATATATATAGGAAACTGTGCATAACAACTATATATGGTTATAGTATATAGTAGTACTATACTATATATATATGCAGGCAGATATATATTTGAATATATAAACTTTCAATTGAATCCATGTACGTATGTATGTATATGTATATGGTATACATACCATACATGGTTGTATATATATATATATATATATAATAAATAATAATAATAATCAAATTCAAAAAATTGTTTAAGAAACAAATTGGGGTTACGGCATGTGTAGTTCTACATCATTTATCTAAAAATTTCTTTTAATTGCGCTTTGTCTTCCAAATCAAAGCATTAAGCGTGATTTCCCAGTGCACATGCGATACAACCCAACACAATTACAATTTTTCGAGTTGCGCGGCGCAACAAGAGGTTGGTTTTGGTAGACTAAATGGTTTTGTGTATACATATGTACATATGTATGTAGTTAGATACAGACTTTTGTATACATATCTATTTTTTTGTCTATTTGTTTTTCTTTTTCAGTTGCTGCCCTATTCTTTTGGTGTAGTGCATTAACGAGGATTGCATTGAAATAATATGCATTCATCCGTACATGTTTACATGCGTGTACATTCATTTACCCAAAAATTTGATATATGTTCGCTTGTGTAAAATAAGGGTATTTTTTAAAAAATTATCATTCTATTATTTATTTTAAAACTATTGATATCTATAACTTCGAGAATTTTAACGTATTTTAATTGATTTATTGTTATTGTTGTCGAATTTTTCGAGTGACTGTTTAGATTTATCTATTTTCCACAACACCACAAAATAAAACAAACGAAACACGAAAAATTTCGCTATACAACTGAGGTACAAAAAGCAAACGAGGAATTTAAACGCGCGCAGCAGCGTTGGCGGAGAAGATTCTGTTGCTGCGCGGGAGAGCATCGATAATAAATGTGTGTGTAGTGTGTGAATATGCGAGTGTGCGATGCGGTTTAATACTCATATTGTTGATGGCGCATACAACTAGCTGCACAGGAGTGTACTACTCAACACGTTGAAAAGCATTCCATTGTGCCACATACACACTTAAATTCCATTTTTCATATTCCAACTGAAAACAGCCACCCCAGCAAGGCTAATGCTTACGATAAAATTGGAATACGAAATTTACGGCCTGCACGCGACAAGTGTCAGAGAAAGGGTATATGGGCATAAAACACGCTTTTTCATTAGTGCAAAAATATTAATTGATCAAGGAATATTCTGCCCAATCGCATAATTAAAATCATTTTGAATAACATATTTAGGAAAAACTTTACTTTGATCATATTTTGCAGACAACTAGGTATATATAAACACTCATCTCGTTAATGCTCAAAATATTAACCACAAATGACCGAACTGTGGCATATTTCCATCAAGAACTTATCAAATGTTAAAAAGAATCGTACGAGTTTTTAAATTTTTTACCAACTGATGTTTTTAGACGCTAGGTACAATTAGACATGACTAAATACTGATTCTCTTAAAGTTATTATAAATATTTGAGTTTTTGTTCTTTGAACAGCTAATCACTATGAGAGTCTCTTAAGAAAAAAAACCAAAAAAGCTTTAGCTTTGACCACGGTGCATGTGACGAACAAAGAGATGAAATAAGCTTCAGAGGCTCTCTTCTAACACAGTGACACATTTCCAATGCGCATTGATTGTTGGAGCATGCGCACACTCGCATTTTCATTTTCCAATTATTTTTCCACAAATACTCTGCAAACAATACAAAAGCTGGCGCTCATGCCTTAATATTTATAAAAGCTGGCGCTTATGCATATACAAATATATACACATGAGCATGAGCGTCAGGTTATATATAAATTATAAATATATATGTATATATATATATATATATACATATACATATATATATATATATATATATATATCTAATGACTAACACATTTTGGGATTATTAAAAACAAGAACTTCAGAGATGGAGATCGATGAGCGGTATACCAAGTAATAAATTTAGTACATTTTATCCCAACACCGTTGCAATTTACGTTGCCCTAATTTTAGTAAAATATACACAATAGGTACATGGATGACGTTACTTACCGAAATCATTTTCTGACGCTGCTCGGAGAGCATGTTTTCGCTGGAGCCCTTAAGCAGTTCCGCCAGCAAAGCTGCTGTTGGTGGTGCGTCCGCAGCATAAGAAACTTTAGGCTTGTTGCTGCTACTACTGTTGTCTTCAACATTGCGCTTGGTAGAGTGATGGTGATGATTATGGTGATGTTGATTTTTGTTTTCATAATTATTGCGCTTGCTATGATGCATTTTTGGAGTAGGTGTCTCGGACGCGGCACGTTTTATAAGATTTTGCGGCGGCTTATCAGCTTCTAATATCGTCTCGTTAAGATCCTTGGCAGACAACGAAATTGGCTTATTTACATGCTCAATTTGCGAAGGAGTCGAAGCTGCGCGTGCATGCGTTGGTACTGGCAAGTAAGCACTTGACTTACGTACACGCATGGAGTTAGAATACTGTGGCATGTTGCTACGTATGGAGCCAACTAAAGGCTTTCTCTCAACGATGCTATGCTCAGGACGCGGGTGCAGTCTAAGGCAAAATCGGTTTTATTTTAAAAAAAATGACACATGCCGCAACTTACCTGTCAGCGTCGCGTATTTCATCAAGAATCTCATCAAAATGCAATCGATTTTGCTTTTTAAGCTCGGCTTCTAACATTTGCCCATATGGACCTCGTACAGTGAGAGGGCGCTTTGAGTAGCGTTTATTTTCATAATCTCCGCTGGGAGTTGGACTCCAACTAACACGCTCTTCAGTGTCTGACATCGAATCATTTTGCGGGATGCTGTTGCTTTTGCTGGTATTATTGTTGGTTGCGTCTTCCTTCTCTTCGCTACTTTGGCAGCTAAAGCTGCTTAGCAGTTGAGACTTTTCATTTGATCTTCTCCATGTAGGTGGTGCCTTCTCCAATTCTGGTGTATTCATTTCAAACATTATTGGACTATTGGTGTACATCTGTGTATCATCTGTGGAATCTGGCTTATTGGCCTGAAAATTGGCAACAGAGATATCTAATGCAACTGGCTGATGCCAGTCTGAATTATCTATGTACATGCCCTTCCGTTTTGTGGATTTGTCTAAGTAACGCTTTTGACGCTCACCAATGCTGTGTCGAGGTGTAGCTATTGTGTCTGAACTCTGCCGCTCCAAAACAAGGTCTTCTTGGCTACACTGTTGAAACTGATTTTCCACTGAATCGCAAGTATTAGGTCGATCGGACATTAATTCAGGGTGGGGTAAGATTATATCTTTTCCACATTCATCACCCTCTTCTGAGCTCCGACTCACAGATATTGTTGGCAATAAATTTCTGGGTAGAGTTGTTAATGTTTCTGTTTGCATTATTTTGCATGCCGCATGTGAGATAGGTGGCTGTATTATTTCGGGCACAATATCAAACTCTGGTGCTAACTCAACCCATTCTTGAGCGGGTGTTTCAAGCCATTCTTGCGCTGCACATTCATAAACCGGGACAGGTATAAGGCAAGTGGTTGCTGTTTGTAAAATATTGTCGGATGGCGACTCAATCAGAGACTGTTCCTCTAGAAGTTTGCCTATGTTGGGTGAACTAACTTCCGAGTCAACTGTGGGTTCCTCTATATTAGGCGTGAAATTCCTATTTACTGTCACCATCGCACAATCCTTGTTAATATTATAGTCTCCTTCCGAGGGTATAGTATCCGAAAGCGACTCCATTTTTGCGTGAGCCGCAATAACACTGCTAGCAGTTGCTGGTAAAGCACCAGCTATACTGCAATTGTCTGTATTAAATATATCTTCTTCACCTATGATATCAGGCATATCTTCTAGAACATGTTCAAGAGATTTCTCCTGCCCATAGTTTAAGTTAACAGATAAGCCCGTGTTCCTGAGTGGTATGTGCACCAGTCCAGGTTCCGGAATACGCAATCGATCGCACAGCAATTCCGTAGATTCGATGGTTTTGGTGTTGTTTTGAATCGGAGTGGGTGTTTCAATTGCCTTATCCCGCCGTAGTCGATCGCGCAAAGCACTCAAAGTTGATTTACAGTCAATTTGTGAAAACGAAACAGAGCGGAATGGTAATATCCCTTTTTGGGTGCTAGTGCTGCTTGCAGTGCGTGATTCTGGTATGGCCAGCTGTGAAGCCCACTCGCTACTGGTTGACTCGACCTCATCACCTACTGCAAGGGGTGGCGGTGATTTAGACTTCTCGCGAGTGCACATCATGAAAGCTTCCAAGTTGGAGAGACTTGTGTTTGGTCTAATTGAGTGTAAGATACGTGCGGCTGTAGCGGGCACGCTAATACTCCCGCTGCCACTCTTGTTGCTATTTGTGTTGATCTGCTTTAGTGATTCAGTAGTCATCCCTGAATCCGAATCTTCTAGGCCACATGTTGATAACTTACATTCATGAGTTTCGATACTGCTAGTCGTCGAATTATTATGAGGAATTCTAGGCTTGCGGGGCGGTGGTACTGGTGGGGGTGTTGGCGTAGAAGAGGCACGTGAAATGCTGCCACCACGCAAAAGCTCTGTCAGTTCTTTAAGGCGCTCTGATCTTTCGGAAATATTACACTGTCTATCTGAACCAGATTGTTTATCTGGACCAAATGACCTACAACCTTCATTAGAGACAGCTTCAGAGGAAACTGAAGGCTTAGATTTACGTCCAAAAGCTAGGCGTTGAAATCGGTCCAAGGTGTTACGTCGTTTATCCATCGTATGCTGAAAACAAAGGATTCAACAATAGAATTTTGTTTAATGAGTGTTCAACTTAAATTTAAACACAGTTTACACTGAAGCGGAACATCTTAAAGATAACTTCCAGCCCAAGAAACTAATTCGTAATTTTTGCATCATACATTAAGTACATAACAGAATTTGCCAGCAAAAGATACAAAAAATCTTTGACTGACTAATAAAATCGGCAAAGAATAGTTGTAGTTGATTTTCGAACAAAATGAGATCTATATTACCTTAACATCTATATTTTGCAGTACAAAGGGGTGCATAAAGTACATTGTAAGGCAAAGCAAAATGCTATGGTCTTAAATATACATACATATAAATATATGTGTACAATGAAAAAAACTCACTACATACGCACACAGTGATATTTTTAGTATAAACAAGAATTTATATTGAATACAGAAGAGAGCGAGCGTAAAGAGCAGCTAAAATTGTAAATATGTTTTTATATGTATGTACCCGTGAACATATTAAAAGAATCTTACACAAATCACAGCATAGAGCACCACAGAGAACAAGAATATCTCAAACAAATTGTGGAACAAATATCACAACTATATACTTTTGTATTCATAATAATGTCTGTAAGTAAATACAAGTACGTAGTCAAATTTACAATCTTGCATCCCCCATGTGCTGTGTTTCCGTTTGCATGAACAAATTTCTGTACACATATGAGTGGAAATCAGCTGAATTCAGTAAAACCCAATCATATTGTAAATGATTCTCTGCTCATGAAAAATATTACAGAGCTTTTTTAAAAAAAAATTTGTTTAGGCGGTCGAACGAACAATTACTAGGGAAATATGCAGTTTTATGCCCCTATTAAAGGGTCCGAAAGACTTATCAATGGTAAGCTAATCAAGTTGACTGATACAATGAATCAGATACATTCACACACATAATAAATGTTAATAAAAAAATTCGCTCTTAAAAACCGGTACTTAAAGCTCTTATTTTTCGTACATATTTTAATATGTAAGTATTAGCAACATTTTCGAACATAAGCTAATTTGTTTGCTGAGTGTCAATACTTACATCTTTGTCGCAGTTTAGCCCAATTGTAGAAAACTGATAAGAACTGGCAAAAGTATGAGTACGTGGAGGTATTGAGTTTTTCACTTTGCAACAGCTGGTAAATCCTAAATTATCCACCGATATGTTAGCGCAGGTTAAATTCAACGAAATATTAGAGGAAATGTTCGATTGGGAACAGCTCTTTTCATAATTATGAAAAAACAATGAATTTTCGCTACGATTTGAAATTGGTTCACCTGGTAAATCTATGTATATGGACAGCACTCTCGTCAGATATTTTTAATTTAGCTTCGGTTCTATATGATTTCAGTGAATCCAGCTCATTCGACTTTACCTTTTTATAGGAATCAATATAGCTACTTTTTTCATTTTTAAACAGCCGTGTTATATTGAGATATTCACTTGTTTCGTCCCTATTTACTGTCGTAGCTTGTTGATAAATTTCCTGTTCCCCCTGCTGTTTTAAGCCTCCGTTTATGTTTTGAGTTGCTCTTTTGATTAAAGTTTATTTTATGATGTTCGTTACGATCGTAGCGTAGTATGCAGGTTGATTTCCACTGCAATTTCTTACGCGACGTTGAGTCAGAGCTATTTTCAGCTGTCACTTGCGTGCAGCTGTTAGCGTTAGAGTAAATGTATTTTAAATCTGAGCAGCTTCTGAGTCTACGTCTTAGAGAATAAGTATTTGTCAACACCAATGGCTTTTTAAGCGGCACACAACTCAATGGGTGGACATGTCGATGCTTTTGACACTTTTCCAATCGGCGTATTTTTGGTGCAGGCATCCGATATGGATGCTACTGCAAGCGGCCACTGCAAAGCAAATTCGAGGGCAAGATTTGAGTTTGGGCTGCACTGGTGGAGGATTCCGACGACCACAACGTAAATAAGATCTTAAACAGTCCCTGCTAAGGCGGCACGAGTCATTAGGACAATGCCCAATTGTAGCATAAATTTTTCTACAAGATGTAGAGTCATTTAATAACTGCTGCTCCTGTGTCTGCGGCTGAATAACTTTGTATTGGTAACACACTACGAATATCATGCCGTAGAGAAAATGCTGACGCGCGAGGCACCACAACTTTTGAGGCCTTATTCGTTGCCGATGTTTTTGTGTATTGTGCTATAGTTGATGTTTTTGACTTCTGTTGTTCTATTTCTACACACGGCAGAGACAGCTAGCCAACACTAACGTCATCATTAGCATCAACAGCATTATCATTGGCTTCCTCTTCATCGGAGACAAAACGATACGACGACAAATCAGATACTGAATCCATGCACGAGCGATAAAAAGCTACGATGCCAGGCTGCTGCTGCTCTTGCCGTAGCTGTAGTCTCTCTCCGCAGCACCGCCCGCAGAACGACCATGCCGGCGAGCTTTCTGTAGCATTTTCACTTGAACATTGAAGCTTTTCACGCAAACGATGCATCTGATTTGGTTTTGTTTTGGCGGATCTCAATTTTTTATTGTTATTGAATATCGTAGGTAGTTGTATTTTGACAGTAATACATTTTTAATGATTTGATTCCGTCTGCTATATATGTATATGTATGATGCAATAAGTAGTCGACCATCAGTTGATATAATTGCAAATCTCCAGTTAATGAATGTTGATTTCTTGATACATATAGGCCCAGTTAGGTAGTTTTGAAGCTATTGATGGATATTCTGATACTAATATTAACAGAAATCTATTACAATATGGATCATACTTATATCTGAATTGAGAAAACTCTTGATGAATTAATAATGCTTTTATTGTTATTTTTGTATACTCACAGTTGCAACTGAGTAAATATTGCTGGTGATATAACAGCCCCGTAGTAATTGTTGGAATGTTTGAAGAAAGTACAATATGAGCAGCTCTTATCTTCGCTGTATCATGGACGCCATCCAAGATAGCTCTTTTAACAAACAAATGAAACCCTTTGTTAGATTAAATTTTTCAGAAGAACAATTTAAAAATTTTAAGCTTAAACCTGTTTTAAAACTGTGAGAAATTAAATTATGAAATCCATGGACAAAATATTTATATAAAAATATATGAATAATATAACCATTAAAGTTTGTTTTATAAAAATGGTATGGATATAAAAGTTTGTGTTCTAACATACGTATACAAATTTTGTGGCTGTGTAAAGCTACATTTTATCTATAGTTTTTATCTAAGCATTTGGTAAGCAAATAAAAAAAATTAAAAAAAAAAAACAGAGCTAAACAGTAAGAACATTTATACTTCAACAGGTTTAAGATGCTTTCTTCCAATTTTTAACGGGTTCAGGGTATAAATATGTATACTTATGCACACCTGTCTATATCTATATGCTGGAACCAATTATTGAATTTACAATTTGTGAATGCAAACAGCTCAAATATTTGCCAACTTTAATGTGCTTAAATATCTGGAAAAAAAATAATAATTATATAAGAATCTCGAACTCAAAAAATCAAATAAAGAAAGAACAGATTGTTGTAAAAAGTTTAGAATACATATTACGCTATTTATTATATAAAAAAATGTATATAATAAAAAATTAATGAATACGAGGGAACAATTGAATCTATAATTCAATATCTTTATACCCCCCTATTACTATCAAAATTATATAAAAGGGTAGCTTAGCAAACGCGTGTATTTGAGTGTACGTGAATGTCTATTTTCGTTTTGGTCTATAAGGAGACAATTCGAACGTTTATTACGATAGTCCGATGTTTAGAGTATCTTGATTTCACATTAAAATGCTATGAAATTATACTTGTTACGTGCCTGAAAAAAATTTAATATAGTCATCATTTATATAAGAGAACACCTACATATTAATGCATAATCCAAAAATCCACAAAGTGTACTT
Organism: Drosophila novamexicana; assembly: GCF_003285875.2. Taxonomy (NCBI): domain Eukaryota; kingdom Metazoa; phylum Arthropoda; class Insecta; order Diptera; family Drosophilidae; genus Drosophila; species Drosophila novamexicana. The sequence continues at coordinate 212,595 of NW_020824864.1, read as the reverse complement.
TATTGTGGCCTAAACTAATTTACTATACCTATAAACAAACAGTGCAAAATCTTTTGAACTGTGAAGCATTGTAAATATGTATTATTGAACAAAATAATAATAATAATGACTTTAAAGACAGCTTCATTTGTTTTGTGTACTACATGTTCCTCATATGTATATATAAAAGCAAAAGTATGCCTCAGCACAACAGTCAACGCGCAGCTAACTTTAGGAAAAATCATCTTCAAAATACAGTCGTGCTGTTTTTTGTGGCATATCTCCCACTTCTTTCTCTGAAGCTAAGTGAGCATTTGTATTGATGCAAAAGCGGTTTTTGTGTTGTTTTTTTCGCAGTTTTTTTCCCCCAAATGAAATCAATGCGAATTTGGGTCGCGCTTGCTTTTAGTGGATTGTTAAACTTTGAGTCCCTCGATCTTCTTGCCAGCAGAAGACCAAAAACGTTAAAGCGCACTTTTAACACATAGTCAAAAGAAAAGTTGTGTGAAATACTATTTGTTGAACTTTAGCAAATAAAGTAGGATTTTAAACTTTAAGCCAGATAAGTGAACAAAGTAAATGAAATTTGAATGGGCATGCTGTGCCCTATATAACAACTCCAAGAGCCTTGTAAATGTTAACGCATTTCACTCAGACCTAATTTTAGTCACATTATTTGTATCGCTCCATACCCGATAATACTTTAGCAAGTACTTTTTAAATATGTATATCGGCTAAATATAGGCACCCAATCATTTTATTTTTTAATATCTGCGTACTTTGCAGTATCAAAATGTTGCAAGCTAATATTCGTGAATGACGAGTCTTAAACAAAATAATATCAAATCGAGTATGACCGATGTTAGTCGCGTTCGATTGTACCCTATCCATTCTCTTACGAATCAGCCTATCGATAGTTTAATAACCATCTAGTTAGAGATATTCACCTTGTCCTTAAACAAGTTAATGTTTGTATTTTTATTCTTCTCAAAATACATTTAATCGAATATAAAAAAATCAGATTTACTTCTTAATTGAAAATCAGATCTGTGCGTTTAAAGTATCCATGAATCGATACCGTTTTGCGCATCTCTTATTTTAGCTTCTTACTGCCACACTGCAAGTTTTTTATTCATTAATATCATTGTTGGGTAAATGCTAATATACAGTTACAATTTTACCATATCTCTATTCTATTTTGAAATTAAAATAAAATTAGATAAGTTTACGTAATTCTCAATTAAATTTCATATGTCTCTAACTATTTTAGGTTGGACTTGTCATTCTTTTTATATCAGAGCAGAGACTCAACAATGCTACAGTTTATGGAGGTCCGACAAAGCAAAGGCGCCAAGACACATCAACAAAAAAAAAAGTATCAGGAATTAAGCCATATTCATACAATTCTTGTTATTTCCTAATATATTTTTATTTTTTAGTTTTATTGGAGTTTGTGTTTGAGAACCACAATTTAATACCCTGGCCGGTAACTTTAATGGTGGTACAAAAAAAAACTACTGCCAAACAAAGAATTGTTGCTTACCGCTGTCAAGAAAGCGTGACGCGAATGATTTTCAAACAAATTTGGTAGGCAAGGTAAGTTTGTAAAGTCAGACATTATTAAGTAAATTTTGGTAGCGTTATACATAAAATATGTAGAGCCGGATTGCGACGACAGCATTAATATTACATATAATAAGCCATCAGGTTGGATAAATGCTGACAAATGGAGAGGTCAACTGTGTCATATGGCAAGAGTGCGGAATAGTGACCGGTAAGAGCTAGTTACTTTGACAATGACAGAATCCAAAACACATACATCTAGCTATGACAAAGATTTACTGTGGACTGTATAAAGTCAACTAACAAGCGGAGATACTGGCAGCCAGCTGGATTTCATTGTTTAGCATAGAGCGTATTGATGGGTAAGTGTAAATGTACACGCAGATTTGCCTCGTAGGTAGCTGGTCAGGACCGGATAGACGTCAGCAGGTATTTACATATATGATTAAAAATTACTTGAAGCAACGGTTAAAGCGTGGACTGGGCACGTAGACACGTGAGCAGCTTTAGGCCTGGACAGTCATTAAATTCACACCATCACTAGGCAGCAGCAGCCCTTTAGATCTTCTTATTAAAACAACACTTGGAAAATATTTCTTGGTTTCTTTAGTTGGTGCAACTGTCAATTTGGCACGGAATATATAGTATCGACTGAGAAACTCTTGTTATAGCCTCTGCCCAGTGGCTTAAGAAATGTCACATTTTCAAATTTCACATATTGGTGTCCCATTGGTTGTCGGTAACATAATGCGACCTCGAAGTAAGGGCTGTATTTTACATATTCTTTACGACATTTCGTCATGTTTAGATTCTAAATTTGTTGTGGGATTAGTACCATTTAAATTTTTTTTTTTAAGATGCTGCTTGCACTCGTTGATATATCAGCTGTTTTTGCGTTTGATACTTTCACATTTTTCCCAACATCGATAGAAATCTCGATTAATCATCGCAAAAAACACGAAATTTTCGGGGCAAAAATACACCTTTTTCAAAAATGTGACATTTTTACACATTTTTCAAATATGTGACATTTTTTCAAAAATGTGACATTTTCAGAAATGTGTTTAGTGGACAGAGGTTAGAATAAATGGCAAGACCTAGATGTGAAATAGTTTGTCCTGACTAACTTACGAAATGATTACCATACAAGGTTTATTTTCCGATAGCTTCCCCATCGAGAGCATTCCATTAGTTTTTTTTATCGATAGTTCGACTGCCATTCAATCAGAAAAATGTATGCATCTCTTTTTTAGTTATTTTCAGTCGCGCTACTGAGGCCGGAGATTACTATTAAAAGTTAACAACTTGTAAGTGTCAATTATTCCTAGAGTTCTCGATTGCTCTCCTATAACACAATATAACAATATACATATGGACTTTTATATTGTTTCCGCCTAAACAAATAATAGTATCGGTAACGCTTACTACGCAGATATATATGGCGACCCATCTTGGTCATTGTGAAATTAAAATAAAGTAAGTTTACGAGTTCGTAAAGTCTAACTCCGCCGCTGAAAGTGCTCAGGCTGCCAATGTTGCTTTAGCCGTCCCTTTGAGTGCTGGGCTTTTGCTACTTGGAAAACGCCAACATTTTCTTCTGCTGGTAAGTTACAACAAATCTTTTAAAAATGGTTTTGTACCTGATGATTCTGCATTGGCATGGCGCCATTTATTTTTGGGGTAATGCATCGTTTTTATTACTCTACAAAAGTGAACTTCAAATAAGTTGGGTGTGGTGTCTATTCCACGTAGTTTTTTCTCAAGATTCTATTTCCGGCGTCGAAACTTAACTTTATAGTTTTTTTTTTTATTAAATTTAAGCATTTAAATGTTGCCGATAGCGCTGGTAGCACGATTGTCAAGTTTCGTGCAGCAACGATACTATTTGATGATGAATTTCCGATAGTTTTTAGCTATCGGCAACGCTTCGAGATGAGCGAATGAGAGCTGCTAACTATCGATAATAAATCATTAAAAATATTGCATTTTCGATTTGGAGGAAGCTATTGTTTATTTTAAGTGTATGAAACTAAAATACCAAAACTAGTGTTTGCATTTGTAATATTTTTTTCAATAATTAAACTGAAATGTAATTGTAAGTTAAATTGAATATTTTGTAATTAATGCAAGCTATTAAAAGTTGTTATGTAATACATTTCAAAAATAATAATATATATAAAAATTGAAATATTAATATACCTATGTTTTACATTAGTAATATAATTTTAAGATTCATTTTAAAAATATGTAAAAGAGTTTACAATTCGGCATTAACCAGGCCATTTTATTTCATCAAATTTTGGATAATCAAATCTGGATTATAACTATCTTTCTATTAGTATCTTTCTTCAAATTATAATTTAAATGTAGTATATTTTTAAATTCACAACAGATTAACATGATTTCACCTTTAGTAGGTTTTCGCGTCTGCACGTCTAAGTCAACCAGTTTTCGCGTTGTTAAGGCATACTTCACATTCATACGGGCGTTCCTTGATTTTAATGCTGTGGATAACAATTATTAGTTTTTATTAGAATATAACGCAAAGTTCTGTTATCTCTAATCTAAGGGCATATGTATTAAAACCGAATGAAAAGATCTATTAATACAGAGATTTACACCAGTCAGCATAATAAAGATATTTATATTTACTAAAAATAAACAAATGAATATTATCTATAGATTTTTAATCAATCCTAATAACTTAGCCGTTAAGTAACTATCTCGCACTCAAGCGGTTTGAGACCAATGTAAAATTTCTTTTGCTGGGACAGACGCGTCTGTTAAATGTTATCACAAATATCTCAAACATTCATTATGCTCGCCGTCGCTTTGGGTCGATTTTACCCTTTGCGTGCTAACATGCGTGACATCTGCAAAAAATCAAATTGCAAGTGAAAAAACTATCTGTTTTCGTAGATAAGATGATTGATACCTACCAGGGTATCCCAGCGCAGAAGTGCATCATCTGATCGTGGCGGGTGCTGACATTTGAACCCAGATGTCTAGCCATATATCTTTTCCCTCGATGGGATTGCTTGGGGATACCCGACAGGCACTTTATCCAATTGTTGAAAATAATATAATAATATCCTCGATGCGCGTTTCAAAACAATGCGCACGCATATATGTATGCTATCACAGTTTACACTGATTATCACACATACATAATTTGTACGAATTCACTTGTACATTATTTTGCAAATAAGGTTTGACTATATGTATACATATCAACGGGCATTTCATCATTTTCATTTGCATGCTTATATTTTCGTTTATTTAAATAAAAGCGGATACAATTGCCTCAATTTGCTTTTATTAATTTAACTGATGATCGGAATAAAAACAAGATGTTACAATTCGAACGTTTATTACGATAGTCCGATGTTTAGAGTATCTTGATTTCACATTAAAATGCTATGAAATTATACTTGTTACGTGCCTGAAAAAAATTTAATATAGTCATCATTTATATAAGAGAACACCTACATATTAATGCATAATCCAAAAATCCACAAAGTGTACTTTATTGTGGCCTAAACTAATTTACTATACCTATAAACAAACAGTGCAAAATCTTTTGAACTGTGAAGCATTGTAAATATGTATTATTGAACAAAATAATAATAATAATGACTTTAAAGACAGCTTCATTTGTTTTGTGTACTACATGTTCCTCATATGTATATATAAAAGCAAAAGTATGCCTCAGCACAACAGTCAACGCGCAGCTAACTTTAGGAAAAATCATCTTCAAAATACAGTCGTGCTGTTTTTTGTGGCATATCTCCCACTTCTTTCTCTGAAGCTAAGTGAGCATTTGTATTGATGCAAAAGCGGTTTTTGTGTTGTTTTTTTCGCAGTTTTTTTCCCCCAAATGAAATCAATGCGAATTTGGGTCGCGCTTGCTTTTAGTGGATTGTTAAACTTTGAGTCCCTCGATCTTCTTGCCAGCAGAAGACCAAAAACGTTAAAGCGCACTTTTAACACATAGTCAAAAGAAAAGTTGTGTGAAATACTATTTGTTGAACTTTAGCAAATAAAGTAGGATTTTAAACTTTAAGCCAGATAAGTGAACAAAGTAAATGAAATTTGAATGGGCATGCTGTGCCCTATATAACAACTCCAAGAGCCTTGTAAATGTTAACGCATTTCACTCAGACCTAATTTTAGTCACATTATTTGTATCGCTCCATACCCGATAATACTTTAGCAAGTACTTTTTAAATATGTATATCGGCTAAATATAGGCACCCAATCATTTTATTTTTTAATATCTGCGTACTTTGCAGTATCAAAATGTTGCAAGCTAATATTCGTGAATGACGAGTCTTAAACAAAATAATATCAAATCGAGTATGACCGATGTTAGTCGCGTTCGATTGTACCCTATCCATTCTCTTACGAATCAGCCTATCGATAGTTTAATAACCATCTAGTTAGAGATATTCACCTTGTCCTTAAACAAGTTAATGTTTGTATTTTTATTCTTCTCAAAATACATTTAATCGAATATAAAAAAATCAGATTTACTTCTTAATTGAAAATCAGATCTGTGCGTTTAAAGTATCCATGAATCGATACCGTTTTGCGCATCTCTTATTTTAGCTTCTTACTGCCACACTGCAAGTTTTTTATTCATTAATATCATTGTTGGGTAAATGCTAATATACAGTTACAATTTTACCATATCTCTATTCTATTTTGAAATTAAAATAAAATTAGATAAGTTTACGTAATTCTCAATTAAATTTCATATGTCTCTAACTATTTTAGGTTGGACTTGTCATTCTTTTTATATCAGAGCAGAGACTCAACAATGCTACAGTTTATGGAGGTCCGACAAAGCAAAGGCGCCAAGACACATCAACAAAAAAAAAAGTATCAGGAATTAAGCCATATTTATACAATTCTTGTTATTTCCTAATATATTTTTATTTTTTAGTTTTATTGGAGTTTGTGTTTGAGAACCACAATTTAATACCCTGGCCGGTAACTTTAATGGTGGTACAAAAAAAAACTACTGCCAAACAAAGAATTGTTGCTTACCGCTGTCAAGAAAGCGTGACGCGAATGATTTTCAAACAAATTTGGTAGGCAAGGTAAGTTTGTAAAGTCAGACATTATTAAGTAAATTTTGGTAGCGTTATACATAAAATATGTAGAGCCGGATTGCGACGACAGCATTAATATTACATATAATAAGCCATCAGGTTGGATAAATGCTGACAAATGGAGAGGTCAACTGTGTCATATGGCAAGAGTGCGGAATAGTGACCGGTAAGAGCTAGTTACTTTGACAATGACAGAATCCAAAACACATACATCTAGCTATGACAAAGATTTACTGTGGACTGTATAAAGTCAACTAACAAGCGGAGATACTGGCAGCCAGCTGGATTTCATTGTTTAGCATAGAGCGTATTGATGGGTAAGTGTAAATGTACACGCAGATTTGCCTCGTAGGTAGCTGGTCAGGACCGGATAGACGTCAGCAGGTATTTACATATATGATTAAAAATTACTTGAAGCAACGGTTAAAGCGTGGACTGGGCACGTAGACACGTGAGCAGCTTTAGGCCTGGACAGTCATTAAATTCACACCATCACTAGGCAGCAGCAGCCCTTTAGATCTTCTTATTAAAACAACACTTGGAAAATATTTCTTGGTTTCTTTAGTTGGTGCAACTGTCAATTTGGCACGGAATATATAGTATCGACTGAGAAACTCTTGTTATAGCCTCTGCCCAGTGGCTTAAGAAATGTCACATTTTCAAATTTCACATATTGGTGTCCCATTGGTTGTCGGTAACATAATGCGACCTCGAAGTAAGGGCTGTATTTTACATATTCTTTACGACATTTCGTCATGTTTAGATTCTAAATTTGTTGTGGGATTAGTACCATTTAAATTTTTTTTTTAAAGATGCTGCTTGCACTCGTTGATATATCAGCTGTTTTTGCGTTTGATACTTTCACATTTTTCCCAACATCGATAGAAATCTCGATTAATCATCGCAAAAAACACGAAATTTTCGGGGCAAAAATACACCTTTTTCAAAAATGTGACATTTTTACACATTTTTCAAATATGTGACATTTTTTCAAAAATGTGACATTTTCAGAAATGTGTTTAGTGGACAGAGGTTAGAATAAATGGCAAGACCTAGATGTGAAATAGTTTGTCCTGACTAACTTACGAAATGATTACCATACAAGGTTTATTTTCCGATAGCTTCCCCATCGAGAGCATTCCATTAGTTTTTTTTATCGATAGTTCGACTGCCATTCAATCAGAAAAATGTATGCATCTCTTTTTTAGTTATTTTCAGTCGCGCTACTGAGGCCGGAGATTACTATTAAAAGTTAACAACTTGTAAGTGTCAATTATTCCTAGAGTTCTCGATTGCTCTCCTATAACACAATATAACAATATACATATGGACTTTTATATTGTTTCCGCCTAAACAAATAATAGTATCGGTAACGCTTACTACGCAGATATATATGGCGACCCATCTTGGTCATTGTGAAATTAAAATAAAGTAAGTTTACGAGTTCGTAAAGTCTAACTCCGCCGCTGAAAGTGCTCAGGCTGCCAATGTTGCTTTAGCCGTCCCTTTGAGTGCTGGGCTTTTGCTACTTGGAAAACGCCAACATTTTCTTCTGCTGGTAAGTTACAACAAATCTTTTAAAAATGGTTTTGTACCTGATGATTCTGCATTGGCATGGCGCCATTTATTTTTGGGGTAATGCATCGTTTTTATTACTCTACAAAAGTGAACTTCAAATAAGTTGGGTGTGGTGTCTATTCCACGTAGTTTTTTCTCAAGATTCTATTTCCGGCGTCGAAACTTAACTTTATAGTTTTTTTTTTTATTAAATTTAAGCATTTAAATGTTGCCGATAGCGCTGGTAGCACGATTGTCAAGTTTCGTGCAGCAACGATACTATTTGATGATGAATTTCCGATAGTTTTTAGCTATCGGCAACGCTTCGAGATGAGCGAATGAGAGCTGCTAACTATCGATAATAAATCATTAAAAATATTGCATTTTCGATTTGGAGGAAGCTATTGTTTATTTTAAGTGTATGAAACTAAAATACCAAAACTAGTGTTTGCATTTGTAATATTTTTTTCAATAATTAAACTGAAATGTAATTGTAAGTTAAATTGAATATTTTGTAATTAATGCAAGCTATTAAAAGTTGTTATGTAATACATTTCAAAAATAATAATATATATAAAAATTGAAATATTAATATACCTATGTTTTACATTAGTAATATAATTTTAAGATTCATTTTAAAAATATGTAAAAGAGTTTACAATTCGGCATTAACCAGGCCATTTTATTTCATCAAATTTTGGATAATCAAATCTGGATTATAACTATCTTTCTATTAGTATCTTTCTTCAAATTATAATTTAAATGTAGTATATTTTTAAATTCACAACAGATTAACATGATTTCACCTTTAGTAGGTTTTCGCGTCTGCACGTCTAAGTCAACCAGTTTTCGCGTTGTTAAGGCATACTTCACATTCATACGGGCGTTCCTTGATTTTAATGCTGTGGATAACAATTATTAGTTTTTATTAGAATATAACGCAAAGTTCTGTTATCTCTAATCTAAGGGCATATGTATTAAAACCGAATGAAAAGATCTATTAATACAGAGATTTACACCAGTCAGCATAATAAAGATATTTATATTTACTAAAAATAAACAAATGAATATTATCTATAGATTTTTAATCAATCCTAATAACTTAGCCGTTAAGTAACTATCTCGCACTCAAGCGGTTTGAGACCAATGTAAAATTTCTTTTGCTGGGACAGACGCGTCTGTTAAATGTTATCACAAATATCTCAAACATTCATTATGCTCGCCGTCGCTTTGGGTCGATTTTACCCTTTGCGTGCTAACATGCGTGACATCTGCAAAAAATCAAATTGCAAGTGAAAAAACTATCTGTTTTCGTAGATAAGATGATTGATACCTACCAGGGTATCCCAGCGCAGAAGTGCATCATCTGATCGTGGCGGGTGCTGACATTTGAACCCAGATGTCTAGCCATATATCTTTTCCCTCGATGGGATTGCTTGGGGATACCCGACAGGCACTTTATCCAATTGTTGAAAATAATATAATAATATCCTCGATGCGCGTTTCAAAACAATGCGCACGCATATATGTATGCTATCACAGTTTACACTGATTATCACACATACATAATTTGTACGAATTCACTTGTACATTATTTTGCAAATAAGGTTTGACTATATGTATACATATCAACGGGCATTTCATCATTTTCATTTGCATGCTTATATTTTCGTTTATTTAAATAAAAGCGGATACAATTGCCTCAATTTGCTTTTATTAATTTAACTGATGATCGGAATAAAAACAAGATGTTACGACTATTTTATAATTATATTATATCTAAATCAACAGCGCATTCGAAAATATTTGTTTGTGTTAATGCTGAAATTGAAGAAAATTTAATTAAAATGCTATGCGAGCTTTTTAGGGAACTTACCGAAATTATGGCCTCTGCTATTTGCATTTCACAGAGAGTTTCCAACTCGTCTTTATACTGGAATAAAAAATTGTTTGATAAGTACTTTCTTTAAAATGAATTTTAAAATATTACGAAGACTATTCTTAAAGATAAAATGCTTACATCTTCATATGTGCAGTCTAAATTAATGTTCACTCTGCCACATCGGTTGAAGACCAACTATCCGAAATGATCGTTGTCCCATCCGCTATCTTTTCTTTTATAATACACAGCAGCGTGCTTTTGGTGCGGTTTTCGACAGGAACGATGTACAGCCTTTTGGCATCCCTTTCATAATTACAAAATACCCATTGGCCTAGAAAAATTCCCCCACAATTACTTTTTCTTTTAAAAACAAGGCTTTCGTGTGTTTCTACTACCTTGCTCTCTCATCCAAGCAATCCAAGGCTTAACTGTGCAGCACAAACTTGAAAAACTTCGCGCAAATAATTACGCTAATTGACTATTGTTTCATATGTCAATGAGAGCTCATTTTTTAAAAATTCAGTGATGGGTTCAACTCCCATCAGTTCGCAAAATACAAAAAGCCAAATTTTCCTGATAGTCCGACGCGATCCCGCGAAGAAATTAAAAAATTACACTTTTTTGTAAATTTTTACAAAAATATGCGTCAGACTACACCGAAAATAAAAGTCGCCTTTCAATGCGGCATACTTGCAGGGTTCGCCACAGACAGGATAGTTCTTGGATTTCAAAATAAGTCCGTAATCTCTTAACTAAGACATTAATTTAACTTCGTCATGTATTATTGTTAAGAATGCATATGCAGAAATTTTATCCAACAAATGGATTTTCCAGCTAGTAACATGCACTTGTGAATAGATTTAGATGAGAGAAACTACAAACATGCATATGCATACAAGCATACGTACTCTAACACATATGTACATTGGTAAGTTATTCCATAAGTATGATGTACATGCGCATTATTTTGGCACGCGCTTCAAGGGACGTTCATATGGTATTATTATTATAATTTTACAAAAATAAAAGTTTAGCTTCTTTTATAGGAAATGCCCAAGCAATTACAACGAGGACGAATATATATGACCAAACGCCTTGAATAAAATGTCAGCACCCGCTACGATCAGATGATTCACTTCTTTGCTGGGATACCCGTAAGTAAGTCTCAATCAGCTTATTTACTTTTTTTTTTTTTACTAATTATATTTTGTTTATTAAGAAATCTGGTATCCTGTTACTCTATGTTAGCAACTTTTATCAGAGTGACATAATTACTTAGCTTAGCGATGATTGTGGTTTTACAATTAGTTTTACAATTAGGTTAACAGATTACAGAAACATATTTTGATGTAATTAACGAAGCTTGTCACCTATACATAACGATCGATTAGGTCGGTTGGGTAGGTCCTCTTCAGTCGCCTTCTTCTTCGCCTCCTTAGCAGGCTCCTCGCCAGGATGTTTGGATGGTTGTGGAGCTTTGTTGAGTAGCTCGCTGCTTGCCTGTTGACTACGTCGCCCACCATTGGAACCTTGAGGTCCTTGGCGATGTCGCGTGTGCGAATATACCATTCGGCTCCAGTTATTTTGCGCAGGGTTTTGGCCTGAATGATGCGAATTTTGTTCAGGTGTGTTTTTGCAGCTATACCGTAAACTTGAAGCCCGTAACGCCACACTGGGGCAAGGATTACCTTGTAGATTAGGACCTTGTTTCGAAGCGAGAGTTTGTTTTTGGAGTTGAGGAGCCAGCTCATTCGCCTTATCTTAGATTTGATGTTGCTCGTTACTGCAGAGACGTGCTTACTAAATGTAAGTCGTCTGTCGAGAGTGACACCTAGGTACTTGTGTTGACGATATTGCTCTAGAAGCTCACCATGAAGAAAAAGTCCGGGGCATGAGTCCTTGCGTAGAGTGTGGGTAACCGTGGCGCATTTTCCAGGGTTCACTGCGATGTTCCATCTACAAGCCCAGTTTTCAAATCGCTTGAGGTATTCCTGCAAGAGGTCAGTTGCCACGCACACACATTTGTTTTTTGCAAGGATTGCCGTGTCGTCAGCAAACGTGGCCACCAGAAGGTCCTGCCGATCATTCCGTCTGCTTGCATTTGCTGTGGGCATGTCATGTGTAAACAGGCTATATAGCGTGGGACCCAAGACGCTGCCTTGTGGAACGCCCGCTTTTATGCGTTTGGTTTGAGAGGCTACTCCATCCTGCACCACTTGAAAGGTTCTCTCAGTTAGGAAGCTCGCAATGGTGCTAAATAGCTGCGGATTCAATTTGTCCTTTATCTTGGAGAGGAGTCCTGCGTGCCACACCCGGTCGAAGGCTTCTTGGATGTCGAGGTATGCTGCCACCACATACTCTTTCCTGTGAAAGCCGTCCAAAATATAATTTGTGACCCGATGTAGTTGCTCAGGGGTAAGCTTATTTACAAAAACTGATTTGCTCACTTGCACTTTAGAGATGACCCGTCACGCAGAATTACAGAAGCTCTGCTGGATTGTGTACGACAGCCACGCAAAGTGCAACAGCGACCTAAGGTGACGACGAACATAATAAATGTTTAAGTTATTTGTGGTATCATTTAATGGATGCGTCTGGGCGTCCAGCAAAATAAATTTCACATTGGCGTCCAGACGAATTAATGCGAGTAAGTTATGAAAAGATAATTAACCTCACGAATAATCTTCTGTATACTTTGCAGAAATTGTGGCCATGGTTCTGTTTAAATGCGGCAAATGAATAAACAGATCGCTTTCCTACTAGCAAGCATCATTGGTAGGTACTCCAAAGTCCCTTTTTCTTTAACTTAATTACAAACTTATTCACAGCAGAGATAACAAGTAGCGTACTTACGAAAGGGATATGCGCCTTAAAACGTTAACCTATTCGGACAATTCTAAATTCTTCAATAGGATACAAAAGGGGAAAACCGCACTTGTAAGTTTTGTGCAACCATATATTAGCCTCCAAAGTACAAATTCATTATTTATTGCAGTTGTGTTGTTAACACCCATAAAATACGATTGCATCGTGTGTCGCATAGGAAACGTGAAAACTTGTAGACTTGGACATGCAAACGCAAAAGCCTATTAAAAATGATATGGTTACCTGTTGAATAAGAGAAAATTGATTATGTAAGATTTAAGAAGTTATATTTGACCTTGTTAAAACCGATCTATAAACGGTGGTCAATTCATACATTTTTTAAATTAGACTTCAAATTACATTACTAATGTAAAACATAAGTATAATTAATATATAAATTTTTATATATATTATTATTTTTGAAATTTATTATACACTAACATTTAATAGCTTACATCAATTACAAAATATTCAATTTAACTTACAATTACATTTAAATGTAATTATTGAAAAAAAAAAATTTTTTGCATATAAAAACAGTAATTTTGGTATTTTAGTTTCTTACACTTAAAATGCACAATAGCACTAACCATACAATGTATAGACATACCAAATGGCCCTTTTTATCGAAACAAAAAAAATCGAAACGAGGCGACCCCAAGGGTACCTGCGACCATTTTAATGTGCCCAGACAGAGTAAGACTGCTGAGAGTGGCAGCCGAATGCCGGCCTCAAAAGCCGAACGTTCAGTATGAAGCCGCATCTCGCTCAGCGCACAACGTCGCTGCGGCTGATGATGTGTTTCTTAATATATATGTATATGTATGCCATTTTTAAATCCTTACAGCCCAAAAACATATGTGTGTATGCATGTGCCTCGCTCTCACTCATTGCTTCGTGCACTTGCATCCATCTCTTTCTCCCTGCATAGCTTCCCACAAAACCCCGAGATCTACAAAAATTCATACGTTTGTGTTGTGTGGATGTGCGCATAAGTAGATCGCGGCGTTAGTCGCGAGCCAGAGGTTATTTCTTCAATTGTGTGCCTTTTGTGCCTGTGGTAGCAATAGGCACACACATTTAAATACTCTATCATATATTTCTTTGTCCAGTCAGGCATGATGAGAAGAATTTGATCTAATTTTATTTAATACACAATTAATTGACCTAAATGAAATATTTATAATTATTTTCTGTTTAATGTAGGGACCTATTTTGCTTAAAATACAAAAATATTTAAGTCGTATTTCTGCAAGGGTAATTCATCGTCGGCTTGTAAGAATTTTCAGAAAAGTACAAAAATTTACAATGTTCACTTTTTGCGACTTGCTGCTTGTGCACACCCACACTCTTTCGAGTAAGCAGTTGTGTGATATTATTAAAGGGTTTGTCCTGATCATGTGCAATATTGCTATTTCCCATCCTGGTTGAAAGGGTAAGGGTACCTCAAAGTTGGCCAACCACGCACACTTACACACTTTTCTATATGGATGGAAGCATTTATACGTTTGTTGGTTGGTTGGTTGCATGCCTGCCCGATGCAAATTTGACACAAGTAAGAGGTTCTAGTCGGGAGCTCCCGACTAGGGGATACCCTGAACCCTCTTCTTCCAACATCAAATGTATATATATATTCTATTTTAGAAGTTACATTTTAAGTTTGTGACTCTAGCTCTTATTATTTACCAAAATTTCCCAAAAAAAACAGGATATCGATATCGATTTTTATAGATTTCTTGGAAATGGAATAAGTTATCGATTATCGGTAACAAACTCGATCTGCGCAGATACTAAGAGGAACTACATCTAAAATTTCAAGTCTTTAGCTCTTATAGGTGCTGAGATCCTTGCGTTCATACATACGGACAGACAAACGGACGGACGGACGGATGCACAGACAGACCGACATGACTAGATCGACTCGGCTATTGATGCTGATCAAGAATATATATACTTTATGGGGTCGGAGATGCTTCCTTCTGCCTGTTACATACATTTGGATTTTGCACAAATACAATATACCCTTATACCCATTTTTAATGGGTTCAGGCTATAAAAATTTGAAGTTTTTGGCATTTGTGAACTTCGAGCTCTACACATGGAATACAGGAATCACAAAAAACTTCCAATCTTGTCAAATTTGCGAGGCAGGCCACCAACTGGCACGAAAGCGCACAAATTCCTCTATTCATATACAAAATATGCAAGTGTGCATGAATTTTTGGGCATTTTTGCTTGTGCGGACAAATACACACACAGACAGTGCAACGGTAAATACACAAATTGAAAGAGCACTGAGAGTAAGCCAAAGCAGTTACCTGCAGTGGGAGGGAGTAAAAAAAATCAGCGATGTCGTTTTATGAACCCGAACAAAAATGAAAGAGACTTTGTACCAGCCGTAGAGAAAACAAGATGCTCCATCGCCGTCCACTGATTGTCCAGTCTATATGTTCTTTGGTTAGTGCTTTTATCACACATCTTATATTTGTATATTTTTTAGAACGCTGAGGACAAGATTTCGAAATACTTTTAACATGACCGTTACCAAGCTGAGAATCCGGTTAATCAAGAAGAGCATTTGAATCCGAAGGTTGGGGATAAACAAACGTAACACCCATGAATACTAGAGGTTACTTTGATGTGAGACAGCTAGATGATGGCGTTGGGTTTTTATTGATACACAAGTTTAAAGACGAATCGTTTGAGGCCTACGACTTGCGTATCACTGACACTAGCACCCTTCAATATGGAGCGCATTTGGCCAGAGGAAGCCAAAAGACAGGTACGCCACAAATTCTTCATTCGACCTTTGGGAAAGCCACGTCGCTCTGCTACTGCTAATGCCTATTTTGCTTTTCATGAAATAATTGTGTAATAAAATGTGAACGACGATGCTGGCAATGACCTAAAATGACCTTTTGTGGATAAAGATGTGAAGACGCGCCTGCAAAAAGTTATTTCCAGGGCCAAACTGTTTCCTAATGTAAATCTCGCAAACCCTACGAGTCCTGAAGAATTTTAGTCTTGTACAACTATATTAAATTATTTTCTAATATATACATTTTTCCAAAGAACATTTGACAACATTTTTTGTTATGGTTTATATATTAACGCAATGATATATATATATGTATATATACTCGGTTTTCTTCGCCATAGACAATTAATAAATATATATATATACATATATACAGACACACACATAAGTATTGGCACAGCAAGCATTTTCTACTTTGCAACCATTTTGCGTCCGTTTTTGGTAACAAACATCCATGCAAATTAATTTTCCTGTATAGGCCAGTTAATTTCCTACAAAAATCAGTTAAAGTTTTGTAACAAAAACATAACAGTAATTTTATTAAATTTTTTAAATAAAAAATGGCACATTTTCTTGGCACAAAAGTATTGGCACACTTAGTTTTTAGCTCGATTTATTTTTATGCAAGAACATGTGTTGCAACCTACCGTTATTTAAAATCACAGATTTTTGTCGAATTAAAACTTGCATTTTGTACCAAACAATAAGAAAAATATGAGTCCAAAACAAAAAGAAACCACTGAATCTCAACGCAAAATAATTTTATATCTGCATAAGCAAGGTAAATCTTATGCTGAGATAGTTGAAATGATGGAAAGAAGTCGTTTCACGATTCGCAGCATTGTACAACGCTTTAAAGGATCGCAAAGCCTTGAAAACTCTGCGCGACAAGGCCGCCCTCGGGTTTTAAGTGACCGCGAACGGAGCGATATAGTGCGTAAAATTAAAAAGAACCCAAAAATAACATCTACGCAAATAACTGCTGAGGTTAAAAATGAATTTGGAAAAGAGGTACACCCAATGACTATCAGAAGGGTACTGCATGAGGCCAACTACAGTGCACGTGTTGCTAGACGTAAGCCACTTGTTTCCTCTGCCAATAAGATTAAACGTTTGGAGTACGCAAATATGTATAAAACTAAGCCATCCGTTTTCTGGGACGAAGTACTATTTTCTGATGAAAGCAAATTTAATATTTTTCGCTCAGATGGCAAAGTTACTGTGTGGCGCAAGCCAAATACTGCCTTCGAAAAAAAAAACCTTGCAGCAACAGTAAAACATGGCGGCGGGGGAGTGATGGTATGGGGCTGCATGTCTGCTGCCGGCGTGGGCGAATTAGTATTCATAGATGGGATAATGGACAAAACAGTTTATTTAGGCATATTAAAGGAAAACCTCAAAAAAAGCGCCGAAAACCTAAACTTACCATCCAACTTTACTTTTCAACACGACAACGATCCCAAGCATTCGGCCCATGTTGTTAAAATGTGGCTGGCATATAACACGGCACATGTTTTGCCACATCCGCCACAATCTCCTGATTTAAACCCAATTGAACATTTATGGGAGGAACTGGATAGGAGGGTCAAAAAACGGGTAATTTCCAACAAAAGTCAGCTGAAAACGGTTTTATTGGAAGAATGGCAAAATATCGGGGCGGAAACGACCAGAAAATTGGTTCATTCTATGCCAAAACGTTTAGAGGCTGTTATAAAACAGAAAGGCTTGCCCACCAAATATTAGTTAAGTTTCATATATAATATTTTTAGGTTTTATAATTATGTGTGCCAATACTTTTGTGCCAGGAAAATGTGCCATTTTTTATTTAAATAATTTAATAAAATTACTCTTATGTTTTTGTTACAAAACTTTAACTGGTTTTTGTAGGAAATTAACTGATGCCTGCTTCAATCCATAAATTGACTTATTTAGTTTGCAGACTTTATCACTGGCATGTGATAAACCTTCTGGAATACTCATATAGATTTCTACTTTTAAAATGCCATGTAGAAATGCAGTTTTCACATCCATATGGTGTACCTTTAGCTTAAATTGCTAAAATGATAAAATGAATCTAAAGATAGAATCTAGATATTCTTGCAACTGGATCAAATGTCTCATCGTAGTCTATAAGATACTCCTGTGTCAATCCTCGAGCTACTAGTCTGGTTTTATATCTAATTGGATTGGCATTTTCATCACTTTTAATGGAAACAAGTAAGAGGTTCTAGTCGGGAGCTCCCGAATAGGGGATACCCTGAACCCTTCTATTCTGAATTTCAGCATATGTAACTGGAATACTATAAGTAAAATTGTGCGCGTTTATTAAGCAACTGCTTAACAATTTATATGAAACCTGTAGTCTATCTTTCAACCTTTTACTTCTTCTGACTACAATTTCCTCCTTATTTGATTTCATACAAGACACATTATCCCCAACCATTTCAGTTTGACTGGCATTTTCAGTTGATGTACCACTAGGCTGTTCTACTGATATTTCACTATCAGTTCTTCCTTCCGTGCTCTCATTCCGGAAATTTGACTCAATTTCATATTATAGATTATCCAGATCACTCTGGATATTTTCTACCCGTTCCGTACTCTTGGTATGGCAACTTGAGTCCAACAGGCCTAGATTTTTCATATTAATCATCAACATCTCTTGCTATCAAAAACGATAGTACCCATATCCCACAACTTATATCCTTTTGGTTCATAGCCAACAAGTATACCTGTCAAATGGAGTTTGCTTATCCAACATAAAAAAAATAAAATCAAACATTTATTTTTGGCATTGCGTTCGGATACTCCATTTAGTTGTGGCGTATGGGGAATTGTTAAATGGTAGCCTTTGCCTTTTTCTACACAATAATTACGCATGTCGTTAGACAAGTACTCTCTCCCATTATCAATGTAGAGATTCGCAACCTTTAAGTTAAAATGTGTCTCGCTCTTTGCCACATAATCTTTAAAAACTGAACACATCAGATTTATAAGTTATCAAATAGGTTACACAATAATGTGTACATTGATCTACAAAAACTACATAATAGCTTTCTCATTCAATGTCATTGGACCACAAACATCCGAATGAACCATAAATAAAGGTCCACTAAACGGGAGTCTAGTTTGTTTACCATTAACACAAGCCTCACATAAATTGTCATTCAGTTGTATATTTCTTAAAATTTCTATATCCTCAAATATATTATTTCGCACTTTGCTCTCCAAGTCTTGCAATAGCGATCTCAATTGGTGTTTTCAGTAAATCATATTCCACAAACAGATTTACATTATTAATCATATGGTGAGGCTCCTGAATCCAATATGAATAAAATATTACATTCGTCTTTATAATTCATACCACCCTGCTGCTTCAACATAAAAGCAAAACCTCTGCTCTGCTGTGTGGTTGCTACATGGGCCTGTCTATTTCATTCATTGTTTTTCAAAAAACTTTTAAAATTCAAACAATCCTTTTAAAAATGTCCCTTTTTGCCGCAAAAATGTCATTGCACATTCATTTTAAAATTTGTGTGCCTGGGCTCAAATTTTGATTTAAGAAGCCACGGTCCTGTTTTATTGCCCCTTTTGACATTTTCAGTTACAGCTTGCAAACTTTTACTGCTCGTACCTTTACTAGCATTCTTAAGTTTGATCTCATGATCAAGTAGTCGATTTTTGACAAATGCCAGAGTCAGGTTTTCAATTAACAAGGTTTCAATAGCATTTACCATCCCATCATATACGGAAGGTAAAGTTAAAAGTAAGTGTGACACTTTATCTACCTCTTTAATTTTAGCTCCTGATTTATTAATTTATTAAAATTACCCATAAGTGAGTGTCATCACATAATTTGAATGTTAATTGCTTCCGTATAAAAGGTTGTGATGCTAAACTCTTACGCTCTTATACTGAGCCTAACTTTTTTTTTTTCTTTTTTTTTTATTAAGTGTAGAACCTGTACAATCATAGTTTAGTACCTTAACAACACATGTATAGAAATGTTATTTAGAGCCGAACATAACGTAAATAGTATGAGGATTTCAATGCGGGTGGTCTTACTGGCGCCCAATCGTCTTGGCAAAACCTTGCCGTTTGAGTCGCCTTAGAGGTTGGGCAGGGAGAAGTCCTCTTGCGAGCAGGCTGCGGTGTCTCAGCAATTTGTCGATGTATCTGCTTGTGTGCCTTCCAATCTGTTCTTCGACTATGTGCACTTTGAGGTCTTTATGGAGTGTAGAACCGCGTACGTAACAGGGACAGTTGGTTATTTGTCGCAATACCCGATTCTGCAGTACCTGTATGCGTTTATAATTTGATTTGGCTGCAATTCCCCAAATCTGCACTCCATAGAGCCATATCGGCAAAATACAGTGCACGTATACCGCTCTTTTGCATCTCAGCGGCAATGTGCTCCTTTTATTGTTGAGCCACCGCAGTTGTTGCAGTCTGTGGCGACATTTTTTTACCGTAGCTTTGAGGTGTGGCCCAAAGGTAAGGCGCTTGTCTAAGGTGATGCCGAGATACTTAGCTTGTGGCGGCTGCTCCAGGGTAACTCCTTCAAGCTGAATTGGAGGGATATGCATCTGCATTTTGAGGGTGAAGCATGGGTTAATAGTTTTTGACGGGTTAACCTTCAAATTCCACCGTTTGCAGCAAGCTGCGAGAGTATCCAGATACCCCTGAAGTCCATTGCTAGCTTCTACGCAACTTTTGGAGTTATAAATGACTGTGATGTCATCTGCATATGTCGCAATAATAGCCTTAGAGGGATCGTCCATATGTTGAGAGGTAGGGCTGGATATATCTGAGGTATACAACGAGTAGAGCAGCGGACCAAGAACACTACCCTGTGGCACTCACAGTATAGGTGGACGAGTATGTGTCCCTTACCTTGACCTTGAACTCTCGTACTTCCAAATATGACCTTAGAAGGCCATAGTACGGTGCAGGTAAAAGGTTTTTTATTTTGCACAGTAATCCATTTGACACACCTTATCGAACGCTTGCTGCATGTCAATGAAGACAGCGTTTGAGAACTCTAGGTCGTCAAAAGCCTGAATTATGTGCTTCACCAGTCTGTGCACCTATTCCACAGTGCCGTGTCCCTCTCGAAATCCGAATTGGTGATCCGGCAAGATATTGCATTGGCTTGTAATGGCAGTAATCCGATTGGCAATAGTCCTCTCCCATAGTTTAGACAGGGAGGGTAAGAGACTTATTGGCCGATACGACTCAGGATCAGCTTCTGGTTTGCCTGGCTTGTGAATCATCATAATCAGCTAGTTTCCATTGCTTTGGGAACACTTGGAGCCGGATAATAGCATTAAAAATTAGCACTATATACAGAAGCGCTCTTGTAGGCGGGGCTTTCAGCGTAGCATTACAGATCCTATCGACACCCGGAGCTTTATTTTTCGGCAATAGCTGGATTGCGTCAGTTATTTCTTCAATTCTTATAGGCTCAATAGGCAGGGACATCTGCAGGGGCGTCTGCAGAGTCAGATGGGTCTCCCTGGTCTGCTCTATCGTAGCAAATTCATAAGGAGTGAAACGAACCTCAAGATGATATCCGAAAGCATTAGCCTGTTCCCTTTCGTTTTTAGCAAGTTCGCCACCAGGACATCGGACAGGTACCTGTCTAAAGGGTTGTCGTTTGAGTGATTTTGTACATTTCCATAGAGAGTAGTTCGCATCAACGGTGTAGTCCATGGAAGCCAGATTTTGCTCGAAGAAATCACTTTTGAGTTCCCTTAGGAGGTTACGTAGCTGTTTTGCTGCTCGGTTCCACAATATTCGGTCCCAAGGATCTTGGATCGAATTGCTCTTCTTCGAAGGCATCTCTTTGATCTGATCAGCTCTTTAGCCTCCCTCGTAAGAACAATGTCATAACGAATGGGATGTGACTCGGTGATGTGTGGAGTTGTGGCAGCAGCAGCTTTCAGCCTTCAGTTAGAAAATCTACTGCATTCTCAATGTCTACTCCAGAGTCCAAGGTCGGGTTTAATTGAAACGAGCATTCAAGATGTTCTCTGAAAGCCATGATGTCAGTACGGTTAGTAATTAATCGAGGGTTTGGCCTGACAAGAACCATCTGTTTGCAAATTTACAACAAGGGCTATATGGTCAGAGTCTAGGTCCCAGCTTTGGCCGATATTTATTTGAGAATCCGGTATTCCATGGTATAATGCGAAATCAATGCAACTAGGTGTGTGACTAGACACATATGGGTATCTAGTTGGTGATCCTGTTGCGAGAATATTAGCTCCTCTGGCTGTAATGGCGTCGGCTAGTTCTTGGCCCCTGGGTGAGTTGTAGGTATCTCCCCACAGCCAATGTCGCGCATTCCAGTCTCCACCAACCAGATACCTTTGGCCGTAAGAAAGAAGTATGTCACTGAAATGCCTTTCTTCAATTCTATTTCTTGGTGGTCAGTATATGGCGCTATATTCCATGTCTCCCAAACCTGTAGCAACTTTTATTGAAGACATTTGTATGGTGCTCGTTTCAATTACTCTTTGTGGAAAATGGCGGAGAGTACTCCTCACGAATACCGCCGCTCCTCCGACACCGTGACTGTGACGTGATGGCCTGTAAGCTGGATAGAAGGTACCCGTGTATTTTGACTGTTTCTTCTCGGTTTAGTCTGATTTCACTTAGAAGGAGAAAGTCAACATTGTTGTTGTGCGCGAAGAGCTCAACTTCGCTGGCTTTTCCTGTGATGCCATTAACATTCCAGATAAGGATCTTGAGTGGGTTCATTGGGAGGCTGAGGCGTTGCTATGAAGCTGGGGAGTCGATCTATCCCCTGTCCATTGCCATTTCATGGACCATAATTTCCAGCCGTTCTAGTCGTTCATTATTTTGCTTGTTTTGTTGTTGTTGTTCCCGTTGCTGCTCCTGAAGCCACAAGAGGAATTGCTGCTGCTGCTGTAGTTGCAGCTGTTGTTGCCATTTCAAAAATTGCTGTTGCTGTTGTTCCAATAATGATTGGACGTCAGCTGGATGCTGCTGCTGCCTGATATTTTCTATTGGCTTAAGTTGCTGTTGTTGCGCTTGCAAACTATGTAGACGGCGCTGGGCAGGTTCGTTGCCGTTCCTTGCTATTGAGGCATAGGACTTGCCTCCAGTATTGACTCTAGGAATGTTAGGTATTTGTTGCTGTCGAGTTGGTTGCTGCTGCTGCTGCTGTTTCCTTTGTGGTTGTTTCTGGTTTGGTCGATCTTGATTCCTGGTGATCTGTCTAGACGGTTGCGTGTGAGCCTGTTGCTTCATTAAAGAGCCCATTGATCTTCGTAGATAGTCCTGGTACCATTGGCAACCCTTGTAGCTTGCCATATGATTCCCTCCACAGTGCAGACAGGAACGCTGTTCATCATGGGATCGTGTGCATAGCTTGGTGAGATGATCTTCACCGCATCGTGCACAATTGGGGTGACGACGGCAGTATTTGGCTGTGTGTCCGTATTCCTGACATCTTGTGCATTGGGCGATTTCAGATGTTTTGCGCATCCTTTTTATCCTCCCTTTTTTTCGGCAGAGTTTTGATATCATATATATCATTAATTGTTGCGCATGGCCTTATGAAAAATATAATGCGTTTTCCATCTTTGTTACTCCTTGGTCTTGGGTTATGTACCTGCAGAGCATCAAAGCCATTTTTTTTAAAATTGTCACTAATTGCGTTGTTAAGAGTGCTATGGTGAAGCCCCTTAACTACTATCCTGTATGGTTTTTCTTCCTTCAATTGGTAGGTATGGAACTCAATACCAATACCATCAAAATGATTGACATTTGACATTTCATTTGAGGTGTGGCCCAAAGGTAAGGCGCTTGTCTAAGGTGATGCCGAGATACTTAGCTTGTGGCGGCTGCTCCAGGGTAACTCCTTCAAGCTGAATTGGAGGGATATGCATCTGCATTTTGAGGGTGAAGCATGGGTTAATAGTTTTTGACGGGTTAACCTTCAAATTCCACCGTTTGCACCAAGCTGCGAGAGTATCCAGATACCCCTGAAGTCCATTGCTAGCTTCTACGCAACTTTTGGAGTTATAAATGACTGCGATGTCATCTGCATATGTCGCAATAATAGCCTTAGAGGGATCGTCCATATGTTGAGAGGTAGGGTTGGATATATCTGAGGTATACAACGAGTAGAGCAGCGGACCAAGAACACTACCCTGTGGCACTCATAGTATAGGTGGACGAGTATGTGTCCCTTACCTTGACCTTGAACTCTCGTACTTCCAAATATGACCTTAGAAGGCCATAGTACGGTGCAGGTAAAAGGTTTTTTATTTTGCACAGTAATCCATTTGACACACCTTATCGAACGCTTGCTGCATGTCAATGAAGACAGCGTTTGAGAACTCTAGGTCGTCAAAAGCCTGCATGATGTGCTTCACCAGTCTGTGCACCTATTCCACAGTGCCGTGTCCCTCTCGAAATCCGAATTGGTGATCCGGCAAGATATTGCATTGGCTTGTAATGGCAGTAATCCGATTGGCAATAGTCCTCTCCCATAGTTTAGACAGGGAGGGTAAGAGACTTATTGGCCGATACGACTCAGGATCAGCTTCTGGTTTGCCTGGCTTGTGAATCATCATAATCAGCTAGTTTCCATTGCTTTGGGAACACTTGGAGCCGGATAATAGCATTAAAAATTAGCACTATATACAGAAGCGCTCTTGTAGGCGGGGCTTTCAGCGTAGCATTACAGATCCTATCGACACCCGGAGCTTTATTTTTCGGCAATAGCTGGATTGCGTCAGTTATTTCTTCAATTCTTATAGGCTCAATAGGCAGGGACATCTGCAGGGGCGTCTGCAGAGTCAGATGGGTCTCCCTGGTCTGCTCTATCGTAGCAAATTCATAAGGAGTGAAACGAACCTCAAGATGATATCCGAAAGCATTAGCCTGTTCCCTTTCGTTTTTAGCAAGTTCGCCACCAGGACATCGGACAGGTACCTGTCTAAAGGGTTGTCGTTGGAGTGATTTTGTACATTTCCATAGAGAGTAGTTCGCATCAACGGTGTTGTCCATGGAAGCCAGATTTTGCTCGAAGAAATCACTTTTGAGTTCCCTTAGGAGGTTACGTAGCTGTTTTGCTGCTCTGTTCCACAATATTCGGTCCCAAGGATCTTGGATCGAATTGCTCTTCTTCGAAGGCATCTCTTTGATCTGATCAGCTCTTTAGCCTCCCTCGTAAGAACAATGTCATAACGAATGGGATGTGACTCGGTGATGTGTGGAGTTGTGGCAGCAGCAGCTTTCAGCCTTCAGTTAGAAAATCTACTGCATTCTCAATGTCTACTCCAGAGTCCAAGGTCGGGTTTAATTGAAACGAGCATTCAAGATGTTCTCTGAAAGCCATGATGTCAGTACGGTTAGTAATTAATCGAGGGTTTGGCCTGACAAGAACCATCTGTTTGCAAATTTACAACAAGGGCTATATGGTCAGAGTCTAGGTCCCAGCTTTGGCCGATATTTATTTGAGAATCCGGTATTCCATGGTATAATGCGAAATCAATGCAACTAGGTGTGTGACTAGACACATATGGGTATCTAGTTGGTGATCCTGTTGCGAGAATATTAGCTCCTCTGGCTGTAATGGCGTCGGCTAGTTCTTGGCCCCTGGGTGAGTTGTAGGTATCTCCCCACAGCCAATGTCGCGCATTCCAGTCTCCACCAACCAGATACCTTTGGCCGTAAGAAAGAAGTATGTCACTGAAATGCCTTTCTTCAATTCTATTTCTTGGTGGTCAGTATATGGCGCTATATTCCATGTCTCCCAAACCTGTAGCAACTTTTATTGAAGACATTTGTATGGTGCTCGTTTCAATTACTCTTTGTGGAAAATGGCGGAGAGTACTCCTCACGAATACCGCCGCTCCTCCGACACCGTGACTGTGACGTGATGGCCTGTAAGCTGGATAGAAGGTACCCGTGTATTTTGACTGTTTCTTCTCGGTTTAGCTGATTTCACTTAGAAGGAGAAAGTCAACATTGTTGTTGTGCGCGAAGAGCTCAACTTCGCTGGCTTTTCCTGTGATGCCATTAACATTCCACATAAGGATCTTGAGTGGGTTCATTGGGAGGCTGAGGCGTTGCTATGAAGCTGGGGAGTCGATCTATCCCCTGTCCATTGCCATTTCATGGACCATTTTTTCCAGCCGTTCTAGTCGTTCATTATTTTGCTTGTTTTGTTGTTGTTGTTCCCGTTGCTGCTCCTGAAGCCACAAGAGGAATTGCTGCTGCTGCTGTAGTTGCAGCTGTTGTTGCCATTTCAAAAATTGCTGTTGCTGTTGTTCCAATAATGATTGGACGTCAGCTGGATGCTGCTGCTGCCTGATATTTTCTATTGGCTTAAGTTGCTGTTGTTGCGCTTGCAAACTATGTAGACGGCGCTGGGCAGGTTCGTTGCCGTTCCTTGCTATTGAGGCATAGGACTTGCCTCCAGTATTGACTCTAGGAATGTTAGGTATTTGTTGCTGTCGAGTTGGTTGCTGCTGCTGCTGCTGCTGCTGTTTCCTTTGTGGTTGTTTCTGGTTTGGTCGATCTTGATTCCTGGTGATCTGTCTAGACGGTTGCGTGTGAGCCTGTTGCTTCATTAAAGAGCCCATTGATCTTCGTAGATAGTCCTGGTACCATTGGCAACCCTTGTAGCTTGCCATATGATTCCCTCCACAGTGCAGACAGGAACGCTGTTCATCATGGGATCGTGTGCATAGCTTGGTGAGATGATCTTCACCGCATCGTGCACAATTGGGGTGACGACGGCAGTATTTGGCTGTGTGTCCGTATTCCTGACATCTTGTGCATTGGGCGATTTCAGATGTTTTGCGCATCCTTTTTATCCTCCCTTTTTTTCGGCAGAGTTTTGATATCATATATATCATTAATTGTTGCGCATGGCCTTATGAAAAATATAATGCGTTTTCCATCTTTGTTACTCCTTGGTCTTGGGTTATGTACCTGCAGAGCATCAAAGCCATTTTTTTTTAAATTGTCACTAATTGCGTTGTTAAGAGTGCTATGGTGAAGCCCCTTAACTACTATCCTGTATGGTTTTTCTTCCTTCAATTGGTAGGTATGGAACTCAATACCAATACCATCAAAATGATTGACAGTAAGTAAGTGTCACTGTCTTTTGGAAATATTCTGTCCGTTTTTCCTTGATTTACTTTCACTGCCACGTTATCTAGACTAGTGACCTCCATAATGAGTTAAAAAAGATCATTAAGGTCAGTAACACTCACAACTATTTGCGGTGGCCTTGGGGTACCGTGAATCTGGTCGTTGGTATTGTTTGCGTTATGTTGTGGGTTGTTGGCTGCGACGCTTACATCAGTACTGACGTTAGTATTGTTCTGCTGATCATCCTCAGAAGCGCTTTCATTTGCAGATCTGTGACTTTCAACATGGCTTTCGTTTGTTACATCCATGTCCATGTCCATGTCTAGCAAGGCAAACCTGTTGCCAGAGATTGCCATACTTTTTGATGCTGAGGTCGAGACTAGCTTCAAATCTTTATTCGGCCTCTTAGAGTTAGTATTGGGAAATAATGGTTTCTTCCTCTTATTTTTCAGATTATTTTGGGCTGCCACCAATTTTGTAGCAGCTTCACTAAGAACTAAGGAGTCTATTTTAGAAGCTCCACTGATTGTTGGAGAGATAATGTCTGATGCGCATTGGGTAAAGCTAGCTGCATGGTTATCCATGCTTCCGCTATGGCTCACACTGCTGGTTGCAGCAGTTGTCGTGGTGTAAATAGAATTGCTAGTGGTATTAGTAAATGTTAACGTTGTTGTTATTGTGCTGATGCTCTGAGTATTAGTACGTAACAGGCTATTCCTAAAATCGTTCCAGATTTCCAATGGTGATTTTCCAGCTACTTAGCGCATTTTTCCATAATCAATCGGCTTATTACTAAGCTGAGAGTTAGAAAAAATGTTCTTATCCATATTAATTTAGTTTATATTTGTTAACTTTAAGATTAAAGTTAAGCTTATAAACAGAAAACTTAGCTGATAAGCGCGGCGTTTATTGCACCTCTTGTGCGACTGCGCGCGGAGAGAGGGGTAATGTTTTGCACAAACGGGCAACGAATGCAGTCTTATCGCACTACACTTGCGTTTTGTTGTTGTCAAACTGCCGACACTGCACAAGACAGCGTCCGAAATGCTCGATTTGTGCTATTTTTAGCACACGTAGATTGCACAATTGATCAACTCGTACTTTGTCTATGCGCGGCACAACCGATCTTGATGAGAGCAGATTAGCGACTCTGAGTCTAACTTCTTTAAAATTTCCTTAGCAGAATTCTCATTCTCAGCAAATGACAGAAAAGAATCGCTAAGAAATTCAATTATTATACATTTTGCTGCTCTTTCTGCCTTAGCCCATTTTTCGTCTATCATTTACGGGTTCTCCTTTTCAATAACATAAAATCTTGTTCTGAGCAAAAAGGTGATACGAAATTTCCATACAGAATACTTTTCTCCATTAAGAGGAATAATATTCACTCACACACTTTCAATTATTATCTTTTTCAGAGCTACTGTAAGCTTACAAAGGAGTTGTGTTAATTACCCGTCGCCGCATATACATACACATATAAACTATACAAAAAAAATATAAAAAAATTAAACAAGTAAGAGGTTCTAGTCGGGAGCTCCCGCCTAGGGGATACCCTGAACCCTCTTCCAACATCAAATGCATATATATATTCTATTTTAGAAGCTATATGTCAAGTTTGGTGACTCCAGCTCTTATTATTTACCAAAATTGCCCAAAAAACAGGATATCAATATCCCGCGCAGATCGAGTTTGTTTCCGATAATCGATGACTTACTCCGTTTCCAAGCAATCGATAAAAATCGATATCGACATCCTGTTTTTTTTAGCAAATTGGGTAAATAATAAGAGCTAGAGCCACCAAACATGATATGTTGCTTCTAGAATATTATAGATATTTCAGGTATCTTTCATTTCATACTTATCGCCACCTCCCCGCTACCACCCCAGAGCTGTAAATCAAGTTAATAACCCAACTTTTTTTGCCAACCAATTTAAACCACAATTTAAATGCAATTGATTTTTTCAGAATACACACGTATTCTATGGTACAATAAGATATACTGTAGAAAATTTCATAAAGATCGGTTAAGAAAAACCAAAGTTATATGCAACTGCGCAATTGAATGGGGCAGCAGCTTTAAGAATTTCTGTATACATGTACACACACACATTCATGCGCGTCTGCTTCGCATTCTAATAGCATTGTAATTGCATCTTTTTTTGTAATGTTGTTTTAGTTCCTTTTTTTTCATAAGTACTTAATTGTTGGTGTGGCTGCTGAGTAAAGGCATAGCAAGTGGTGCGGTCTGTCGCGAGTTCGAGTCCTACCGGGGAAAGTATTATTTTTTTTTTTTTTTTTTTATGCAAAATCCCATTAGGATCGCACCACTATATCATATAGTTGCCATAGGAACGATCGGTCGAAAATTAAGTTGTTATATAAAAAAACATTTTGTTTTTCGAGATATCTTGACCAAACGTGGCATTTATTAGTTTTACTTTACTCCTCATATATATGCAAAATCCCATCAGGATCGCACCACTATATCATATAGCTGCCATAGGAACGATCGGTCGAAAATTAAGTTGTTATATGAAAAAACATTTTGTTTTTCGAGATATCTTGACCAATCTTGACCAAAATTAAGTTGTTATTTGAAAAAACATTTTGTTTATCAAGATATTTCGAACAAACTCGGCATTTATTAGTTTTAGTTAGCTCCTCAGATATATGCAAAATCCTATTAAGATCGGAACACTAGCTGCCATAGGAACGATCGGTCGAAAATTAAGTTTTTGTATGAAAAAACATTTTGTTTTTTTAAGATATCTTGACCAAACTCGGCATTTATTAGTTTAACTATGTTCCTCATATATATGCAAAATACTATTAAGATCGGAGCACTATATCATATAGCTGCCATAGGAACGATAGGTCGAAAATTAAGTTGTTATATGAAAAAACATTTTGTTTATAAGGATATCTTGACCAAACTCGGCATTAACTATTTTCCCTGTGCTTCTTAGATACGGGCAATGCACTATAAGCATTATGAGAAGGTTGGGTCTGCAAGGGTATTAGATATTCGGCGTGCCGAAGATAGCCTTTCTTTCTCGTTTTTTTTTTTTTTTATTTCACTCAAAAAAAATATTTTTTTTATTTAATTGTTTATTGAATTGTGTACGATTTTAATTTTGTTTGGTTATGCGATGCCTGGGCCCATAACTTATTGAAATTTACACAATTAAATAAAACGCTTTGTTTGGTTTAGTCGATTTCAATATTTATTAATTTACTTTTTTGGGCACGTTAACTTGTTTTACTCTTTAAGGTTCAGAGAAGAGATAGGCTATAAAAGCATTTCAGCATCAAAACTGAAAATAACAAAAGCCTACTTGGTCATTGTACCTTTTGTATGAATGAGTGTTTGTGTGTATTTCAACACTCATTATTCCAACAATAATTAACACATACAAATTATTTTTGTAGCAATGAGGTACTATTAAAGTGGAATTATTTAATAAACAATCTTCAAAAAAGCAATAATTATTAAGTTAACAAGGAAAATGTACAAAAGATTCCTCTCTATTTTCGTATAAAATAGCTGTTAAGCAAGCATCAACAATAAAATTTCTTAGCCAATTCCGGACATTTAACGAAAATAAATCCTTAATAGTAAGGTAGTGCGTGAAACGACTTGAATTGGAATCGCCGTGCACACATCTAAACAATGATTCACAACTTAAAATGTTCAGTTCTGAATTAATGTTTAACTCAATATTTTGTTTTAAAATGGACAAATCACTTTTATATTTTGCTTCCATTTTAAAGGCACTCTTGTCTTCTACGATTTTGTAGGAATGGTCATGGCATATGGATGCTTCATGACTTTGTTCTAGAATTTTAAATATTTTAGAAAAATGTTTTTTAATCATTTCTGCTTTTAGTCTTTTATTACGCGCTTTTTTAAAACTTTCCTTGTGCTTGGAAAGTTTTCGCTTGTTACGAATCATCGAATCGTTTTTCTGTTTTTGATTTAAATTTGTTCTTTGTAGAACTTACAAGTTTACGGTTTTTCAAGTTCACCTTGTCTAGCAATGGACTTTGAAAACTCTTCCAGCTTACGGATAAATCGTCCTAGCTTTAAGCCGTTTTTATTATTTGTCAAGATAATACTATATTTAAGTGCTTTAAAGAATGATTCTATGGGCCCATTACTCAACCTTTTATTGGATCTATCAATAAAAGTACCTATAATATTGGTACAAAACAGTGCGTAAGCTATGTATTTATTTAAAATTAGGTCCAGCATTTCTGGACTGTAATAAATATTTGATGTACAAAAGTTTCCCTTATATTGTGATACACGTTCTGTTACTTCTGTACGTATTTCTTAAAACTTAAGTTTAAATGGACTTTTTTCGGAATCATTGACAACTTCCTTACTTTCTCCCAATTTTATACTGTCTATTAAATAAAATGTGGATGGCTGTTCACAATATTTAGCCAAATAATTAATGGTATCATTCACACTATTATTAACATACGGAGAAACAAGAATGATTGTAATGTTTCTGAACCATTTTTGTAATTCTCCAATATTATTTATTGAATATGCACAACCCAAGGCATTTCTTAATATGATCTGAGGTCAATATTGTCCAAACCAACTACTTCATCTATGTTGCGGCACATCATTTTGCTGTAGTGGCTTGTACAAAATTGAACGCAGACTTTTGGGAATGTGCGATTTAAATTATACAAAAAATTTAAACAAATTTCATTATACGTCGCAAGATCAATGTTGTTATATTCTTTAAAAATGGCACCAATTATTGCAAAACTTACATCAGTAATAATTCTTGTGAAAATAGACCATTTTTTTTTTTTAAGCAAAACTCCCGACATTCACATAGAAATCAATCATACGATGTATGATTGGAGAGAATTGCATGTGCGACAGGGAAAACGACACGAATTTCTGGAATTTGATCAACCTATTAATATAAGAATGTACGTTTTTTGACAAAGTTGACATTGGCTGCACTACATTTCCAGTCGCAGCAATATGCAGTGTGTGTAGCTTTAAATGGATCAACAACATACTTATATGTGCCATAAAAACACTTCTAGTTTAGTAGAAAGAAACTGAATGAAGTTAGTATATTTATTCGAAATCATATCAAAGGTATCTTTGAATGGATCTTTGGCAAAATCAAATTTGCAATTTACCTCCAAAACTAAATTTATATAAAAGGGTAGTGTCTCATTAGTAATCTGATCATTACCAACTCTGGCTCGAGACATATAGATTTTGTTCAGTATACCCTGATCCCATTGAAAATGGGTAAAAAGGGAATATTGTATTTTTGCAAAATGTAAATGTTTGTAACATGCAAAAGGAAGCATCTCCGACCCCATAAAGTAAATACAAACACACACAGCAAGCAATTTCTACTTTGCACCCATTTTGCGTCCCTTTTGCGGTATTAACCAGTTAAGTTCCTACAAAAATCAGTTAAAGTTTTGTGACAAAAACATAACAGTAATTTATTAAATTATTTAAATAAACAAGTAAGAGGTTCTAGTCAGGAGCTCCCGACTAGGGGATAACCTGAACCCTCTTCTTCCAACATCAAATGCATATATATATTCTATTTTAGAAGCTATATATCAAGTTTGGTGACTCCAGCTCTTATTATTTACAAAAATTAGCTAGTTCTTATTATTACAAAAAATTACTGTTATGTTTTTGTCACAAAACTTTAACTGATTTTTGTAGGAACTTAACTGGTTAATACCGCAAAAGGGACGCAAAATGGGTGCAAAGTAGAAATTGCTTGCTGTGTGCGTTTGTATATACTTTATGGGGTCGGAGATGCTTCCTTCTGCCTGTTACATACATTTGGATTTTGCACAAATACAAAATACCCTTATACCCATTTTTAATGGGTTCAAGGTATAAAAATGGCATATTTTCCTGGCACAAAAGTATTGGCACACATAATTATAAGAGTTAAAAAGATTATATATGAAACTTTAGAGTTTCTAATGGCAGCCTTTTCCATAAATCTATTTATCGCTCTGCACTGCGTTGACTTCTTAAGGCCATTAATATGGGAGATATGACGGCTACTTGTGTATACACTTACAACACCGTCAAATGTCCCACGAATTAAAATGTAGTTGCATGATGGATCTTTGCAGTAACTATATGCAGCAAAAGAGTTTTTGTAATTGACTTTAAATACGAAGCACATGCATTGCAAGAATCGCACTCAATTGATTTAATGTGGCCATAAATTCTTGGATACTCATTTCAGTATCCAAATTGTTGTAACCTGTAAGTTTTGCTCGGCAACCTTTTAAATGACTTACTAATTCAACTGTTCTTTTTAAGCTTTTATCGAAACTGTGGAATTTTTTCCGAAAGGATCTTAGGGTTCTTAGACGGATAGTTAATGGTCTTATTAAAACTAGAATTAGAATTATTATTATCTATGTTAGACATATTACTAATAATATTGATTATTACCACCATTAGATACGTCTTGGAGCTCTTTCAAATAGGCAGCTTAAAACTGGTAAAGCAATACAAGAATTAGGTTTGTAATAAATATTAAAGCTTTATGATCACTTACGCGTTTGAAGCGTTTCATTATAATCTTTCGATTCTTAACATTAGCTGCCAGTTGAAAATCTGTCCAATTTTGATCTATAAACTTATTGTTAACAATAAGTAAAATAGATTGAAAATCAGTTGGACTTAAATTTCCAACTGGTGATATTATGTTTCTGACAATGGAGTCTGTTATGGCATCATGAAATCCAAGAAAGATGTTCTTTAAAAAAATTGTTATATATCAATGATAAAATTGAATCGAATTAGTAAAACAAAAATTGTATTATCTATTTTTAGTTTTTACTTTTAAAAACTCAGTACAATTCCAAAAGATATGATTCCTTCATAACCAGTTAGATACATTTACAGAAAAATTATCACTCATTTTCAATAGCTTCTAGGAAAAAAACAGATAAGATTGCTCTAGTTGGGAGTGTACAGCTAGAGGATAGCTCTCCTACCAACAACAAATGCCGCTATTGAATTTGACGAGTGCATACATACGACTAGGCTATTGATGCTGATCAAGAATATATCATTTAAGGAGTCGGAGATTCGTTCTGACTGTTGTGCAGTTGCACAAATACATTATACCCCTTTTACCCATTTCTAATGGGTTCAGGGTGTAAAGACGCAAACAGAATAATACAAAAAAATAAAATCTTACCGTTTTACGATTCCTGGAGCCATTTGAACTTTGTTTTATTAAAATATAAGCAAAAATATAAATATATTTATATTAATTTCTTATCAATTAAATAACATTGCTATTATATGCTATTATAAACTGCCGCTATGTTAGGGGCTGCCAACTTATGAAGAAAGCTAACCTATTAGAACATAAAGATGCCACATTGTGAAAACAAGTAAGAGGTTCTAGTCGGGAGCTCCCGACTAGGGGATACCCTGAACCCTCTTATTCCAACACCAAATAAATTAATAAAAAAAATT
Source organism: Drosophila novamexicana (assembly GCF_003285875.2). Lineage (NCBI taxonomy): Eukaryota > Metazoa > Arthropoda > Insecta > Diptera > Drosophilidae > Drosophila > Drosophila novamexicana. The sequence goes on along the minus strand of NW_020824864.1, from coordinate 178,164 downwards.
TACCTTGGCAGGGCTCGAATTTGCAACTGACCGCATTACTTACTGTCGACTCTACTCAACAGCCACAACAGCAAAAAAAAAAAAAATAATAATACTTTCCCCGGTAGGGCTCGAACTCGCGACAGACCGCACCACTTGCTATGCCTTTACTCAGCAGCCACACCAACAATTAAGTACTTATGATAAAAAATGGAACTAAAATAACATTACAACAAAAAGATGCAATTACCATGCTATTAGAATGCGAAGCAGACGCGCATAAATGTGTGTGTGCACATGTATACAGAAATTCTTAAAGCTGCTGCCCCATTCAATTGCGCAGTTGCATATAACTTTGGTTTTTCTTAACTGATCTTTATGAAATTTTCTACAGTATATCTTATTGTACCATAGAATATTTGTGTATTCTGAAAAAATCAATTGCATTTAAATTGTGGTTTAAATTGGTTGGCAATAAAAGTTGGGTTATTAACTTGATTTATAGCTATGTGGTGGTAGCGGGGAGGTGGCGATAGGTATGAAATGAAAGATACTTGAAATATCTATAATATTCTAGAAGCAACATATCATGTTTGGTGGCTCTAGCTCTTATTATTTACCCAATTTGCTAAAAAAAACAGGATGTCGATATTGGAAACGGAGTAAGTTATCGATTATCGGAAACAAACTCGATCTGCGCGGGAACTAGGAGCATCTACATCTAAAATTTCAGGTCTCTAGCTCTTATAGGTTCTGAGATCCTTTGGCTCATACATACGGACGGACGGACGGAGAGACAGACGGACATGGCTAGATCGACTCGGCTATTGATGCTGATCAAAATATATATACTCTATGGGGTCGGAGATGCTTCCTTCTGCCTGTTACATACATGTGGATTTTGCACAAATTCAATATACCCTTATACCCATTTTTAATGGGTTCAGGGTATAAAAACATGGACGCGCAGCTTCAGCGACTTACGGCAGAGGTGGCTATGCTAAAGGTGACAAATGCGCCGCAGATGCCACAGGCTCCACAGTCACCATAGCCACAGGCGCCCCAGCAAATGCCACAGCCGCAGCAGCCATGGATGCAGTGCGTGGCATACGAGTACATGGCCCAGTAAAAATTTATATGTGTATGTGTATATAGATTATAATAATAAAATAATACAAATAAACTAATAATAAAAAAAAATTATCTATAAAATACTTTTATTGAAATTTACTAAAAATTCCCGCAAGCTACGAAAAAAGCTTTAAAAAAATAAAATAAAAGCTCAACCCATATAGCATGTCAATTGCGAAGTATTTCATTTGAACTGTATTTTTATATACATACATTCAGCGCCATTATTTTAGATACTGCCAACTTATGCTAACAAAAACGAGAAAGAAAGGCTATCTACGGCACGCCGAAGATCTAATACCCTTGCAGACCCAACCTTTTCATAAAGCTTATAGTGCATTGCCCGTATCTAAGAAGCACAGGGAAAATAGTTAATGCCGAGTTTGGTCAAGATATCTTGATAAACAAAATGCTTTTTCATACAAAAACTTAATTTTCGACCGATCGTTGCTATGGCAGCTATATGATATAGTGCTCCGATCTTAATAGGATTTTGCATATATATGAAGAGTAAAGTAAAACTAATAAATGCCGAGTTTGGTCAAGATATCTTGATAAACAAAATGGTTTTTCATACAACAACTTAATTTTCGACCGATCGTTCCTATGGCAGCTATATGATATAGTGGTCCGATCTTAATAGGATTTTGCATATATTTGAGGAGCAAGTAAAACTAATAAATGCCGAGTTTGGTCAAGATATCGTGTAAAAAAAAATGTTTTTTCATACAAAAACTTAATTTTCGACCTATCGTTCCTATGGCAGCTATATAATATAGTGGTCCGATCTAAATAAGATTTTGCATATATATGAGGAGTAAAGTAAAACCAATAAATGCCGAGTTTGGTCAAGATATCTTGATAAACAAAATGTTTTTTCATCCAATCACTAAATTTTCGACCGATCGTTCCTATGGCAGCTATATGATATAGTGGTCCGATCATAATAGGATTTTGCATATATATAAGGAGTAAAGTAAAACTAATAAATGCCGAGTTTGGTCAAGATATCTTGATAAACAAAATGGTTTTTCATACAAAAACTTAATTTTCGACCGATCGTTCCTATGGCAGCTATGGTCCGATCTTAATAGGATTTTGCATATATTTGAGGAGCAAGTAAAACTAATAAATGCCGAGTTTGGTCAAGATATCGTGTAAAAAAAAATGTTTTTTCATACAAAAACTTAATTTTCGACCTATCGTTCCTATGGCAGCTATATAATATAGTGGTCCGATCTTAATAAGATTTTGCATATATATGAGGAGTAAAGTAAAACCAATAAATGCCGAGTTTGTTCAAGATATCTTGATAAACAAAATGTTTTTTCATACAATCACTAAATTTTCGACCGATCGTTCCTATGGCAGCTATATGATATAGTGGTCCGATCTTAATAGGATTTGGCATATATAGAGGAGTAAAGTAAAACTAAAACATGCCGAGTTTTGTCAAGATATCTTGATAAACAAAATGCTTTTTCATACAAAAACTTAATTTTCGACCGATCGTTCCTATGGCAGCTATATGATATAGTGGTCCGATATTAATAGGATTTTGCATATATTTGAGGAGCAAGTAAAACTAATAAATGCCGAGTTTGGTCAAGATATCTTGTAAAACAAAATGTTTTTTCATACAAACACTAAATTTTCGACCGATCTTTCCTATGGCAGCTATATGATATAGTGGTCCGATCTTAATAGGATTTGGCATATATATGAGGAGCATAGTAAAACTAATAAATGCCGAGTTTGGTCAAGATGTCTTGAAAAACAAACTGTTTTTCAAACAAAAACTTAATTTTCGACCGATCATTTCTATGGCAGCTATATGATATAGTGGTCCGATCATAATAGGATTTTGCATATATATGAGGAGTAAAGTACAACTAATAAATGCCGAGTTTGGTCAAGATATCTTGATAAACAAAATATTTTTTCATACAACAACTTAATTTTCGACCGATCGTTCCTATGGCAGCTATATGATATAGTGGTCCGATCTTAATAGGATTTTGCATATATATGAGGAGTAAAGTTAAACTAATAAATTTATTTATTTATTTATTAATGGTCGACAAAACGAGTGTCTTCCTAATTATTCAATAGATTATACAATAGAATTTTATGCTAAAAGCCTAGTTAAAGGATACAATTTTCTAAATAGCATCACCGACCGATGGAGGTGTTTTATTTGCCAGTCCGGCCAGCTGTGCCCCTTTTCACAGCTAATTTTGTCAGTGACGCTATTAGAGCGTACATCTAAGCAGAAGGATGTAAGTAGGAAAAAAGTGTTCTCAAGTAACATTAAAATAATCTTAATTTGCTATATTAATAAAGAAAATACAATAAATAGGAAAAATGAAAGTAAGAAGATTGTTAATAAAGTAAAGCAATGTAAGTTAGATGAAGAGTGTTAAGTAGATATGACAAAGAGAAAAGTAAGGGGAAATCACCGACCCGGTGGGGGAAAATTTTTAAGCCTGTCCGGCAAGCTATGCCCCTGCTCATAGCTGGGAATGGTCAGCGACTTCCCGAAGGTATCCTGAAAGCAACGATTTTATTAGGGGTAGAGACAGTTCGGTAGAGAAAACGTGATGCAAACTATTATAATTTTTACATAGCACGCGAAAGGGGCGATAATTTCTAGTTGGTCTAGCCGGAACAGAGAATTGAAGACGCCCTAGCAGAAAAGGAGAATCTATGTCGCCAATAATCAACTTATGTAGAAGGACAACACCGAGAATTGTCCTACGGTTGGTTAACGACGGAAGGTTGAGAAGAAGCAGTCTGCTGGAGTAGGACGGCAACCGAAGATTAGGGTCCCAATTTAAACCTCGTAAGGCAAAAGGCAGAAATTTCTTCTGAACAGATTCAATACGATCCTGGCTGTTGTTATACTATGGAGACCAGATGCAAGAGCAGTATTCAAGGATAGGGCGAACAAGAGAGATGTACAGAAGTTTTGTTATAAAAGGATCGTTAAACTCTTTAGACCATCGTTTAATGAATCCAAGTACACCTTTTGCCTCATTAACGATGGTATCTATGTGAAGATTGAAACAGAGTTTAGAATCAAAAATTACGCCTAGATCCTTAACTGTTAGTATACGTTGCAAAGGGATATTGTCGATTGTATAACTGACAAGATAAGGTGTAGTACGATTAAAAGTCATAAACATACACTTTGAAGAATTTAGATGCAATTGATTGGCCGAACACCATAGTTGCATAGCGTTCAAATCGTCTTGTAGACGAGAATGTTGTAGGGAATTAGTGTATGATAGAAAAAGTTTGACATCGTCCGCATACATGAGTACATGGACATGTGATATAACAGAGGGGAGATCATTTATAAAAAGAGTAAAGAGTAAAGGTCCAAGATGACTACCTTGAGGAACACCAGAAGTAACGTGAACCCGTTTAGAGGTAGTCAGCCTCAGCATTACTCTTTGGGTCCTACCTTTTAAATAAGAATTAATCCAAAGCAGAAGAGACAGGGGGAAACCTATTCGGTCAAGTTTAAAAAGTAAAATGTCATGGTGCACAGAGTCAAACGCCTTACTGAAGTCAGTGTAAATGACATCAGTTTGCATTTTCGAAAGGAAAGCATCGTTTACCAAGGAAGTAAACTCAAGCAGATTGGTCGTAGTTGACCGATTCTTTACGAATCCATGTTAAACAGGGGAAACAACTGATTTGCAGAAATGCTGCAAATTCGAAGTGATTATTTTTTCAAATAATTTAGGAATAGCGGACAGTTTTGCAATGCCCCTGTAATTTCGTATATCAGACTTCCCACCTTTCTTGTGAGGAGGAATGATATTAGATTCTTTCCAAAGAGATGGAAAGACAGAAGTTTCAAGGGATAGATTAAAAAGCTTTAGCAATGGATAAAGAAGGGAAGAACTACACTCCTTGAGTAGACAACTAGGAATATTGTCCGGCCCAGGAGAGTAAGAAGACTTTAAAGAGTTTATAGCTAATAGGAGAGAGGAGTGTGAAATAATTAGAGGAGGTATATAACTTGCGGAAGAAATAGTATAAGGGTAAGCATTAGTATTAGGACAGACTGAAGAGTAAGTTGATTGGAAAAAATTAGCAAAGAGGTTAGCAGAATCAGTGTCATTGCTAGCTTTATCCAAGCCAAGAAAAAAAGAAGATGGCAAACTTGAAGATTTACGCTTCGAGTTTACAAAATTATAAAACTCTCTCGGATTTCGGGCAAATTGCCTTTTACAACGTGTTAGATAATTCTCATAGCATTGAGAATTAAGAAGAAAGAAGTTCGACTTGGCTATGGAATATTTAGCCAAGTCTGTACACGAACCAGACTTTTTAAAATATTTGGATTTTACATTTTTTAGATGTGATAATATGGTAGTAAACCAGGGTGGTTTTGAAAAAGTAGTCGAAGGAATTGACTTAGGAATACACACATCTAAGAGGGAGATTAGGGTGATGTAAAAAAAATTAATGGCTGTATTCATATCAACTGAGTCATATAAGAAAGACCAATCGGTTGAATAAATAAGCTGATTCAGCAAAGAATAATTTCCTTTGCGAAAGCAATAGCGGGGCTTATTGGCTGATGAGCACGAAATGAAAGGATTACAATTTAGCATTGCAATCTCTAAAGTTGGATGATAGACATCCTCAGGAAGAGATAAAGGAGGGGACCTAGACACATTAGAAATAAGGTAGTCGTTAACAAATACAAGGTCAAGGTTCTAATCAAATGATTAGAAATTGAATTGATTTGAAACAACGAAAGATCAAGCATGCAGTCTATAAAATCGTGCTGTGCTGAGGGCACTAGATAATTTTTGGCAGTAAATAATGACCAAGAGATGTTGGGCAAATTAAAATCACCCAACACCATAAATAGGTCATTATCACGCACGTGTGAAGAAACTTCTTTAATACAAGTAATATGTTTCATATAAACTTGAATATCAGAAGAAGGTGGGACATAAGAGCATGTTACATAGACATTCCGTGTATGAAAAGACACCTTAACTGAGACAATCTCAGCGTCAGTAGGCGTACTAAAACAGAAAAGTTCAGACTGGAGAGTGGCTTTAACGGCAATTAACACCCCACCACCTCGAGTCGGCCGATCATTTCTATACAAAATAAAGTTATTTGATAAAATCTCAAAATCAGATATGGTTGAGTTCAACCATGTTTCTGAAAATGCTATTATATCCGAATTGAACGAAGTGCTGGCCATGAAAAGATTTTTAAGTTTTGAAATGAGACCTCTGACATTCTGATAATGAATATAGATTTGGTCAGAAGATGAAGCTAGTTTTTTGGGGCAGAAATGGTACCCTGTATTGAAGGGACTGGAAGGGTGACAGGCTGGTTACGCTTTTTAGGATTGAGTTCGTGAACAATCATGTGTGGAGGCCAAAATTTGGGATCACAAATGATTGGGAACATATCATGTGAAACATTTATTTTGAATGATGATATTTCACGAGGGGTGGATAAATTAAATTTGGTTATTGGCACGCTAGCAGAAGATTTGCTAGCAATATAGGCTGCCAATGACTCAGAAGTGGTGTCTGACGATAGTCGAGACACAAAAACTTGCCTACGAGAGGCAACTACCGTTAAAATAGGCGCTGATGAGGCTGTAGGTAATACAGGAGTTGGAGGAGCTAACGAGGCACAATGATTGTTTTTAACAATCTGGGCAAGATTGCGCGCAGGTCTACCTTTGCGGCCAGGAGCTGATGGGGCTGAGGCAGTTTGATTAATTGGGGCGGGATCAGGTACGGGCTCTACTGGGAATAGTACAGGGGTTGAAACAGGGGTAATTGGACAGTCGCTTGGAGAAGGCGATAAAGACAACATTGGAGATACCTCCAAGTTGCTAGGAAGGGACAAGAAAGTCGTAGGTGTCTGAACAGACGTAGAGGGCAATTGCAAAAGTTGAGGCTCCAACCGGCGATTGGTTGAGGACTCAAATTTATATTTGCCAAGCAACTCGAAACTCGAGTCAAAATTACTCAATAGCTGCTTAGCCACATTATTTAATTTTAAGAATTGATTTCTCACAGAATTATACATTCTGGAGAAATCAATTTGCTTGTCGATGCATTCTGGGCACAACCAACGCAAGCCACCACAGCCCTTCTTGGCAATAGCAGCGATCTTGTCGCAATCACGCCCAGCGAGACCTGCACATTTAGCATGCATTCTCACACAACCAGCAATTAACAAATTGCGGCAGTGCAGAATCATCAGCCTGCTTGAACGTGCACAGTTTCTTACAGCACGACATAATTATTTAATGCGTATGCAAATTGCGAGAGCACAGAGCAAAACGAAAACGTTGCACAAGATAGAGCAAGTAAATACACAAACAAATTGTTTGGAGCGAAAAGCAATAGAAAAAGTTTGCGAGAGCGCGATGCACAAGCAGAAAGTATGCAGCGAACAAACGCACAAACAAGTGTATGCACACGGAATGAAAAGGCTAAATATGATAAGTCAATAAAAGTATTAACACTATTAATATATAATCGCTCCTTTTTTATTTGGTACATTTGAATATTTTAAAGATGTTAATTCTTACACAAATTTCCGCTGGTCATAAAATTATTTAGGTTATCAGTCACTTGACCTGCATACAGTTTGTCAAGTAATTGTTTGCAAAATGAAAAACAGCACACAAATTCATTTTTAAACTTATATTTTACCGATTTAAACTATTTCTTCTTAATTTTTTTTGCATATAATTATTATTCTAAGCATTCTTCATAGATATAAGGCACAAACATAACAAAATTCAAAACGCAAATGTTAAAAAAACAGACAAAACTAAAATGAGGCAATTTTTGCGCTGTCAATTAATTCTTTGCAAAATGCAAACACAATTCGAAATAGAGCCCAAGCAACCTAACGGTACTCCAAATTCAGAGAAATTTGAATGCGTGAGTCATTTATATGCAGTGTGCGAACCTTCTAAGCGATTTTGCGTTTTTAACAGTTTACATCTTGCCTAATTTAGAGCTTTTTGCAATGCCTGGTCAACGAGTTAACGAAAATCTAATTCAATTAGTTTATTTCCACTACCACAAGGGGAAATCTGCTAAAGAGTTGGCGGAAATGTTCGCAATTAAGTTAAGAACTATTTATAATATTAAAACCCGCGCCGAAAAAAGAAAACAGATTTGAATTAAAGCACTCCGGAGGCAGACCAGCGAAGCTCACTAGCCGCGATCAAGCAAAAATTTTAAAACAGATCAACGATCAACCTCAAACTAGCCTCCGACAATTGGCATCGGACTTACAAAATGACTGCAATAAGACAGTGAGCCACGAGACAGTTCGAAAAGTCTTAGAAGTGCATAAATACTCCTCCCAAATAGCTAGGAAGAACCCACTACTGTCCGCAGTAAATATTCAGTGGCGGCTTAATTTTTCAATTGCCAATGACAACAAGCCCGCGGAGTACTAGGATGACGTTATTTTTTGTGACGAGACAAAAATAATGTTATATTATTATGACGAGCCCAGCAAATTTTGGAGAAAGCCCGATACAGCTCTGGAACCGAAGAATATAATACCAACAGTAAAGTTTAGCAAGCTTTCGGTAATGGTGTGAGGCTGCATATCGTCGAAAGGTGTTGGTGAGCTGCGTATTTTCAATGATGTGATGACGAAAAAGCTAATAAAAACGGTCTCATCAAGGCCATTCAAGAAGAATGGATAAAAATACCCGAAATGTATGACCTGAATAACCTTATTCAGTCAATGTCTCGTCGTCTGCGGGCTGTAATGGATGCTAATGGCCAATATACCAAATATTAGTACCACAATAGCTATAGTTTCCTAGATGTAGTTATGTATATAGTAATAGTTTGCATTTTGCAAAGAATTAATTGACAGCGCCAAAAATTGCATCACTTTAATTTTGTCCGATCGTTCCTATGTCAGCTATATGATATAGTGATCCGTTGTTGATAGGATTTTGTATATATATAAGGAGCATAGTTAAACTAATAAATGCCGAGTTTGGTCGATATGTCGTAATAAACAAAAAATTTGTCCAAAAAACAACTTAATTTTCGACCGGTCGTTCCTATAGCAGCTATATGATATAGTGGTCTGATCTTAATAGGATTTTGCATATATATATGAGGAGCTTAGTAAAACTAATAAATGCCGAGTTTGGTCAAGATATCTTGAAAAACAAAATCAACTTAATTTTCGACCGATCGTTCCTATGGCAGCTATATGATATAGTGGTCCGGTGTTAATAGGATTTTGCATATAAATGAGGAGCATAGTAAAACTAATAAATGCCGAGTTTAGTCAATATATCTTGAAAAACAAAATTAACTTATTTTTCGACTGATCGTTCCTATGGCAGCTATATATGCTATATATATATTTATGAGGAGCATAGTTAAACTAATATATGCCGGGCATGGTCAAGATATCGTGAAAAACAAAAAATTTGAATAAATAGAATGAAAAGGCTAAATATGATAAGTCAATAAAAGTATTAACACTATTAATATATAATCGCTCCTTTTTTATTTGGTACATTTGAATATTTTAAAGATGTTAATTCTTACACAAATTGCCGCTGTACATAAAATTATTTAGGTGATCAGTCACTTGACCTGCATATGTATGCAGGTGCAAATGCTTTCCAAAAGTTTACCTTTCGGTCCAACGGGCTGCTGCAGGTATAAAGGGATCAACATTCATTGACCAATTTAAACCCAAAATCATAAAAAAGAAGGGCGCGCACCCGACGCGTGCCAATAATGAAATTTTCTTTTAGCCCATGATCTGCCCATTCATACAAATTTGTGTTTATGTGTATCTGTGTGTAGAGGTCGAAAATCAGAAATCCCAAAATCTTGTCGAAAATGCAACGGGGACAGGCACACAAGCGCAAAATTGTTTACAAAATTTGCAAGTATGCGTGAATAGCGAGTCCAAAATATTTTGAATAGACACATTTCGCATCGACTTGGCAAACCGTTTCTTTATTTCATATTACTCGTGCCTTCAAAAGGGTAGAAATTCCACCGACTGTTGAAAAAAACGAATTTGTGCGCATTTTTGATTGTCGGACACATACACACACACATTTAAACGATCCCTAAACATGAGAGAGCACTGAAAGTAAGTGCGAGCGAGATAAAAATAAACAGCGTTGCCGTTCTATCGCACAAATCATATGGACGAGAGTAAGCCAATCAGTTTCCTGTAGTGTAAGCGAATAAAAAGACATCATATGTATATCTTACACCCTTGCTCGCAATTTTGGACCAGATGCCACCGATATTTTTGTGCCCAATTTCGCCCTATGTGACGTCCAGTCTATATGTTGTTTGCTTAGTGGTATATCTATGCATTGATATTCATGTGCGTCAAATTAGCGATGGTCACTTAGCGTCGATTTTTTATACTTGGTATCGGAAAAGGAATCGGTCATTTTTAAATGCATTTTTTTATTTTTTTTTTTAGGACGAAACCAAATAAATTGAAATGCAGAATTGTAAAAAATTAAATTACTTATTGTCCACATTCATTTGTTTGAAATTTTTATTTATAATATGGGTAAACCAAGGGGTTTCCACCATTCTTTAAATATCTTAATTTAGGGATAATGATAATGATAATCGATCAGCCCGTTTTTAAGATATCTGTACAACAGTGCAACAACCTCGTTGCTCGCCCGAAACAAAATGACCGTAAAAAATTACCCTTGCACTTGAACCCTAAAATCTTTTGTTAGGGATGATGGCCCTCAATGCACGGTATACCAACATGAAGATACTACACGGTAAAGAAAGCTTTACGCAATAATTCTAAACAATTCTGACCAGCCGGTCATTATTTGTATATGGAAAATAAATGCAGTAATGAAAGAAATAATTGGCATTTTATAATTAAACGTTATCATTCGTAAAATAGACTGCTGCTGAATAAGGCAACAGTGCATTTATGTATTTATACACAGTATAATAACAACAAGTAATAGGTTCTAGTCGGGAGCTACCGACTAGGGGATACCCTGAACCCTCTTCTTCCACCATCAAATGCATATATATATTCTATTTTAGAAGCTATATGTCAAGTTTGGTGACTCTAGCTCTTATTATTTACCAAAATTGCCCAAAAAAAGGGGTATCGATATCGATTTTTATCGATTGCTTGGAAACGTAAGTAAGTTATTGATTATCGGAAACAAACCCGATCTGCGCGGAAACTAGGAGAACCTACATCTAAAATTTCAAGTCTCTAGCTCTCATAGGTTCTGAGATCCTTGCGTTCATACATACGGACGGACGGGCATGACTAGATCGACTCGGCTATTGATGCTGATCAACAATATATAATTTATGGGGCCGGAGATGCTTCCTTCTGCCTGTTACATACATTTACATTTTGCACAAATACAATAAACCCTTTTACCAATTTTTAATGGGTTCAGGCCATTGAGTAATAAAGAGACAGAGGAGGCTTTTGGATCAAAAGCTCTTTTTCGAAACAGTTCACGAGCGACAGCGAGGTTGCAAACACAATTGAGTATAACTCAATGACAAATTGCAAGCACAACACTCGGCTGTCTATTGCTACTTCTGCTGTTGCTCAAAATTCATTGACGAATAAAGAATGCCCAAAATGCAAAGAAAATTATTGTTTTGTCTTCTTTCTCTCTGCTTTCCATCAGTGCGCGCGCTTTTACAGCTGATATGCTTTGTATGTATGCGTGTCTTGCATCTTTGCATGTACATATTCATTTTCGCGCTTTTTATGAGCAAACCAAACTGGTTGTCAATTTTCGCTGACACATTTTCATTGATATTTAAAAAACCAAATTTTATTGATAATGCGTACAGTGAAGTGTGTGGTAAAACGATGCAATGAAGGCAGCCGCCTATTTCGTATACCTGAGAACAATTTGTTGGAGTGGTGTGCGAATCTACAACTAAATGTTCAAGATGTCAATTCTCGAACTAGAGTGTGCGACGAACACTCGAAAAAGATTGCCTCTTATTAAAAAAGATTAAAGACGGTGCAATGCCCACGCTAAATTTGGATGAGTGCATACTGATACTCATTGAGCATTGAGTAATAATGACTGATACCTATAAAACAATTTGTTTACGTACGAATGTATGTATATAAAGTTTCCGTGTCGTTGTGACGCTGAAGATGTCGCTCGTTGGCGAGGGAGGGGAGTCATAAACTGACTGTGCCTCGGCATTTAGCGCACGATCGGTCGTCGACCAATTTGATTCTTCGTATGCGGCAACGAAGTTATTTTATGACCTACCCCAAGAAATTTCGTGGTACCTTGTCCCCTCGCCAATGATTATGTTGTATTTATATTTTAAGCGAAATATGTATATATATATGCATTAAATAATAAAGAGATGCTTAAGTGTGTAAAACATATCTATGTCTTTATTTGTTGTATTGTCGTAGTAAACTTTGTGTATGTGTTTATAAATTAAGCAACAACTAAAACAAGTGTGACAAATTTTGTTTGGTTGGATGTTTACTGTTTTCAATGTATATGTTTATGTGATGTTTTGTTAATTGTGTTGTCAATATCTGTTCCGTGTTGAAATGTGGCTTATGTGTGTTTATTAACAGCATATGCATAATGCATACCTATTTCAGGACATGATGAGAAGCCGAAATATAGTTCTTGTTTTAGCCGTCCCTGGTAACCTAAACGACATTGCTGTATACAAAATTGTAATTGCTCCTCTCCCCCTTCGATTATTCATGCTTTTCCCATTAATTCGATAGAAAGAGCTGAGTGGAAATCGATTTTTAATATTAAACCATCGTTTAAAGATAACATGCATTTATATATATGCAACAAACATTTCCAACCTCAGGATATTTTAAATAAAAAACTAAGAAAAAATTCTCGACCGATAATGTACATAGAAAATGTACATGAAAGCCCTTTAAAAAAAATAATAACAAAGAAAATATAGAAATTACTGAGTGTGAGTTGTTCAGAAAGTTCCAAAATAAAACAGATGGTGGCATTCAAAAGTGGCTCTCTGAACCAGTGCCAGTTTTTGACATTGAATTGCCTAAAAATAATGAAAATAATACATTAGTAACATCCAACAAACGCCTTGCAGATAATTATTTTCATATAAATATGCATAACGGGGAATGTAACATGTATTGCCCCCGTTGTGAATTATACTGCCGTAATGAAACATATTGGCGAAAAATTAACTACGACCTCAAAATGAAATACGACAAGCTTGTCGATAAGTTTGAAAATAATGGAAAAGAAAAAGATAAATTTACAAGCAAATTAGCGGAAAATAATGCAATTTGGACTTCGAGATGTGAAAATTTATACACAGGGTCCATTGCTATATCTGCAGGTACGAATGATGAAAGTAAAGCATTCGCAGCTATGCTATTAAATGGCAAGCAAAAACAATATAGTGCACTTGAAAAAAATGTGTTACTTAACATAAATTATAGATCTGCAAAATGCTATAAATTCATGAGGTCGAGCCTATTGTTTTCCTTGCCGCACCCAAGAACGTTGCTAAATTGGAGCCCGATACGAAGAATAGCACCAGGCATTGATGAACTGGTTTGCTTAAATATTTCGAAACACGTTCAAAGCATGATGGAAAGCGAAAAGAATTGTGTACTCGTGTTTGATGAAATACACGGTCGCTCAGAACTTGAATACAACTCCACGACTGATGTAACTGATGGCTTTGTAGATTATGGCAATGGAAAAAGAGACCCAAGAGTAGCTAACCACTTTCTATTTATACAGATTAAAGGCCTTGTTCAACCCTGGAAGTACGCATTTTCGTATTATTGCAGCGCGAATGGAATAAATCTTGCGAATTTGAAGGAAATTATGAAAGAAAATATAAATGGAATTTGCAAGATTGGTCTACGCGTCAGAGCAATTGTAAGTGATCAGGCAGCTACAAATCGTGGTCTTTTTAAATCGTTATCAGTAAACAACGAACTGAAATTTAACGATATAAATAGCAGACTGATTTATATGTTGTATGACTATGTTCACTTATTTAAAAGCTTTAGAAATTGTCTGTTGGCAAATAATATAGTGACGCCTAAAGGAAAAGTCAGTTGGGCTGTTATTTCGGAGTTATATAAAATAAATAAAAACTCGGCAACAACTAGAATGGTCCCTAAATTGACAGAGGCGCACATAAATCCTAAATTCGACTGCGAGCTATTGCGATGATGGTCTATCCAAAATAGAAATGCTCCAAAAGCAGCAGACGGAACCCCTTATTTACGCCAGAAATTTCAGTGAAAACGTGCTCCATTTAAAAAACCCAACAGATATGTTTTTTAATATATCAAATGTTCATTACAGGGTATTTGCAGAACGTTTTGCAAAAAATGCTCACCATACAGATATTTGTAAGAGCATAATGAACGAAACAAATAAACATTTTCCTGAATGGTTCGCTGCTACCCACAATTGTCACAGTCATCGAATTTCAATTTTAAATAAACTAGTTGTGATATTGTTAAGGAAAAAAGCTAGATGGCTTCTAAACGATACCTTGACAACAGCAAAATATGAACTTAAAGAAAAACAAGGGCCGGCTACAAGAAAAATGCGAATATTAGAAAAATAGGGTTTAAAATTGAATAATTTTATAATGAAGGTGGGAGAGGTAGGCATGTCTCAATTGTATGTATACACATTGAATGGATTACGTTATGCGGACAAAAAGGGAAGTGTGCATATTAAACCAAAAAAAACAAAATATTTTGCTTTACATTTTTCTTTTCTTTTGATAGATCGCCGATGACATAAAGAAGCCATAATGCGGGGCTTCCTAATTTTCCATTATAAAATACTCAATGCGACACTGGCTGGCAACACACTGGGAAAGATGTTTGCCTTAAATAAGGAGATCAAATTTTCTTTATTGAATATGTTTTTGTTAAATTTTTTTTTATAATGTAAATATATTATATAATTTATATTATATTTTTTGTTGGCTACTAATATAAGTTAATAATAGGGAAAATTAATAAAATAATAATTTTGAAATAAAAAATGTGTATAATTATGCAATGTTAAAATTTTAAAAATTTGTTTATTTGTTTAATTAAGTCAAAAAAGTCAATCAGCCAAACTTACTTTCGATTTAGAGTTCATATGCATATATATGTACATATATTCATGTGCACAAACATAATTGAAGTGAATTGCGCTGGCCAGCCCGGAACTCAGCCTAGCTACTTCAGAACTTTTTTTTATTAGAAACAACAACCAATAATCAAAACAAACGACTCGACAATAGAAAAAATAGACAAAAACAAATTCAGTCATTGCTATTCCTTTTTGATTCGGGGTACAACCTGTATAATGTAAGACTCTGCACTCTTCTAACTCGTTGTTGGTGTTTCTAAACACTGCTATGCCTATCATTCGCAAAGTCACAAAGTCATGCCTTCTTCTACCCCACTTGCTTTAAACTTGCAAGCAGCCCGGCAGCTTTAATAATTTTTCATTTTTCGATCAGCAAGACACCCTTTCTCAAAATAGCGTATTTTAACTATTCATAAGTTCTGTCATCTAATACCACGAAACTTCATATATATGCATTTTTATCTAATCTCTGAGAAATATATAATATCGTATTTGGTGTGCAACTGTTAGTGCAATCAATAATAATTGTTTTCTTGAAACATTCTATACCATTTCTATAAATAAGGGTATCAATGCCTCGACGCGCCAAATAGTTGTTGGCATGTGTGTCTCATCTCACACACATTGGCATAAAATATGCATGTGTGTGTTTTCGAAGCCAAGGGAAGTATATGAATTTAAGAAGATTGCAACATTCTGTTGCGCATGTGACGTCACATGCTATGGCTTTTTGTATGCAATCGTGGCGTACAATAAAGTAATAGATTATTAAATGCAAGAAATGAAATTCTTCAAGCCGTGACGTAATAGTATGTTGACGCGCCGTATGCGTAACCCTTTGATTTAAATGGCATGGACTGCTCGCATTCGATTTTTCTACCTACTTGCGCCAAGACTCGGCTATGCAACAACAACATTAGAACCCAAATAGTGTTGTTGTTGTTTCTATCCGCCGCCTTGTTGGAACGACAGAGAAACCAGCAACAAACACAGTGGCATTATTTGTCCCTTTTCTTTGCACTGAGTTTCCTATGTCCTCATCATCGCGCAGAAACTTTCGAAGATCAAGACGGACGACGAAAAAACAAATGGGTTTTCATGCGCACTGTTGTTGTTTTGCGCGTGATTTGTTGTTGCTTCGTATAGTAAAAGAACTTTATTTTTGAGTTTGATTTTGCGTTTGCGAACCATCCAGATCTACCTCTCGGGATTTTCAAAACGGTAAAAAAAGCTCGGAGTGTGAATTCAGCTCTGTCTCCTTATTACTCAATGAGCCTGGCCTTTCATGTGGCCTTTGAGGCTTCGTACGTCATGCCTGCCGACTGGTTGTTCGTTCTCCAAAGACCAGACGATCGAATGCCGAAGTCGCGGCTTGCTGATGCTGACACGAGCAACGAAGTTAGTCGCCAGCCTGCCTTCAGCAAAGCTGGTCGATGCTGCTTTGCGTCGCTTCGTTTTGGAAGTACATTGAGCGAAAAAGTTTAGAACTTACGATCGACGCAAAGTGCTTGTGCTTTATCCATGAAATGCATGCTTTATTTAAATGATATATTACCCTAGATTATAACGATTAATTTTACAGGAAAATTAAAGAATTAAATAATTTTTACACAAGGCGCATCTTGTGCAATAACTACGATAAGAAAATAGCACACATAGATTGATTTCACTTTTGTTTTTGAACAGTGTATGCTCGAGAAAAGTTCTTGTCTCAGCCAATGGCGTGCAACACCTTTGGTTGTATGCGTGAATGATACATGCATAAGAACTATAAAGTATGTATGTATGTGTTGCTATTCACTGCTCTGGCTTTAGCTGGCAAGAAATTAATTTTGTTAGTTTTCTAGCGCAGATCATGACCTATCCCAAATTTGTGTTGATATATGAATGCATTTTGTGTACTGAGGTTGGCTCCGCAGAAAATATGTATTTCTAAGTCGATTAATATTATTTATATTCTCTAATTAAGAAACAAAAGAGTGCTAAAAAATAAAATAAAAATATTTGTATAAATAAATATGACGTTTGATTCAATATTTAGTTATATATTTTATTAATTCAATTTAGATATTGCACTTGCAACTCTATGCCAAAAAGGGCGCCAAGCTTTAAGAATATGGAGCACAAAATGTAATCGATAGCTTACGATTGCATCGAGCTGCCGACTTTTCCATTTTGCGAAAAATTATTATTTGATCGCATTTTAAATACTTAAAAGTTAACATTCGTGTCAGTGACTTAACGGAAAATTAGTTTGCAATTAAAATGTAGTGTTTAGTGCCAAAATTGCAAAATTCCAAAGCAGAAATACTTTTGGCGCAAATTTCGGGTGACGGTGTGTCGCGTTCTTTCAAGAAATTCTGCTTGCCACTTTTAGCCGTTGCTGCTTGATACGACTGGAAAGGTTGCAAGTATCTAACTTAATATAATAGCCTTTTTTAAGGCTCAATCAAAAGAGCAAATACTAATTTAAAACAAAAGATCAAAAGATTGAAAGTCAACGAATATGAAAGTCTTGTTTCAAAAGTTGATAAAATGGATCTTACAGGAAATGAACAAATTCTGATAAATATGCTTTTGAAAGAAAAAAAAAGGAACATGTTTAAGATGGAACGATTCCGAAAAACTATTCGCACAGGGTATATTTTACAGGTCCAGGTCAACATATAAGTTTTTAAGAGACTTTGCAATTAAATCTTCCTAGTCCATCATCCTTGCAAAAATGGAACAGCCTTAAAAAGCTACAGCCTGGAGACAACGAATGTTTGTACTCGGCTCTTAAAGATGCTATTAAAGGAATGAGCGAATGCGACAAGGAATGCATTCTCACATGCGATGAAGTTGCAATTAAGAAAAATTTGACCCACAATACCTCTGTTGATGCTATTGATGGCTTGGAACATTTACTTGAACGTTCTAACAAAATGGTCAGTTACATTTGCGTTTTCGTTTTACGAGGAATTTTTAAAAAATGGAAATTTATTTTAAACTATTTGTTCCTGAAACAAATATAAAAGGAGAATGCTTGAAAGTCCTTATTTTAAGAAATATAAATATTGCTGAGAATATCGGATTCACATTAAGGGGTGTAGTCTATGATCAAGGAGGAAATAATAGAAAATGCACCTCATTGTTCAAAGTGACAAAAGAGAAACCATATTTATTTAATAATAATAAGAGATATATGTTCTATGACATTCCTCATCTTTTTAAATCTATTAGGAATAATCTCTTAAAAGCCAAATTTGAAACTCCTGATGGATTAGTCGATTTCGACGTTATAAGGGAGGTTTACGAACTTGAACAAGGATCAGTCACGAGAATGACTAAATTAACGAAAAGTCACGTGAATCCAACAAGGTTTGAATTAATGCGAGTATGTTTGGCTACGCAAATTTTCAGTCACACCGTAGCAGCGGCTATTAGAACTTGTAATAAAAACAAGCAATTGCAACGAAGCAGCTCCGAAGTGGCTGATGCAACCGCTACTTTTGTTGAAAAAGTTAATGACTACTTTGATTGCCTGAATAGCAGAGTTTTAAATGATAACAACCCCATGAAATGTGCACTCCAAAAAGAAAATGTAGTTTGGAAAAAATTAAAAGAAATGCAGGTATACTTAAGAAATATTAGATACCAAGGCAATCTGACATATTGCATTGATGGCTTGGTCCAAACTACTGAGGCTATTTTTGGACTTGTCGAAGACCTTTTTAAAGACCATCCCAACAATTTTTTCTTTTTAACAAGTCGGATCAACCAAGATCCACTTGAAAATATATTTGCATCTGTTCGAGCCAAAGGTGGAAACTGTAGAAACCCATCAGTTTATGAATTCAACATCATTATAGCAAAATTAATTTCATTACACATTTTTCATTTTACCAAAAAATCGAATTGCGAGTCCGATGATGATGTTATGCTGCCTGTTGAATTCGATTCAATAATATATGAACCTTACGAAAATAACGAAAGTAAGGTAGTGCCTGATAATGAATTTTCAGTGTCATTATCACAAATTGTAAAAGGTAATGAAACCTATTTTGACGAACATATGGACAATATGTTGACAAATAAATGATTTACCGATTGAGGTGACATCAAGTAGATATTTTGTAGGCTATATTGCAAAGGGATCAAATTGCGAAAAATGCCAAACGTACCTTATTAAAAATAGTGAATTTTTAACAGCACCTTCAGAACAATTTATATCTGAAAAAAATTACTCGAAGGACACAGACTTTGAAAACTTAAAAGCACTATCAGATTTATTTTTTAATGTTAGCAAAATTCACATAAAGGTTTTTGAAAATATATTTTCTACTAATAAGATGCAACTCAACATTAAAAAACGCATTATAGAGCAATGTATAAAGTGCACTAAAGAAAGTGTTTACTCATCGTGGTTTGATGAAAATTATTCATTCTTCATCCATAAAATATCTCTTCTGGACAAACTTATTAAAGTTTTACTATTTAAACATTGTAAATGGACAATGATGACGGATAGCTATAAAAAGAAAGCAAACTTAATATACTTTCACATAAATGAACATGTTACAAAACGAATATGCAGATATATGCCAGATCTAAAAGAAAGAACTTCTATAACAAAATAACATTGTTGGGGAATATGGAAATATTTTAATTAAAAAAATTAAAGCATTTCAAGTCGACTCGAAGGTCATTATGATCCCATTATAATTATAATGGCCTCCTCGCGGTGTTCCCTGGGTACCGATTTTGCATCGGTAGCTAATTCGAGCGGCGACTTTGTTCTTTATAATTCCAACAAAAAATAATAAAATAAAAAAATAAAAATTAATTAAATGTATCTTTGAAAACAACAAATTTTCACTTTTATTTCCTTAATTTATGTTGTATTACTTAAAAATAATAATAATTTAATTAATAATTTCAAATATAAAAAATTACATAAATATTTGCGTCGACTTAAAAATACATATTTTGTACAGAGCCAACCTCAGTACACAAAATGCATTTATATATCAACAGAAATTTGGGATAGGTCGTGATCTGCGCTAAAAAACTAAGAAATTGTTTTGTTGCCAGCCAAAGACTTTGCCAGAGCAGTGGATAACATCACATTTAAATATGCTGTTATGTATGTATATTCACACGCATACAAACATAATTGCTTGCGCGGCCCTCATAGAGCCGAAGCTGAGAGCACATTCTATTTTTAGCGTTTTCGTTCTCTCGGCTGTGAGAGCGCAATGCTACAGATTTCGTTTTCGTTCTCAATTTTCAAAAAATCAAGCTTCATAGTAGCATTTTGTTGTATGGCGTTACTCATCTTAGTCTTTATATTGTCTTTGGTTCAGGGTATAAAAACATGGACACGCAGCATCATCGACTTTCGGCAGAGGTGGCAAAGCTAAAGGCGACACATGCGCCGGAGATGCCACAGGCTCCACAGCCACAGGAGCCGCAGTAAATGCCACAGACACAGCAGCCATGGATGCAGTGCGTAGCATACGAGTACATGGCCCAGTAAAAATCTATATGTGTATGTGTATATAGATTATAACGAGAAAGAAGGGCTATCTTCGGCACGCCGAAGATTTAATACCCTTGCAGAACCAACCTTTTCATAATGCTCATAGTGCTTTGCCCCTATCTAAGAAGTCCTGGGAAAATAGTAAATGTCGAGTTTGGTCAAGATATCTTGAAAAACAAAATATTTTTTCATACAACAATTTAATTTTCGACCGATCGTTCCTATGGCAGCTATATCATATAGTGGTCCAATCTTAATAGGATTTTTCATATATATGAGGAGCATAGAAAAACTAATAAATGCCGAGTTTGGTCAAGATATCTTGATAAACAAAAAAAAGAATCCAAATGTATGTAATAGGCAGAAGGAAGCATCTCCGACCCCATAAAGTATAAAGTATATATTCTTGATCAGCATCAATAGCCGAGTCGATCTAGCCATGTCCGACTGTCTGTCTGTCCGTATGTATAAACGCAAGGATCTCAGAACCTATAAGAGTTAGAGACTTGAAATTTTAGCCGTAGGTCCTCCTAGTCCATGCGCAGATCGATTTTGTTTCCGATAATCGATAACTTACTCCGTTTTTAAGCAAACCAATAAAAATCGATATCGAAATCCTGTGTTTTGAGCAAATTGAGTAAATATTAGGATATAGAGCCACCAAAAGTGACATGCTTACTCTAGAATAGTACAGTGGCTCACAGCTTATTTTATGCAGTGCATAATCACGACTTAAGAGGCATGTAGCAACAAAACTATATATTAGGAATTGAATAAACATTGTGGTACCATTGGAAAGTGTAATATGTCTAGTTTTATAAGGAACATAATTTATTAATAATATATTGTTACTATGTACCTTAAAAATTAAAAAAACAAAAAATACTGAAAATTTTAGGTCACAGCTTAATTTATGCAGGTAGTTAGGATTGGCATAACTTTACTTATTATGGTAATACTTATATTTTTTAATACTTTGTATGATAGCCTTGATTGTTTAAAACTGATTTAAGGCGATTCTGCATCGATGTCACCAACTTCTGGGTTACTTCTGGTGCAATTTGCTGCCATTCAGTCTTCAGTGCCACTTTAAGGTCGTTTTTATTGGAAACTTTATGTTTTCGAATGTTTTGTTCCAATATCGACCATAAATTTTCAATAACATTCAAGTCTGGTGACTGGGCTGGCGGAGTCATCAAGTGTGGGCAATTATAAATAAGCCACGACTGAACTATACCTGCTTTATGTTTTGGGTCATTATCCTGATAAAAGCGAAAATTCGTCCGGATGCCCAGATTTTCAGCACTACGCAACAAATTATCCTTTAAAATTTGAAGGTACATAAGTTTGTCCATCGTACTCTCAATAAACGTTATGTTTCCAGTCCCTCCAGCTGACATACAGGCCCAAACCATGACGCTGCCACCGCCATGCTTAACATGCTTCGGTTTCCGCCAAACGTAAGACATGCCATCTGAACCAAAAATATTGAATTTAGACTCATCTGCAAATATTACTGAATTCCAGAATGCTAGGTCCTTTGAAACGTGTTCTCTGGCGAAGTTGAGTCTGCAAAGCCTCTTCTTTAAATTAATGAACGGTTTTTCCGTGCTACTCGGCCATTAAAATCATGATCACGGAGTACCCGGCGAACAGTTTCTACGCTACATTGCTTGCCTAGGTCATCTTGAACTTCGGATGCAAGCTTTGGAGCGGAGAGTCGCGGATTGGCCTTTATTTTGCGTACAATATATCGCTTGTCACTCTCATTGAAAATTGAGTTCGGGGCCTTTCTGCCTTTATTTTGCACCCGATTCTCATGAACGAAGCGTTCAATGATTTTTTGCAATGTGGAGGCATTGATATTGACCATCTCTGCAATTTTTCTTTGAGAATGACCGTTCTTAAAGTGGTTTATAACCAATTCTCTCTGTTCAATTGTTGTTCGAGGACCCATTTTGAATATTTCCAGGTTTGGACACTTCAAGTGACAAATTCAGAATAAAATGCTTGTAAAAACATTTCTAGAAGCATATCAGAGGCACACAAAAATAAAGTACCGTTAGGTAGTGCAACAGTAAAGTACCGCTGCACATAGAAGTGTCTGCATAAAATAAGCTGTGACCTTAAATGTTCAGTATTTTTTGTTTTTTAATTTTTAAGGTACATAGTAACAATATATTATTAATAAATGATGTTCCTTATAAAACTAGACATATTACACTTTCCAATGGTACCAAAATGTTTATTCAATTCCTAATAGTTTTGTTGCTACATGCCTCTTAAGTCATGAGTATGCACTGCATAAAATAAGCTGTGAGCCACTGTACTATTCTAGAGTAAGCATGTCACTTTTGGTGGCTCTATATCCTAATATTTACCCAATTTGCTCAAAACACAGGATTTCGATATCGATTTTTATTGGTTTGCTTAGAAACGGAGTAAGTTATCGATTATCGGAAACAAAATCGATCTGCGCATGGACTAGGAGGACCTACGGCTAAAATTTCAATTCTCTAGCTCTTATAGTTTCTATGTTCGAAAGTATATACATATATCTTTACCAAACTCGGCAGGTGTGCAAGGGTATTAGTTCTTCGGCGTGCCGAAGATATCTTTTCTTTCTCGTTAATTTTAATACCCTTGCAGAGGTTATTATAATTTTGGTCGTGAAATATGTAACGCATAGAAGGAGGCATCTCCGACACCATAAAGTACATATACAGTAGGAAGCAAAAGTGTTTCCATAGTTGATACTTTGAACTTTGTGAGTCAATAATATCCAAACGAATGAAGCAAAACAAAAAAACTTTTTTTCCCTATAATATGTATTTAATTCCTAACAAATTGGCGTATATAACAAAAACAAAAAAAAATCAGCAAAATATTCAAACAAAAAAACTAAAACAAAACGCATGTGTACAATTTTGCACCTACCGTTATTCTTACTTTGCTTTGATTTCTTAATTCTCTTATCGGCAATAGACATGAGGTTTCACCGTTATATGTTTTAGTTTTGCATTCTACACTTTTGTGATCCAGAAAATCACGTGTTTCTTATTATTCGAAGCAGATTTGTTGATTTTAGCAAATAATCTATAAAGTACCGCGAAAAAATGAAGAAGCTTTCGTCAGATGTCGAAAATAGTATTATTAGCCTAACTGAAAGTGGCTGTTCGACTCGTAGTATTGTAGATCAGCTTAATATTTCTCATTCAGCGGTGTCCAAGGTCCAGAAAAGACGCAATGTTGCATCCAAAAACACTATTAAAGGCCGCAAACGCCTCTTAAAGGACTCTGACGCCAGACTAATGATGTCGAAAATGTGAACTGATAAGTTCCTAACACCGAAGAAGGCATCTATGGACATAGGAAAAGACGTGAGTCGGTGGACGGCTAGAAGAGCACTAGCTAAGGTTGGATATGTGGCAAGTGTGAAAAAAAATAAACCAGCTCTATCCGAGAAGAATGTCAAGGCTCGATTGAAATTCGCCCGGGAACACAAGAACTGAACTGTAGATGATTGGAAACGTGTCATCTGGTCGGATGAATCCAAGTTCAACCGTTTTCAGTCGGATGGCAAGCAATACTATTGGCACAGGCCCGGGGACAAGCTTTAAAAACACCATGTGAAGCAAACCGTTAAGCATGGAGGAGGCAATGTCAAAGTTTGGGGATGCTTTACTTGGTGGCACATTGGACCATTGCATACAATTGATGGTATAATTTTCAAAGAAGACTATCTCAATATTTTGCAAACCTATCTACCCAATTTTCTGGACAAGTGTTCATACCCCGTAAAGGAAATCATTTTCCAACAAGATGGGGACCCGAAGCACACTGCCAAAATTGTCCGCGAATGTTTACAAAACCAAGATTTTATGCTGATGGAGTGGCCAGCTCAAAGTCCCGACCTCAATCCGATTGAGAACCTGTGGTCAATCGTGAAGCGACGGCTCGGGCAATATCAATCAATGCCATCCAACCTAGACGATCTTTGGAAGCGTGTAGAACTGGAGTGGAAACGAGTTCCAAAGGAAACCATAGACAAGTTGGTCGAGAGTATGCCAAACCGAATAAAAAGTGTAATAGCTAATAAGGGTCTGTGGACGAAATATTGATTTTGAATCATTTGTAATTTTTTTCACTGAAGGTGCAAAATTGTACACATGCGTTTTGTTTTAGTTTTTTTTGTTTGAATATTTTGCTGTTTTTTTTTTTTTGTTTTTGTTATATACGCCAGTTTGTTAGGAATTAAATACATATTATTGGAAAAAAAAAAGTTTTTTTGATTTGCTTCATTCGTTTGGATATTATTGACTCACAAAGTTCAAAGTATCAACTATGGAAACACTTGCTCCCTACTGTATTCTTTATCAGCATCAAAAGCCGAGTCGATCTACCCATGTCCGTTTATCTGTCTGTAAAGAAGGAAATAAGTGGATGGGGCAGCTAGCGCAAGTTCCAAGAATTTATGTATGTATACTTATACAAACACACATTCATTCGCGTCTTTACTAAATTTTATCAACGGCATTGCAATTGCGATTGTATTGTATTTTACGCTGTGTGTATGTGCTGCTATTTTAATATTTTTGTTTCTCATGGAAACTAATTTCTATGGTAGCCGTCGAAGTAATGGCTGTTACGGGTTTAAGTCTTATGGACGAAAATAAATATTTTTTGTTTACCCTTAACCTTTTGAAGTCGTGTAAGAAGGGTAATGAAAAATTACAAATTTCATCAAGATGGGTTAATATACACAAAAGTTATTAATGCTGACTACATGTTTGCGGCAGATAGCGCTAGTTGTAAGAATTTTTGTCTTCATGTACACACTCACATTCATGCGCGTCTTTATTGATTTAAATCATCAAAATTAAAACTTTGATTGTATTGTATGTGCTACTATTTTAATTAATTTTTTTCGTTCGAAAATAGTTCTTGGTATATTTGTTGAGTATGAGGCGATGCTAGAAGTTTGAATTATTGAAATTAGTTGCGAGTTCGATACCCGAATAAGGGTATCACCCGAGTGAGGGTATAATAACAACAGACAGGGACACAAAGGGATAACATATTATATACAGTTTGTCAATTAATTGTTTGCAAAATGAAAAACAGCACACAGATTCATTTTTAAACTTAAATTTTACCGATTCAAACTATTCTAAGTATTCTTCATAGATATAAGGCACAAACATAACAAAATTAAAAAGGCAAATGTAAAAAAAACAGATAAAACTGAAATGAGGCAATTTTTGCGCTGTCAAATGCAAACACAATTCGAAATAAAGCCCAAGCAACCTAACGGTACTCCAAATTCGAAGAAATTTGAATGCGTGAGTCATTTATATGCAGTGTGCGAACCTTCTAAGCGATTTTGCGTTTTTAACAGTTCACATCTTGCCTAATTTAGAGCTTTTTGCATTGCCTGGTCAATGAGTAAATGAAAATCTAATTCAATTAGTTTATTTCCACTACCACAAGGGGAAATCTGCTAAAGAATCAATGAAGCTAAGAACTATTTATAATATTATTAACCGCGCCGAAAAAGAAAATAGATTGGAATTAAAGCACTTCGGAGGCAGGCCAGCGAAGCTCACTAGACGCGATCAAGCAAAAATTTTGAAACAGATCAACGATCAACCTCAAACTAGCCTCCGACAGTGAGCCACGAGACAGTTCGAAAAGTCTTAGAAGTGCATAAATACTCCTCCCAAATAGCTAGGAAGAACCCACTACTGTCCGCAGTAAATATTCAGTGGCGGCTTAATTTTTCAATTGCCAATGACAACAAGCCCGCGGAGTACTAGGATGACGTTATTTTTTGTGACGAGACAAAAATAATGTTATATTATTATGACGAGCCCAGCAAATTTTGGAGAAAGCCCGATACAGCTCTGGAACCGAAGAATATAATACCAACAGTAAAGTTTAGCAAGCTTTCGGTAATGGTGTGAGGCTGCATATCGTCGAAAGGTGTTGGTGAGCTGCGTATTTTCAATGATGTGATGACGAAAAAGTTTTGCTTGGACATTCTAAAGAATGAATTGGCAAGGAGCGCAATAAAGTTTGGCTGCGAAGACCCCCAAAACCCCAATAAACAGAGGTACAAGCTTTATCAGGACAACGACCCCAAACACAAATCGTTTTTGTGCAGGACTTGGCTACTGTATAATTGCAGCAAAGTCATTGACACCCCAGCCAGAGTCCTGACCTACACCCAATTGAAAATTTGTGGGCTTTCCTAAAGAAGCGCGCAGGGAAACGGAGCCCAGCTAATAAAAACGCTCTCATCAAGGCCAGAAGAATGGATAAAAATACCCGAAATGTATGACCTGAATAACCATATTCAGTCAATGTCTCGTCGTCTGCGGGCTGTAATGGATGCTAATGGCCAATATACCAAATATTAGTACCACAATAGCTACAGTTTCCTAGATTTAGTTATGTATATAGTAATAGTTTGCATTTTGCAAAGAATTAATTGACAACGCCAAAAATTGCCTCACTTTAATTTTGTCCGATCGTTCATATGTCAGCTATATGATATAGTGATCCGATCCAGCTGGTTTTGACCTATGTGCTGCGTGCATCAGAAAGAGGGACTTCTGCAAAGTTTCATTAAGATAGCTTTAAAACTGAGAGACTAGTTCGCATAGAAACAGGCAGACCGACATACGGTCAGACGGACAGACGGACATGGCTATATCGACTCGGCTGTTGATGCTGATCAAGAATATATATACTTTATGGGGTCGGAGATGTCTCCTTCTATGCGTTACACATTTCACGACAAAATTATAATACCCTCTGCAAGGGTATAAAAAAATACAATTAAAATGGTAGCACAGAAAACAATACAATCGCAATTATAATGATGTTGATGAATACGTGTGTGTACATGCACACAGATATTCTTCGAATTTGCGCTGGGGACGCAAACACGTGTTTTTTAACCGATCTTCATAAAATTTTCTACAGTATATCTTAGTGTACCATAAATTACATTAAAATTGTAGCTTAAATTGGTGGGCAACAGAAGTTGGGTTATTAACTTGATTTATAGTTATAGGTTAGTAGGGGGGAGGTGGCGTTAGTTATAAAATGAAAGATACTTGATATATATATATATACTATTCTAGAGTAAACATGTCACTTTTGGTGGCTCTATCTCTTAATATTTACCCAATTTGCTCAAAACACAGGATTTCGATATCGATTTTTATTGGTTTGCTTAGAAACAGAGTAAGTTATCGATTATCGGAAACAAAATCGATCTGCGCATGGACTAGGAGGACCTACGGCTAAAATTTCAATTCTCTAGCTCTTATAGTTTCTATGTTCGAAAGTATATACATATATCTTGACCAAACTCGGCAATTACTATTTTCCCGGGAATTCTTAGATACTTTAAATTTGTTAGTGAAAAGTTTGACTCATATCTTTCTACAAATTGTAAAATCAAAATGCCACAATTGTAGGCATCCGATTGCACATCATACTGTATTTGAGCCACTGAATAATTTACTTTTGGCTTCAAACGTTGCAACATTTTTAACATAGCGGCACTTTTGAATTGCATGCTGTTTAATTTAATTATATATACATAACAAAATATATATGTTCATGCATGAGTTAATAAATTATAAACTCTGCATCGTGACCATGAGACTGGCAATTAGAGTTAAAGAAAAAAAAATTTGCGGAATAAGAATTTGACCATGCGGTTCCACTCTTTTGCCGAAAAAAAAAGAAAAAAAGAAACTCGCACATACCTAATGTAAAATTTTAAATTATGCGCTTAAGGCGACTTGACTACGCCCATGGCGTTCACAATAGGACTTATTCAGTTTTTTTTTCACTTTTTTTGTTATTCATTTTTTCCAGCAAAAATATAACACAAAAACATAAGATTTCGTTTCGCTTATAAAAAAAATTATTGCGCGACCAAGATAAACGTAGCTTGCTTTGACGACGTCAGCCACCAGGGAACGATTTCCAACTAATTTTTGGAGTTTCGGCGACGGCGATCGTCTCGTACTAATTCGTCTTTCGAACTCCCATTTTCGAGCAGGCTAGAGAGCACGAAACGAAGCAACGAGATTTGACGATGCGATAAAGCTGGACGCAGCTGATTAAGCTATTTGCGACAAAGCGAATTAAAGATGACAATTACAGGTGCTCTGCATATTTCGGGCTTCGGCAGGCAAAAAATAAATGTTTGCCGCTGCTACTTGCAGAAAGTCGAAAGGCTATAATATCTCATTATATTTTGTTGATGAGGAAATTACGAAGCGCCATACCTGCAATAGACAGGTTGAAATATGAGTGCTTTTTAGTCTTTTGGTTCAACAAAAAAACTGTCTGCAAAAATCTAACTTACTCCTGATTGGGTCTGGCACTTTTTTTATTTTTAGTTTTCTCAATTAATTTGCGACCAACTGGCGGCTAAGAAGTGGTTCATCAATGCGGGCACTTAGAATTTTTTTTTTTTTTTTTTTTTGAAATTACTTCTATTAAAAATGATGCTTCCGAAAATACTGTTTCTCAGAGGTTAAGCGCGATTGTAAATAGGCGCACTTTCTTACTTTTTGTTTTTGTTGTTGAGTCAACCTTTCTCCACGGTGGACCAAAGGTAAAAGAAAGATCTGAGCTCCGATCGGCTTAAGGAAAGCTATTTACAGCGACGCCAGGACAGACGCCATTTCCAATTATCAAATTAACATTTCTCTACTATTTTTTTTTCTCTTTCACTCGTTACAAGCGATATTACATTGTCTATTTTTGGGCTGTTTATTAAAACTCAACCAAATTGTTCTTGCTTCAAGCGCCACTACACATCCTATTTTAATGCAAGAAAACATGCTGGCAATATTAGATATCATACTGTTAAATGGCAGCCATATTTTAAACTTTATTATTTAATTTCTCCCAAAACGGCCCCAAATGCACGGTAGTTGTGCATGATTTATAAATAAATAGCATGATTTATCAATCATTTTGCTATTTATTTCATTAAAATCATCGGTACAGATTTTGAGAAATTCTCATTTTTCTATTTCTTTCATAACATCCTATGTTAATGCAAAAAATATGCTGGAAATATTTCAACATATTTGAAATGGTGGCAATATTTTAAATTATCATTCAAATTCAACAACGTACAAGTGTGATTTTATGATGGCTGATGTGCCACAAAAAAAAAAATAAAAATTATTAAGCACCGCCAACCCTCGCACTGTGCTACGCTCAAAAATAAAGTTGACCAGCAACAACTTTTGATAAGGGCGCAACAAAAAAAAATAAAATTGTTGGAAAAAGAAGTGGCGAAATTGTGGCAGCATGTGGCGAAGCCGCTGCAGATGCAACAGCCGCTGCAGATGCAACAGCCGCCGCAAATGCAACAGCAGGAGCTGCCTCAGCTGCAACAGCAGGAGCCGCCTCAGCTGCCACAGACGCCTACGGCTCAACAGCAGTAGCCGCCGTAGGTGTCTCAGCCGCAGTAGCCGTGGATGCAGCCGCAGCGGCCGTGGATGCAGCGGCAGCAGCCGTGGATACAGCAGCAATCCACGCAAACCTATTCTTTTATAATGTTTGACTCCCAATAAACATATGTGTATATCTTAAAACAGCCCCAAATAAAAAAAAAAACATTAATATTATGAATTATTAATTAAAATTTCCATGAAAAACATATAAAAGCTAGTAGACGTCGTATGGAATTACTCCGTTTTCTTGAATACATAAAAGTGCCGTTATAATAGACCCTGCCAACCCATTATAAGCCTAGCATATAAGCGAGCGAAACTGACAATCTCTGAAAATAGGTGAATAATTAAAATATCGGTCACTCTTTTTATACATGGCGATGAATAGTTTGTAATTGGGCTCACAATAAAAATTTATATTTTGTATCTATATTTATATATACGCAGATAATAATACAAATTGTAGAATGTTTTAACAACTATGTAAAGTATTTATTTTATATAAATAACATGTTTAGATAATATTCATCGTCATGTGTACTTTTACTTATTTTTACAAGGTGGCATCTTTATTTTCCCATAGGTTAGCTTTCTTCGTAAGTTGGCAGCCCCTAACATAGCGGCATTTTTGCATTGCATGCTATTTAATTTAATTATATATACATAAGAAAATATATACAGTGGCTCACAGCTTATTTCAACCAGTACATAAAAAAAACTTTGGGAAGCTATAAAAACTAAATTAAGAATGATATTCAAATGATATAAATGCAGGTTTTTAAATTATTGTTTCAAGTTTTGAACTATGACTTCATATATTTTTTAAATATTTTTTTTAACATCTTATAACAACTAAAAACAAAATCACAACCCAAAACGATGTCACAGCTTATTTCAACCATTTTCTTAATTCAATTTCAAATAAAAAGTTTACAGCTAAACAATATTTTTTAATATTTAGTATGACCACCCTTGTGATCAATAACCACTTTGAGCCTTTTTGGCATGGATTCTACCAACTTTTGGGTAACATGTGGCCCATTCCTCAACCAATGCAATTTTTAGATCTAACTTATTAGATATTTTGCGTTTGCGAATGTTTGAATCCAGAATGAACCACAAATTTTCAATAACATTTATGTCTGGCGACATGCTGCATGACATGTGGACAGTTCCAGATCAACCATGTCTGAACAATACCCGACTTATGTTTCGGATCATTGTCTTGATAAAATCTGAACACATCCCGAATGCCCAGATTTTCCGCACTTTCTATTAAATTATTTTTCAAAATCTCAAGATATTGAGATTTGTCCATTGTCGTCTCAATAAATTGCAGATTTCCAACGCCGGCTGCCGACATACAGGCCCAAACCATAACGCTCCCACCGCCATGTTTTACTGTAGCCTTCAAATTTTTTGTTTGCAGCTCTGTATTTGGTTTACGCCACATATATGAGGCTCCATCAGAGACAAAAATATTAAATTTGGACTCATCGCACAATATGACGGTGTTCCAAAAACTATCGTCCTTATTAAAGTGCTCCTGGGCAAACTTTAAGCGGCACTTCTTATTTTTCTCACTAATACAGGGCTTCTTGCGCGCTATTCTGCCATTGAAATCATGTTCCCTAAGCACTCGGCGAATAGTTTCTGGGTGGCATGACTTGCCCAACTCTACCTCCACATCATTGGCTATTTTTGGAGCCGATAGCCTTGGATTTTCCCGGATTTTACGAAAATCAGTTAAAGTTTTGTAACAAAAACATAACAGTAATTTTATTAAATTATTTAAATAAAAAATGGCACATTTTCCTGGCACAAAAGTATTGGCACACATAATTATAAAACCTAAAAATATTATATATGAAACTTAACTAATATTTGGTGGGCAAGCCTTTCTGTTTTATAACAGCCTCTAAACGTTTTGGCATAGAATGAACCAATTTTCTGGTCGTTTCCGCCCCGATATTTTGCCATTCTTCCAATAAAACCGTTTTCAGCTGACTTTTGTTGGAAATTACCCGTTTTTTGACCCTCCTATCCAGTTCCTCCCATAAATGTTCAATTGGGTTTAAATCAGGAGATTGTGGCGGATGTGGCAAAACATGTGCCGTGTTATATGCCAGCCACATTTTAACAACATGGGCCGAATGCTTGGGATCGTTGTCGTGTTGAAAAGTAAAGTTGGATGGTAAGTTTAGGTTTTCGGCGCTTTTTTTGAGGTTTTCCTTTAATATGCCTAAATAAACTGTTTTGTCCATTATCCCATCTATGAATACTAATTCGCCCACGCCGGCAGCAGACATGCAGCCCCATACCATCACTCCCCCGCCGCCATGTTTTACTGTTGCTGCAAGGTTTTTTTTTTCGAAGGCAGTATTTGGCTTGCGCCACACAGTAACTTTGCCATCTGAGCGAAAAATATTAAATTTGCTTTCATCAGAAAATAGTACTTCGTCCCAGAAAACGGATGGCTTAGTTTTATACATATTTGCGTACTCCAAACGTTTAATCTTATTGGCAGAGGAAACAAGTGGCTTACGTCTAGCAACACGTGCACTGTAGTTGGCCTCATGCAGTACCCTTCTGATAGTCATTGGGTGTACCTCTTTTCCAAATTCATTTTTAACCTCAGCAGTTATTTGCGTAGATGTTATTTTTGGGTTCTTTTTAATTTTACGCACTATATCGCTCCGTTCGCGGTCACTTAAAACCCGAGGGCGGCCTTGTCGCGCAGAGTTTTCAAGGCTTTGCGATCCTTTAAAGCGTTGTACAATGCTGCGAATCGTGAAACGACTTCTTTCCATCATTTCAACTATCTCAGCATAAGATTTACCTTGCTTATGCAGATATAAAATTATTTTGCGTTGAGATTCAGTGGTTTCTTTTTGTTTTGGACTCATATTTGACTTTTTCTTATTGTTTGGGACAAAATGCAAGTTTTAATTCGACAAAAATCTGTGGTTTTAAATAACGGTAGGTTGCAACACATGTTCTTGCTAATAGCGTTGCCAGATGGGTAAAAGCATAAAAATAAATCGAGCTAAAAACTAAGTGTGCCAATACTTTTGTGCCAGGAAAATGTGCCATTTTTTATTTAAATAATTTAATAAAATTACTGTTATGTTTTTGTTACAAAACTTTAACTGATTTTTGTAGGAAATTAACTGGCCTATACAGGAAAATTAATTTGCATGGATGTTTGTTACCAAAAACGGACGCAAAATGGTTACAAAGTAGAAAATGCTTGCTGTGCCAATACTTATGTGTGTGTCTGTAAGATTCTACTGTGATATAGCATTAAGTGTCTCACTGTAAATATAACTGTAATCACATCGAAGGCTTCGCTCAGAGAGCGAAACATTCGATGCTCTTACTCTCGCTCTGACACAAGCATAAGAAAAACGAGAACGATGGTGAAATAAAAATGATCTGCGGCGGCATTCTGAAAGTGACGCGCACAAGAACGGTTACATTTTATTTGCGTCAGGCCATTCCTATACACTTACAAAATGTTAATAGCTGAAACTGTTCGTAATAGTAATTTTAAGCTTGTACAAGTATATCATGTATACATTTTTCCAAAGACTAGCCCACATATTTATTTAAAAACATGTTTGTTTTATTTATAAATGCAATTGCATACTGGTCGCAAGTTTTTAAATTGTAAGACCTCAATATTTATTGACTTGTTTGCGAATATGCATTTGTTAAACGTACGGTTTGTTAAATTAACCAAAAATATGTTATTTAATTCTTTCCACGCCACCATTGAGGTAGAATTAACAGCGCGTTTTTTTTAATGTGGTATCCCCAGTAGGCCTAATCCACACTACATTAGTATTTACTAATTTGTAATATTTACAAATACATCTATTATCTACAACAACTACGTCTATTTTCAATATAATAAACAAATAAAGTTAGATCTAAATAAGAGTATTTGTGTCAATATATAATATGGCATGCTTAAATATTTTAGACGCATATTCTGCACCACAGCATATTTAAAGCTGGCCAAAATATATCGTAAAATTTGCATGCTGATGTTTAACGATATAAATATTTGGTAATACTTATAACGAGCCAAAATAGAAACTACCGAGCAATGTCCTGAAGTTCTACTCAACTCTTAAGTGTGGTCTCACTCATTTTTAAAAACACTTTGCAAGTATGGATCTAAGCTGGTGGTATCTAAGCAAATAATACTTTTTTGATCATTTTTATTTTCTTTTCTTACACAGATTTCACATATAAAACGATCGCATTTACGGCAGCGAGATTCTAAAGGGCCTTTACTTTTAAACGAGCAGTGCAAACATAAATAATTTAATGAATCTCTAAATTTGAGAATTTTATCAAACAATTCATTTCTAAATAGGTCATTAGACTTTAAATTTGTTAGTGAAAAGTTTGACTCATATCTTTCTACAAATTGTAAAATCAAAATGCCACAATTGTAGGCATCCGATTGCACATCATGCTGTATTTGAGCCACTGAATAATTTACTTTTGGCTTCAAACGTTGCAACATTTTTAAATAATAATTTTTAAATACACGAGTGCTTTGAGAATTACCAAAGGGGTCTAAAAATAGTATCTCGTGTCTTTTTTGATTAATAATTAATATATAAAAATGATTTCTGTAACAATGAGGTACTATTAAAGTGGAATTTTTTACTAAACCATCTTCAATATCCTTTTCATTGTTAAAGCAATAATCATTAAGTTGACAAGGCAAATTTATAAAAGACTCCTCTCCATTTTCGTATAAAATAGTTGTTAAGCAAACATCCACAATGAAGTTTGTTAACCAATTTCGGCCATTTAATGAAAATAAATCCCTAATAGTAAGGTAGTGCATGAAACGGCTTG
This sequence comes from Drosophila novamexicana, assembly GCF_003285875.2. NCBI lineage: Eukaryota > Metazoa > Arthropoda > Insecta > Diptera > Drosophilidae > Drosophila > Drosophila novamexicana. The sequence goes on along the minus strand of NW_020824864.1, from coordinate 142,982 downwards.
AATTGGAATCGCCGTGCACACATTTAAACAATAATTCACAACTTAAAATGTACAGTTCTGAATTAATGTTTAATTCACTATGCTGTTTTAAAATGGAGAAATCTCTTTTAGATTTTCCTTCCATTTTAAAAGCACATTTGTTTTCTACGATTATATAGGAATGGTCATGGCATATGGATGCTTCATGACATTGTTCTTAAATTTTTAATAATGTAGAAAAAATTTTTTTAACATTCCTACTTTTAGTCTTTTATTAACCGATTTTTTCCAACCGTTTCTAAGTTTTTGACTTATATTTATTTTTTGTAGGCCTTACAACTATTTCACTAAACGGTTCCATAATACCCGGTTTCGCAAGTTCAACTTATCTAGTAATGGACTTTGACAACTCATCCAGCTTACGGATAAATCGTCCTAGCTTTAAGCCGCTTTTATTATTTGTCTTTATAACACTATTTTTAAGTGTTTTAAAGAAAGATTCTATAGGCCCATTACTGGGTCTTTTATTGGATTTATCAATAAAAGTGCTTATAATATTGTTCCAAAAAGGTGCGTAAACAATGTATTTATTTAAAATTAGATCCAGCATTTCTGGACTTAAATAAATATTTGACGTACAGAAGTTGCTCTTATATTGTGATACAAGTTCTGTAACTTCTGTACGTATTTCTTGAAACTTAAGTTTAAATGGACTTTTTTCGGCAGCGGACAGCAAAGTTGGATCATCGACAACTTCCTTACTTTCTCCCAATTTTATACTGTCTATCAAATAAAATGTGGATGGCTCTTCACAATATTTAGCAAAATAATGAATGGCATCATCCACAATATTATTAACATATGGAGAAAGAAGTATTATGGCAATATTTCGGAACCATTTTTCTAATTCTCCAATATTATTTATGGAATATGCACAACCCAAGGCATTTCTTAAAAATGATCTGAGATCAATATTGTCCAAACCAACTACTTCATCTATGTTGCGTTACATCATTTTGCTGTAGTGGCTCGTACAAAATTGAACGCAGACTTTTTGAAAAGTGCGATTTAAATTATACAAAAAACTAAAACAAATTTCATTGTACGTTGCAAGATCAATGTTGTTATATTCTTTTAAAATGACTCCAATTATGACAAAACTTACATCAGTTCTCAGTCAGTTCTTTTGCAAATAGGCCATTTTCATTTATTTTTTATGCAAAACTCGCGCAGCTCACATAGAAATCTGCCTATATCTGACGATTTATGATTGGAGAGAATCTTATGCGCGACAGAAAAAACGATTCGAAGCTCTGGAATATGAGCTACCAATGAATATAAAAATGTACGTTTTTTGATAAAGTTCATTGGCTGTACTACATTCCCAGTCGCGTCAATATGCAGTGTCTGTAATGGGTCAACAACATACTTATATGTTGTCTGTCCCATAAAAATACTTTTAGTTTCGTAGAAAGTAACTGAATAAAGTAGGCATACCCATTAGAAATCATAACGAAGGTATCTTTAAATGGATCTTTGTCAAAATCAAATTTTCCATTTTCCTCCGAAATTAAATTTCTATAAAAGTGTAGTTTCTCATTAGTAATCTGATCATTACATATTGATTTTGTTAATTTGTTTTGATCTATATTCAAACGCAGAAGAGTTTCTAATGGAAGCCTTTTCTATAAATCTATTTATTGCTCTGCACTGCGTTGCCTTTTTAAGGCCAATTGTATGGGAGATATGTGGGCTGCTTGTGTATACACTTACAACACCGTCAAATGTCCCTCGGAACAAAAAGTGATTGCATGACGAATCTTTGCAGTAACCATATGCAGCAAAAGAATTTTTGTTAAGTCTAATTGACTTAAAATACAAAACACATGCGTTGTTATGAGAAGTGTATGCTTCTCAAATAATGTGTTCAATGGTTTTTTTTTTTTTTTAAATCGCACACAATTGATTTAATGTGGCCATAAATTCTTGTATACTCGCTTCAGTATCCAAATTGTTGTAACCTGAAAGTGCTGCGCGGCATCCTTTCAAATTACTAACTAACTGAACTTTTCTGTTTAAGCTATCATGAAAATTGTGGTATTTTTTCCGAAAGCATATTAATGTCGCTTCGACAAAGCTTGCGTCATTATTTAACTCAGACGGACAATTTGTAGGCTTATTAACACTATAATTAGAATTATTATTTTCTATGCTAGACATATCACTAATATTATAGCTAATTTCTAGTTTACAGCTTACATGATTAATACCATTAGATACGTCCTGGCGTTCTTTTGAGTAGGCAGTCTGAAACTGGTAAAACAACACACCAATTAAGGTTATAAAATATATTAAAGCTTTATGATTACTTACGCGTTTAAAACTTTTTGTAATAATTTTTCGATTCTTAACATTATCTGCTAGTTGAAAATCTGTCCAATTTCGCTCTATAATCTTATTGTTAACAATAAGTAATATAGATTGAAAATCAGTTGGACTTAAATTTCCAACTGGAGATATTATGTTTCTGGCAATGGCTTCTGTTATGGCATCACGAAATCCAAGAAAGATTGTCCTTAAAAAATTTTTTATATTTTAATGGTAAAATTAAATCGAATAAGTTAAACAACAATTTTATTATCTATTTTTAGATTTTAGTTTTAAAAACTCAGTACAATCCCAAAAAATTTTAAAAATGTACTAACGAAAATTCAAAATTCCTTTATTTACCAGTTCGTTTGCAAAAAAAATGATCATTCATTTTCTATAGCTTTAAGGTAAATAACGAGAAAGAAAGGCTATCTTCGGCACGCCAAAGATCTAATACCCTTGCAGACCCAACCTTTTCATAATGCTTATAGTGCTTTGCCCGTATCTATGAAGCACAGGGAAAATAGTTAATGCCGAGTTTGGTCAAGATATCCTTATAAACAAAATGTTTTTTCATACAACAACTTAATTTTCGACCGATCGTTCCTGTGGCAGCTATATGATATAGTGGTCCGATCCAGCTGGTTTTCACATATGCGCTGCGTGCAACAGAAAGACGGACTTCTGTAAAATTTCATTAAGATAGCTTTAAAACTGAGAGACTAGTTCGCATAGAAACAGACAGACGGATCGACTCGGCTGTTGATGCTGATCAAGAATATATATACTTTATGGGGTCGGAGATGTCTCCTTCTATGCGTTACACATTTCACGACAAAATTATAATACCCTCTGCAAGGGTACAACAAGTAAGAATGCTCTAGTTGGGAGTGCACGGCTAGGGGGTACCGTTCCTACCAACAACAAATGCCGCTATAGCTATAGAATGAAAGATACTTGATTTGTATTTACTATTCAGGAGCCCCGAGCAGGTCCACCGGGCAGTAAAACATGTACTAGAAGCTTTTGAGCAGAAGCAATACTGCGTCGGCGTTTTTCTCGATGTCAAACAAGCGTTTGACAAGGTCTGGCACGATGGTCTTCTGTTCAAGATCAAACTGATACTCCCAGCGCCATACTTCAGCATCCTTAGCTCCTTTCTGGCAGGACGCACCTTTAATGTGGCCGTTAAAGACCAAAGGTCGGCAATTAAGGGCATCAAAGCAGGTGTCCCACAAGGCAGCGTCCTCGGTCCGATGCTGTACACGCTGTATACGGCGGACCTGCCCACACAAGGACAAAGCAATGAAGACCTCAGCCCTGCGAGACTGCTGGTGGCAACATCTGCGGACGACACTGCCTTCCTAGCCTCCCACAAAAATCTGCAAGCTGCTACAAGTGCAGTGCAGGACTGGCTGCTGCAGATCGAAACCTGGACAGCTATGTGGAACATCGCTATAAACTGTGCCAAGTCCGCCTGCGTCACTTTTACGCTGCGCCCAGACAGCTGCCAGAGGCTACGGTTCGATGGAGGAACCATTGAGCAGACCAACTCTTTCTGCTACTTGGGTGTCCACCTGGATCGAAGGCACATATGGGGGCCTCACATCGCAGCAACGAGAGCAACATGCCTGAGAAGACTTCAAAAGCTCGATTGGCTACTAAAGCCAAAAAGCAAGCTGCACATATCCACGAAGACACTGCTTATCAAAACGATGGTAACGCCTATCTGGACATATGCGATCCAAGTTTGGGGCACGGCATCAGCACACCAGCTTCGTCGCATAAGAGTGGTCCAAGCCAAGGCAGCACGCAAGGTGGCTGGCCTGCCATGGTACGTAACAACAGACGCTATCGAACGCGATCTCCGCCTAACAAAGGTCGGAGATCAGCTCAACTTCTTCAGCAGCCGATACTCCGACAAATTGGTGCAGCATCCGAACGCGGCCGCAAGGGCCCTGGCTGACCCCATCAGTGAGAGGCGCCTCCGAAGGCTACACCCCGACGACCTACCAACGAGGCGCATCACTTAAACATCCCTTTCCCAATATTGTTATATATTTTTAAGTCTGTAATTATCATTTAAGTTATTAAATAATAACTATACTCTATACCCTTAACTCCGCCTGGTAGAGATCAGAAGACACTGATCGATTCCAGCGCAAAATGAAAATAAACCAGGTATAACGAGAAAAAAAAAACTATTCAGGAAGCTATATACTTGCGGACAAAAGGAGCTCATTGGTTTTGAATTCGACGCGTGCATACATACGGACGGACAGACAGAAGCACTGACGGACAGACAGACGCACATGGCTAGATCGACTTGGCTATTGATGCCGATCAAGAATACATAATTTAAGTGGTTGAAAATCCTTTCTTCTGGCTGTTACATACGGCTGCACAAATACATTATACCCCTTTAATCCATTTTTAATGGGTTCAGGCTATAAAAACGCGAACACAATCAGTCAATAAATAAAATCTTACCGTTTTGCGTTTCCTGGAGCCATTTCAAACTTGTTAGATGAAAATATAAACAAATAAATAACAAATGATATAAATATATACATATGTTTAAATATGTACATATATAAATTTCATTTAAATTAAATAGCATGCAATGCAAAAGTGCCGCTATGTTAGGGGCTGCCAACTTACGAAGAAAGCTAACCTATGGGAAAATAAAGATGCCACCTTGTAAAAATAAGTAAAAGTACACATGACGATGAATATTATCTAAACATGTTATTTATATAAAATAAATACTTTACATAGTTGTTAAAACATTCTACAATTTGTATTATTATCTGCGTATATATAAATATAGATACAAAATATAAATTTTTATTGTGAGCCCAATTACAAACTATTCATCGCCATGTATAAAAAGAGTGACCGATATTTTAATTATTCACTTATTGCTAGGCGTATAATGGGTTGGCAGGGTCTATTATAACGGCACTTTTATGTATTCAAGAAAACGGCGCAAATTCCATACGACGTCTACTAGCTTTTATATATGTTTTTCATGGAAATTTTAATTAATAATTCATAATATTAATGTTTTTTTTTTTTATTTGGGACTGTTTTAATATATATACATATGTTTATTGGGAGTCAAACATTATATAATAATAGGTTTGCGTGGATTGCTGCTGTATTCACGGCTGCTGCGGCTGCATCCACGGCTGCTGCGGCGCTAAGTGACCATCGCTAATTTAAATATCGGTGGCATCTGGTCCAAAATCGCGAGCAAGGGTGGAAGATATATGTACATATGATGTCTTTTTATTCGCTTACTCTACAGGAAACTGATTGGCTTACTCTCTTCCATATGATTTGTGCGATAGAACGGCAATGCTGTTTATTTTTATCTCGCTCGCACTTACTTTCAGTGCTCTCTCATGTTTATGGATCGTTTAAATGTGTGTGTGCGTGTATGTGTCCGACAAGCAAAAAGCACAAATTCAATTTTTTCAAGAGTCGGTGGCATTTCTAACCTTTTGAAGGCACGAGTAATATGAATTAAAGAAAGAGTTTGCCGAGTCGATGCGAAATTCTTGAAGTTTACCTCGTTATCGTTGGTAAGGGTACCTAAAAGTTGCCATGTGTCTATTTAAAATATTTTGGACTCGCTATTCACGCATGCTTGCTTGCATATTTTGTATATGAATATAACAATTTTGCGCTTGTGTGCCTGTTGCTTGCCTATCTGTCTGTCCCCGATGCAAATTTGACAAGATTTTGGAATTTCTGATTTTCGACCTCTACACACAGACACACACACACACAAATTTGTATGAATGGGCAGATCATGGGCCAAAAGAAAATTTCATTATTGGCACGCGTCAGACGCGCGCCCTTCTTTTTGATTTTGGGTTTAAATTGGTCAATGAATGTTGACCCCTTATTACCTGCAGCAGCCCTTTGGGCCAAAAGGTAAACTTTTGGCAAGAATTTGCACCTGCATACATATGCAGGTCAAGTGACTGATCACCTAAATAATTTATGACCAGAGGAAATTTGTGTAAGAATTAACATCTTTAAAATATTCAAATGTACCAAATAAAAAAGGAGCGATTATATATTAATAGTGTTAATACTTTTATTGACTTATCATATTAAGCCTATTCATTCAATTTATTCAAATTTTTTATTTTTCACGATATCTTGACCAATCCCGGTATATATTAGTTTAACTATGCTCCTCATATATATATATATAGCATATATAGCTGCCATAGGAACGATCAGTCGAAAATTAAGTTGTTGTATGAAAAAACATTTTGTTTTTCAAGATACCTTGACCAACTCAGCATTAATTGGTTTTACTATACTCCTCATATATAGGCAAAATCCTATTAAGATCGGACCACTATATCATATAGCTGTCATAGGAACGATCGCTCGAAAATTAAGTTGTTGTGTGAAAAAACATTTTGTCTTTCAAGTCGGCATTAATTGGTTTTACTATACTCCTCATATATATGCTAAATCCTATTAAGATCGGACCACTATACCATATAGCTGCTATAGGAACGATCGGTCGAAAATTAAGTTGTTGTTTGAAAAATCATTTAGATTTTAAGATATCGTGACCAAACTCGACATTTATTAGTTTTACTATGCTTCTCATATATATGCGAAATCCAATTAAGATCGGACCACTATATCATATAGCTGCCGAACGGTCAAAATCCTATCAAAAACGAACCACTGCATCATATAGCTGCCATAAGAGCGATCGAAAATCTGGTTTTTGATTAAAAACCTTTTTTGGTTTTCAAGATATCTTGACCAAACTCGGCAGTGACTATTTTCCCGTTACTTCTTAGATAGGGGCAAAGCACTATGAGCAAAGCAAAGCACTGTAGCATCTGCGGCGCATGTGTCGCCTTTAGCTTTGCCACCTACGCCGAAAGTCGCTGATGCTGCGTGTACATGTTTTTATACCCTGAACCCATTAAAAATGGGTAAAAGGGTATCTTGCATGTGTACAAAATGTAAATGTATGTAACAGGCAGAAGGAAGCATCTCCGACCCCATAAAGTATACATATTCTTGATCAGCATCAACAGTCCAGTCGATCTAGCCCTGTCCGTCTGTCTGTCCGCCTGTCCGTCCGTCTGTCTCTCCGTATGTATGAACGCAAGAGACTTGAAATTTTAGATGTATGTCTTCCTAGTGTCTGCGCAGATTAAGTTTGTTTCCGATAATCGATAACTTGCCCCGTTTCCAAGTAATCGATAAAAATCTATATCGAAATCCTGTTTTTTGAGCAATTTTGGTAAATAATAAGAGCTAGAGTCACCAAACTTAACATGTACCTTCTAGAATAGTATATTTATTTGCATTTGGTGTTGGAAGAAGAGGGCTCAGGGTATCCCCTAGTCGGAGCTCACGACTAGAACCTCTTACTTGTTTATTTTATGTTGTTGAGCTCTTATAAGGCTTTGCTGCTGGTCGCCTCCTTTTTCAATGCAGCATTTTTAGAAATTTGAGGCGTGCAAACGCATCCCACGCCTTTTTTTGATGGCTTTTCAGGTTCATTCCTTATTTGATAATGGGGAAACCCATTTTCAAACAATGCCAACTCATTTTAGCTAAGAACCGTTATAAAATAAATATTGCCACCCTTTGGTAGAAATATGTAAAGTATGTAAATGTTACCAGCTGTTGATTAAAACGGGGTATAATAATAAAAATAAATAAATATTGCCACCTTTTTGTTATTATACTGTGTATTAATACATAAATGCACTGTTGCCTTATTTAGTAGCAGTTTATTTTACGAATGATAACGTTTAATTATAAAATGCCAATTATTTCTTTCATTACTGCATTTATTTTCCATATACAAATATTTTAAATTAATTTGTTCCCGCTCAATGCTGCATAATATTGTTCAACACTTATTCCGAGCAGAGGTTCGGTTCCCATTGGAGGCCTTTATGAATGAACAATATGAGGTGTGTTTACATTTTATTATTTTTCTAAGAAACTGGCTGGTCAATTTTTTTAAGAATTAATGCGTAAAGCTTCCCCTTCTTGAGGGCCATTATCCCTGACAAAAGATATTAGGGTTCAAGTGCAAGGGTAATTTTATACGGTTATTTTGTTTCGGGCGAGCAACGAGGTTGTTGCACTGTTGTACAGATATCTTAAAAACGGGCTGATCGACAATCATTATCATTATCCCTAAATTAAGATATTTCAAGGATGGTGGAAACATTTGGGGCCGTTTTGGGAGAAATTAAATAATAAAGTTTAAAATATGGCTGCCATTTAACAGTATGATATCTAATATTGCCAGCATGTTTTTTTGCATTAACATAGGATGTTATGAGAGAAATAGAAAAATGAGAATTTCTCAATATCTGTACCGATGATTTTAATGAAATAAATAGCAAAATGATTGATAAATCGTGCTCTATATGCACAATTACCCTGCATTTGGGGCCGCATTCGGAGAAATTAAATAATTAAGTTTAAAATATGGTTGCCATTTAACAGTATGATATCTAATATTTCCAGCATGTTTTTTTGCATTATCATGGGATGTAATGAAAAAAATGGAAAAATGCAATTTTTCCATAAACTGCGCTATTAAGTATGACTTAATACTTCTCATATAATTTGCTTTGACTTATTAATTTTGTTAACTGTGAGTCCTTTCCATTTTTTATGATTACATATAATTCAAATTGAATTATTTCCCGCCCAATTCCGTACAAAATTGTTCAACACTGATGCCAGGCAGTGGTTCAGTTCATGTAGGAACTAGCAGTTCGATAGACTTTATGAATGAACTATATGAGATTGGTTTACATTTAATTAATTTTCTTAAAATCTGTACCGTCCATTTACTTAAAATTAGTGCCTAAAGCTTCTTAAAATATATATCTACAAGAAGGTATACCGTGCATTGAGGGCCATTGTCTCTGACTTAAGAAATAAGGGCTCGAAAACAAGGTTGATTTTTTGCGGTCATTTTATATGGGGCTGACTTGGGGGTTGCTGCACTCTTTTCCAAATATACTTAAAATGGTATCGACGATTTTAATCAAATTTTCACAGTTCGCTAGGCGAAACTATAGGCTTTAATCGTATATATTTATTTTATTTAGATATTTATGGAATGGTGGAAACCTAATATTTCAACCCCTTGGTTTACCATATTATAAATTAAAATTCAAAATCAAATGAATGTAGGCAGTAAATAATTTAATTTTTTACAATTCTGCATTTAAATTTATTAGGTTCTGTGCATAAAATATAAATAAATGCATTTAAAAGTGACCGATTCCTTTCCCGATGCCAAGTATCAAAAATCGACGCTAAGTGACCATCGCTAATTTAAATATCGGTGGCATCTGGTCCAAAATCGCGAGCAAGGGTGGAAGATATACATATGATGTCTTTTTATTCGCTTACTCTACAGGAAACTGATTGGCTTACTCTCTTCCATATGATTTGTGCGATAGAACGGCAATGCTGTTTATTTTTATCTCGCTCGCACTTACTTTCAGTGCTCTCTCATGTTTAGGGATCGTTTAAATGTGTGTGTGCGTGTATGTGTCCGACAAGCAAAAATGCGCACAAATTCAATTTTTTCAACAGTCGGTGGCATTTCTAACCTTTTGAAGGCACGAGTAATATGAAATAAAGAAAGAGTTTGCCGAGTCGATGCGAAATTCTTGAAGTTTACCTCGTTATCGTTGGTAAGGGTACCTAAAAGTTGCCATGTGTCTATTTAAAATATTTTGGACTCGCTATTCACGCATGCTTGCTTGCATATTTTGTATATGAATATAACAATTTTGCGCTTGTGTGCCTGTTGCTTGCCTGCCTGCCTGTCCCCGATGCAAATTTGACAAGATTTTGGGATTTCTGACCTCTACACACAGACACACACACACACAAATTTGTATGAATGGGCAGATCATGGGCCAAAAGAAAATTTCATTATTGGCACGCGTCAGACGCGCGCCCTTCTTTTTGATTTTGGGTTTAAATTGGTCAATGAATGTTGACCCCTTATTACCTGCAGCAGCCCGTTGTGCCAAAAGGTAAACTTTTGGCAAGAATTTGCACCTGCATACATATGCAGGTCAAGTGACTGATCACCTAAATAATTTATGACCAGAGGAAATTTGTGTAAGAATTATCATCTTTAAATTCAATATTCAAATGTACCAAATAAAAAAGGAGCGATTATATATTAATAGTGTTAATACTTTTATTGACTTATCATATTAAGCCTATTCATTCAATTTATTCAAATTTTTTATTTTTCACGATATCTTGACCAATCCCGGTATATATTAGTTTAACTATGCTCCTCATATATATATATAGCATATATAGCTGCCATAGGAACGATCAGTCGAAAATTAAGTTGTTGTATGAAAAAACATTTTGTTTTTCAAGATACCTTGACCAAACTCGGCATTAATTGGTTTTACTATACTCCTCATATATAGGCAAAATCCTATTAAGATCGGACCACTATATCATATAGCTGTCATAGGAACGATCGCTCGAAAATTAAGTTGTTGTGTGAAAAAACATTTTGTCTTTCAAGTCGGCATTAATTGGTTTTACTATACTCCTCATATATATGCTAAATCCTATTAAGATCGGACCACTATACCATATAGCTGCTATAGGAACGATCGGTCGAAAATTAAGTTGTTGTTTGAAAAATCATTTAGATTTCAAGATATCTTGACCAAACTCGGCAGTGACTATTTTCCCGTTACTTCTTAGATAGGGGCAAAGCACTATGAGCAAAGCAAAGCACTGTAGCATCTGCGGCGCATGTGTCGCCTTTAGCTTTGCCACCTACGCCGAAAGTCGCTGATGCTGCGTGTACATGTTTTTATACCCTGAACCCATTAAAAATGGGTAAAAGGGTATCTTGCATGTGTACAAAATGTAAATGTATGTAACAGGCAGAAGGAAGCATCTCCGACCCCATAAAGTATACATATTCTTGATCAGCATCAACAGTCCAGTCGATCTAGCCCTGTCCGTCTGTCTGTCCGCCTGTCCGTCCGTCTGTCTCTCCGTATGTATGAACGCAAGAGACTTGAAATTTTAGATGTATGTCTTCCTAGTGTCTGCGCAGATTAAGTTTGTTTCCGATAATCGATAACTTGCCCCGTTTCCAAGTAATCGATAAAAATCTATATCGAAATCCTGTTTTTTGAGCAATTTTGGTAAATAATAAGAGCTAGAGTCACCAAACTTAACATGTACCTTCTAGAATAGTATATTTATTTGCATTTGGTGTTGGAAGAAGAGGGCTCAGGGTATCCCCTAGTCGGAGCTCACGACTAGAACCTCTTACTTGTTTATTTTATGTTGTTGAGCTCTTATAAGGCTTTGCTGCTGGTCGCCTCCTTTTTCAATGCAGCATTTTTAGAAATTTGAGGCGTGCAAACGCATCCCACGCCTTTTTTTGATGGCTTTTCAGGTTCATTCCTTATTTGATAATGGGGAAACCCATTTTCAAACAATGCCAACTCATTTTAGCTAAGAACCGTTATAAAATAAATATTGCCACCCTTTGGTAGAAATATGTAAAGTATGTAAATGTTACCAGCTGTTGATTAAAACGGGGTATAATAATAAAAATAAATAAATATTGCCACCTTTTTGTTATTATACTGTGTATTAATACATAAATGCACTGTTGCCTTATTTAGTAGCAGTTTATTTTACGAATGATAACGTTTAATTATAAAATGCCAATTATTTCTTTCATTACTGCATTTATTTTCCATATACAAATATTTTAAATTAATTTGTTCCCGCTCAATGCTGCATAATATTGTTCAACACTTATTCCGAGCAGAGGTTCGGTTCCCATTGGAGGCCTTTATGAATGAACAATATGAGGTGTGTTTACATTTTATTATTTTTCTAAGAAACTGGCTGGTCAATTTTTTTAAGAATTAATGCGTAAAGCTTCCCCTTCTTGAGGGCCATTATCCCTGACAAAAGATATTAGGGTTCAAGTGCAAGGGTAATTTTATACGGTTATTTTGTTTCGGGCGAGCAACGAGGTTGTTGCACTGTTGTACAGATATCTTAAAAACGGGCTGATCGACAATCATTATCATTATCCCTAAATTAAGATATTTCAAGGATGGTGGAAACATTTGGGGCCGTTTTGGGAGAAATTAAATAATAAAGTTTAAAATATGGCTGCCATTTAACAGTATGATATCTAATATTGCCAGCATGTTTTTTTGCATTAACATAGGATGTTATGAGAGAAATAGAAAAATGAGAATTTCTCAATATCTGTACCGATGATTTTAATGAAATAAATAGCAAAATGATTGATAAATCGTGCTCTATATGCACAATTACCCTGCATTTGGGGCCGCATTCGGAGAAATTAAATAATTAAGTTTAAAATATGGTTGCCATTTAACAGTATGATATCTAATATTTCCAGCATGTTTTTTTGCATTATCATGGGATGTAATGAAAAAAATGGAAAAATGCAATTTTTCCATAAACTGCGCTATTAAGTATGACTTAATACTTCTCATATAATTTGCTTTGACTTATTAATTTTGTTAACTGTGAGTCCTTTCCATTTTTTATGATTACATATAATTCAAATTGAATTATTTCCCGCCCAATTCCGTACAAAATTGTTCAACACTGATGCCAGGCAGTGGTTCAGTTCATGTAGGAACTAGCAGTTCGATAGACTTTATGAATGAACTATATGAGATTGGTTTACATTTAATTAATTTTCTTAAAATCTGTACCGTCCATTTACTTAAAATTAGTGCCTAAAGCTTCTTAAAATATATATCTACAAGAAGGTATACCGTGCATTGAGGGCCATTGTCTCTGACTTAAGAAATAAGGGCTCGAAAACAAGGTTGATTTTTTGCGGTCATTTTATATGGGGCTGACTTGGGGGTTGCTGCACTCTTTTCCAAATATACTTAAAATGGTATCGACGATTTTAATCAAATTTTCACAGTTCGCTAGGCGAAACTATAGGCTTTAATCGTGTATATTTATTTTATTTAGATATTTATGGAATGGTGGAAACCTAATATTTCAACCCCTTGGTTTACCATATTATAAATTAAAATTCAAAATCAAATGAATGTAGGCAGTAAATAATTTAATTTTTTACAATTCTGCATTTAAATTTATTAGGTTCTGTGCATAAAATATAAATAAATGCATTTAAAAGTGACCGATTCCTTTCCCGATGCCAAGTATCAAAAATCGACGCTAAGTGACCATCGCTAATTTAAATATCGGTGGCATCTGGTCCAAAATCGCGAGCAAGGGTGGAAGATATACATATGATGTCTTTTTATTCGCTTACTCTACAGGAAACTGATTGGCCTACTCTCTTCCATATGATTTGTGCGATAGAACGGCAATGCTGTTTATTTTTATCTCGCTCGCACTTACTTTCAGTGCTCTCTCATGTTTAGGGATCGTTTAAATGTGTGTGTGCGTGTATGTGTCCGACAAGCAAAAATGCGCACAAATTCAATTTGTTCAACAGTCGGTGGCATTTCTAACCTTTTGAAGGCACGAGTAATATGAAATAAAGAAAGAGTTTGCCGAGTCGATGCGAAATTCTTGAAGTTTACCTCGTTATCGTTGGTAAGGGTACCTAAACGTTGCCACGTGTCTATTTAAAATATTTTGGACTCGCTATTCACGCATGCTTGCTTGCATATTTTGTATATGAATATAACAATTTTGCGCTTGTGTGCCTGTTGCTTGCCTATCTGTCTGTCCCCGATGCAAATTTGACAAGATTTTGGGATTTCTGAATTTCGACCTCTACACACACACAAATTTGTATGAATGGGCAGATTATGGGCCAAAAGAAAATTTCATTATTGGCATGCGTCAGACGCGCGGCCTTCTTTTTTATGATTTTGGGTTTAAATTGGTCAATGAATGTTGACCCCTTGATACCTGCAGCAGCCCGTTGGACCGAAAGGTAAACTTTTGGAAAGCATTTGCACCTGCATACATATGCAGGTCAAGTGACTGATCACCTAAATAATTTTATGACCAGCGGAAATTTGTGTAAGAATTAACATCTTTAAAATATTCAAATAAACCAAATAAAAAGGAGCGATTACATATTTATAGTGTTTATACTTTTATTAGCTTATCAAATTAAGCCATTTCATTCAATTTATTCAAATTTTTTTTTTTTCACGATATCTTGACCAAGCCCGGCATATATTATTTTAACTATGCTCCTCATATATATATATATATATAGCATATATAGCTGCCATAGGAGTGATCAGTCGAAAATTGTTGTATGAAAAAACATTTTGTTTTTCAAGATATCTTGACCAAACTCGGCATTTATTAGTTTTACTATACTCCTCATATATAGGCAAAATCCTATTAAGATCGGACCACTATATCATATAGCTGCCATAGAAACGATCGGTCGAAAACCAGGTTTTTGATTAAAAACCTTTTGTGGTTATCAAGATATCTTGACCAAACTCGGCACTTACTATTTTCCCGGTACTTCTTAGATACGGGTAAAGCACTATGAGCATTAAAAAAGTTTGGGTCTGCAAGGGTATTAGATCTTCCGCGTGCCGAAGATAGCCCTTTTTTGTCGATTTTTTTGTAGCTGGTGTGGCTGTTGAGTAGAGACGGCGGCAAGTAGTGCGGCTAGTTGCGAGTCCGAAAACTGCTAATGGAACTTTTTTTTTTTTAATTTATTTTTGGTACTACTAAAGTAAACGAGCGCGTAGTGAGAGCTGAATTTGGTGCTGGAATAAAAGGGTTTGGGGAATCCCCTAGTCGGGAGCTCCCGACTAGAACCTCTTGTATTATTTTGAAATTTTAATTCAATATTTAGCAAAGGGAATTTTTTTGAATAATTTGTGTTGAAACTACATAACATACACTATCTGTTGTATTGCACTTAGTGTAGTTTGGCCCAAACATTTGTCATTCCACCAGGTTTAATATTGTGGCTTTGGAAAAGTTAAACAAAAATTATATTTGAAGTATGCACAATCTAGTTTATCGGGTAAATGAAAAAATACATATTAGAGGCAATTTCTTCCGTCCCCAAACGGGAACATACAGGTGTTCAATCTAATGGGAAATACTGAAAAAATACCCAGGGCAGACTTTCAAAAGCCGTTTAACCTGAATATTTCATAAGCTGTCCCTTTACTCCAAAACAATGCTTGAGTCATTGTCGACCTTTCTACTCCATATTGGGGATACTGCTTAGCATGAAGTCGTATGCACGCAGCAGACTAATCAGTATAAATCTACAGCACTAAGCATGTTTGAAGCTATCAAAATCATATTAGGGACAAATGCAATAAGGTTAGATTAAATTAGGCGAGGATAGTTTGGCCTCGACTCATTAAGACCAAGATTGGTTTATTGTGATGCCCCAGTGGACAGATATACGTCTAGAGGTACGTAGACCTGGACAGATGCAGAAGAATGTGACACTGTCTCTTCTTCGTCGCGACAGCTTTTACAGAAGTCGTTATATAGGAGTCTAGTGCGAGGAGTGCCTACCAGCCAGTGTTCAGTATCGGATCACTGCTGCTCAGCTGTGCAGAATTAGGAGCTTCCAACTATCAGTAGGTTTACCGATGTACTCTTTAACTTGCCACTTTGTCTTTTTGGAAGTTGCCATCGATATCCCTGTATCCTAGGACCCATATGAGGTAAACTGACAGCTGATTGGCAATTGGTCAAATAACATCTACTTTAAGCATTATAGCTGCTGCGCTCGTCTCCTAAGCCGTTGTCTAGCTATGGCCCATATCCGAATCCTGGTGAATTCAATCGTCATTCATCTCTGGCTCACTGGGTGTTGTTCGTAGAACACCAGTTAGTAATGGGGGTATCTTTCTTTATGACCGGCCACCATGGCAAGTAGGATCGGGCGATTGATTGCTGTGAACTGATGGTTTCTTAATACGATACCTCATTGGTAAAGAGAAGAGAGCTACTACATTAAGCTTTGGGGAGTTAGGATTCAGATTTTATGTAACCTATTTATAATAACTAACTCGACTTTTCTTTGGAACTAAAGCCAGTGCAAGGAAAGTATGCGAAGAGGATCGTAACGTCATCTGCATATGCAATCAATCTGCCTTCACACTCCATGGACGCTCTCAGTCACCAACTGATTGTCAAAGGGGGTAAAAAGATGAGCTTCAATATATTTCTCGTTATAGAAAGGGTGCTCCCTAGGTTAAGGCGAGGGTCAGTACCTTTTTTATACCCTGAACCCATTAAAAATGGGTATAAGGGTATATTGTATTTGTGCAAAATCCAAATGTATGTAACATGCAGAAGGAAGCATCTCCGACCCCATAAAATATATATATTCTTGATCAGCATCAATAGCCGAGTCGATCTAGCCATGTCCGTCTGTCTGTCCGTCCGTCCGTCCGTACGTCCGTCCGTATGTATGAGTCAAAGGATCTCAGAACCTATAAGAGCTAGAGACTTGATATTTTAGATGTAGATGCTCCTAGTTCCCGCGCAGATCGAGTTTGTTTCGATATCGACATCCTGTTTTTTTAGCAAATTGGGTAAATAATAAGAGCTAGAGCCACCAAACATGATATGTTGCTTCTAGAATATTATAGATATTTCAAGTATCTTTCATTTCATACCTATCGCCACCTCCCCGCTACCACCCCAGAGTTATAAATCAAGTTAACAACACAACTTTTTTGCCAACCAATTTAAACCACAATTTAAATGCAATTGATTTTTTCAGAATACACAAATATTCTATGGTACAATAAGATATACTGTAGAAAATTTCATAAAGATCGGTTAAGAAACACCAAAGTTAAATGCAACTGCGCAATTGAATGGGGTAGCAGCTCTAAGAATTTCTGTATACATGTACACACACACATTCATGCGCGTCTGCTTCGCATTCTAATAGCATGGTAATTGCATCTTTTTTTTTGTAATTTTATTTTATTTCCTTTTTTATCATAAGTACTTAATTGCTGGTGTGGCTGCTGAGTAGAGGCATAGCAAGTGGTGCGGTCTGTCGCGAGTTCGAGCCCTACCGGGGAAAATATTATTATTTTTTTTTTTTTTGCTGGTGTGGCTGTTGAGTAGAGTCGACAGTAAGTAATGCGGTCAGTTGGAAATTCGAGCCCTGCCAAGGGAACTTTTTTTATATTAATTTATTTGCTGTTGGAATAAGAGGGTTCAGGGTATCCCCTAGTCGGGAGCTCCCGACTAGAACCTCTTACTTGTTTTATATATAGAGTTATTGGTGTGCATAAGAATATCATAGCCTTACCATTACCAAGTATATTTAAAGGACAAACGGAATACTACTAATGCTGCTTAACTCTAATATCTATCGACTAGTTTTTAATTCATTTTAATACAATATACATCATGTTCGTTAAGTTCCTTAAATTTACTTAAACTCGAAGCTCAGAAAGACATAATTTCAAGTTCAGTGTATGCATTTCGTTTAGGTGGCTTCTGTTTTACTATTTGTAATTGCCTTTATCTTTTGGCTTGTCAATTCACTTTACCTTTGATAACTCTAATTCTCATTCTTTAAACAGGTGCGACGAAGGTAGCACAAAAGATAATAAATAGTCAATTACACTACGCAACACCTTTGTATGTCTGAATAAGAAATGTGACTTCCTCGAGCAATTCCCTTTTATTAGTTGTTTAAACATTAGACTTCGTTTTAAATAATTACACTGTTAAATTGTCTTCTTGACGAAAGAATTGTCATTTTGCTGCCAATCTGAGCTGGAGACTGTCGCACGCCCCTTTATAGGCCAAACTGTAATGGTGATAAAAGTTTTCAGCGATCGCTTCTCATATTAACTGCATTATCGCCTGATCTTCTTACGTGTCAAATCAGACATCAAAAAAGAATATGCAGCGAAGTGCGAGGGTAGCACATAATGTTTCTAGAAACCAAAAACTGGTCCCACTCGGCTACTACAGACGGAACAAAAGAACGGCAGCTGGTGTTTAATTAATTAATTTAATTAACTTTTTGATACATTTTCACTGTTAGTCTCCATCGCCATTAAATAGTCGCCTGTGACGTCCAGTGGAAAGCCATCGACCTGGCTTAGCTAGACAACTACAGAAATAACTTACCAGGTGTTGATTATTGAGAGTCTGATAAAAGCTCTGGCACTTTGTTTCTGAGATGGTGTTGATTGTTGAGAGTCTAGCTCTGCCACCTTGACAAGCTTTCGGTTATGGGTGTATAGATTTGGGTTGCATTGCTGCAACAGAGTGCACAGATACTGATCTGATACAGCCCCACGTCTTTACTGTTAGATAGTGGGTTAAAGCCGCTGTGCTAGCCGCTGTGGATATGTTCGACTGAAAGCAAGTGTACCCGGACCAACTCCGCCAGCATGCCAGACTAAAATATTCACTATTTTTACTGCCTAAAGTATCCATTGGCCAATTTTTGAATCCGCGCTATGTATTGTTAAAATACGTTCCGGAGGGTGGTACGTAATCACGGAAGGGTCGCTTGTAGACTAAAGTCAGGTCGTTTAAGTTGAACACATAAAAATTTGAACAGTAGACCAGCATGACACTCTTTGACTAAAGTGTCATATTGTCAACTGCCATCGCCCCCCTATATTGTGAAATCCAGCTTGTATCATATCTGCCTCTTCTACTGCGTCTGCTGGTGCTTGGTCAACTGTACGTGCTTGTCTGTTATTGATTCACATTATGCTGACATAACATCTCAGGAACATGTATTCTGTCGCACCTTTACATCAATGTTGTGGTAAGTTTGTCGTCCAGTCGATTTTCGAGAACTTTGTGACTATCAATCTCAACAACTCTTTGGAGTGTGTCGCTGATCACTCAACAGAAATCTCGTCGCCTCTTCTGGTCTCCGACCCTACACCAGAAAAGTAAGGAACCACTCGGAAGAATATTCAGTGAGGCAATGAGACGGTAGCAGCTGCTGGATTGTCAAACTACTGCTGGTTAGCACCTTACCGTTCGTCTTCCCAGTGTTGACACTGCCTGCTCCTTCAGGTGCCATGACCTATTAACCCCTAAGCGAGATTTTCCTTAGGGGCTTTCTACTTTAAGATGATGCAGCACCAGTAGCGTGACGGTTGGTCTCTTGCAATTTCTGTCTACCATCTACGCCTGGGGTTGCCTCATCCATTCGTTGTTCAATTGCATTATCCCATTATTTTCCATGAATAAGTGAAAGTATGTTCAGCATAGCCAAAGCGGCTGGGAATCGAAACGATGTATGAATACAATGACTGACTACAAATCAGCTTGAGATAAGTTTGGCGCATAGCTTTACCACCAGCCTAAGTATCCAATCGCTGATCTGATTGACGAACACAAACAAATGTTTGTCTCACAGGGAATGCATCAGGATTCTGTTTTTGTTCAAAAAATCGTGGGTGCAAAATCTTCCCGGCACAATCGCAAATGCTACAATGGGACTTAGTCGGCCTACTCTATTGTATTATATGTTGAATTTCGATGAAAGTACTAAAAATAGGGAAAAAAGAGAGGGCAATTATAGATTTGTTAATAAACAAAAAAATTTACTGTATTTAAAGGAGGTAAAATGTAAATTGTAAGACTATTTCTAACAAATGCCAAAAACCAAGTACGAGGTTTTAGTCGCGAGCTCCCGACTAGGAATACCCTGAACCCTCCTATTCCAACACCAAAGGCAGTTCGCGCAACGCGCTCGTTTGAAGTAATTAAGATAATTTTAAAAAAGAAAACAGTTTTCCAGGTAGGGTTCGAGCTCGCGACAGGCCGCACCACTTAATATGCCTCTACTCAACAGCCACACCAATAATTAAGTATAATTGAGAAAAAAAAACGAACTAAAACAGCATTACATAAAAATGTCTCAATTACAATTCCGTTAGAATGCGATAGAATGCGAAGCAGACGCGTATGAATGTGTGTGTGTACATGTATATATATGTATATAACTTATATATATGTATATACTTTATGGGGTCAGAGATGCTTCCTTCTGCCTGTTACATACATTTACATTTTGCACAAATGCAATATACCCTTTTTACCCATTTTTAATGGGTTCAGGGTATAAAAATGTGCGCTTAAATAAATATACGCATGTTATACTTGAAACAGGATCGCTAACTGCATGGTCAAGATCGAAGCGGTCAAATTTCTTTCAAGCCACACAAGACTGCAACTCAAACAATTTGCGTGGCTGGATGTGGGCGCGACCAACATTAGTCACTATATTTGCGCTGTATTTAAAAACGCAAGAGTCTCATTCATGTTTAGAGCTCGTGCCTTTTAATGCAAGCTCGTTTCGCCTTTCTTTATATGTCTAACTAATTTTTAAACAATCGCCCTAACATGCGTTCATTAGCTTTTTACGCCAGATTGTGACTTGAAATATTCATGATGACAATTTCAGCTGATTATGCCATACCTGTTTGTCTTTACGAAAGCAAAAGCAAGAATGCTTGAAGTAGTGAATTTAAAGTATAAATTAAAATAAAATCGGTTTTAGATGAATATTACTATTCATTTGGATTGAATCGTGGGTCTTATAAAACTGATTTACAATAATGTCTCAAGCTGTCTCGAAGCCGCAACGTTTCGGCACTGTCAAATCGCTGACTTTGCGCCTCGTGCCGTTCTTCAGCGGCCACTCAGCGCATGCATGTGCGCGATCGGATTTTCCCTGTAGGCTTGCCGTTGACCGGATGGCACTGCAGGGTCGGCGTCTTCCGCGGCAAGTGTCGCAATATTGTTGCGACGGCACCCGGTTGCCCAAGCGGACTAGCTGGGGATAACTCCTCCCAGATAAGTAAAATTGCAAATTCGCCACCAATGCAGTCTGAAGCCTGAGTTTTAAACGTTGACGAACCATGTGAATATAGATCAGGCATATGAGGATTAGGGCCAGTGCTTATGATTGGTCCCAAGAGAAATGGCAAACTACGATGCTCCCGGTACTCGGTAACATTAATCTGTGTGAGGGCGGACACAACAGGCTTCTGTCTTAGGACACCATAGCTACTGATAAAAACGGTCTTGTTAATCTCGATTTTGTCATTGAAAGTAGCTATGTAAGTCCCAGATATGGATTGTTGTGCCCCAGCATTGTCGGTGATGCTGACTTTCGCATCAGCTTTGTATTTATCACTGTTTGCCTATTTTCTGAATCTATTAATTGCGTTTGACTAAACTTTATTTGCTCCCAATCATCAAAGTTGGTAGTTTCTGCTGCTGCTTTTAAACCTGTTTCTAAAAGACTTATACTGCGGGAATGTTTAATGGTTAACTCTTAATGTTGATATGAATGTGTCGATATGTCCAAGGTCTGTAGACAGTACTTCCCTGTAGTGTGTCATAGGTAACTGTTACAGGTATGTAGTCGGAGAGTGTTCACGCATGAACACATTGCACCGAGTCTTAATTAGACTCTCGGTAAAATTTCATATTGTACAAAACTGCGGACGGCTGCATAAAAAAAAATAACACACACGTACTCGCTCAAGATATATCATGTTAAAAATAAAAGAAGCAAGGGTAAGAAAAAGACTATAATTATAATGAAGTGTAATCTTTGATCGCATATCTATCGAAGAAGATTAGATTCTGCAAAATTCTCCCCATTTTCACCAGAAAGGATCGATTTTCGTGTGCGAAACACCCCTCAAATGAATTTAAACGAAGATAAGCTGAGGCTGAACGAATGGTAAACCAACAGATTCATACAAACGTTTTTCGCGATTTTTCTACACTTTTTTGATTTTTTACGACACGAAATAAAAATGAAATAAAAAACAAATAATTAAAAAAAAATATTACAAAAAAAAAAAAAAAAAACGATACAAACTAGTAGTATGTGTACAAATACAATTACAAATAAAAATAAGACTATCTACTTGCTCAATAGTTTATAATGGAAGACTTTATACGAGAAAGAGAAGAATCCGAGCAGAATACTCTGTAATGCTTGTTATAGTCATCACAAAGAACCCTGAACGGTTCATGCAAAGCATAATTAGTTGAGCAAAATTTAAGCGATAGGGGTACAAAATTGCGTTTTAGTCTAGTAGGTTAGATAGATAAATTTAATTAGTCAACACAGAAGATTCAATTTCACCAGTAATTAGTTTATGAATTAATATTACACCCACCATGGTTCCACGATTAATCAAAGAAAGAAGGTTAATCATCAGAACAACAAGAATTGTTTCTGAACGGATTCAATTCTGTCCTGGTGGATTGCATATTGTGGTGACCAGATGCATGAGGCATACTCAAGAATAGGTCGTACCAAAGATATATAAAGTGTTTTTGTCGTGTACGGATCGTCAAACTCCTTCGACCATCGCTTGATGAAACCCATAACTTCTGGCCTTATTGACCACGGTCTTAACATGAGAATCGAATTTAAGCTTATGATCAAGGATGACACATAGATCATTAACTTCATTAGAAGTACTGTTAACACGCTGTACTGTTAACACGCTATCAAGGATCTTAGAAACCAATTGTGGAGGGCTTCTATAGAAGGTCATTACCTTACCAGAATACGTTTAGAAAACAAATTTCAAAAAAGAACCTTTTGGGTTCTATCACGCAAAAACTCTGAAATCCAGTTCAAAAGATTGACTGGGAAGCAGAGACGGCATAATTTATAAAGCAGCAAGGAGTGGTTGGCAAAGTCGAAGGCCTTACTGAAATCAGTGTAGATGACGTCAGTCTGCATTCTTTTCTTAAGCCCATCAATTAAAAACGAAGTAAACTCATGACGGTTAGTGGTTGTATGGGAAGGTGAAATAATAGAACTACATAAATGTTGCAGTTGAGTTATAATCCTCTCAAAAGCTTTAGGTATTGCGGATAATTGGAAATACCTCTATAGTTTTCGACGTCGGACTTAATCCCTTTCTTAAGGCGAGGGATAATGTATGATTCCTTCCAAATGGTCGGAAAAGATGAACTGTTTACGGACAATTCAAAATGTTTTAAAACAGGTTTGCATAATGCAAACTTAAGCAAGCAAGCAGGAACACCATTGTAGGAATATAAAGTCTGGTTCGCTTGTTTGTCAGATTCAGAATGAATCGCCTCTCTTTACGTAAAATGGACTTAGCCTAAAGTACATACTATAGTTTGGAGTTCTGCCGCTCAAAGCATCGGCAGAACGGGAGTACATAGCATGCCATATGTATTTGTATATATGTTGTTATATGTACATGCAGAAGGCATATACATACATTGGAATGCGCTTGGGACCGAACGGTCAAACCGTCATAGTGCTTGCGCTGCAGATCTCACGCTGCAGGCCAGTCCACATATAAGTGGCTGATCATATTACGGCACTTGGCGGTAGTTGTATTTTGTAAACAATGCGCTTGATAGTCTAACTTTGAGATTGAGCATATGACCACTTAACATATTGTATACACTGCAATATGGTGGGCACATGCTTATTTGCATGTAACATGCTACACCATCAGGGCCTGCTGAGTAAGCCGGCTTGATAGTGTTAAGTTCGCTAAGAAGCGAACTTTCGGTAATAATGCGATTTAAGATGCAGTTTGACCTCAGTAACTGATAAGGGTAAGGCTGATTTTTATTATACTCAGAGGAGGAGTAGGTAGATTGAAAAAAGTTTGCGAACAAATCGGCTATGCCTGAATCAGTGTTCGCGCTCTCATCTGCAAACTTAACCGAAGAAGGCAAAATAGATGTCTGAGAAAGTTAAAAAATTACTTGGGATTATGTGAAAATTGAAGGCGACAAAGCCGAAGGTAATCCTTATAACAGATGGAATTTTGAGTGGAAAAATTTAATCGGGCAACTACATAACGGGAAAAATCAGAGTGATTTCCCGATTTCTTAAACTTTTTTTAACATCTTGATAGTGACACGGGCTGGTATATCAATGACCATTTCCAGAGTTGGATGAAAAGGGTCTTCAGGAAGTGTAAGCGGATTGATCCTGTGCACAACACTGTTGAACGAATCCAGCACGAAAATTAGATCAAAAGATCTATTTCTTGAATTACGCACACGATTAACCTGCAGTAAGGACATTTTATGTAGACCATTAATAAATTCATTTGAAGAAGACGGCAACAGAAAGTTTGAGACTGATGGCGATGACCACTCGACATCTTGAAGATTTAAGTCCCCAAGAACTACTTAAAGGTCAGAAAGTAGGGAGGAGATAGATTTAATAGCATTAAGATGGATCAAACCCATCCAGGTGGACAAGTTAGATAGAGGGGGTATATAAGAACATGAAATAAAGATAGAAAAACTTCCAAATACAACTCTTACAGCCACCAGTTCTATCTCTGAGATGGGAAGATCAATGCGTTCCGACGAAAGAGCAGACTCGAGAGCTATGAGTACTCCTCCACCGATACAGGAAGCTCGATTACATGTGCAAGTGGTGTATTTGAAGGTAAAATTTGAAGAGTCTGAGATGTCTGGTTACAGCCAGGTCTCAGTAAAAGCGATAATTTGAAAATTAAAGGCAAGAGAATCAAAATACAGGTTCACAAGTTTAGATTTAAGACCTCTAACATTCTGGTAGGCAAGCTCGAGAGAAGAATTTAGTTTTTTGACGCGACAGCTAAAGTTGATGCGCCCCAAGAAATATGTGGTAATTAAATCGGAGTCCGATTTTTCTTTTTGGCCTTATATTCTTTGACTATTAAGTGACTATTACCTGCCAAAACTCTTTACATAAATGTTAGTAAATATTTCTGGCAAAACACTTATTTCAAAGGACGCAATATCCCTCCAGGGGCTTGCATTTTTGCCTGTGTAAAGGCTTGTACATGATCTGATGAGAAGTAGGGAGCAAGCCTAAAAACAAAAATATGTCTCTTCGGTGGAATGTCTCTTCCGGACGACGAGCCTTCTAGCGGCTGTTGTAAATTAATTATTGCTGTCGCCCTTTCGGAACTTTTACGGCAGCGGACGACACGGCTTTTCTCGAGCCGATTTCACACAATTCAGGTGAGAATCAGTGTCCATAGCAGATCTCACAGCTACCGGAGTAACAAACGAGATAAGCTGCTGGGTAATCGGTGTAGTCGGCTGCTGATTTGCATTCGGAGGCTGAAGGGTATTAGGCAATGTCTAATCGCAAGGAGTGGGCTTTTTAGGCCCAGGAGACTCATCCAACAGGTTAAGTCTATTAAATAGGATATCCAGGGCTGTGAGCTGATCGTTTAGTTTACGAAAACCAACAATCAGACACCTAAAGCCACTCCTGGTCTGACGCATAAACGCCCGCATTTCACCATCAATCTCCCTACACGAGTCGCAACTATAGTGCAAACCATTACGTTTGGCAATAGCATCCTCAACTAGACCAGTGTACCCCGCACATTTAGAATGCACGATGGTCCATTATCGTGAGTCTCTGCTGTAATAACGCAGCCAAATGTAAAATAGAGAGCAGTTTAGATTAATAGCGTATAGAACACCAACAAGCGGCAAGTAGGCAATTAGAACAATATCAAAGCGCAAGTTGAAAAAGAATGGTGAGAGAGCGCGAGAGTGGGAGAGTGCGAGAGTAGTCTATTTTAAGATTGCTTGCTTGCTCACTAATTCTTTCACACCAAGAGAGGCGATGTGCAGTTAAACATAAACAACAAAGCAACCACAAGAAGCTTACCCACAAAACCTAATAGCGAAAGCGCACAAACAAAAATGCACAAGAACACAAATTAACAAGTAACAATATTTAAATGATAATATGCACAGGCCACAAGCATGTACGCGCGATAGAATAAAATAATAAACCGAGAAGGCAAACAGAATAATGGAAATATTTTAAATATAAATATTAAAACGCCGGTGTTTTATGAAAATTAAAACAAACAAGTAAGTGGTTCAAGTCGGGAGCTCCCGACTAGGGGATACCCTGAACCATCTTCTTCCAACATCAAATGCATATATATATTCTATTTTAGAAGCTATATGTCAAGTTTGGTGACTCTAGCTCTTATTATTTACCAAAATTGCCCAAATAACAGGATATCGATATCGATTTTTATCGATTGCTTGGAAACGGAGTAAGCTATCGATTATCGGAAATAAACTCGATCTGCGCGGGAGCTAGGAGCACCTACATCTAAAATTTCAAGTCTCTAGCTCTTATAGGTTGTGAGATCCTTGCGTTCATACATACGGACGGACGGACGGACGGATAGACAGACGGACATGGCTAGATCGACTCGGCTATTTATGCTGCCTGTTACATACATTTGGCTTTCGCACAAATAAAATATACCCATTTGTAACGGGTTCAGGGTATAATAAGATGTTTCCTTGGCAGGGTTCGCACTCGCGACAGACCGCACCACTTGCTATGTATATAAACACAAAGCAAAAAAACAAAACGTCTCTCTCTCTCTCTCTCTCTCTCTCTCTCTCTCTCTCTCTCTCTCTCTCTCTTTCTCTCTCTCTCTCTCTCTCTGAGTGATACGAAATCAGCACATTTTCACCATTTACAGTATTATGGTGCTCTCTTATTACAATTATTAATTGATTCTCTCTTTGGTACATACATTCCTCGACATATATAACATTCTAGAAGCAACATATCAAGTTTCGTGACTCTAGCTCTTATTATTTACGCTCAAAAACAGGATTTCGATATCGATTTATATCGCAAACAAACTCGACCTACATCTCAAATTTTGTCTCTAGTCTCTTGCTCTTATAGGTTCTGATAACCTTGCGTTCATACATACGGACAGACGGACGGACGGACAGACAGACATGGCTAGATCGACTCGGCTATTGATGGTGATCAAGAATATATACTTTATGGGGTCGGAGATGTTTCCTTCTGCCTGTTACATACATTTAAATTTTGCACAAATACAATATACCCTTTTTACCCATTTTTAATGGGTTCAGGGTATAAAAATGTGAGCTTAAATAAAAAAAAAATTTTTTTTTTAAGCCACACAAGACTGCAGCTCAAACAATTTGCGTGGCTGGATGTGGGCGCGACCAACATAAGTCACTATATTTGCGCTGTATTTAAAAACGCCAGTCTCTCATTCATGTTTAGAGCTCGTGCCTTTTAATGCAAGCTCGTTTCGCCTTTCTTTATATGTCTATATGACTAATTTTTAAACAATTCTCCTAACATGCGTGAGTTACCAGAGGGGAACCTTTTCCAGAGTTAAAGGTGACTTCCTTAGTGCCTTTTAGCGTGACCTCTGATGTTGAAGAGGTTCCTCCATTTTAAGTGATTTATTAATTTAGGAATTTAATAATGCGAAATAAAAGATTGCAACCGCTTTGTGATGAAGTCCAAACCAAACTGAAATTTTTTTACTAACAGAAGTATGTATATATCTTAAATTTCTACAAGCTGCCAAGCTGGTCGTCGCTGGTGTCCCATTTCTATAAGTGTCGCAACATCAACATCCTGTCTATTGCTGATGTTGCGTTTTTTGGCTGATGTAGCAACATAGTACTACAATGTTGTGTAGGCACTTTTGGTAAAAAAAAGGGTGTCTTATTTAGTGCCGCCCACACAATGAAGATTGTTTATGTTGGCTTGCCTCGTGGAGGTTTGCGGAGTGCCAACACGGGAGGGGCTGAGATGGTAACTCGCTCTCCCTTATTTTCAGCAGCTTTTTACACCAGATTGTGACTCGAAATATTCATGATGACAATTTTAGTTGATTATGCCAAACCTGTTTATCTTTACGAAAGCAAAAGCAAGAATGCTTGAAGTAGTGAATTTAAAGTATAAATTAAAATAAAATCGGTTTTAGATGATTATTACTATTAATTTGGATTGATTCGTAGGTCTTATAAATCTGATTTACAATAATGTATCAAGCTGCCTCGAAGACGCAACGTTTCGGCATTGGCAAATCGCTGACTCCGCGCCTCGTGCCGTTCTTCAGCGGCCACTCAGCGCATGCATGTGCGCGATCGGATTTTCCCTGTAGGCTTGCCGTTGACCGGATGGCACTGCAGGGTCGGCGTCTTCCGCGGCAAGTGTCGCAATATTGTTGCGACGGCACCCGGTTGCCCAAGCGGACTAGCTGGAGATAACTCATCCCAGATAAGTGCAAATTGCAAATTTGCCACCAATGCAGTCTGAAGCCTGAGTTTTAAACGTTGACGAACCATGTGAATATAGATCAGGCATATGAGGATTAGGGCCAGTGCTTATGATTGGTCCCAAGAGAAATGGCAAACTACGATGCTCCCGGTACTCGGTAACATTAATCTGTGTGAGGGCGGAAACAACAGGCTTCTTTCTTAGGACACCATAGCTACTGATAAAAACGGTCGGTAGAGCTATGTAAGTCCCAGATATGAATTGTTGTGCCCCAGCATTGTCAGTGATGCTGACTTTTGCATCAGCTTTGTATTTATCACTGTTTGCCTATTTTCTGAATCTATTAGTTGCGTTTGCCTAAACTTTATTTGCACCCAATCATCAAGGTCGGGAGTTTCTGCTGCTGCTTTTAAACCTGTTTCTAAAAGACTTATACTGCGGGAATGCTTAATGGTTAACTCTTTATGTTGATATTAATGTGTCGATATGTCCAAGGTCTGTAGTCAGTACTTCCCTGTAGTGTGTCATAGGTAACTGTTACAGGTATGTAGTCGGAAAGTCTTCACGCATGAACACATTACACCGAGTCTTAATTAGACCCTCGGTAAAATTTCATATTGTACACAACTGCGGACGGCTGCATAAAAACAGATAACACACACGTGGTCGCTCAAGATTTTCAAGTGACCTAAGCTAAAAAATATCATGATAAAAATAAAAGAAGCAAGGCTAAGAAAAAGACTATAATTATAATGAAATATAATCTTTGATCGCATATCTATCGAAGAAGTTTGGATTCTTCAACATTCTCCCCATTTTCACCAAGGAGGGATCGATTTTCCAAAAGTGCGAAATACCCCTCAAATGAATTTGAACGAAGATGAGCTTGAGGCTGAACGAATGGTAAACAAAAAAGTTATATACATACGTTTTTCTCGATTTTTCCACACTTGCAAGTAGAGTTTCCCGAATTTCCCAAACTTTTCCGTCGAAACATGCACCTACATCTCATAAGGTAACTACAGTTAAAATTGCAGCTTCCTAGCTTTTACGGTTTGGGCTGTGCCTTAATCACCAATCAGTCAGTAAGTCAGGACAAATAGTTTTATATATAGAGATTTCCATTTATATAAAATATTTGTTCATTTTCTAATATTACCAGTGAACGTTTTTTCCAGCAAACTTGTTCTCAAACTGTATTAGAAAAGACGGCAACTGTTGGTTTGACTGAATCCTCCATTAGCGTGAAGTCATAACTGCCTACTGTTTATGTCTCAATTTAATATGGATAGAGCTCTCTGGCTCTACATAAACGACTAGACTACACTTTTCTGAATACTTGAAACAAGGGACGTATGTCTATCAATGTAAAATTATGATGGGATGATAGGATGGTATTAAATAATCTTAATGGGGTCGGAATAGCAGAAAACGTTATTTCTTTTCCTACGCATTTTCAGTTTCACGAATTCTATAGACGATTTTGCGTTTTTTGCCATTTAGATTAAAAAATTTAAAAAATTTTTGGCATTTATTAGAGAGAGTCTTACAATTTAAATTTTACCTCCCTTAATTACATTCATTTTTTTGTATATTAATAAATCAATAATTGACCTCTCTTTCTTCAATAGTTTGGAACTTAGTCGGCCTACGTTATTGTATAATATGTGAAATTTCGATGTACTTATTGAAAAATGTACATTTATTGTGAAATATGTATAACATCATTCAAAAGCTTAAAATATTTAATCTTTTCATTTCGAGTTTTACCAGTGAATTAAGTACAACCCTTAAGGGCTTGAGCGATTCTTTTCATTATTATAAAATAATCGCTTAATGCACGTGCTTCCAGCCAACTTGTTCCCAAACTGTGGAAGAAAGAGAGGGTAATTATTGATTTGTTAATATACAAAAAAATGTACTGTAATTAAGGGAGGTAAAATTTAAATTGTAAGACTCTTTCTAACATATGCCAAAATAAACAAGTAAGAGGTACTAGTCGGGAGCTCCCGACTAGGGAATACCCTAAACCCTCTTATTCCTACACCAAATAAATTTAAAACAAGTAAGAGGTTCTAGTCGGGAGCTCCCGACTAGGGGATACCCTGGACCCTCTTATTCCAACACCAAATAAATTAATAAAAAAAAGTTCCCATGGCAGGGCTTGAATTTGCAACTGACCGCAGTACTTACTGTCGACTCGACTCAACAGCCACACCAGCAAAAAAAAAAAAACACTTGCTATGACTCTACTCAGCAGCCACACCAACAATTAAGTACTTATGATAAAAAAGGAACTAAAATAACATTACAAAAAAAGATGCAATTACCATGCTATTAGAATGCGAAGCAGACGCGCATAAATGTGTGTGTGTACATGTCTACAGAAATTCTTAAAGCTGATGCCCCATTCAATTGCGCAGTTGCATATAACTTTGGTTTTTCTTAACCGATCTTTATGAAATTTTCTATAGTATATATTATTGTACCACAGAATATTTGTGTATTCTGAAAAAATCAATTGCATTTAAATTGTGGTTTAAATTGGTTGGCAATAAAAGTTGGGTTATTAACTTGATTTATAGCTATGTGGTGGTAGCGGGGAGGTGGAGATAGGTATGAAATGAAAGATACTTGAAATATCTATAATATTCTTGCAGCAACATATCATTTTTGGTGGCTCTAGCTCTTATTATTTACCCAATTTGCTAAAAAAAACAGGATGTCGATATCGATTTTTATCGATTGCTTGGAAACGGATTAAGTTATCGATAATTGGAAACAAACTTGATCTGCGCAGGAACTAGGAGGACCTACATCTAAAACTTCAGGTCTCTAGCTCTTATAGGTTCTGAGATCCTTGCGTTCAATCATACGGACGGACAGACAGGCGGACAGACGAACGGACGGACAGACGGACGGACGGACGGACGGACAGACAGACGTAGATGGCCAGATCGACTCGGCTATTGATGCTGATCAAGAATATATATACTTTATGGGGTCGGAGATGTTTCCTTCTGCCTGTTACATACATTTGCATTTTGCACAAATACAAAATGTGCGCTTAAATAAATATACGCATGTTTTTCTTGAAACAGGATCGATAACTGCATGGTCAAGATCGAAGCTGCCACCATGAGAGCGTAACTCGCACAAATTTCTTTCAAGCCACACAAGACTGAACGTCAAACAAAATGCGTGATTAGATGTGGACGCGACCACCATTAGTCACTATATTTGCGTTGTATTTAAAATCGCCAGTCTCTCATTCATGTTTAGAGCACGTGCCTTTTAATGCAAGTTCCTTTCGCCTTTCTTTATATGTCTATATGACTAATTTTTAAACAATTGTCCTAACATGCGTTAGTTACCAGAGGGGAACCTGAGTTAAAGGTGACTTCCTTAGTGCCTTGTAGCGTGACCTCTGATGTTGAAGAGGTTCCTCCAGCTTAAGTGATTTATTAAGTGAGGAATTTAATAATGCGAAATAAAAGATTGCAACCGCTTTGTGATGAAGTTCAAACCAAACTGAATTATTTTTTATTAACAGAAGTATGTATACATCTTAAATTTCTACAAGCTGCTGATGTTGCGTTTTTTGGCTGATGTAGTAACATAGTGCTACAATGTTGGGTAGGCACTTTTGGTAAAAAAAAGGGTGTCTTATTTAGTGCCGTCCACACAATGAAGATTGTTTATGTTGGCTTGCCTCATGGAGGTTTGGGGGGTGCCATCTCGAGAGGGGCTGTGATGGTTACTCCTACCCCCTAGTGTGGAGTGAGGGCCATAAGGATGGTATGGCCGAGATGTCGATTGAGGGTGTGTCCATTGGAACGAACGGAATTTTCCTTGGTTTACATGCCCATATTACGCCCAGGATGTAAAATATGAAGATGCGGCTTCTCGCGGTGCTTTTCATTTGAATAATGTCGTTTCGGCTAATTAAAGCTTGCAGGTGGAGTTTGTGTACGCTGAGGTCTTCGATGGTATTGTTAATTTTCAAATCTTCAAAGGCTTGTATCGATAGCTGATTTGTTTCTTCATATTAGCATTCTGCATCGTCGTATAGTAAATCATTGATGTTCAGCGTACAGTTTTTGTAAGTAACATCTGCTGAAACATTGATTGTTCGAGGTTAAGTTATTGTGGTGCTGACCGTCTGATATATAACGAGAAAGAAGGGCTAATACCCATGCAGACCCAATCTTTTCATAATGCTCATAGTATTTGCCCGTATCTAAGAAGTACCGGGAAAATGGTAAATGTCGAGTTTGGTCAAGATATCTTGATAACCAAAAAAGGTTTTTAATCAAAAGCTATATGATATAGTGGTCCTATGTTGATAGGATTTTGTATATATATAAGGAGCATAGTTAAACTATTAAATGCCGAGTTTGGTTAAGATTTCTTGAAAAACAAAATGTTTTTCAGACAAGAATCTACTTTTCGACCGATCGTTCCTATGGCAGCTATATGATATAGTGGTCTGATCTTAATATGATTTTGCATATATATGAGGAGTATAGTAAAACTAATAAATGCCGAGATTGGTCAAGATATCTTGATAAACAAAATGTTTTGTCATACAATTTAATTTTCGACCGATCGTTCCTATGGCAGCTATATGATATAGTGGGTATTATAATTTTGTCGTGAAATGTGTAACGCATAGAAGGAGACATCTCCGACCCCATAAAAAATATATATTCTTGACCAGCATCAACAGCCGAGTCGATATAGCCATGTCCGCCTGTCCGTCTGTCTGTTTTTATGCGAACTAGTCTCTCAGTTTTATAGCTATCTTAATGAAACTTTTCAGAAGTCCCTCTTTCCGTTGCACGCAGCACATATGTCAAAACCAGCTGGATCGGACCACTATATCATATAGCTGCCATAGGAACGATCGGTCGAAAATTAAGTTGATGTATGAAAAAACATTTTGTTTATTAAGATATCTTGCCCAAACTCGGCATTAACTATTTTCCCTGTGCTTCTTAGATAGGGCAAAGCACTATAAGCATTAAGAAAAGGTTGGGTCTGCAAGGGTATTAAATCTTCGGCGTGCCGAAGATAGCCCTTCTTTCTCGTTGAATCTTAATGCTATTTTTTCGCCAAATACAGTTTGTTGGTTAAGGTTTTTTACAATATTTTCTTCATTTTCTTTTATTGCTTTAAATTTTTCATCGATATTTTTTTATCTTTAGCATCCATGTTACCTGTTACGACCTTTATCATGCTACCAAAATTTTGATATATTTTTTTTTTGGCAGAAAGGCATTTATTCGTATTTTATGTTGGGTGAATTGTGTTTTTACTGTTTGAACGATTTCGTCGGAAAATTTTTTTAAGGCTATTTCGAGTTTGCTTACATTGTCTATAAAGTCTTTCAGGTCTATTTTGTGGATAAGATGTTTATATGATATTTTAACTTTGGCGTTGCCTAAATTAATTGGAGCGAGCTTGTCTTTTTCCGTAAATTGTTGAATCTTTAAAAATTGAGCACTAGTATAGCAAAATCAGTAAATATATTGGAACGGTTATTTTTTAATTATTTTTCTAATTTTTGATTTGTGTATCTTTTGGTTTTTTGTAGTTTCAAGTGTCCAAGAGGACTTGGGGCTTGGAAAATTTGAGTGCTAATTTGTTTCTTTAATTTCTTTCTAAAAATAGTGTCTTGTGCTTCAAATGTCTCTGGGTCTAATCTCTCGTCATTTAATTTTTTTGTTTTAGTCCGTTGTCTTGACTCTATGTTTCACTAGGTTAGTTATGGTAAGAGGGTCTCCTTCTTGGTAAAATAGGTTTGGAAATTTTAAGTAGAGTTTTTTAAGTTCTTGTTTCTCTTCGCTGTTTAAGTAGTACGTATACTAGAACTGAAATCTTGTCCCTTGAAGATTGGTCGGTCTCATGGACCGAACACTCGCTCCTAATGGGCCTCTATTTCCTGACAGAAACGAATTTAGACATATGTCAGCAAACAAGTTTTTCTTTGTTTTTATGAATAGGGGTTGAGATTCCTTTGTTATGGTTAATCTGATTTCACAGACTTTGTCGTATAAAACGCGTAGTGACAATCCCTCTTGAACTTAATTATGTAATTCATACATGAGAGTGGGTTTAACTCTTTTATCTGCGCAATATGCAATAAGTGCCTCTTTAATCTCGTCCCAGTTGAGGCCAGCTCCGGCTTTTATGATAGCCTCGTTGGCTTTGCCCTCAATCTTGTTTTTAACTGTTTTTAACGGCTTGACTCCGCTGCACTTGGCTGCCCAGTAGGGGCGTATTCAAGTCTCGCATATTTTTCTCGAACACGGGGCAAACATTTCAGAGCGTACGAAGGCTGGCTATACGCCCCTTCACATTGCTGCCCACTACAATCAAATTAATGAAATTAAATTTCTGCTCGTAAATGATGCCAACAATGAAATGACAACAAATGTTGGCTACACACCGCTCCATCAGGCGGCACAGCAAGGACATACAATGGTAATCAATCTACTGCTTCGACACAAGACAAGTCCCGATGCAATTACAAATAATGGTCTAACAGCTTTGAATATAGCTCACAATCGGGGCTACATAACAGCCGTAGAGACACTTAAAGTCGTAACGCAAACATCCGTAATTAATTCATCGACCGGTGTGCTAGAGGAAAAGTACAAAGTCGTAGCTCCAGAATTTATGCACGAAGCGCTGCTATCCGATTCCGAAGACGAAGGTGGCGAAGAATTTTTAGATCATATTCAATACAAATACAATCGACCAACGATTTAAAAGCCGCCAACGATCATGATAACCAAGACTTTGACACCACCAATCCCGAACACGATCAATTGGATGGACTTGGCGGCCGAACAATCGAAAGAGAAGTAACCAGGACAACTCAATCAAATTTGAATGCATCTTCTATGGAACGACAGAGCGATAATGGGGTCATCGTACGACCGCCCGTTCATCTGGGATTCCTCGTCTCGTTCCTCGTGGACGCGCGTGGCAGATCAATGCGTGGCAGTCGACACAGTGGAGTTCGCATCATTGTGCCGCCCAAGGCGCGTGCAGAACCCACGCGTGTAACCTGTCGCTATGTTAAGCCTCAGAGAGTGGCTAATCCACCGCCATTGATGGAGGGTGAGGCCTTGGTTAGTCGCATATTGGAAATGTCCCCAGTCGAGGGAAAGTTTCTAAGCCCCATTGTACTAGAGGTGCCGCATTTTGGATCGCTGCGCGAGAAGGAGCGGGAAATTGTCATATTACGATCTGATAATGGCGAGAGTTGGCGGGAGACTAGTGCTTACGAGGACGAAGAGCACTTATTGGGCGCCTTAAACGAAACGATGGATGCCGATTTAAATCCACTGGAGGATCTACACACAAACCGTATAATACGTATTGTGACATAAAATGTGCCGCATTTCTTTGCCGTTGTCTCGCGCATCCTCCAGGAGGTCCATGCAATTGGGCCGGCGGTACCGTTTCATCTACTCCGTGCCGCAGGTGCAATCCAAATATCAACCACATGCATTGACTAAGAAAATTCGAGTCGGTCTTCAGGTACAGCCAGTAGACTTGATTGGCTGTTCCAAGCTGCTTGCTCAGGGTGTTGCAGTCTCGCCCGTTGTCACCGTGGAGCCACGCCGACGCAAGTTTCACAAGGCGATAACATGCAATCAAGGCATGGTCAATGCACCATATAGCGGTACGAATGGTAACGCCGCGCCCACTTTGAGGCTCTTGTGCTCGAGAACTGAAGGACAGAACCGAGCCATTTGGGAGGACGTAACTGGTTCGACGCCCTTGGCGTTTGTCAAGGATAGCGTTAGCTTTACCACGACCGTATCGGCACGCTTTTGGCTAATGGATTGTCGCAATGTTGCCGACGCTGGCCACAGAACTTTACACGTATATGGCTTAGGTGCCATTTATGGTCAAGTTTGTGGTATTTTCAAAGCAAATATCCGCTACAGAAGCAAAGCTATCCGTGTTCTGTATGACCGACGATAAAGAGGACAAAACTCGCGAACAGCAGGAGTATTTCAGCGAGGTGGCAAAGAGTCGGGACGTCGAGGTATTGCAGAATCAAAATATATATCTTGAGTTTGCTGGCAATCTGGTGCCCGTATTGAAATCGGGCGAGCAATTGAATACCAAGTTCCAGGCATTTCGTGAGAATCGCTCGTCTTTCATAGTACATATCAAGGATCAAGAGCAGCCGCACGCTCGCCTCTGTTTTATGAGCGAGCCGAGAGTTGGACCCGGTGAGGCACCATTGCAGCCAATCTGTGCTCTAAACGTGTCCCTGGCAGCCCACGAGGTTAATCAGGTCTTTAACCGGTCGAATGAAAATGGTATCGACAATGCATATAACATGGCCTGAACTACAAGGATATGATCAATGCCGGCATTAAGGCCAGCACAAAATCGCCAGACAATTCAATAATACGGCCAATTGCCCTCGCAACGGAAAACATATAGCGCGCTGATATCAGATTATCGGATATATCGAATTTGCTGGAAAGTGACTGGCCGCAGCTGACCAAAGAATTGGGTGTACCCGAGACCGATATCGAGCTAGTCAAAGCTGAGTACGCTGGTCAACCGGCTGCCCAGCAGGGTCTGGTTATGCTGCGACTCTGGCTAAAACAGGAGGGCTCTCGCGCCACCGGCAATGCCATGGCCCAGGTACTAAACAAAATTGGCCGGGACGATATTGTGGAACAGTGCATCTTTAACTTGGAGCCAGTCGCCTATAAACTAGAGCGCGGCCTGGCCACGGCCAGATTGCAACAAAATCAAACCAATCTTGCCGATGGCCTTAATGAAACATTAAATATAGATCAGCTTAGCTTAGCTGATGAATTGTGCCGAAAAGCACGCCAATCCCAGAATGAGACAACAAATAGGCTCTGCTCGACACCTCCGCCAACTCCGAGTGAGCCGCAAGAACATCAGATTCCCGAATATGTGCATGAAAATATCGTGTCAAAAGGCATCGAGACGGGGGACAATTTAATAAAATCATTGGGATTTTTTCAGGATTCCAGACAAGTGCCAACCGGCCGGCATTATAAATGTTAAAGCAATTACGACGCGTAATTCCGATTTGCAAAGCAATATTTCAAACAAAACAGAAGATTGAACAGTTGATATATCATGTTTTGGTATGATCTATATTTATTTATTTATATGTATGTACTCTTTATTTTGTTTGCAACTACAAACGAAGCTCATGTAGTATGCGATACATGTTCAAATGTATTAAAAGCAGATTTATTTCGACGGACAGGAAAACAATTTCAATTTTAGTTTTTTGCTTTTAATATAGATTCTAATTTAAATAGAAGCCCGACGAGATATCTTCCAAATTTGTTGCACCAGTAAAAACAATATTTATTGAAAGTGTTTAATAAATTGTCATTCGTGTGTTTTACTATACTCCTCATATATTGGCAAAATCATATTAAGATCGGACCACTATATCATATAGCTGCCATAGGAACGATCGGTCGAAAATTAAGTTTTTGTATGAAAAAAACATTTTGTTTTTCAAGATATCTCGACCACACTCGTCATTTATTAGTTTAACTATGCTCCTTATCTATATACAAAATCCTATCAACATCGAACCACTATATAATATAGCTGCCATAGGAACGATCGGTCGAAAACTAGTTTTTTGATTAAAAACCTTTTTATACCCTTTCAGAGGGTATTATAATTTTGTCGTGAAATGTGTAACGCATAGAAGGAGACATCTCCGACCCCATAAAGTATATATATTCTTGATCAGCATCAACAACCGAGTCGATAGAGCCATGTCCGTCTGTCCGTCTGTCTGTTTCTATGCGAACTAGTCTCTCAGTTTTAAAGCTATCTCAATGAAATTTTGCAGAAGTCCCTCTTTCTGTGGTACGCAGCTCATATGTGAAAACCAGCTAGATCGGACCACTATATCATATATCTGCCATAGGAGCGATCGGTCGAAAATTAAGTTTTTGCATGAAAAACATTTTGTTTTCCAAGATATCTCGACCAAGTTCGGCATTTATTAGTTTTACTTTACTCCTCATATATATGCAAAATCCTATTAAGATCGGACCGCTATATCATATAGCTGCCATATGAACGATCGGTCGAAAATTAAGGTCTTGTAGGAAAAAACATTTTGTTTTACAAGATATCTTGACCAAACTATGCATTTATTAGTTTTACTTTACACCTCATATATATGCCAAATCCTATTAAGATCGGACCACTATATCATATAGCAGCCATAGGAACGATCGGTCGAAAATTAAGTTTTTGTATGAAGAAACATTTTGTTTTTCAAGATATCTTGACAAAACTCGGTATTAACTATTTTCCCAGTGCTTCTTGGATACGGGCATAGCACTATAAGCATTATGAAAAGGTTGGGTCTGCAAGGGTATTCGATCTTCGGCGTGCCGAAAATAGCCTTTCTTTCTCGTTTGCTTATCAAGATATCTTGAGCAAACTCGGCATTTACTATTTTCGCGGTACTTCTTAGATACGGGCAAAGCAATATGAGCATTATGAAAAGGTTGGGTCTGCAAGGGTATTATTTGGCGAGCCGAAGATAGGCCTTCTTTCTCGTTTTTTTTTTTCGCTGGTGTGTCTGTTGAGTAGAATCGACAGCCAGTAATGCGGTCAGTTGCGAGTTCGAACCCTGCCAAGGGAACTTTTTTTTTTAAATTTATTTGGTGTTGGAATAAGAAGGTTCGAGGTATTCCCTAGTTGATATTTCCCGACTAGAACCGCCCGTTCACCTGGGATTCCTCGTCTCGTTCCTCGTGGACGCGCGTGGCGGATCAATGCGTGGCAGTCGACACAGTGGAGTTCGCATCATTGTGCCGCCCAAGGCGCGTGCAGAACCCACGCGTGTAACCTGTCGCTATGTTAAGCCTCAGAGAGTGGCTAATCCACCGCCATTGATGGAGGGTGAGGCCTTGGTTAGTCGCATATTGGAAATGTCCCCAGTCGAGGGAAAGTTTCTAAGCCCCATTGTACTAGAGGTGCCGCATTTTGGATCGCTGCGCGAGAAGGAGCTGGTAATTATCATATTACGATCTGATAATGGCGAGAGTTGGCGGGAGCCTAGTGCTTACGAGATTTACTTTACTCCTCATATATATGCAAAATCCTATTAAGATCGGACCACTTTATCATATAGCAGCCATAGGAACGATCTGTCGAAAATTAAGTTTTTGTATGAAAAAACATTTTGTTTTTCAAGATATCTTGACAAAACTCGGCATTTATTAGTTTTACTATGCTCCTCATATATATGCAAAATCTTATTAAGATCGGACTACTATATCATATATCTGCCATAGGAACGATCGGTCGAAAATTAAGTTTTTGTATGAAAAAACATTTTGTTTATCAAGATATCTTGCCCAAACTCGGCATTAACTATTTTCCCTCTGCTTCTTAGATACGGGCAAAGCAATATAAGCATTATGAAAAGGTTGGGTCTGCAAGGGTATTATTCGGCGAGCCGAAGATAGGCCTTCTTTCTCGTTTTTTTTTTTCGCTGGTGTGTCTATTGAGTAGAATCGACAGCAAGTAATGCGGTCAGTTGCGAGTTCGAGCCCTGCAAAGGTAACTTTTTTTTTTAAATTTATTTGGTGTTGGAATAAGAAGGTTCGAGGTATTCCCTAGTTGATATTACTTGTTTATTTTTATACCCTGAACCCATTGAAAATGGGTATAAGGGTATATTGTATTTGTGCAAATTGCAAATTTATGTAACAGGCAGAAAGAAGCCATGTCCGTCTGTCTGTCCGTCCGTCCGTCCGTCCATAAGAATGAACGCAAGGCTCTCAGAACCTATAAGAGCTAGAGACTTGAAATTTTAGATGTAGATGCTCCTAGTTCCCGCGCAGATCGATAATTTACTCCGTTTCCAAGCAATCGATAAAAATCGATATCGGTATCCTATTTTTTGGGCATTTTTGGTAAATAATAATAGCTAGAGTCACCAAACTTGACATATAGCTTCTAAAATAGAATATATATATGCATTTTATGTTGGAAGAAGAGGCAGTCGGAAGCTCCCGACTATAACCTCTTACTTGTTAATATTGCTGCGACTTTGATTTTTGAGCGAAACTTTTCGAACGAAAACTTTTGACAACATTCGTTCTACCATAACTCATTTTTCTTTTACTTACAAGATAATAATACAAAGGAGCTTCATGATCCGTAGTCCTTCTGCGCCAGTTACCAGAGGGGATTCTTGTCCAGAGTTAAAGGTGACTTCCTTAGTGCCTTGTAGCGTGACCTCTGATGTTGAAGAGGTTCCTCCAGTTTAAGTGATTTATTAAGTGAGGAATTTAATAATGCGAAATAAAAGATTGCAACCGCTTTGTGATGAAGTTCAATCCAAACTGAATTATTTTTTATTAACAGAAGTATGTATATATCTTAAATTTCTACAAGCTGCCAAGCTGGTCGTCGCTGGTGTCCCATTTCTATAAGTGTCGCAACATCAACATCCTGTCTATTGCTGATGTTGCGTTTTTTGGCTGATGTAGCAACATAGTACTACAATGTTGTGTAGGCACTTTTGGTAAAAAGATTTTTTTTTTTTTTTTTTTTTTAATTATATTTTGTTTATTAAGAAATCTGGTATCCTGTTACTCTATGTTAGCAACTTTTATCAGAGTGACATAATTACTTAGCCTAGCGATGATTGTGGTTTTACAATTAGTTTTACAATTAGGTTAACAGATTACAGAAACATATTTTGATGTAATTAACGAAGCTTGTCACCTATACATAACGATCGATTAGGTCGGTTGGGTAGGTCCTCTTCAGTCGCCTTCTTCTTCGCCTCCTTAGCAGGCTCCTCGCCAGGATGTTTGGATGGTTGTGGAGCTTTGTTGAGTAGCTCGCTGCTTGCCTGTTGACTACGTCGCCCACCATTGGAACCTTGAGGTCCTTGGCGATGTCGCGTGTGCGAATATACCATTCGGCTCCAGTTATTTTGCGCAGGGTTTTGGCCTGAATGATGCGAATTTTGTTCAGGTGTGTTTTTGCAGCTATACCGTAAACTTGAAGCCCGTAACGCCACACTGGGGCAAGGATTACCTTGTAGATTAGGACCTTGTTTCGGAGCGAGAGTTTGTTTTTGGAGTTGAGGAGCCAGCTCATTCGCCTTATCTTAGATTTGATGTTGCTCGTTACTGCAGAGACGTGCTTACTAAATGTAAGTCGTCTGTCGAGAGTGACACCTAGGTACTTGTGTTGACGATATTGCTCTAGAAGCTCACCATGAAGAAAAAGTCCGGGGCATGAGTCCTTGCGTAGAGTGTGGGTAACCGTGGCGCATTTTCCAGGGTTCACTGCGATGTTCCATCTACAAGCCCAGTTTTCAAATCGCTTGAGGTATTCCTGCAAGAGGTCAGTTGCCACGTACACACATTTGTTTTTTGCAAGGATTGCCGTGTCGTCAGCAAACGTGGCCACCAGAAGGTCCTGCTGATCATTCCGTCTGCTTGCATTTGCTGTGGGCATGTCATGTGTAAACAAGCTATATAGCGTGGGACCCAAGACGCTGCCTTGTGGAACGCCCGCTTTTATGCGTTTGGTTTGAGAGGCTACTCCATCCTG
Organism: Drosophila novamexicana; assembly: GCF_003285875.2. Taxonomy (NCBI): domain Eukaryota; kingdom Metazoa; phylum Arthropoda; class Insecta; order Diptera; family Drosophilidae; genus Drosophila; species Drosophila novamexicana. The sequence goes on along the minus strand of NW_020824864.1, from coordinate 100,864 downwards.
CACCACTTGAAAGGTTCTCTCAGTTAGGAAGCTCGCAATGGTGCTAAATAGCTGCGGATTCAATTTGTCCTTTATCTTGGAGAGGAGTCCTGCGTGCCACACCCGGTCGAAGGCTTCTTGGATGTCGAGGTATGCTGCCACCACATACTCTTTCCTGTGAAAGCCGTCCAAAATATAATTTGTGACCCGATGTAGTTGCTCAGGGGTACCGTGTTTGAGTCGAAACCCAAACTGGAACTTCGGGATCAAGCGTTTTATTTCCGGGGTATCCAGGACCCTTCTGAGGATGCACCTTTCCAGAATCTTACCAAAGGCAGGCAGGAGGCTGATGGGGCGATAGGATCCCAGTTGATTAGGGGGCTTTCCGCTCTTGTGCAACATGATTATATGTGCCTTCTTCCAAGCCACTGGAAAGTAACCTAGCCGAAGAGCTGCATTAAAAATGGCGACGAGAAAAAGCACCGCCTTGTATGGCAGTAGCTTGATTGTCTGGTTGTCCAACCGATCTTCCCCAGGGGCTTTGCTGCTTTTTAATCTCTTCATCTCCTGCTCTACTTCTTGGAAGGTGATTGGCGATACAGGGAGTGACATTTGGAGTGGCGCCTCCAGGATTTGCGCGACTCGCTGTATCCTTCCATGCGATGCGGTCTCAAACGGCTTGAAGCGCTCCTCCAGGTTGCAGGCAAAGGCTTCGGCTCTGTCCATTGGTGATCTGGCCCAGGTGTCATCGGGAAGTCGAACGGGGAACTTTGGCGCAGCTTGCCGCTTGTATCGACTGCTAAGTTTCCACAGCGCGAATTTGGAGCTCTCGTCTGCCGTTGCTTCCTCCAGCATGGTGTCTGTGGCATTTCTTTTCGAGATAATCAGCTCCTTCCTGACCCTGTTAGCAATACGACGATAGATCCTGTCAATCGTGGGGTCCTGGGTACGGACATACTCCCTCCTCAGTCGCTTTTTTAGGGCGAGAAGACCTTTCAAGATGGGGGAAAACGTCCTTGGCCGCTGGCTTGTAGGGGCTGAGTAGATATGTGCGGGCGCAGCGTTGGCGGCTGCGGCATGTACTTGGTCCAACAGGGTTTGTACTGCAGCGTCGACGTCCTCAACTGACAGAATCTGCGTGTTTAGGTTGATCAAGTATTTAGTTCGGCCTTAAATCGTTGGATGTTCGACCCAGGGAGGACAAGCCTGCGCTTTTTTGGGATCCTTTGTGCAGCCGTGTTGATCGTTGTGAGGAGTGGATGATGGTCGGAAGATAGATCGTACTCTTCGCGAACCGATAGTACGCTGTTGGGGATGCCCTTGAATATAAAAAAGTCGATACAGGAAGGCGTACTTTGCCGGTTGTACGGAAAGTGGGTAGGTCTACCGGTGGCCAGTACCTGGGCTGAGCAGGGAGTGAGCGCCTCATGGAGCGCAGTGCCTCTGCTGTCAGCTCTGTAGTTTCCCCACAGTCTGTGCTTAGCGTTGAAGTCGCCTCCAACGATGAATTTGGGGCCAAGCTGGCCAAACAGAAAATCAAATTCCGCTCGGTTCCAGGGGATGTTTGGTGGTAGGTATGCTGCCGCAACGAGGATTTCGCCCAAGGGAGTCTCCACCATGATAGCAGCCAGCTGTGTGTCGCTGGAGGTCACTGTGTGTAGATGGTAGTGTGCTAAATCCTGCTTTGCCAGCACTACAGCACCACCTCTGGCTCGTCCTGTAGGGTGATCCGCACGGTAGCAGACGTACCCCTCCATTGTTAGGTACAAGTTTGTGTGCAGATGTGTTTCTGAGATGAGCATGATGTCTACATCATGCTTTTTCAGAAAAAGCTTGAGCTCGTTAGCATTTTGGAGGATGCCACGAGCGTTCCACGATCCGAGACGTAACTGGGTAGCCATTATTTGCGGCTTTTTGGGAATCTAAGCTGCGGGGAACCTTGCGCATCCTTTAGCTCTTTAATGCTAACCAGAATGGTTGCAACTGCGGCATTCAGTGCTGCAATGGACTGCTAGAGGTTTTGAAGGATGCCTCCAAGGGAAGCGTCTTGCTCCTGAGGTCCTTGCAGTGGTTGTTGGAGCTGCATTGGATTGACGGTGGGCTGAAGAGTGCGCGCTGGGGGTTGGCGGACTTGTACATGATGGCCTGGCCGTAGCGCATCAGCATACGACAGGCCATGTTGCACAATTCGGGAAGGTACGAACTGCTGAGTGGTTCTTCGTGTATTTTGAGGATGGCTATATCGTGTAGGAGGGGAGACATTGATGGCCGGCTGCCTGCATTTAGTCTCACCTCATAGCTTTTGCATCCTTTATAGGAAGCAGCATGGTTTCCCTCGCAGTTGGAGCATCGCAGGTCTGCCACTGTTTTGGCCTGGCACTGCTCGGAGTTTGTCCAATGGGACTGACCGCACCTACCACACTTGGGCTGTTTGAGACAGTAGTTTTTGGTGTGGTCGAACTCGAAGCAGCGGAAACACTGCCTTATACTATTGTTCTTCCTCGGAAGCTCAATAGTGACCCGTTGGCGGCCAACCTTGTTGAGCCGCAGCGCTTCCCTGTTGTTGAGAGACTGCTTGAGATCGACAAACCAGAAGTTGCGACTTGGAAAGTCGTTGGTGGAGTCTGCACTGGCATCACTTGTTGGCTGTCTGGCGGCCGGGTTGTAAAGGTTCGTCACAATATGGCCGTGCGATGTAAAGGCAGCTTCAATCTGGCTTCTGGGAGTGGAAGCGGCCAGATTTTTAACCACAACGCGGTATGGTCTGTCTTCCTTTAGGCAGAAGTGGGTAAATTGCACTCTCACTTCAGTGAGCTTGCGGACAATTGCTCTGTGGGTGTCGGCATCTTTGGCGTAAATTCTTAGATAGCCAGAGGGAGAGACCTTGAATTCATAGGCGTCTGCGCCCACTGCCTGATCTATGGTTCGCTCCATTGCGACAATATCGCTGACTCCAGGGACTGTTATCGGCCTGGGTTTGGAGATCTTTTTCGCTGATTGTTGTTGGTCTGTGACTGGAGGCGCTTCGTCGGCAGTGTCCATCTCGCCGTCATCGATTACAGAGGCGTCTTCCTGAGGCTCAAGGGAGGCATATTTGTTGCTAATTGCCGAAGCGGTACTGGGAGTTGCGGGCTTAGCTCCAGCGCGGCTGGTGTTGCGGTTATTTAGTTGCTTCCCTTTTTTTACGCCTTCGGATAATAATGTAGTCCCACGCCGTTTTTTTGCGGAAACCGTTTGCCAATCTACCAGTGGCTCTTCGAAGGCTAGCGTAGCACCTGCGTTCTTTATGGGAGGCAGAGGGGGGTTTGGTAAAAAAAAGGGTGTCTTATTTAGCGCCGCCCACACAATGAAGATTGTGTATGTTGGCTTGCCTCGTGGAGGTTTGGGGGGTGCCAACACGGGAGGGTCTGAGATGGTAACTCGCTCTCCCTTATTTTCATTAGCATTTTACGCCAGATTGTGACTTGAAATATTCATGATGACAATTTTAGTTGATTATGCCAAACCTGTTTATCTTTACGAAAGCAAAAGCAAGAATGCTTGAAGTAGTGAATTTAAAGTATAAATTAAAATAAAATCGGTTTTAGATGATTATTACTATTAATTTGGATTGATTCGTAGGTCTTATAAAACTGATTTACAATAATGTATCAAGCTGCCTCGAAGACGCAACGTTTCGGCATTGTCAAATCGCTGACTCCGCGCCTAGTGCCGTTCTTCAGCGGCCACTCAGCACATGAATGTGCGTGATCGGATTTTCCCTGTAGGCTTGCCGTTGACCGGATGGCTCTGCAGGGTCGGCGTCTTCCGCGGCAAGTGTCGCAATATTGTTGCGACGGCACCCGGTTGCTCAAGTGGACTAGCTGGAGATAACTCCTCCCTCAGCTAAGCGAGGGGTGTCCTCGTTTGCTTGCAAATTCTTTACCAATGCAGTCTGCAGCCTGAGTTTTAAATGTTGACGAACCATGTGAATATAGATCAGGCATATGAGAATTAGGGCCAGATAATCGATAATCGATAGCTTACTCCGCTTCCAAGCACATCCTGTTTTTTTAAGCAATTTTGGTAAGTATTAAGTAATGATATGTTGCCTTTAGAATATTGTATATATAGCAAGTATCTTTCAGCTTATACCTATCGCAACTTCCCCGCTAACACCGCAGAGCTATAAATCAAGTGAATAACCCAACTTATATTGCCTACCAATATAAGCCACAATTTAAATGCAATTGACATTATCAGAACACACAAATATTCTATGGTACAATAAGATATACTGTTGAAAATTTCATAAAGATCGGTTATGAAAAAAACAAAGTTATATGCCACTGCGCAATTGGATGTGGTAGCAGCTTTAAGAAATTCTGTAGACATGTACACACACACATTCATGCGCGTCTGCTTCGCATCCTAACAGCATGGTAATTGCGAACATATAAAGTATATATATTTTTGATCAGCATCAACAGCCGAGTCGATATAGCCATGTCCTTCTGTCCGTCTGACCACCTGTCCGTCTGTCTATTTCTATGCGAACTAGTCTCTCGGTTTTAAAGCTATCTTAATGAAACTTTGCAGAGGTCCCTTTTTCTGTTGCACGCAGCACATATGTTAAAATCAAAAGCTGGATCGGACCACTGTATCATATAGCTGCTATAGGACCGATCCTTCGAAAATTAAGTTGTTGTATGAAAAAACATTTTGTTTTTAAGATATCTTGACCAAACTCGGCATTTATTAGTTTTACTATACTCCTCATATATATCCAAATTCCTATTAAGATCGGACCACTATATCATATAGCTGCCATAGGACCGAAACGTCGAAAATTAAGTTTTTGTATGAAAAAAAATTTTTGTTTTCCAAGATATCTCGACCAAACTCGGCATTTATTAATTTTAATATACTACTTATATATGTGCAAAATTCTATTAAGATCGGATTGCTATATCATATATCTGCCATAGGAACGATCGGTCGAAAACTAGGTTTCGATTAAAACCCTTTTTTGTATATCAAGATATCTTGACCAAGCTCGGCATTAAATATTTTCCCTGTGCTTTTTAGATATGGGCAAACGACTATAAGCATTATGAAAAGGTTGGTTCTGCAAGAGTATTAGATCTTCGGCGTGCCGAAGATAGCCTTCATTTCTCGTTTGGTTATCAAGATATCTTGAGCAAACTCGGCATTTACTATTTTCGCGGTACTGTTTAGATACGGGCAAGGCAATATGAGCATTATGAAAAGGTTGGGTCTGCAAGGGTATTATTCGGCGAGCCGAAGATAGGCCTTCTTTCTCGTTTTTTTTTTCGCTGGTGTGTCTATTGAGTAGAATCGACAGCAATAATGCGGTCAGTTGCGAGTTCGAACCCTGCCAAGAGAACTTTTTTTTTTAATTTATTTGGTGTTGGAATAAGAAGGTTCGAGGTATTCCCTAGTTGATATTTCCCGACTAGAACCTCTTACTTGTTTATTTTTATACCCTGAACCCATTGAAAATGGGTATAAGGGTATATTGTATTTGTGCAAAATCCAAATGTATGTAACAGGCAGAAGGAAGCATCTCCGACCCCATAAAGTATATATATTCTTGATCAGCATCAATAGCCGAGTCGATCTAGCCATGTCCGCCTGTCTGTCCGTCCGTCCGTCATCCGTATGTATGAACGCAAGGATCTCAGAACCTATAAGAGCTAGAGACTTGAAATTTGAAATGTAGGTCCTCCTAGTGCCTGCGCAGATCGAGTTTGTTTCCGATAATCGATGACGTACTCCGTTTTCAAGAAATCGCTAAGAATCGATATCGATATCCTGTTTTTTGGGCGATTTTGGTAAATCATAAACATATGTTGCTTCTTGAATATTATATAGTGACATATCCATAGTCGCACCCACCCTTTAATATAACTTAGCTCATAAGCACAAGTATAAACATTTCCAATTCTTGTAAACAAAGAGTCTGGTGATAGCATTGACATTGGGCAAGATCAAACTGTCCCCCTTTGGTAGACATAAACAATTCACCCTAAAATCACGCCACTATCAATGTTCTCACCATAGCATTATCCCACGCATAATTGCTGATGCAGCTCGAACTTCACTCAATTATGAGTCGAGCGAAGTTTGCTAAGCGACGGCAATGGTTAGATAAATTAGTTCAGATTCGGTAACCAAAGCGGATGATACTCAACATAAGTAACCTTCAGTGAAAATAATAAATTGAAATATATTTTTGTACATTAACTGAACGCGTAAAACTTAATTGGCGCAGCCGGTAGGATACGTCGGGAAAAAAGTGAAGATCGCTAAAGGATAATTAATTCCCAGATCTAACGCACAATCGCGACCGAAATTGTTGTCGGTGTGTAATAAACGTTTTCTCGAATACGTATCCGCACAAGAACCTTCGGGTCACTAGTATTCTAATAACATTGACCCTTTGGGCAATAAAGCTACTACAGTTAATAACGACTGGCTTTGCATATCTTTTGATCCCTGCAATACGTTATTACTAGGTCTTTTTTTAGACGCACACACAAAAAAAAAAACTTTTAAAACACATAACCAATCACAAGCAATAAACTAAATTAAATGTACAAAGTACAAAAACAAAGTGCAAAGAAATAAAAGTGCAAAATCAAAAAAAAAAAGTTCAAAACTACAAACTCAAAACCATTTAAAATCATCCAACAAATAAAAACAAAAAAAAGTGTATTACACTAAGATGACCATGGAATTATCAGAACAACACCTCAACCAGGCCCTCTCACAACTGAGACAGGTGCCAAGTTTTGACGGATCAACGGAAAATCTCAACGCTTTCATTAAGAGGATAGATTACATTCTACACCTTTATCCGACCCGAGATGTTAGACAACACAGCATCTTATACGGAGCCATCGAATTGCAAGTCACTGGAGATGCTCAGAGAATTTCACAAAGGACAGCAGCCAACACTTGGCAGGAGCTGAGAAACGCATTGATTGATGAGTATAAAGTGCAAACACCATTTGACTCCTTCGACGCTTATACAACACAAATTACCAGGGATACGTCCGTTCATCGAGGATCTCGAAAATAAATCTTTTGTTATATTAAATAAGTTAGCATTAGATAATATACCTAGCAATACGACACTTTACACAAATGCCATGAATAACACAATCAAAGATGTAATTACAAAAAAATTACCAGATAGGCTTTTCATGATGTTAGCCAGATACGACATTACGTCGACACAAAAATTAAAGCAAGTAGCTCAAAGAGAGGGATTATATAAAAACAGTGTAACTGATAAACCTAAAACTAATAATGTTCAGGGAAATCAAAATAACAATCGTAGGAACATGGGAAATTATCAGCAATATGCTAACCCAACCACCACTTCAAGTGGCTATTCCAACACGAATCAGAGTTACCACGTACATAATAAACAGAATAATAATTCTGAAGACAAGCAGAAAGCTCAACACGAGTTCCAACAGAAATTAAATCAAGGTAGATCCCAAAATCCCTTAAATTATCAAAATCAGTCCCATTCACGCTTGAATACGCCAAACCCTCCGACTAAACGTCAAAGAGATAGTAACAGTGGGCAGATGAAAATGGATACATCCGAAAATTTACATCAGCAAGCCTCGGAACAAACAGAAGAAATCCATTCATAAAATTGATAATGAATGACGAAATTTTAAAATGTGTCATTGACACAGGTTCAACAATAAATCTAATGAAAACAAACCGCTTAAATTTTCCTATTTACAAGGATACATTAAAGGTTCACACCATAAATGGTGTTATTGAATTAAAACAAAGCATACGATTAGGAGCAAGCAAAATTTGTCCGAGTGAACAAAAATTGTATATTCACGACTTCTCAGAGCATTATGATGTTCTGATTGGGAGAGAATACCTTGAAGCATGTTAAGCAAAAATAGACTATGCACAAGGATCCGTAACCTTAGGAGAATTTAACTTTTGTTTTAGATAGAATGACGAAGAGGTTGAACAGGACATGACCGCACAAGAGTGCCTTGATCCACCCTCAACAGAGGACAGACCATTTAACTTCGCTATTAATAACGAATTAATAGAAAGCAATGAGTTTAGGCTAGAGCACCTAAACTGAGAAGAAAAAGAAAAAATTAAAAAAGTTTTACATGAATTTCGTGATATCCAGTACCATGAAGGTGACAATTTTACTTTCACTAGTACAATTAAACACAAAATCCTAACAAAACATGAGGACCCAATTTATAAGCGTCTATACAAATATCCTCAAATATACGATGAGGAAGTTAATAAACAAATAAGCGATATGATAAAATAAAATATCATACGTAAATCCAAATCCCCTTACTGCTCACCAGTAATAATCCTTCCAAAGAAAAACGATGCATCTGGAAAGCAAAAATTCCGGTTAGTCATAGATTACCGCAATCTCAATGAACTAACTATTAATGATAAATACCCTATCCCGATCATGGATGAAATATTAGACAAACTTGGAAAATGTCAATATTTCACAACCATTGATCTAGCCAAAGGCTTCCACCAAATCCAAATGGATCCTGGTTCAATACCCAAGACCGCAGTTTCGACTAAACATGGCCATTACGAGTACACTCGCATGCCATTCGGTCTTAAGAATGCACCTGCAACGTTCCAACGTTGTATGAACAATCTCTTAGAAGATTTAATTTTTAAGGATTGTCTGGTCTACTTAGACGACATTATCATTTTTTCCACTTCATTGGAGGAACACATTTTGTCGCTACAAAAAGTATTTGAGAAGCTTAGAGAAGCTAACTTAAAACTACAGTTGGATAAATGTGAGTTTATGAGAAAAGAAACTGAATTTCTCGGTCACATCATCACAACTGAAGGTATATAACCAAATCCCAACGAAATACAAGCAATTGTCAAATTCCCAATTCCAAAAACCCCAAAAGAAATTAAATCATTTCTAGGATTATGTGGTTTCTATAGGAAATTTATACCAAATTTCGCTAACATAGTAAAACCATTAACACTTAAATTAAAAAAAGGAACAAAAATCAATATAAATGACAAAGACTACAAATTAGCGTTTGAAAAGCTTAAGGTACTCATAACATCCGACCCAATTTTAATATACCCTAATTTCGAAAAACCATTTTCATTAACTACCGACGCGAGTAATATGGCAATAGGGGCCGTCCTTTCGCAAGAGCATAAGGCTATATGCTATGCAAGTAGAACTCTCAACGAGCATGAGATAAATTATTCAACGATTGAAAAAGAATTATTAGCAATCGTTTGGGCCACTAAATACTTTAGGTCCTACCATTTTGGTCGACAATTTCAAATCCTTAGTGATCACAGACCACTCGTCTGGTTAAATAACATGAAAGAACCTAACATGAAATTACAACGATGGAAAATCAAGCTAAACGAGTTTGATTTCCAAATTAAATACGTTCCAGGAAAAGAAAATTATGTGGCAGATGCTCTGTCCAGAATACAATTAAACGAAAACTTCTTAGGCGAAGATACTAAGGTGCGTAACGAAATTATACGAAACTTTTTATTTTTAACTTTTTTTTGTTTGAGTAATCTTAGAAGTATAGTAATGCTTTATTTTCGAAAATGTATATGAAAGCAACATTATATAATAACATAGGCATTTAAATGTTCATAGTTTTTAAAATATTTGAAAAAATAAGAAAAAATACACTTTTCGAGTGTAACGAAATTATACGTTGTTTTTTTCGCTTTTAAAACCAAAAATCTTTGAGATAATGGGTTAAAAAAAATTTGAACGTTAAATAGGGCCTCCTTGTTCTTTTCCTACATTGAATAACCTTCTTTTCATTGAGTTTATTAAATTTGCCAAAAGGGTTTGGTCCAATTTTCCCCATTCTCTTAAAATCTTACTTTTAAGTTCAGTCACACTATCAAATTTCTTATTTTCGGCGTAAACACGACGTACAAGAATTTCCCAGAGGTTTTCAATAGGGTTCAGATCAGGTGAACACGCAGGCCACTCCAAAGTATTGACTGAGGATGACAATAGGTAGGCCATCGTATGACGACTGGTGTGAATTCTCGCATTATCTTGCATGAAAATGTAAGGAATTTCCCTATTATCCTGTAGGAAGGGTAGGAGAGTGTTGTCCAACACTTCAACATAATCTACGCTTGTCATTCTTGAAGTCACAAAGCGAAGTTCAAGGGTGCTACACTTGGTAAATGCACCCCATACCATAACAGAACCACCTCCAAAATTGCGTTTTGAAAATACGAGGGGTTCCTTACGCAAATCGTGCCAATAGCCACGAAATCCATCTGGACCATCTAAATTAAACTTTTTCTCATCCGAAAAAATAACCTTTTGAAGAAAAAAATATTTAAAAATCTTATGTTGCATGTGTTGCATCTGCATGTTGCATGCAGCATTACAAGACAACGATTCCTTACCATGTCCCAGCACGTATCAAGGTTTTTAATAGCGAACTCAAGTCGTGCTGCCTTGTGGTGATTTTTGAGAGTTGGCACATTGGTGACACTGGAATGCTGCTGTATGCAGCAAGTTGTCGACACGACAAGGTCGAATTACTTGCCTTTTTCAAAATTTGACGCTTGTTACGGCCAGAAAGTTTGGATTTTCTTCCAGCATTATTATTTTTGCCGTATCCTTCCTCATTTGATAAAAAATTATTGATTACGCAGCATGTTCGACCAATTAATTTCCCAATTTGGTTAATTAATAAGCCAGACGCTTTGAAAGCGAGAATTTTCCCTTTTTCCTCTTCAGTCAAACGCGTACCTCGTGATTTTTTAAATAAAATTGATAAAATTCAAAATTACAAATCAAACAAAGTTGATACGCACGCCTAAAGATCAGTTTTTCGAATGTTTCGTATAATTTCGTTACAATAAAATTTCAGCAAAACAACGGCTTTTAGAAGCAAATCTAACGGGACATTTCCAGCATAGGATAAATATAGAATGTAACGGTTCTCTATTGCACATTACGCTTTGCATTCTCATTTTATTCCATCGTGTGAGTTGATTTAATAACATTTTCGATTTGTCGAGTGTTTGAAGTAATTTTTTTAAAGTTTCGTATAATTTCGTTACGAACTATATTAGCACAAGAGCTCAAGAAGTCAACAATAACCATTTACAAATCACAGAAAGACCCCTTAATTACTATAATCGACAAATAGAATTTGAAAAAGGAACCGCGAACGAAACAAAAGTTACGAATTACTTTCATAAAACCAACATACAAATTACATACAAAGACATGACTAACGCGCATGCCAAAGAATTAATTAAAGAATTCTTATGCACAAAGAAAAGTGTGCTATACTTCCACAACGAACCAGATTTTCCAATTTTTCAAGAAGCCTACTTAGAAATAATAAGTCCGAATAATTCAACAAAGGCAATGAAAACTAGTAAAAAATTAATATATCTTCAAACATTCGCAGAATTCAAAGAACTAATATTAAAAAAACACAAAGAATTATTACATTCAGGAATCTATCAATTGGTTCAAAGAAACCCACTATTTCCCAGATTATCAAAATCTAATTCAAAATCTAATAAACGAATGTGAGATTTGCAACATCGCAAAAACAGAACATAGGGATACAAAATTAACTTTCGAAATAACTCCAGAAATCGCTAATATCCGAGAAAAATATGTAATGGATTTTTACATAGTAGGAGATAAACAATTTTTATCTTGCATTGATATCTATTCAAAATTTGCGTCATTAATTGAAATAAAAAGTAGAGACTGGTTAGAAACCAAACGAGCTATAATACAAGTATTCAACCAAATGGGTAAACCCATCGAAATAAAAGCAGACAAAGACTCAGCTTTTATGTGCACAGCTTTACAATTATGGTTAAAATCAGAAGCAGTAAGTATTATAATAACCACTAGTAAAAATGGCATATCCGACGTAGAACGATTTCATAAGACAGTTAACGAAAAATTAAGAATCATTAACAGCGACTCAGACGTCGAAAATAAACTTACAAAATTTGAAACTATACTCTACACGTACAATCATAAGACAAAGCACAAAACGACTAACAGAACACCTGCGGACAGAGTATGACACTCAATCTAATAAAGAAAAACTAATAAATAACCTCAACAAAAAACGAACAAATTACGAAATTGACACTAGATACAAACATTCACCATTAGTTAAATCAAAGACGACAGCCCCGTTCAAGAAGACAGGAGAACTAAGACAAATCGACGACAAACATTTTGAGGAAACAAACAAAGGCAGGAAGATAACACATTACAAAACCAAATTTAAAAAGAAAAAGAAGACTAATCAAAGCAAATATAACAATTACAGGTCAACAACAGACAGCGATCAAGACATACAAGCACCAGCTTAAACTAATTATTATAATATTACTATCAATAACTGTAAACCACATAAATGCACAAAGCATTGAAATTAATCCTATTAAAGCCCATAACGGCTATCTCATATTTAAAACAGGAACCATAGACATTCCGACAGATTATGAATTCCACTGTTTAACGGTTAACATAACAAAAACCGAAGAAACTTTTAACAACTTAATTGAACAAAGTAAAGAATTTAATAACCTAATACAAATCGAATACCTAGTAGAAAAACTAAACAGAGAAATAAACGGCTTAAAAATAGCCAAACGCAGCATAAGAGGTTTAGTTAACATAGTAGGAACAGTATATAAATACTTATTTGGAACATTAGACCAAGAAGACAAGATAGAAATTGAACAAAAAATAAGCAGCTTAGCAGAAAACAGCGTTCAGGTTAACGAATTAAATCACATAATAGAAGCTATAAACAAAGGAATAGAAATTATGAACGAACTAGATCAAGAGAAATAAAAAGGAAAGAAATTAGATATCCTTATATTTAACTTACAACACATTACAGAATATATAGAAGACATTGAGATGGGTATGCAGCTCACAAGACTAGGCATTTTTAACCCGAAATTACTAAAACATGACTATGTGTTGCATGTTAACTCTGAGAAATTGTTGAATACAAAAACTTCCACTTGGTTTAAATCAGATACAAACGAAATACTGATCTTATCCCATATTCCTCGAGAAATAATAAAAAGCCCGGTATTCGAAATAATTCCATACCCGGATGATAATAATAACATTTTGACAGAAATAGAATATAGCAAACCAAAAACAGAAGAAACACCTACAATAGCAGAAGATACACCAATTGTAAAAGAAGAAAATGTTGTACTATACCCAAACTTAAACACCTAAGGACAGGTTCTTTTCTAATGGTTGGGGGAGTGACATATCCATAGTCGCACCCACCCTTTAATATAACTTAGCACTTAAGCACATGTATAAACATTTCCAATTCTTGTAAACAAAGAGTCTGGTGATAGCATTGACATTGGGCAAGATCAAACTGTTCCCTTTGGTAGACATAAACAATTCACCCTAAAATCACGCCACTATCAATGTTCTCACCATAGCATTATCCCACGCATAATTGCTGATGCAGCTCGAACTTCACTCAATTATGAGTCGAGCGAAGTTTGCTAAGCGACGGCAATGGTTAGATAAATTAGTTCAGATTCGGTAACCAAAGCGGATTGTACTCAACATAAGTAACCTTCAGTGAAAATAATAAATTGAAATATATTTTTGTACATTAACTGAACGCGTAAAACTTAATTATATATATGTCCAGTATTTTTTATTTTATACCTATTGCTGAGTAGAGGCATAGGAAGTTGTGCGGTCTGTCGCGAGTTGGAGCCCTACCGGTGAAAGTATTTTTTATACCCTGAACCCTTTAAAAATGGGTATAAGGGTATATTGTATTTGTGCAAAATCCAAATGTATGTAACAGGCAGAAGGAAGCATCTCCGACCCCAAAAAGTATATATAGTCTTGATCAGCATCAATAGCCGAGTCGATCTAGCCATGTCCGTCTGTCTGTCCGCCCGTCCGTCCGTATGTATGAACGTAAGGATCTCAGAACCTTATAGAGCTAGACGCTTGAATATAGGTGCTTCTAGGGCCTGCGCAGATCGAGTTTGTTTCCGATAATCGAAAACTTACTCCGTTTCCAAGCAATCGATAAAAATCGATATCGATATCCTGTTTTTTGGGCAATTTTGGTAAATAATAAGAGCTAGTCACCAAACTTGACATATAGCTTCTAATATGGAATATATATATGCATTTGATGTTGGAAGAAGAGGGTTCAGGGTATCCCCTAGTAGGGAGCTCCCGACTAGAACCTACTTGTAGGCTAGAACCTTACTTGTTTAATATTACCATTTTAATTCCCTTGCAGAGTGTATTATAATTTTGTCGTGAAATGTGTAACGCATAGAAGGAGACATCTCCGACCCCATAAAGTATATATATTCTTGATCAGCATCAACAGCCGAGTCGATATAGCCATGACCGTCTGTCCGTTTGTCCGTCTGACCGTCTGTCCGTCTCTCTGTTTATATGCGAACTAGTTTCTCAGTTTTAAAGCTATCTTAATGAAACTTTGCAGAAGTCCCTTTTTCTGTTGCACGCAGCACATATGTCACAACTAGCTGGATCGGACCACTATATTATATAGCTGCCATAGGAACGATCGGTCGAAAATTAAGTTTTTATATGAAAAAACATTTTGCTTTTCAAGATATCTTGACTAAACTCGGCATTGATTAGTTTAACTTTACTCCTCATATATATGCAAAATCCTATTAAAATCCCACTATATCAAATAGCTGCCATAGAAACGATCAGTCGAAAAGTAGATTCTCGTATGTTTTTTAAGATATCTTGACCAAAATCCGCATTTATTAGTTTTACTATGCTCCTCATACATATGAAAAATGCTATTAAGATCGGACCATTATATCATATAGCTGTCATAGGAACGACCGGTCGAAAGTTACCTTGTTGTATGGACAAATTTTTTGCTTTTCACGATATATTGACCAAACTCGGCATTTATTAGTTTAACAATGCTCCTCATATATAGGTAAAATCTTATTCGGATGGGACGACTATATCATATAGCTGCCATAGGAAGGATCAGTCGAAAATTAAGTTGTTGAATGAAAAAACATTTTTTTTTTTCAAGATATCTCCACCAAACTCGGCATTTATTAGTTTTACTATACTTCTCATATTTAAGCAAGATCCTATTAAGATCGGACCACTATATCATATAGCTGCCATAGGAACGATCGGTCGAAAATCAAGTTTTTGTATAAAAAAACTTTTTCCTTATCAAGATATCTTGACCGAACTCGGCAATTATTAGTTTTACTATACTACTCATATATATGCAAAATCCTATCAAGATCGTACCATTATATCATGTAGCTGCCATAGGAACGAAAACAAATTGTTTTTTAACATATCTTAACCAAACTCGGCATTTATTAATTTTACTTTACTCCTCATATATATGCAAAATCCTATTAAGATCGGACCACTATATCATATAACTGCCATAGGAACGACCGGTCAAAAATTAAGTTGTTGTATGGAAAAATTTTTTGTTTCTCACTATATATTGACCAAACTCGGCATTTATTAGTTTAACATGCTTCTTATTATATACAAAATTCTATCAACATCGGACCACTATATCATATAGCTTCCATAAGAGTGATCGGTCGAAAACCAGTTTTTTGATTAAAAACCTTTTTTCTTTATCAAGATATCTTGACCAAAGCATTTACCATTTTCCCGGTACTTTTTAGATACGGGCAAATCACTATGGGCATTATGAAAATGTTGGGTCTGCCAGGGTATTAGATCTTCGGCGTGCCGAAGAAATAAAATGGTTCTATCATCCCAAAAAAAAAAAAATAAAATATATATTTTTACTTGACATGTCAAATGTTATGAGCATTGATAGACATACGTCTCTACCTTAGCAAACGGCCGGCTCGCCTTTCTCAAATTAATTATAAATCAATCCAATTATCAGTCGAGCAAACGAAAATTTGATTGCAAATAATTAATCTAGTTAGGAAACGTTGTGTAAGTTAACAACAAATACATCCATATAGTCCCAATAAGAAGCATTGCAACACCTCATAAGAAGTGCAGCAAAATGCTGACTTGTGGTCTGTGCCATTTCCTCCACCAACTGGCAACCGCCGAAAATTCCAAGAAGAATTACCCAACGGGCCAACAACATCAGCAGCGACGCCGCTGCCAACGCCGCTGCTGCTAAGCCACAGGTTACTAGGGCTAGAATTGATTTAAGTTTATTCAGTTGCAAATTAACATAAAATAAAGGACGTCTTGCTTCCCCTAACAATTATATTTCTTTCATCGTTTAATAAACTTTGGAATTAACTGCCCGAGCAGGGTCCGGCTCGTGTTACAACAGAACAAAACGCTTCTACGTGCGCGTTAGTCGGTTATACGATAAAATAAAACCAGTGCAACTCTCGTCGATTAAATTCAACGATTGGTGAAATTCGCGAAAGGCAATTAGAACGCAATTAGCGTTGGTGGACAACGCATCTTGTAAGGCCCGCCCGCAGGATACTCTCAACGAAGACTGGTCGCAGGATCCCCAGTAGATACCCAAAGGCTTCAAAAAGGATGAAATCCGGACCGGCAGGGGAGTTTGCCACATCAGGAATAGTACTGTAAGTTAGAAATTAAGTGAAACAAAAAAAAAAAAACAAACGAACAACTGACACAAAAAAGTGAAATAAAATTATAAGAATAATAAATACTAAATATTGTAGAACAATAAGCAAGATAAAGAAGTGTGAAACGATAAACAAATATAAGGACTACAAACGTAGTATAAATTATTTCCAACTTTGCGACTCCCAAGGGACCCTCCAAAGTAGAAGGAAGAAACCAGCCACAGGTTTTTAAAAAGAAACAAGTAAGAGGTTCTAGTCGGGAGCTCCCGACTCGGGGATACCCTGAACCCTCTTATTCCAACACCAAATAAAAAAAAAAAAAAAGTTCCCTTGGCAGGGCTCGAATTTGGTTTTTCTTAACCGATCTTTATGAAATTTTCTACAGTATATTTTATTGTGCCATAGAATATTTGTGTATTCTTAAAAAGCCTTAAATTGTGGCTTAAATTGGTTGGCCATAAAAAATGGATTATTAACTTGATTTATAGCTCTGGGGTGGAAGCGGGGAGGTTTGCGATAGGTATGAAATGAAAGATACTTGAAATATATATAATATTCTAAAAGCAATATATCATGTTTGGTGGCTCTAGCTCTTATTATTTACCCAATTTGCTAAAAAAAAAAACAGGATGACGATATCGATTTGTATCGATTGCTTGGAAACGGAGTAAGTTATTGATTATCAGAAACAAACTCGATCTGCGCGGGAACTAGGAGCATCTACATCTAAAATTTCTCTAGCTCTTATAGGTTCTGAGATCCTTTGACTCATACATACGGACGGACGGACGGACGGACAGACAGACGGACATGGCTAGATCGACTCGGCTGTTGATGCTGATCAAGAATATATGTACTTTATGGGGTCGGAGATGCTTCCTTCTGCCTGTTACATACATTTGGATTTTGCACAAATACAAAATACCCTTATACCCATTTTTAATGGGCTCAGGGTATAAAAAAACAAAAAAACGATCAAAAATTCAATTAAAATATAGAGTACAAAATTAACACTAGATTTAAATGTACTTCGAAAATATCTTAAAATATACAATATAAGTAATATTACTCGTTTATGGCTAATGAAAGCAAGTTAGTTAGGCGCCCAATAGTATCAGATCAAC
Source organism: Drosophila novamexicana (assembly GCF_003285875.2). Taxonomy (NCBI): domain Eukaryota; kingdom Metazoa; phylum Arthropoda; class Insecta; order Diptera; family Drosophilidae; genus Drosophila; species Drosophila novamexicana. The sequence goes on along the minus strand of NW_020824864.1, from coordinate 83,084 downwards.
CACAGGTAGGCGGACATAACTCAAACAGACAGCAACAACGACATATCGACTGACAAAACGAACATTTACAAACTAGAGTCATGGCGAATAACGCAGAGCAGATGATAGCAGCCACGGCTAGCCAGATTTTGTCACAACAACTGCCGACATTAGTTAAGCAGTTAGGCAACCACTTTAGGAAGTTAAGTGACGTAGACGACTAAACAATAACTGCCAACCATAATTTGAATGACTTAGAAAGAGTTCCGGACATAGTTAAAAGCCTCAGAGAGTTCTCCGGTAATCCAGCGGAATTTAGCTCATGGAAGAAGAGTGTAGATCGTATACGCTCTGCCTATGCAGCTGAGGCAGGTTCGCCAAAATACTTTGGCATATTGCATACAGTGAGAAACAAAATCACTGGCAATGCCGACACGGCCCTCGAGTCGTATAATGTTCCCCTAAATTGGAGCGCTATCTCCAAATGTCTCACGCTGCACTACGGAGACAAAAGAGATCTGGGAACATTAGAATATCAGATGACAATGTTAGTGCAAGGTAAGAACCAAACAGTAGAAGTTCTACCAGGTCGTTTACAACCACTTGTCGCTGATAATAAATAAGGTAGGATGCATGGAATTAAAGAGGGAATCCGAAACCCTTATGACAAAAATATACCGAGATAAAGCATTAGATACCTTCATTAGAGGTTTAAAGGGAGATTTACCACTGATTCTTGGAATAAAGGAGCCATCAGATCTACCTTCAGCCCTTCAATATAGTTAAAAACTAGAGAATCAAAGCTATCGCACTAACATGGCTTTGAATAGAAATCAACAGACACATGCCAGAAACCCAAATAGAAATATACTACCACCTACACTGCCACCCCGAACAGCCCAGCCTTCTTCTGCCCAAACTTTTAGGCCACCACCCATTAGCTTCAGGCCCCAACTCCCGATCCATACACCTTGGCCAACCAATACAAACCATGGACCACCGACTTACAACAATAATGGACCGATTCCACAATACCCCAACCAACGAACCTACCAGACACAACCACAACAGTTACCCAATAGACCTTCTGCACCAAAACCCCAACCACGTCCTGAGCCAATGGACGTGGACCAAAGCATCCGCACGAGAATGATATATTACATGAATATACCCAATTTTAAAGTAGGGAAAAGACCTCCACCACCAACAAACGCCACGGACAAAAAATAAAGAAATTTCAACATACAACCAGGAGAAGAACAGACCGAGACAGAAAACACTGACAACTATGTGACTATGGAAGAATACGTACAATCAAAATTAAAGTATGAATACGCCCAACAAATCGAAGAGACAGATGACGGACAAAATACCCAATACGAACACTCAGACATTAATTTGTTAGGATAAAGAGCTCCTCTCTTCCTTACATAGAATGTAAGATGGGGAGCGGAAAATTACTCAAAATACTAATAGATACAGGATCAAACCGAAATTACGTCCAACCGAACTTCGTGTCCGAACCTATTCCAAACGAAAAACCCTTCGAAGCCGTCACAGTCGGCAGAAGCATTAAAATCACACACCACAAGTTCGCTAATCTTTTCAATAGAAACGATATAAAAATAAAATTCTTTCTCTTACCCACCCTAAAATCATTCGACGCCATATTAGGTAACGATAGTCTAAAGGAACTGGATGCTGTGATACAAAGCAGCAAGAATCTACTTATAATCAAGAACAATATTTGCATACCCATTAAGCAGAAAAAAATAGAGGCGGTCAACACGGTAATACCACGGACAGAACATATGACAAACGAACAAAAAAATAGCCTTAATCAACTAGTTAAAATGCACCCACACCTATTCCCCAATCCGGACGAAACACAGACATACACAACCAACGTCAAAGCAGAGATTCCATATATTCAAAATTTTACCAATTTCCAATGTCTTTAAAAGACGAAGTACACAACCAAATCAAAGAACTTTTAAAGGACGGAATCATCCGACCCTACCGATCCCCATACAATTCACCTGTGTGGATTGTTCCGAAAAAATTAAATGCCTCCGGCCAAAAGAAATATCGCATTATTACAGGACACTAAATAAAGAAACTACCGCAGATAAATACCCTATACCCGAAATCAACGAGGTACTAGCACAGCTAGGCAATAACAAAGTTTTCTCTGTTTTTCTAAAAAGTGGCTTTCATCAAATACCCCTTAAGGAATCAGACATAGAAAAAACTGCCTTCTCCGTTAACAACGGAAAATACGAGTTTACACGACTCTCACTCGGTCTCAAGAATGCGCCTTCAATTTTGTGAGCATATTGGTAAAATATGCTTCATTTATATTGACGATATCATTATCTTTAGCAAAGATGATGAATCACATGCGCAGCACCTTGCTGCCATATTCAGAACTCTACAAGAAGCCAACATGAAATGTCAGTTGGACAAATGCGAGTTCTTTAAAATCAGAGTAGAATTCCTGGGATTTGTCATCTCAGACAAGGGGATAGAAACTAATTCAAACAAAATTGAGACAATAAGGAAGTACCCACTTCCAAAAACACTCAAAGTTTTAAGATCGTTTATTGGCCTTGAAAGCTATTATAGGAGGTTTATAAAAGACTTCGCTAAGCTGGCAAAGCCCCTTACCTCTCTTTTAAGAGGCGAAGATGGACGCGTGTCCAAAAACTAATCAGCTAAAAAGCTCATTAATCTCAACGAAGAAGCGATCGAAGCATTCAATAAAATAAAAAATTCCCTAGTTTCGAATGAGGTAATACTCCATTACCCGGACTTCAGCAAAGAAATTCATCTGACAACAGATGCATCCAACTTTGCTATTGGGGCTGTCCTATCCCAGAACAAGCGACCCATTTGTTTCCTCTCTAGAACTCTCTCTAAAACAGAGAACTACGCCACTAATGAAAGGGAAATGTTGGCAATAATTTGGGCCTTAAAAGCCCCCAAGAATTACCTCTACGGTAAAGCGAGTGTAAAAATATACACCGACCATCAGCCCTTAACCCACTCTCTTAGCAGGTGGAACGGCATCGCTAGGATAAAGAGGTGGAAAGCTTACCTAGAAGAGTTCGATTATGAACTCCTCTATAAGCCAGGTAGGGATAACATTGTAGCCGATGCGCTATCACGTATCCATGTGATCAATAATATTGGATCAGTAGCCTCCACCCAGCACAGTGCAGACAGTTCAAGTTCACAACTTAATTCCGAGCATAGAAGCTCCAATTAACGTATTCAAAAACCAGATATTTCTCAGTAGAGCCAACGAAACGAATTACGAATTCCACATCCCATTCCCAACATTCCACAGGCATACAATTACTCGACCAACTTTTTCAGAACACGACCTTACGCGAATACTGAAAGCTCATCTTAACCCATCCGTAATCAATGGAATAATACCCTCAGAAGAAATAATGAACCAAATTCAGCAGATATATCCCTAACATTTTAGTAACTTCAAGATTAGATTCACACAGTCTCAAGTAAAAGATTTAACAAACGAAACAGAACAAGATGAGAAGATATTGGTTACACACAACAGAGCCCACCGGAACACTAGAAAACAAAATGCAATTGTCCGAAAGATTCTATTTCCCAAAAATAAAGGAACGAATAACAGAATTAGTCAAACAGTGTCAGGTTTGTCAAGAAGAAAAATACGATAGGCATCCCACTAACCCAAAACTCAAAGAAACACCAATCCCCGAATACCCAGGACATACAATCCACATAGACATATACACGACAGAAAAAAACTTAGTACTAACGGCAGTAGACAAATTTTCGAAATTAGCTCAGGGACGAATTATCAAATCTAGGGCAATAGAAGACATTAAAAAACCACTTCATGAAATCCTTTTTATTTTGGCGTACCTTAAGTCGTTGTAATAGATAACGAAAAATCCCTTAATTCAGCCTCAATCACTTTCATGATGCAGGACCAATTAAATATAGAAGTTTATAAAACACCACCCTACAAAAGCGCAGTAAATGGTGAGGTAGAAATATTTCATTCAACACTATCAGATATAATGAGATGCAACAAAAGAAAACAGGGATACAGAACATTCGAAGAACTACTTAACAAATCAATATGCGACTACAACTACACTACACACTCGACAACTAACAAGAGACCATTAGACATATTCTACGGCAGAAACGTGACTACAGACCCAGACCAATACGAAAAAGCTAGGAAGGAGAGCATTGACAGACTCAAACAGAAACAATCGACTGACATGCAGAATCATAACAAGAAACGTAACGACATACAAACTTACATACCTGGTCAAGAAATATTCGTTAAAGTCAATACCAGATGAGGTACCAAACTGTCACCCAGATACAACAAAGAAATAGTTAAAGAAAATAGAAACACAACCGTAATAACAACAACTGACAAAATAATATATAAAAGCAATATAAAAAATACATAAAAATCACAGATTCTTATTAATAATTGTAATAAAAGCAACATGACACCTTTAAATATTGAAGATATGCTAAAATTTGCAAATGTATCCATTTTGCTGTTTTATATTGTGAAAATTCCAAGTTTAGAAAATACTACAATAAAGTGAAAAACAATATAATAAATTTAGAATTTAACGAACTGTTTCATTGTAATAAAACAATCTATGGCATAAACAACAATTGTAAAAGATACCATAATATTAAAATTTATAACAAATCAAAAATTGTAAACTTGAACACCAATCATTGTATACCTAAGTTAGTTAGTGGAGAGCAAGCGCTCTGTGGCTTTAGCAATGCAGATCATATCCCGGAGATCGAGGAAATCGACGATGGACTTATACTAGTGAACGACTTCAACGGTACTATTAGATGGCAAGAAGAGAAGAAACGCGTGAGAGGCACCTACATGATTAACTTCTGGAACGAAACCTTATTCATCAACAAACAAGAGTTCAGCAACCTAGAGGGCACCGTCATGACCCCAGGAAATCCTACAATGCAAATAACCCCAATAGAAAACGACAGAATTAAGATTCTTTCTCTAGAGGCACTAGAAGAATTGCACATCCACAATATAAAAAACTGCAAAAACTTCAGACGCACTCTAAAGCAAATAGAGTCGGTTTCATAACCCTGTTCACAGTTGCCATCCTTCTTACCTGTGTATTACACGTAATGAAGAAAAATAAGAAAAATATAATACTGCAACTGAACAAAGAACAAGAGAGACCCAAAAAAGAACCAGCACATATCCAAACACAAAATACGTATGCCAACAACCTCAGGTTCAATAACATACCCTTCTTCTGATGATCGCTTGAGGACAAGCTTAAATCAAATGGGGAAGAGTTAACAACAAATAAATTCATACAGTCCCAATAAGAAGCATTGCAACACCTCATAAGAAGTGCAGCAAAATGCTGACTTGGTGTCTGTGCCATTTCCTCCACGCGCCGACTGGCAACCGCCGAAAATTTCAAGAAGAATTACCCAACAGGCCAACAACATAAGCAGCGACGCCGCTGCCAACGCCGCTGCCGCTAAGCCACAGGTTACTAGGGCTAGAAATGATTTAAGTTTATTCAGTTGCAAATTAACATAAAATAAAGGAAGTCTTGCTTCGCTAAAAATTATATTTTTTTCATTGTTTAATAAACTTTGGAATTAACTTGTATAACTTCAGGAGAAGTGCTCATAGAGGCCACCCAGCGAAGATCACAAAATCGATAAATAGGCCTCTGTTGTAGTGTTATAATGCAGATGCAATGCAGCATGCTTTACGCAACACATTATTGCATATATTATAAACACTATGGGGTATACCCCTCCCTTGCCCAAGGCAAGTTTTCTGCCTACAACTTTAAATACAACATTACCAACCACCTCCGGCCCGTGGAGAGTTAAAATCTGCACGCTCTATCTTGAACTCATTGTCTATTGAAAATATGATGAAAGTACATTGAACGAAAAACAAATATGAATCAGCGTTACCTTTAATGTTAGTCTGGTGATGAGAAGATTGAAGCCGAAAAGCAAACTTTCATTTATTGACAAAAATTTCTTCATCCAAAAGCGATACATTTTGCGAAAAAGATATCAAATAAATTCTCCCAAATAAGTTTAAAACTGAGTTTGAAGCAGCAGTTGCGTGTGAAATGTTAGGAAACCTTTTTGTTTGTCATCCGATCGCCCTCAAATTCAATTTAAAAGATCTTTGTTCTAATTTATTTGAGGGGTGTTTCACACCTTTCCAAAAATGTATTCCTCTTTGGTGGAAATGGGTGTCAAAGATTTGGTGGGTGACCTTTCACGCTCTAATTTATTTCCAGATCTATAGGAAACATCATTTGAAACGTATTTCACACCTTTCGCAGAATCAAAGCAGCTTCGGTAAAAAGTGCGAATCTCAGATTTTTTTGGTGAAGCTTTAAATGGTGGCCGATCTGCTTCAAACTTAATTTCAGAGCCCTACATAAGAACTTAATAATTGCGTGTTTCAGTGACTTGCTAAACTCTACCCATAACAGTGGGTAATTAGCGAAAAATGTTTGTATGAAACTTTTTATACCCTTGCAGAGGGTATTATAATTTTGTCGTGAAATGTGGAACGCATAGAAGGAGTCATCTCCGACCCCATAAAGTATATATATTCTTGATCAGCATCAACAGCCGAGTAGATATAGCCATGTCCGTCTGTCCGACTGACCGTATGTCGGTCTGCCTGTTTCTATGCGAACTAGTCTCTCAGTTTTAAAGCTATCTTAATGAAACTTTGCAGAAGTCCCTCTTTCTGTTGCACGCAGCACATATGTGAAAACCAGCTGGATCGCATCACTATATCATATAGCTGCCATAGGAACGATCTGTCGAAAATAAAGTTTTTGTATACAAAATCATTATGTTTATCAAGATATCTTGACCAAACTCGGCATTTATTAGTTTTACTATACTCCTCATATATATGCAAAATCCTATAAAGATCGGACCACTTTATTATTTAGCTTCTATAGGAAAGATCGGTCTAAAATTAAGTTGTCTAAATTAAGTATGTAAAAACATTTTGTTTTTCAAGATATCTTGACCAAACACGGAATTTTTTAGTTTTACTATACTCCTCATATATATGCAATATCCTATTAAGATCGGACTACTATATCATATAGCTGCCATAGGAACGATCGGTCGAAAATTAAGTTTTTGTATGAAAAAATATTTTTTTATTCAAGATATCTTGACCAAACTCGGCATTTATTAGTTTTACTATACTCCTCATATATATGCAAAATCCTATTAAGATCGGATCACTATATCATATAGCTGCCATAGGAAAGATCGGACGAAAATTAAGTTTTTGTATGAAAAAATATTTTGTTTTTCAAGATATCTTGACCAAACTCGGCATTTATTAGTTTTACTTTATTCCTCATATATATGCAAAATCCTATTAAGATCGGACCACTATATCATATAGCTGCCATAGGAACGATCGGTCGAGAATTAAGTTGTATGAAAAAACATTTTGTTTATCAAGATATCTTGCCCAAACTCGGCATTAACTATTTTCTCTGTGCTTCATAGATACGGGCAAAGCACTATAAGCATTATGAAAAGGTGGGGTCTGCAAGGGTATTAGATTTTCGGCGTGCCGAAGATAGCCTTTCTCGTTTCTTTACCATCCAATCGGCCTCAAACTCATTTTCAAAGAAATTTGTTCAAATTCATTTTATGGGTGTTTCGCCTTTATTTTTAAATATATTCCTCCTTGGTGGAAATGGTGGTCAAAAATTGTGTGGGTGACGTTTTGCGCTCAAATTCATTTCCAAAGATCCATAAAAATTATTTAAAGGGTGTTTCACACTTTTCGCTGAATCCAACCTTCTTCTGTAGAAATGCGACTTAAGGATTTTTTGATTAAAGTTTTAATTTTTGTCCGATTCGTCTCATACTTATTTTCAAAGCTCTACATAAGAACTTAATGAATACGTGTTTCAGCGATTTGGGAAATTCCACCCGCAACAAATTCCACCCTCAAATTCATTTCCATGTATCTACATAAAAAATCATTTTAGACGTGTTCTTTGTAAAAGTAAACTTAAAAATATATTTGGTGAAATTTTGGGGTTTGTCAGATTTGCTTCAAACTTATTTTCAAAGCTCTACATAGTAACTTAAAGAATAAGTTTGAAGTAATAAAGATAAATTTAAAAAAAAGTTGCCTTGGCAGGGTTCGAACTCGCAACTGACAATATTACTTCCTGACGACTCTACTCAAAAGCCACACCAGCCAAAAAAAAAACTTTATTTTCCCGGTATGGCTCGAACTCGCGACAGAGCGCTATGCCTTTACTTAACAGCCACACGAATAATCAAGTATTATTGAAAAAAACAAAACAAAAAATTAAAATAGCAGCACAGAAAACAGTCGCAATTACAATGCGATCGAATGCGAAGCAGACGCGCATGAATGTGTGTGTGTGTACATTTATGCAGAAATTATTGAAGTATTCGCTAGCTGTGCCATCCAATTGCGCAGTTTCATATAACTTTGGTTTTCTCTTAGCCGATCTTAATGAAATTTTCTATAGAATATTTGTGTATTCTCAAAAAGTCAATTGCATTTTAATTGTGGTTTAAATTGGTAGGCAATATAAGTTGGGTTATTCAATTGATTTATAGCTCTGCGGTGGTAGCGGGGAGGTGGCGATACGTATAAAATGAAAGATACTTGATATATATATAATATTTTAGAAGCAACATATCAAGTTTGGTGACTCAAGCTCCTAATAATTACCCAATTTGCTCAAAAAACATGATTTTGATATTGATTTTTATCGATTACTTTGAAACAGAGTAAGTTATCGATTATCAAAAACAAACTCGATCTGCACGGGCACTAGGAGGACCTACATCTAAAATTTCAGGTCCCTAGTCTCTAGCTCTTATAGGTTCTGCTATACTTGCATCCATACATACGGGTAGATGGATAGACGGACGAACGGATAGATGGACAGACGGACAGACAGACGGACATGACTAGATCGACTCGGCTATTGATGGTGATCAAGAATACATATACTTTACTTTCCTTCTGCCTGTTACATACTTTTACATTTTGCACAAATACAATATTTCCTTTTTACCCATTTTTAATGGGCATAGGGTATACAATTGTGCGCTTAAAATTTCAGCTGATTATGCCATACCTGTTTGTCTTTACGAAAGCAAAAGCAGCAACGCTTGAAGTAGTGAATTTAAGGTATAAATTAAAATAAAATCGGTTTTAGATGATTACTCCTATTAATTTGGATTGATTCGTAGGTCTTATAAAACTGATTTACAATAATGTATCAAGCTGCCTCGAAGCCGCAACGTTTCGGCATTGGCAAATCGCTGACGCCGCGCCTGGTGCCGTTCTTCAGCGGCCACTCAGCACATGCATGTGCGTGATCGGATTTTCCCTGTAGGCTTGCCGTTGACCGGAGGGCACTGCAGGGTCGGCGTCTTCCGCGTCAAGTGTCGCAATATTGTTGCGCCGGCACCCGGTTGCTCAAGAGGACTAGCTGGAGATAACTCCTCCCTCAGCTAAGTGAAGAGCGTCCTCGTTTGCTTACAAATTTGCCACCAATGCAGTCTGCAGCCTGAGTTTTAAACGTTGACGAACCATGTGAATATAGATCAGGCATATGAGGATTAAGGCCAGTGCTTATGATTGGTCCTGAGAGAAATGGCAAACTACGATGCTCCCGGTACTCGGTAACATAATCTGCGTGAGGGCGGAAACAACAGGCTTCTTTCTTAGGACACCATAGCTACTGATAAAAACGGTCGGTAGAGCTATGTAAGTCCCAGATATGGATTGTTGTGCCCCAGCATTGTCAGTGATGCTGACTTTCGCATCAGCTTTGTATTTATCACTGTTTGCCTATTTTTTGAATCTATTAATTGCGTTTGCCTAAACTTTATTTGCTCCCAATCATCAACGTCGGGAGTTTCTGCTACTGCTTTTAAAGCTGTTTCTAAAATATTTATACTGCGGGAATGTCTAATGGTTAACTCTTAATGTAAATATTAATGTATCGATATGTCCAACGTCTGTAGTCTGTTCTTCCTTGTAGTGCGTCCCAGGTAACTGTTACAGGTGTGTAGTCGGAGAGTGTTCACGCATGAGCACATTAGAACGAGTCTCAATTAGACTCTCGTTAAAATTTCATATTGTACCAAACTGGAGACGGCTGCATAAAAAAAGATAACACACACGTGGTCGCTCAAGATTTTAAAGTGACCTAAGCTAAGAAATATTTTGTTCAAAATAAAAGAAGCAAGGGTAAGAAAAAGATTATAATTATAATGAAATATACTCTTTGATCGCATTTCTATCGAAGAAGTTTGAATTCTGCAAAATTCTCCCCATTTTCACCAAGGAGGGATCGATTTTTCAAAAGTGCGAAATACCCCTCAAATGAATTTGAACGAAGATGAGCTTGAGGCTGAACGAATGGTAAACAAAAAAGTTATATACAAACGTTTTTCTCGATTTTTCCACACTTGCAAGTATTCCCGAATTTCGAATTTCCCGAACTTTTCCGTCGAAACATGCACCTACATCTCATAAGGTAACTACAGTAATAATTTTTTACGGTTTGGGCTGTGCCTTACTCACCAATCAGTCAGTCAGTCAGGACAAATAGTTTTATATATAGATATATATTAATTCTTTTCATACCCTTAACCTATTGAAAATGGGTAAAAAGGGTATATTGTATTTGCGCAAAATACAAATGTATGTAACAGTCAGAAGGAAGCATCTCCGACCCCATAAAGCCAAGTCGATCCAGCCATGTCCATCTGTCTGTCTGTCTGTCCAACTGTATGTATGAACGCAAGGTTCTCAGAACCTATAAGACCTAGAGACCTGAAGAGATGTAGATCCTCCTAGTGCCTGCGCAGATCGAGTTTGTTTCCGATAGTCGATTACTTACTCTGTTTCCAACCAATCGATAAAAATCTATATCGACATCTTGTGTTTTGAGCAAATTGGGTATATATGTATATGTTGCTTTTAGAATATTATATATATATCATGTATCTTTCATATTATACCTATCGCCACCTCCCCGCTACCACCGCAGAGCTATAAATCAATTGAATAACCCAACTTATATTGCCTACCAATTTAAACCACAATTAAAATGCAATTGACTTTTTGAGAATACACAAATATTCTATAGAAAATTTCATTAAGATCGGCTAAGAGAAAACCAAAGTTATATGAAACTGCGCAATTGGATGGCACAGCTAGCGAAAACATCAATAATTTCTGTATACATGTAATCACAGACATTCATGCGTGTCTGCTTCGCATTCTATCGCATTCTAACAGGATTGTAATTGCGAATCTTTTCTATAATGCTATTTTAGTTAGTTTTTTTTCAATAATACTTATTTATTGGTGCGGCTGTTGAGTAGAGGCATATCAAGTGTTGTGGTATGTCTCGAGTTCGAGCCCTATCTGGAACACTATTTTTATACCCTTGCAGAGGGTATTATAATTTTGTCGTGAAATGTGTAACGCATAGAAGGAGACATCTCCGACCCCATAAAGTATATATATTCTTGATCAGCATTAACAGCCGAGTCGATAGAGCCATGTCCGTCTGTCCGTCTGTATGTTTCTATGCGAACTAGTCTCTCAGTTTTAAAGCTATCTTAATGAGAGTTTGCAGAAGTCCCTCTTTCTGTTGCACGCAGCACATATGTTAAAACCAGCTGGATCGGACCACTATATCATATAGCTGCCATAGGAACGATCGGTCGAAAATTAAGTTTTTGTATGAAAAAACATTTTGTTTATCAAGATATCTTGACCAAACTCGGCATTAACTATTTTCCCTGTGCTTCATAGATACGGGCAAAGCACTATAAGCATTATGAAAAGGTTGTGTCTGCAGGGGTATTAGATCTTCGGCGTGCCGAAGATTGCCTTTCTTTTTCGTTATTTTATCTGGTTTGTCTGTTGAGTAGAGTCGTTAGCAAGTCAAGGGAACTCTTTTTTTAATTTTTCTTTATTACTTCAAACGAGCGCGTTGCGCGAACTGCATTTGGTGTTGGAATAAGAGGGCTCAGGGTATTCCCTACTCGGGAGCTCCCGATTAGAACCACTTACTTGTTTAAATTTTACCAGTGAACGTTTGCTTCCAGCGAACTTGCTTTTTAACTGTATTAGAAAAAGACGGCAGTTATTGGCTTGACTGAATTCTCCACTAGCGTGAAGTCATAACTGTCTACTCTTCCTGTCTTAATTTAAGATGGAGCCTGTGCCCTACATAAACGACGAGACTACACTTTTCTAAGAATTAACAAGTAAGTGGTTCTAGGTGGGAGCTCCCGACTAGGGGATACCCTGAACCCTCTTCTTCCAACATCAAATGGATATATATATTCTATTTTAGAAGCTATATGTCAAGTTTGGTGACTCTAGCTCTTGTTATTTACCAAATTTACCCAAAAAACAGGATATCGATATCGATTTTTATCGATTGCTTGGAAACGGAGTAAGTTATTGATTATCGAAAACAAACTCGATCTGCGCAGGCACTAGGACGACCTACATCTAAATTTTCGTCTTTAGTCCCTAGCTCTTATAGGTTCTGAGATCCTTGCGTTCATACATACGGACGGACGAACGGACGGACGGAAGGACGGACAGACAGACGGACATAGCTAGATCGACTCGGCTATTGGTGCTGATCAAGAATATATATACTTTATGGGGTCGGAGATGCTTCCTTCTGCCTGTTACATACATCGTCAAAAATCATTTTAAAGCCGATCGGGTGGTAAACGGAAATCATTCATACAACCGCTTTCAAACAATTTATCACTGTTGTAGGTGGACTTTCTCAAATCGCACAAGCACGAGCAAATCGGACAATTGTTAAAACCTCCTAAAATATTTTGAATCGCATTTTACACTGAAAAAACTTGGATTTTGCAAAAAAAAAGTGTCAAACACATCTATTAAATAATTTTTCATAATGGTCTTCCGAAATAAATTCCTCTATATGCCAACCTCCATCACAATAGGTAGCTATTATAAAACTGTCGTCATCTCTGCTCCTATGGTTTGGGATGATCACTGAACTAGACAGTTCCGTTTGAGTACTTTTAAGATACTGATTTTGTTCTTACGAATCCTAGACCATATACACTAGCAGAGTGTCTTATTTTAGGTCTGCTGTCAATGCATTATTGGTAGCAGCGATCATAAAATATTGTGTTTAATTAGGGTCTTTTCCTCACCCTTGCTACTTATTATTCAAACTTATGGAATCTTAAGCGACTATATCGGCGCTATCTATTTTTATGTTGCTAATGCAGTTGTACAATATGGTGTGAGACATACTTTTACCGAAGGTCACCGACAAAGGTGATGGCGTACAGTTTTTTCGTTACTCAGAAGTACAAATCTTAGTTGCTGTTAATGGATCCCACACTACTTTAGGTACTTCTTTTAATTCTCCTATGTACGAGGGAATAATATTTTCCTGCATTTCTGATTGCATCTTATGATGAGCAATAAGCAATTTATCTTCTGTTCTAGCCGTACAGTCAGATCTGATTGATAATATTCCTTGGTTCTTATTGTGCCAACTGCTTTTCCCTTCTAGTTCTACCCAGTATGTGTGGGCTGTTATTATCGATCTATCAACACAAATCGATGGTCTGTTTTGTTTAAAAGGTGAGGTGCTGGCAGGTGGCAGGAACTACTCCAAGGCCAATTTTCTTCACATACTCGTTTGTTTGATTGCCTTTTTTGGAATTTGTTTATTGTTAATTTAATTTATTTATTTATTTATTAATGGTCGAAAAACCGAGTGTCTTCCTCATTATACAATGGATAATAGAATTATATGCTAAAAGCCTATTTAAAGAATACAATTTTCTAAATAGTATCACCGACCGATGGAGGTGTTTTATTTGCCAGTCCGGCCAGCTGTGCCCCTTTTCACAGCTAATTTTGTCAGTGACGCTACCTCTAAGCGGAAGGTTGTAAGTAGGAAAAAGTGTTCTCAAGTAAAATTAAAAATAATCTTAATTTGCTATATTAATAAAGAAAATAAAATAAATAGGAAAAAAGAGAAAGTATGAAGATTGTTAATAAAGTAAAGCAATGTAAGTTAGATGAAGAGTGCTAAGTAGATAGGACAAAGAGAAAAGTAAGGGGAAATCACCGACCCGGTGGGGGAAAATTTTTCAGCCTGTCCGGCAAGCTATGCCCCTGCTCATAGCTGGGAGTGGTCAGCGACTTCCCGAAGGTATCCTGAAAGCAACGATTTTATTAGGGGTAGAGACAATTCTGTAGAGAAAACGTGATCCAAACTATTATAATTTTTACATAGCACGCGAAAAGGATTGTGCATAGCGTAGTCTGTTGTGCACGTAGATAGGAATAAGGGGCAATAATTTCTAGTTGGTCTAGCCGGAACAGAGAATTGAAGACGCCCTAGCAGAAAAGGGGAATCTATGTCGCCAATAATCAACTTATGTAGAAGGACAGCACCGAGAATTGTTTTACGGTTGGTTAAAGACGGAAGGTTGAGAAGGAGCAGTCTGCTGGAGTAGGATGGCAACCGAAGATTAGGGTCCCAATTTAAATCTCGTAAGGCAAAAAGCAGAAATTGCTTCTGAACAGATTCAATACGATCCTGACTATTGTTATACTGTGGAGACCAGATGCAAGAGCAGTATTCAAGGATGGGGCGTTAAACTCTTTAGACCATCGTTTAATAAATCCAAGTACACCTTTTGCCTTATTAACGATGGTATCTATGTGAAGATTGAAACAGAGTTTAGAATCAAAAATTACGCCTAGATCCTTAACTGTTAGTATACGTTGCAAAGGGATACATACACTATGAACAATTTAGATGCAATTAATTGGCCGAACACCATACTTGCATAGCGTTCAAATCGTCTTGTAGACGAGAATGTTGTACGGGATTAGTGTATGATAGAAAAAGTTTGACATCGTCCGCATACATGAGTATGCACATGATATAACAGAAGGGAGATCATTTATAAAAAGAGTAAAGAGTAAAGGTCCAATATGACTACCTTGAGGAACACCAGAAGTAACGTGAACCCGTTTAGAGGTAGTCAGCCTCAGCATTACTCTTTGGGTCCTACCTTTTAAATAAGAATTAATCCAAAGCAGAAGAGACAGGGGAAACCTATTCGGTCAAGTTAAAAAAGTAAAATGTCATGGTGCACAGAGTCAAACGCCTTACTGAAGTCAGTGTAAATGACATCAGTTTGCATTTTCAAAAGGAAAGCATAATTTACCAAGGAAGTAAACTCAAGCAGATTGGTCGTAGTTGACCGATTCTTTACGAATCCATGTTGAACAGGGGAAACAACTGATTTGCAGAAATGCTGCAAATTCGAAGTGATTATTTTTTGAAATAATTTAGGAATAGCGGACAGTTTTGCAATGCCCCTGTAATTTCGTATATCAGACTTCCCACCTTTCTTGTGAAGAGGAATGATATAAGATTCTTTCCAAAGAGATGGAAGGACAGAAGTTTCAAGGGATAGATTAAAAAGCTTTAGCAATGGATAAAGAAGGGAAGAACTACACTCCTTGAGAAGACAACTAGGAATATTGTCCGGCCCAGGAGAGTAAGAAGACTTTAAAGAGTTTATAGCTAATAGGAGAGAGGAGTGTGAAATAATGGGAGGAGGTATAGAACTAGCGGAAGAAATAGTATAAGGGTAAGAATTAGTATTAGGACAGACTGAAGAGTAAGTTGATTGGAAAAAATTAGCAAAGAGGTTAGCAGAATCAGTGTCATTGCTAGCTTTATCCAAGCCAAGAAAAAAAGAAGATGGCAAACTTGAAGATTTACGCTTCAAGTTTACAAAATTATAAAACTGTCTCGGATTTTGGGCAAATTGCCTTTTAAAACGAGTTAGATAATTCTCATAGCATTGAGAATTAAGAAGAAAGAAGTTCGCCTTGGCTATGGAACTTAAACTTCTTAAAATATTTAGATTTTACATTTTTTAGATGTGATAATCTGGGAGTAAACCAGGGTGGTTTGGAAAAAGTAGTCGGAAGAATTGACTTAGGAATACACACATCTAAGAGGGAGTTTAGGGTGTTATAAAAAAAATTAGTGGCAGTATTCATATCAACCGAGTCATATAAGAAAGACCAATCGGTTGCATAAATAAGCTGATTCAGCAAAGAATAATTTCCTTTGCGTAAGCAACATCGGGGCTTATTGGCTGATGAGCACGAAATGAAAGGATTACAATTAAGCATTGCAATCTCTAAAGTAGGATGATAGGTATCCTCAGGAAGAAATAAAGGAGGGGACCTAGACACATTAGAAATAAGGTAGTCGTTAACAAATACAAGGTCAAGTGTTCTAATCAAATGATTAGAAATTGAATTGATTTGAAACAACGAAAGATCAAGCATGCAGTCTATAAAATCGTGCTGTGCTGAGGGCACTAGATAATTTTTGGCAGTAAATAATGACCAAGAGATGTTGGGCAAATTAAAATCACCCAACACCATAAATAGGTCATTATCACGCACGTGTGAAGAAACTTCTTTAATACAAGTAATATGTTTCATATAAACTTGAATATCAGAAGAAGGTGGGACATAAGAGCACAAACAGAACAAACAGAAAAGTTCAGACTGGAGAGTGGCTTTAACGGCAATTAACACCCCACCACCTCGAGTCGGCCGACCATTTCTATACAAAATAAAGTTATTTGATAAAATCTCAAAATCAGATATGGTTGAGTTCAACCATGTTTCTGAAAATGCTATTATATCCGAATTGAAGGAAGTGCTGGCCATGAAAAGATTTTTAAGTTTTGAAATAAGACCTCTAACATTCTGATAATGAATAAAGATTTGGTCAGAAGATGAAGCTAGTTTTTTGGGGCAGAAATGGTACCCTGTATTGAAGGGACTGGAAGGGTGACAGGCTGGTTACGCTTTTTAGGCTTGAGAGCAGCGATCTTGACGCAATCACGCCCAGCGAGACCTGCACATTTAGCATGCGTTCTCACACAACCAGCAATTAACAAATTGCGGCAGTGCAGAATCATCAGCCTGCTTGAACGTGCACGGTTTCTTACAGCACGACATAATTATTAAATGCGTATGCAAGTTGCGAGAGCGCATAGCAAAACGAAAACGGTGCACAAGATAGAGCAAGTAAACACTCAAAAAACAATTATTCGTACACAAACAAATTGTTTGGAGCGAAAAGCAATAGACAAAATTTGCGAGAGCGCGATGCACAAGCAGAAAGTATGCAGCGAACACACGCACAAACAAGTGTATGCACACGGGAGCACCAAAGCAAAAGAGTCAAAACAGGCAATAACAACAACACGGAACTGATGCCGCGTTTTATAAAATGTAATAATTAACAGACTTACGCTGCACAACAGATAACATTTTGCACAGTTTATAAAAGCTTTTTAAATAAAAAACCGAAAAATGCAAAATTTTGAAATGAAAAGCAGGATTAAAGCGCAAAAATATATAAAAATCTTGGAGCACAAGTAAAACACGTCAATCACTCTCAACTGAGAACTCTCTCTCTTATAAGATGAAGTATGAATTCATCTCAAAGTAATATACTAAATATTGTAAACTTAACTGTATCATTATCATCTGTCCCTCATTTTGTATTGGTACTGGTATAATTGTAAATAGATGGGACGGGTGTCTACTTTGGCATTTATGATGCGTTTATTGTCTATGAATATGCCCTTTGCCGTTAACAGTGTGTAAATCTTCTTAATTTCTGTATTTGTTCTCTTTCCTGGAAGTACTAATTTTTCGGATAGGTTATCATTTATCTTGGAGACTTTGACTCGGCTTTAAAATGTTTGGATTGAGTCGCCCATGATTTATGTCAATTAATAGTCCTATTATTCCTGTTTGTATTTTGTCACATTCATCAATTAAGGAGCTAAGTTCCTTATTTATTATGCTAATGGATTCCTTTTAAACATAATAACTCTCCTTGAGAACTTCGGTCATGTTCTCTATTAGCTGATTCATTTTTTCAAAGTTTATATTTATGTCCTTTGTTGTCTTTTTATACCCTGAACCCATTAAAAATGGGTAATGTAACAGGCAGAAGGAAGCATCTCCGATCCCATAAAGTATATATATTCTTGATCAACACCAATAGCCGAGTCATTCCGTCCGTCCGTATATATGAACGCAACGATCTTAGAACCAATAATAGCTAGAGACTTGAAATTTTAGATGTAGGTGCTCCTAGTTCCCGCGCAGATCGAGTTTGTTTCTCGGTCGAAAACCAGGTTCTTCATTAAAAACCTTTTTTGGTTATCAAGATATCTTGACCAAGCTCGGCATTTACTATGTTCCCGGTACTTAGATACGGGCAAAGCACTACGAGCATTATGAAAAGGTTGGGTCTGCAAGGTAATTAGATATTCAGCGTGCCGAAGATAGTCCCTTATGTATCTTTGTTACTTCAAACGAGTGCGTTGCGTGAACTGCATTTGGTGTTGGAATAAGAGGTTCTAGTCGGGAGCTCCCGACTTACTTGTTAAACTTGACCGATTAGGTTTCCCTCCATCTCATTTGCATTAGATTATTTGTTATTTAAAAGGTAGGACCCAAGGAGTCATGCTGAGGCTGACTACCTCTTAACAGGTTCACGTTACTTCTGGTGTTCTTCATGGTAGTCATTTTGGTCTTTTACTCTTTACTCTTTTTATAAATGATCTCCCCTCGGATATATCACATGCCCGGGTACTTATGTATGCGGATGGTGTGAAAATTTCTCTATCATACACTAATCTCCTTCATCATTCTCGCCTACAAGATGATTTGAACGCTATGCAACTTTGGTGTTCGGCCAATCAATTGCATCTAAATTGTTCATAGTGTATGTTTATGACCTTCAATCGCACTACACCTTATCCTGTCAGCTATACAATCGACAATATTCAATTGCAACGTATACTAACAGTTCAGGATCTAGGAGTTCATTTTAATTCTAAGCTCAGCTTCATTCTGCATATAGATACCATCGTTAATGAGGCAAAAGGTGTATTTGGAATCATTAAACGATGGTCTAAAGAGTTTAACGATCCTTTTATAACGACACTTCTGTATATCTCTCTTGTTCTCCCTATCCTTGAATACTGCTCTTGCATCTGATCTCCGCAGTATAACAATAGCCAGGATCGTATTGAATCTATTCAGAAGCAATTTTGTCTACCAAGCTTTCTCTTCCCCCAATAAAATAGTTGCTTTTAGGATACCTTCGGAAAGTCACTGACCATTCCCAACAATGAGCAGGGACATAGCTTACCGGACAGGCTATAAATTTTCCCCCACCGGTTCGGTGATTTCCCATTACTTTTCTCTTTATCCTATCTACATAACATTCTATATATCTTGTCTAATTCCTTTACTTTTTTTAAACCTTCTCTCTTTCTTTTTCCCTATTTATTGTATTTTGTTAATTAATATAGTGAATTAAGATTATTTTTAATTTTAACTTAAGAACACTATTTGCTCTACTAGCACCCTTCTTTTTACATGTAGGCTCTAATAGCGTCACTGACAAAATTAGCTGTGAATAGGGGCACAGCTGGCCGGACTGGCATTTGACAATCCATTGGTTGGCGATGCTATTAGAAAATTGCGTACTCTAACTAGCCTTTCAGCATTACATTTTATTGCATATGTATGTAAAGGCAGGAGTTAGCACAATCCTGTTAATTAACATACCCCGATCGTTCGATAAGCTAGCGATATACACGAATCGTCTGTCGTCAAGTTTGGTCTGCAGCAGCGCGAACTTGACTCACTAAGATTACACTTTTTACTTTGTGATATGACTATTATTAATTAAACAAACAATACAATATTATCTTACATTTGGGGGCTCGTCCGTGTCAATTGCAGAGCTCAAGTCGAATAAAGCTGACTGAAGCAAAGTCATTGTATGCTGCCTTAATATTGTAAAGTTGTTATAAGTAGCTATAAACATTAAGTTGAATAATCCGAATACTGTGAACATATCAGCAAACACGCAGTTTTAAAAAAATCAACCGTGGTGTAAATCAGTTGGAAAATTGTAGAATTCGAGGTCGCGCCGCAACGTTGCCATTTGTAGAAACCGTTACTTGTGTGGTACATACAGAAAAAGGGGAAATATGAAGAAAAAGTAGATAATACAAAACAAAGAGACACAGGAGTAAAGTTGTGTTCGAAGGGAAACGAGATGTCAGAAGTCGGACCTGAAATGTCGTCTGCAAGAGAAAATGAGATAGCAAATGCTAAGAAGAACAGTGAGGGAAACACTGTTGATACAAGAATTGAACAAATGTTACAAAGTTAAAGTGCTTGCTGATGAACAAATCTGCCAGCCAAATGAAAATCGCACCGGATAATTTTGGAAAAGCAGTAAGCAAGTGTGATGGCAAGTCTGCGCCAATAGAAAAGTGGTTCGAGATTTTCGAAAAAAGTGCGGACGCTTATGACCTCACAAACAAACAAAAATATATGCATGTTAGGGGAAGGATGACCGGTGCAGCTAAACTTTTTCTTGAAGCGGAAAGCGTGTGAACTTATGATGAACTAAAAGGAGCATTATTTGAAGAATTTACATTCAACTACAATAGTGCGGATATTCATTAGCAGTTGCAAGAAAGAAAAAAGAAGAGCAATGAGTCACTGCATGAATATATGCTATATATAAAAAAATTGCATCAGCTGGCTATGTCGAAGACGCGGCTTTCATAAGCCATATTGTAAACGGTCTTGACATAAGAAACGAGTGCAAATATGCATGTATCGATGTAATTCCTTCAGAGCCTTGAAAGAAGAGTTTGATATATATGAACGCTTGACCATTTCCGAGAAGAAGAACAACAAAGGACACCCAAGATCAAGTGTCAAATAGCGAAGAGCGCTAGACGGTGGCTCAGGCAAACACAAGCGCAAAGATTGTACGGCTGAAATGAAATGTTTTAAGTGTAATCAAAGCGGCCACATTTCACGCAACTGTCCGGATAAAGTTGATAAAGTTCACATAATTGCTGATCCCAATCGCATTAAAGACGAGAAAGAAAGGCAATCTTCGGCACGCCGAAGATCTAATACCCTTGCAGACCCAACCTTTTCATAATGCGTATAGTGCTTTGCCCGTATCTAAGAGGCACAGGGAAAATAGTTAATGCCGTTTTTGGGCAAGATATCTTGATAAACAAAATGTTTTTTCATACAACAACTTAATTTTCGACCGATCGTTGCCATGGCAGCTATATGATATAGTGGCCCGATCTTAATAGGATTTTGCATATATATGAGGAGCATAATAAAACTAATAAATGCCGAGTTTGGTCAAGATATCTTGCAAAAAAAATAATGTTTTTTCATGCAACAACTCAATTTTCGACCGATCGTTCCTATTGCAGTTATATGATATAGTGGTCCGATCTTAATAGGATTTTGCATATATATGAGGAGTAAAGAAAACTTATAAATGCCGATTTTGGTCAAGATATCTTGAAAAACAAAATGTTTTTTCATACAAAAACTTAGTTTTCGACCGATCGTTCCTATGGCAGCTATATGATATAGTGGTCCGATCTTACTAGGATTTTGCATATATATGAGAAGTATAGTAAAACTAATAAATGACGAGTTTGGTCTAGATATCTTGAAAAACAAAATGTTTTTTCATACAAAAACTTAATTTGCGACCGATCGTTCCTATGGCAGCTATATGGTAGAGTGGTCCAATCCAGCTGGTTTTCACATATGTGCAGCGTGCAACAGAAAGAGGGACTTCTGCAAAATTGCATTAAGCTAGCTTTAAAACTGAGAGACTAGTTCGCAAAGAAACAGACAGACGGACATGGCTCTATCGACTCGGCTGTTGATGCTAATCAGGAATATATATACTTTATGGGGTCGGAGATGTCTCCTTTTATGCGTTACGCATTTCACGACAACATTATAATACCCTCTGCAAGGGTATAAAAATTCGGATAGGTGACATTGAAGTTGGCAGTCTCGTCGAGACATAATCAAAGAGCGTGTTGTGAAAAGCATAAGAAACGGGGAACTTTTTAAAAGCACATCTACGCTGCGCGGTTTTAGCCATATTACAACTAAGCCCATTGGATGCCCTAATGCAGAGGTTGTGGTTGACAAGTTGCAAACGAACCAGAATTTTTTAGTCGTCCCCAGTGCTCATTTCGATTACGATGCTCTGTTGGGGCATGATTTTATCAAAAAGTTTCGTTTGGTCGCCGATATGCAAGGCCACAAATTTTTAGGGCTAGACGCAGCTCCGATGCCAATAATTGACTCTGTTCTCATATATAATGTCACCGAAGAGTTAGCTTGTGTAGCTCCGACGCAATATCTCAAGGATGTTGAACAAATGATAGACAGCAGCTACAAGACGCCCAAAGAGGCAAAGCAGTACCCAATTCAGTTGAAGATAGTTCCCGAATCGACTAGCGACTGAAGAATCCAGCGCTGTAAAGAAACAGGTCGAGGAATGGGTCGAGCAAGGAGTCGTGCGAAGTCGTCTATAAATGTAGCGAATAGAGTTGTCGTCGTAAAAAAGAAAGATGGTACACTACAAGACTATAGAAAGTTAAACAGCATGGTTTTAATGGATTGTTTCCCTGTGCCGAACATGTGGGGTATTGGAGAACCTGCAGCGGGCTAAGTCGTTCACCATAATGGACCTTGAAAATGGGGTTTTCCATGTGCCCATTAAACAACAGCGGTCAGCCATTTCGCTACGCCTAAGGACATTACGGAAGTACAAGCTTTTCTGGGGCTCACCGGGTTTTTCAGAAAATTCATTCCTGGGTACGCACAAGTTGCACGGCCGCTCACGAATTTACTTAGGAAAGACGCGGTGTTCAACGATAGCGAGGTAGAGCAACAGTCGCTGCAATGCTTACTTGTAAATGAACCTGTATTACATATTAATTCACGTGAAGCGTTAACGGAGCTCCACATGGATGCGTCTAAGGAATGATTCGGAGCGGTGTCTCTACAGCAGTTTGATGGAAGTTTCCACCCGGTCTATTTCTGAAGCAGAAAAACTACACAAGCTGAGTCTAAGCGTCACAGTTACTACATAGGTCAAAGCTGCATACCTCGCACTCAAGAAGATTCGACACTATCTGTTGGGGATCCAATTTAATCTTGCAAATTTAATCTTACCGAGAGAAGTTTCGCAGTGGATCCTGTATGTGGAGGACTTCACATTCAAAGTCGTACATCGTCCAGGTGATAGAATGAGACACTTGGACGTGCATGCTCGTAGCGACAGAGTTAACAGCTCGAATAGGGAGGGCGCAACAAAATGAAGACTTCATCAAAGTCGTTGTAGAGATATTGAAGCAACGCCCATTCCAAGACTATAAGCTTAAAGGTGGTCTTCTGTTCAAAGTCGTCGATAGCAATGAGTTGCTTGCTGTTCCGAAACCACTGGAACGAGAAGTGATTCAAAGGTCGCACAAAGATGTTCATTTTTCAACGGCCAAAAGAATGCACTCGATTGAGCAGCAATACTGGATTTAGATTTTTGAAAGGTACTAAAGTTGATTGCTAGTTTTATCAGATGGATTATTTTCAGTAAAAAGTTGGGAAAACAAGAGGGCTATCTTTACTGCATAGACAAGGGTGACACGCCATTACACACGCTGAACGTCGATCATTTGGGACCAATGGACGCAACAGCATCAGTACAAATACATTTTTGTTATGGTAGATGTGTTTTCCAAATTTGTATGGCTGTTCCCAACTAAACAAACTAAGTTGTTAAGGTTTTTTTTTTACTTTTTTTTTCTGGTTGCCTGTTACTCTGTGTTAGCAACTTTTATCAGAGTGACGTAATTACTTAGCTTAACGAAAATTGTGAATTTACAATTAGTTTAACAAATTAGATATATATATACATACATTTACAGGGACATGTTTAGGGGTATTTATTGCAGTTTATGAACTATATATATCGATCGACTAGGTCAGTTGGGTAGGTCCTCTTCAGTCGCCTTCTTCTTCGCCTCCTTAGCAGGTTCCTTGCCAGGACGTTAGGTTAGTTGTGGAGCTTTGTTGAGAAGCTCGCCGCTTGCCTGTTGACTACGTCGCCCACCATTGGTACCCTGAGATCCTTTGCGTTGTCGCGTGTGCATATTAGCCAGTAATTTTGCGCAAGGTTTTGGCCTGAATGATACGAATTTTGTTCAGGTGTATATTTGCAGCTATACCATAGACTTGGAGACCATAACGCCACACAGGGGCAAGGATTACGTTGTAGATGAGGACTTTGTTTCGGAGCGAGAGCAGGTAGTTGTCAAGAAGCTTAGCGACTGGTGGTTTGTGTTTGGTTTACCCAAGCGCATAATCAGCGACAAAGGAGCAGCGTTTTTATCCAACGCTTTCACCGAGTTTCTTAAGGAGAACAAATTTGAGCATGTGTGGACAACGACTGGTGTTGCGAGAGGCAATGGCCAGATTGAACGAGTAAACCGTTCAATTTTGAGTATTATCTTGAAGTTGTCAAGCCATGAGTCCACAAAGTAGTAAGCATGTGCCACTGGTCCAAAAGGCGATTAATTCGCATGTTCATGCCACGTTGAAAGCGTCGCCATTCGAGGTTATGTTTGGAGCTAAAACGCACAGCCAAGCTGAAGATCGACTGTTAGAGGTACTCAACGAAGAGTTAGTTGCGAAATTTAACGACAAGCGCCAAAAGCTGGGTGACCAAGTGAAGTAGAACATCGAAAAGGCGCAACAAGTCTATTAGCGCAATTATGGTAGCGATCAAGAGGACGCAGTTCGTTGCAGGACGTAAGTTGGCCCCCGAATATCTAGGGCCATATGAAGTTACTAAAGTCAAACATTAATGGCCACTACTACGTCAGAGGGGTAGCACACGTCGAGGGACCAAATATCATGCATTTTTGGCGTTTTGTATTCGAGAACGATGAAATATTATCATCTGGGACAGATGAGGACGATCAGGAGGGCCGAATGTAAAGGCAGGAGTTAACACAATCCTGTTAATTAACATACCCAGATCATTCGATAAGCTAGCGATATACACGAATCGTCTGTCGTCAAGAGAATCGGTTTTGGTCTGCAGAAGCGTGAAGTTGACTCACTAAGATTACTATTAAGAAACTCTTTTTACTTTGTGCTATGACTATTATTAATTAAGCAAAAAATATAATATAATAAACCTTACATATATTTTGTATTGAATAATTAGGAAGACACTCGTTTTGTCGACCATTAATAAATAAATAAATAAAGCTTTTTGAGAACATTTATTTTAAAAGTACTACGGGCAAGGCCGGGTTATACGCGCTAGTTTTATACATAGAGATAAATATAAAAACGTGGGCTTGTTAATCTTGAAATAGGATCGATATCTTCATGGTCAAGATCGAAGCGGCCACCGTGAGAGCGTAACTCGCACAAATTTCTTTCAAGCCACACAAGACTGCAGCTCAAACAATTTACGTGACTGGATGTGGGCGCGACCAACAATAGTCACTATATTTGCGCTGTATTTAAAAACAACAGTCTCTCATTCATGTTTAGAGCTCGTGCCTTTTAATGCAAGCTCTTTTCGCCTTTCTTTATATGTCTAACTAATTTTAAAACAATCGCCCTAACATGCGTTCTTTAGCTTTTTACGCCAGATTGTGACTTGAAATATTCATGATGACAATTTCAGCTGATTATGCCATACCTGTTTGTCTTTACGAAAGCAAAAGCAGCAACGCTTGAAGTAGTGAATTTAAGGTATAAATTAAAATAAAATCGGTTTTAGATGATTATTACAATTAATTTGAATTGATTCGTAGGTCTTATAAAACTGATTTACAATAATGTATCAAGCTGCCTCGAAGCCGCAACGTTTCGGCATTGACAAATCGCTGACTCCGCGCCTCGTGCCGTTCTTCAGCGGCCACTCAGTGCATGCATGTGCGTGATGGGATTTTCCCTGTAGGCTTGTCGTTGACCGGATGGCACTGCAGGGTCGGCGTCTTCCGCGGGAAGAGTCGCAATATTGTTGCGACGGCATCTGGTCGCCCAATCGGACTAGCTGGAGATAACTCCTCCATCAGCTAAGTGAAGGGCGTCCTCGTTTGCCTATTTTCTGAATCTATTAATTGCGTTTGCCTAAACTTTATTTGCTCGCAATCATCAATGTCGGGAGTTTCTGTTTCGCTTTTAAAGCTGTTTCTAAAACATGTATACTTCGGGAATGTCTAATGGTTTACTCTTAATGTTAATATTAATGTGTCGATATGTCCAAGGTCTATAGTCAGTACTTCCCTGTAGTGTGTCACAGGTAACTGTTACAGGTATGTAGTCGGAGAGTGTTCACCCATGAACACATTACACCAAGTCTCAATTAGACTCTCGGTAAAATTTCATATTGTACCAAACTTCAGGCGGCTGCATAAAAAAAAGATATCACACACGTGGTCGCTCAAGATTTAAATTGACCTGGGCCAAGAAATATCATGTTAAAAATAAAAGAAGCAAGGTTATAAAAAAATCATAATTTAAACAATAGTTTATGAGAATTTTAGAATTTAGAATATTAGAATTTTTTTTTTTAATTTACAATACAGTCTACCTAAAAATGTTTTTTGTTTAAAAAGGAAAAAGTAGAAATTTCGTGCAAAGCATAATTAGTTGAGTATAATTGAAGCATTGGGTGCAAAATTACGTGTAAGTCTAGTAGGGATAGAGAAATTTAACTGTCTAGTCAACATAGAAGAGTCGATTTCACCAGTAATTAATTTATTAATAAATATTAAACCCAGCATGGTTCTACGATTAATCAAAGAAGAAAGGGTAATCAGCAGAATTCTGCTGGAGTATGAAGGTAACCGCACACGAGGATCCCAATTAAAACCATGAAGGGCAAACAACAATAATTGAGTCTGAATGGATTCAATTCTGTCTTGATGGATAGCGTATTGTGGTGACCAGATACATGGGGCATACTTAAGAATAGGTCGTACCAAAGATATATAAAGTGTTTTTGTCGTATACGGATCGTCAAACTCCTTCGACCATCGCTTGATGAAACCCATAACTATTCTTGCCTTTTTGACCACGGACAGAGTCGAATTTAATTCTATGGTCAAGGATGACACCTAGATCATTAACTTCATTAGAAATACTGTTAACATGTTCGAGCGGTAAGCTATCGAGGATGTAAGAAACCAATTGTGAAGGGCTTCTATGGAAGGTCATAACCTTACATTTAGAGCAGTTTAAGTTTAAAAGGTTGGCTAGACACCAAGCCTGAAACGTATCGATGTCAGCTTGTAAGAGATAACATGACGCCATATCTTTGTATGCAAGGAATAATTTTACATCGTCAGCATACATTAATTCTCGAGAGTGAGACAGTATCGTGGGAAGGTCATTGATGAAAATAGTAAAGAGTAGAGGGCCAAGATGACTACCTTAAGGAATCCCGGAAGTCACCAGAATACGTTTAGAAAACGAATTTCTGAAAAAAACCTTTTAGGTTCTATCACGCAAATACTCTGAAATCCATTTCAAAAGATTGACTGGGAAGCCGAGAAGGCATAATTTATTAAGCAGCAAGTAGTGGTTGACAGAGTAGAAAGCATTACTGAAATCAGTATAGATGACGTCAGTCATGACGGTTAGTGGTTGTAGATCTGCGCTTCACGAATCCATGCTCAGAAGGTGAAAAAATAGAACTATGTAACTGTTGCAGAAGAGATGTTATAATTCTCTCAAAAGCTTTAGGTATAGCGGATAATTTGGAAATACCTCTACATTTTCGACATTGGACTTACTAATTTTTTATGGAGAGGGATAATGTATTATTCCTTCCAAATGGTCGGAAAAGATGAAGTGTTTACGGATAATTTAAAAAGTTTTATAACAGGTTTACATAATGCTGCAGCGCTGTATATAAGCACACAAGCAGGAACACCATCAAGGCCCAGTGAGTAAGCCGGCTTGATAGTGCTAAGGTCGCTTAGAAGCGAACTTTCGGGAATATTGGGATTTAAGATGGAGTTTGACCTCTGTAATTGTTAAGGATACGGCT
This sequence comes from Drosophila novamexicana, assembly GCF_003285875.2. NCBI lineage: Eukaryota > Metazoa > Arthropoda > Insecta > Diptera > Drosophilidae > Drosophila > Drosophila novamexicana. The sequence goes on along the minus strand of NW_020824864.1, from coordinate 54,918 downwards.
GATTTTTAACATACCTAGAGGAGGAGTAGGTAGTCAGTGTTCGCGCTATCATGTGCAATCTTTACCGAAGAAGGCAAAATAGATGTCTTTCGTTTAGAATTGATAAAATTCAAAAATTGCTTAGGATTATGTGAAAATTGAAGGCGACAACGCGGAAGGTAATCCTTATAATAGATGGAATTTTGAGTGGAAAAACTTGATCGGGCAACTGCATAACGGGAGAGATCAGAGTGATTTCCCGATTTCTAAACTTTTTATAACACCCCGACTACACATTTTTTAATCTAATAAGTTCCCTTGAGAACCAGGCAGGCCTATCAGGCGTCGCTGGGTGATCAAGAGAAAGACAGATATGAAAAATCGAGTGCAAGGTATCATAAAAATTTTAATGGCAACATCAACCTGCCGTAAGGTGAAGACGGCAACAGAAATTTTGAGTCTCATGGCGATGACCAGTCGACATCAGGAAGATAAAAGATACATTAATATAGGTTTGATAAGTAGACACATTAGATAGAGAAGTTAATTATGAACATGAAATAAAGATAAAAAAACTTCCAAATACAACTCTTACACCCAACAACTAAATCTCTTGCTTAAATTTCCTCGGCTAATGTATGGGTGGACAGCAAATTCGAAATCTGGGGGATGCGCAGCAAAGAGAATTTATCTAGCTCTTATAGGTTTTGAGATAGACGCTTTCATTTATACGGACAGACAGAGAAAGCGAGCTGTTTCTTGTTTAAGTAGAACGGTTGCTCCCGACTAAAGCTGCCGGCTCTTCATGTTTCTAAGATATAAGATTTGCAAATATCACTACGTAACTATACCCCACAGTTATTAATGTTACATAAAATAAAACTACTCACCTGTAAAGTAAAAACCATATTCTTTGATAATTTTTTAATTCCGTGTTATCAATACCATATCCGCATAGAAGATGAAAATAATATTTATTATTGTTTGTTTTCTTTTCACTTATGTATATGTTATCAAGTGTCTTCAACGCAGTTTGAGTAAGTTGATTTACCTGAAAATACGTAAGTATATTTTAATATATATTTGTGTACAGCATAATTTGCTTAGCTGCCTCGAGTACTTTGTACGGACATTAGTGACAGCTATCCTAAAAAGACAGTTAACTTAATTTTGTTTTTTTTTTTCCTAAAAGTGAATCGATTTCATAGTAACCTATATTTTTTTAGGTTGCACAGAGTTGTATTTAACAGTACTATGTTAAATTAATTAATTCTGTATTTCTTTTTCTGTATAAAAATTACAATTAATTCAATTTAAGTACTTATTGTATACATAAGAAAAACAAATAAAAAATCAACACATCTGTATTCTTGGAAAGAGTATCTGTCACATAAAGATTATTAATTAATTTGGTTTTTTAATTCTATTTGGTAAGAATTCATCATGTTATGTACACTAAGGCTCTTCAACAATTTAATGGCGAAAACTTCTTCAATTAAAGTATGGGTGTTAGTTTCATCGCCATTGTAATCATCATTTCGGATGTCTTCATCTTTATTGTTTTCATCGCTATTTTGAACTAGGGAACGAACAATTTCCTCCTTAGTTAAGCAAGACACATCTGCGTCAATATTGGCATATTCGTCCCAATTAATATGTGATTCGTACCGCACCCCTTCATATTTTGTCTCATTTTCTACGACAGAATCTCCGTCCTCTAATCTAAGGTTAATTTCCACATAAACGCATTTGTTCAGAGCAACAATAACAATATGAATTGCTTACCTTTTTAACTCTTTTACTTTTTTCCACACCTGGTCTACAAAATGTAGAACATCCAGCACCGACAATGTTTTTAAAAATTCAGTTGTGGTTTTTCGACAGTTTACAATATATATACATATATATAATCGTAGTGGTAAGAGAGTGAGTATTTCCCAACACTGTCTCTTGAGATGTGCTCAGAAGAAGAAGTAATCGATTTAGTCTGTAACCTGCGATTGCCATCACAATACAGACTTTTGCGTGTTGTTGATTTTCGATTGCCGATTTGCAAATTTTGCGATTTTTAGTGATTTAACAACGATATTTAATCAAATAAACCATTTTAGTCGGTTCCGAGCGATTGAAAATAAATAAATTTCAGTGTTTCGTGACCATTTGAACAATAACAGTACATTATCGATAAAAAAAATTTTCGGCCGTTACTATGTAGCGTGTATGTGCAAATGTGTGATAGAAACTTATTAGGAACCGTATTTGTGCGAATGCCATACGCGCAGCTGGTATTGTGAAATAGACCCACTCCCCCCGCACCAATCAAGTGTGAGATATTTGACTTGCGCGCGTAAATTTATGTACATTGTATGTATATATTTATATATATACATAGCGTGACTGCGTTTAATTAAACTTTCAAAGATTGCATTTTTATTGTTATTAGAATTGTATAGCTTGTAAAATGCCTAAGACAAAAAAGTTGTCAGCTCTTAATAGGTCTCAGACACAAGGAACAGGAGAGGATAAACAACATAGAGTCTCAACGAGAGAAAAATAGGAATAGGCAACGAAACCAAGTTCGCAGACAAGACCCAGTTTTTAGGGCAAACGAACTCAGGTAAAATACTGAAGACAACTCGACTCGACGAGCCAATTTTCCAGTAAAGCAACAGCAGCAATTGGCAGACGCAGGCAAGACCCAATCTATCGGGCAAACGAAAAGAGACAAAATACTGAAGACCACTTGAGTCGTCGACAGGACCCAGTTTTTAGGGCAGACGAACAAGATCAAGACAATACGTAATACAAGTGCAAGGCGAAGTACTCGTACTGCCGTGCTTGAGGAGGCCTTTGATGTGAAGTTTGACCCATAATAGGATAGCGGAGAATAGGCGCAATGCTACCCGGAACAGGGGTGAACGTGCGAATAGTTTTCTAGAAGATAGAATCTCTTCAGCTTTTAGAAGTAACTTAGATGGGCTGATAACTGCATTCAATAGAACAGTTAAGCAGGGTCCCGATCAGGTTTGCCTTTGTTGCAACGGTTTATGGTTTCCATATCAAGTGGACAAAATTTCTCGTCAAGTTATTGAAAGTAGGTGTAGTGCACAAATAAGCTCCGATATCTTATATCTATCCTCTATATTTCCCTGTGATAATCGTAAATATATTTTTTGCAAAACGTGTAGTCGTAGCAATAAATTAGGGAAAAAACCAAAAATTTCTATAACAAATGGCCTAGATTTTCCTGATCTGCCAGATTGTTTAAAAAGCTTAACGCCTTTAGAGGAAAGGCTGATTTCCCCTCACCTTCCTTTCATGATTATTATGTCTTTAGGATTTGGCCGACAAATGGTCAATGTACCAATTCTCGTGTCGAATGTTGTTACGTCCCTTCCGAGGGTTATTAATTAGAGCGAGGTAGTGCAAATTTATCTCTAACCTAGGATGGAATAAAGCCATGATTTCATGGCTGAAACCATTAGGCCTTGTAAAGTTGCTGATGCAATAAAATTTCTAGTCAACACCGAGCTCTACAGAAAGCATCAAATTACTGCTAACGAACAGTGGCTGTCGTCCTTTTCGTCTGACGAAGTTCCGTTTGCTGCATCTGCTAACGAAAGGTACTTAGTATCGCAGTTAGTGGCAAGATCTGCTCAAGCCTCCATGGATGAGCAGAATAATATAGAAGAAGAAATTAATCCAGGAGGCCATAATGAGGAGTATTTAGAAAATTTAATACGTCACAATGAATGCTATAGGGTCTTCGGCAGCAAAGACTAGATGGGCAGAGCTGTTAGTTTTAATTTCTAATGATGTAGATGGTTAGAAATTTCAGAAGAATTGGCAGAAAATTTAAGTTTTGACAATAAAGCCCGTATAATTAGAGCCGACCCTGTTACTTGCGCTAGGTATTAAAACTAATGATAAAGAAAGGCGGTGTTTTTGGTAGTCACAGAGTTATTTAGTATTATTGGCGAGTTGAGTTTCAGCAAACATAAATGGCATGTTTTGGCTGAAAGATGCACCGAGAGTTGACTTGGCTCATGAGTCAAGCATTCCGCCTGTAAAGTCCTTAGTTGATCAGATTATCACAACTGAAACAAATACGCCGGATATGGCTCCATATTTGGAGTATTAAACTCACAATCACGGTCACTCATGTAGTCGAGAAGTTAGTGTACAAAAAATATACCCTCCCATGCCCCAAACAGAAATTCTATTCCCATTAGAAGACGATGCTGAAAATAAAGTGTATCGCAGAAATTTCGAAATGATTAAGGTGTTTTAGAATATTCGTTTGATCGTGAAACTGTAAATTACCTTAGGGATTTCAATAACTTTTTGTACCACGATCAACTTAACTTAAGTTATGAGTGCTATATAAATGCACTCAGGTCGAGTATAAAGAAGCCCAAAATATATTTAAAGCGATCATTCGTAGTAATTAAGCTAAACGCTTATAATACTCACCTCCTTCTACTGCAGCGAGCCAATATATAAATTAGTTTTTAAATAATAAGAACTTTATTTTGATAATGATTTGCAAAACACTAGGCCGACACGCCGTAGTAAGTGAGTTAAATTTTACACGAAGTTGCTGGGCCGATGTGCCGCAGCGAAAGTCGAATTAAAAACTAAATTTACAAAAGATTGATCAAAAATACCTAAGCTATTGTGTGCTTTCACAACGGCCGCTAGAATGCTTAGCTTGCGCCTCGTGCGCTGCCGTCGTGCAACACCATCCGGTCCAGAGCTATGTCAGCATCTGCGGCTGGTGTTGTGTTGCATTTTGCCGACCCCTGTTAGCTCGTAAAAACATCCGGCTCGGTGCTATATCAGCATCTGGAGCTGGTGTCGTTGGCCTCTGTTAACTGCTCCCCTTTTAAGTTAAGGCCACCCTCGGCCGTTCCTATCTCGGCGATCACCTTCTTAATCTCCTTGGCCGATGCCATGTTTTGGTGAACCGACGGTAGGTGACTCCGACGCAAATTATGGTGCAACACACAGCACCCAACAAGAAGGCTATTATCACGCTGTCGACGCTTCCAATTTCGTCCTTGACTTCCTTGATGATATCCAGGTTACGTTCATTCAGGCGATGAAGGTAGGGGAGCTCAACACGTCTTGGTGGCCGGTGACGTTCAGAAGGGGAGATGCCGCGATGGGGAACTTACTCTGGACGTTGTTGCGATTCAAGTACTTAGTTTCGTTGATCAGAGCCCAATTATTGAACGTGATTAGAAGCGTTCCGTGAACACAAGTCTCAGTACCGCTGTCAACGCAAAGTTTAGCAGGCCGGTTATTGATGATCAGAATTCCGTCATCTACCCATGTCATCGGGTCTAAGTGACTCGGCTGCATTTGGTAGTTTGCCAAGCCACCAGCATGCAGCTCTCTGGCACAAGAGCTGGTCGGTGAAAGTTGACAAAAGGTTCCTCCCGGCGTGGAAGTGCAATTCTTAAGGGCAATCACTTGATCTCCGCACTTAGCTATAATGTTGTCGTCAATTTGTAGCACAGCAATCTCATGTGCAACTGGATACAGCATCACCTTTCTGCAAGCTATTTTGATTTTCGGGAACTTAATGATAATGTGAAGGGCATTAACATATTGTAATACTTTCACGGACGCAACGGACATAAGGTCAGCTATTGAAGTACCTGTGGGTTCATCGACCCAAACAGATTTCAAATCTGCGTGATCTAATATATTTGGGCTTATGATATTAATTTTTGCAAGGGTAACAGCGAGCATCAAATTCTGCATTTCCATCAGCAACATTCTATTCCGAGCTAAAATAGTTTCGTATAAATGCCCGGAATCTATCTGATTCTTTTTTGCAGCTGTTAGTAATGTATTGACACCTTTAGTGAGTTGATTGATTTGTTCCTGAACTTTTGTGCTGATAGCTACCTGTCGGTTGTTAGAGTTCACCAACTGTAACTCGGTGAATTTGATCTTTTCGAAGTCACTGGCGTCAGGTGTTCCCGAAACTACTTTGAGGGCTGTGCCCAAGAAATCTAAACTTCTTGCCACCCTGTGGTGCACGCCAAGAGCTTCTAACAGATCTCTGAGGTGGGACGCATCTACGCTTAGAAGCTTTCTCATGTGTGACTGCGGAAACATTTCAGATAGCTCAATTGCTTCGTTTACCATTTTCTCGTACTAAGAGATGTTTGCTGTGTGCCTGACGAAATTAAATTCCTCCCAGACCAGAACTTGGCCCTCAACAATGGGAATATACTGGGAGTGTGAGTAATTAGTCACACGCGCTGCCGCATTTGCAAAAAATAGAAATAGCAGAAACCCGAACCTGCGGAACTATTATAACGTGTCTTCCTAAAGGAAATGCCAAGTGGCGTAAATATTAAAACTTGAAGGTGAAGCCTAGTGGCACAAATGTTGAAACTTAAAGTTAAATTCAAGATGCAGCTCTCGCCCTACTTAAGTTTGTCCTTGTGGACCACCCTCCCTCCAATGAGAACGGTCGCACCAAGGTCTGCCTCTACGATCCGTTCTTCACATAAGGGCGTGAGTTTATTGCCAAGCCTGTGGTTTCTTTTTACTATAAGTTTTTCGCCTACTTCAAAGACTCTATTCTATCGCTGGTCGTTCAACCTAGCCCGGAGCGCATCTTGTGCACTTCTTATTTTTGCTGATATTTGCCTTTCGGGTTCGCCTGAGGGCACATGGAGGGCATCAACAGGTCTCTTGTTGATGACCGAATGTATTGTCTTGTTATACTCAATCGTGGCTAGCATTATGACTTCGACTGAGTCACCGATGTTTCTCTTCAGCTTGAGACAACGTGCCAGCTCGGCTATAGTGCTATGGAAGCGCTCGACTTGGCCATTGGAGGTGCTATGCAGCGGCGGCGCATTAACAATATGGATTCCATAGTTGTTTATCAACAGGGTCTTTATCGTTTGAGAATTCATCGAAGGCTCGTTGTCGCAATAAATTGTTCTGGCTCGTGGAATAAAATTCGTGAGCTGCAGTAGTGGAGTTTTTAAATCGCCGATAGTGCGCGACTGAATTGGTTGTACGACTGCAAATTTAGAGAACTTATCAACACAGGTGAAAAAAAATTTTTTGTCCGTGGAAAAAATATCAATGTGTAGCAATTCCCCAGGAGACTCAGGGGTCGGAGTTTCTCCCAGCTCCTGTCTTTTCAGGTGCCTATCGTATTTGGCTGCTGAGCAGATTCTACAACTTTCCGCAATTTCTTTAGCTAGCTTCGCCATTTTAGGGAAATAATATTCTGATAACACTTGCTTAACATTTTCTAAAGCTGCTCTGTGCGCTCTATTATGTTCGGCAACGAGAATTTCTCTCCTCTCATCAACGGTTTTTGCAGTGCCAGAACTTTGTGCCTGGAAACATCCGAACTAAACCATCCTGCACCTGTGCTAGTGTGTGCAGGTTGCAATAGAGATTTGGATTAATCAAGTCAAGCAGTTCATCTAAAAGGGCTGTGTGATCAGTGAAGCCCACTTCATGACGCCTCTTGTCCCCGAAAAGAATGAAGTTGCGTTTGGTGGGGAAGCGTGCCTCTTCAATGACAATTTGATTTTGGAAACAGTTAAGTGGCCTTTCGGTCGACTCAATTGTATAGGTCAAGGACAGCTCGCTGTGGACTGTGGCTGCGCAGGAATCAGTATTCAGCTCGTCAAGAGTGTTGAGCTGTTGTCGCGATTGCGCATCAGCAACTAAATTCTCCTTGCCTGGCTTCGCATTCGTTTCTTCAATGCGCGCTTTCCATCTTTTAATTTTTTCGTTCGGGTTTGACTCAGAAACGGCAAAAGTTAACGGTTGGTGGTCCGTAAAAATGTTAATGTCTTTTACTGCATATAGGTAGTAACGTAGCTTGCTAAGGGCCCAAACTATAGCCAAAAGTTCCCGCTCGTTGGTGGCGTAGTTCACCTCCGAGGGTTTCAATGTTCTGGAAATCATTGAGATGGGGCGACCCTCTTGAGAAAGCATTGCCCTTATGCCGTAAGCTGAAGCGTCTGTCGTTAGATCAAACGGCTTCTTAAAGTCAGGGTATCTGAGCATGACGTTTTCTGACGACAAAATGTTGCGTAGCTTTTGGAATGCTTGACGCTGAATCTCGGAGAATTCTACCGGGATGTTTCGCGATCTTTGTTTACTTACTGACCCATTCTCGTCCTTTAGAAGATCAGAAATGGGTTTTGCTATTGAGACAAAGTCTTTGATGAAACACCTATAGTAACTAGCCAGTCCTAAAAATTATCTGATCTCGAAAATATTTTTTGGTTCTGGGAACTCCTGAATCGCTTTGACTTTTTCAGGGTCCGTTGTAGCTCCATTACTGGTTGCCACGAAACCAAGAAAGCCTACGCTTTTCTTAAAAAAACGCGATTTTTCCTTGGAGATTCTCATACTTGCCTCGTACAAGCTCTTTAAGACCCACTCTACATGTTGGACATGAGAACTTTCGTCTTTTGAGAAGACGATGACATCGTCAACATAGACATATCAAGATTTGCCAATTTGCTCACGCAGTACGTCGTCAGCAGTTCTTTGGAAGATGCTGGCCGCATTCTTCAACCCAAAGGGAAGTCGACAAAATTCGTACTTCCCTCCGTTAACTGCAAAGGCTGTTTTTTCACGGTCACGCTCTGCTAGCGTGATCTTGTGATAGCCGGATTTTAGGTCCAATGTCGGAAAGTATTTAGCTTTGCCAAGATTCCCCAAAATCATTGGAATGTTAGGCATAGGGTATCTGTCTGCGATGGTTTTCTCGTTAAGTTTGCGAGAATCCATTACTAGGCGCATATTCTTGTTACCAAACTCGTCCGTCCTCTTCTTGTCCACCACCCAAATGGGGTTGTTGTAGGGGAGACAGATTTTTTGATGATACCGTCCTTCAGAAGGCTTTGAATCTCTTTATTAACGAATTCCGCTTTCTCCATTGGATAGGGGTACAGTCGGACATAAACTAGTTGTTCATCAGTGGTCCTGATGGTTGCCACCACTGATGTGTTATAGGGAAGTGCCTCTTCCGGATCTGCGAAGGCCTTATGATTGCATTTTAGCATCTTAAGGAATGCATCTTTTACAGCATCGGGCGCGTCGGCGAAGTCAACATTGGTAAAGTTAACATCCGCGCACCTGTGGAATTCGATTTGTTCAGTTTCTGCGTCACATTTGAGTTGGCCAGAAGAAAGACAAAGCGAAGCTCCTGCTTGTGTGAGCATGTCGAGGCCCACAATTCCATCAAATGTGAACAGGTTTGGGAGTAAGAAAAATGTGGCAGTTTCGCCGAACAGAGATATAAGGCACTTATGAGTGATCTTCGTGGTGCCGTAAATAGAATAGGTAGAAAAGGGAGAATTTACTGGGCACACACCTTTTAGAGTTTTATGTGGTCTGATATAATTCTTGGAAGCGCCCGTGTCGATGAGAAACCTCATCTGGATCCCTGATACTCTTCTACTTATGTAGGGCAGCAGGGAGCTTCCCCTAAAAAATTGAGAGTATCTGAGTCAGCACTGCTACCATTGTCGTCAGCAATTTGCTGTTCTGCTGCTGCTGCAAAGCCAGCATGCGAACCTGAATATTGATCCAGCTCGTGAGCTGTGTGATTGACTCTCTGCCACCTCTGCCCGCTTAAACGCCCAGACGTGGCCGTTCTTTTGTAGGCTTGAGGAGCGCTAGAGTTAACGTAGGCTGGTGCTTGCGATGGTTGAAGAATTTTAGACACAGATGGATCGACGTCCATTGGTTCCTGTGACCCGCCACCTTTGTTCCACCTGGCACTCTGTTGCTCAAATTGACTTAGTTGCTGTTTCTGTTGTTTAGTGAAGTGAGGATTTTTGGAACCGCTGGGTTGCGGATCCCCCTGCTGTTGACCCCTATCTTGTCCTTTAGCGAAACTAGCGGCAAAGGCGTACCTCTCATGGTTTGCCTCTACCTCTTGCGCTAGTGCTAGGGCCGACGGTAAGTCCTTAGGCTTTGCCGCGAACAGGACATCCGTCAGGCTACGCTTTAGGCCTGAGACAAAAACACGCAACGCATCATCTCTAAACTTCGTACAGGGCCCCCTGTTGCTGACCCTGGAGCTGGTGTCGTTGGCCTCTGGTAACTTATATATCCAGTTTATATTAGATCATTATGTTGTTATATTAACAAGTCCCAGAGAGGCATTTCAAAGCTAATGCGTGAAGCTGAAGCTATGCATATAGGGCATAAGTTTACTTCGGGTACGGAAATATCCGCCTAGAAAGCCATTTACTACTCTTTACGTATGTCTTTGTCCGAAAGCAGTAACGCAGTGGTTTTTATTAATACCTCATTACCAGAGCATCGGGTTGGGCTTAGGAAGTCTAAGCAACAGTTGCAAAACTGGGACTTATAGACCATTATGCTCAGCTCCCCGACGCTTTAGATAATTTAAGCCTATCTGATTTTGCTGCTTTTTACAGTTTAGGTAAACGGCATAGTGGTACTCGCCAAAATATAGATGATGCTGATGACAGGTCTTCCCAGCAATTAGTTTACGCACTTCGCGTAAAGAAGAGAAACACTCCCATTATAATTAGGTATAGGAGATTTAATATTAATACCGATTGGAGCAATTATTTTCGAGTGTTGGCTATGTTGTATGTCCCATGGAGGGATGAAAATGTAGAACTAGTAGCAAGACACTGCGAATCGTTTTGCGGCCAGAATCAAGAGTTAATCGAGAGTAATCGTGGGAAATATAATAGCTTAGATTACAGCGATCTTCAGCATGCTCTTGAAAATGCAGTGCAGGCAGAAAATGAAGAAATTGTTGAAAATCAAAAAGTAGTAGATGATAAATTTCGCGTATTAGGATTGCCAGAAATAAATCCTCATATAGTTTGTTGGAGCTGGTGCGGGTGTCAGAAAGAGCCGACTTATTTTAGCCCTTTTTCGGTCTTTGTCCGTAATGTACAATAGTAGGCCAGGAAGTGATCCAACTTCTCCTAAAATACTAATGTGTGCTCTAATAGGAGCACACCAGTTAATCAATCTGGTTACGATTTGAGGGCTTTAAATAGTGATTTAGTAAATACTTTGCATTCAAGGTTCATAGAACCTAAACTTATTATTATAGATGAAATATCTATGGTAGGCTCCAAAATGTTTTTCCAGTTGGACTCCTGTTTAAAACAAAAACAAATTATTAAAAATAATTCTTACAAGCTGTTAATGGCTTTAGGTCGTGCGAAACACAGGTGTGTTCCTTCTTCTAAAAACTACTGCCAAATATATGATTACGGTCAATGTAGATTCTGGGGATTGATAGTTAATGGGGCAACAGGCATGTTAATACAAATAGATAACTTTATGGATGAAATTTTCAGATGAGTACTTGCTTGCTCAAAGTGTACACATCGTACAGACGCTTTCTGGACCCTAATTCGAAGATGGTTAAAAGTTTTCAATATAGAAGAAATGAGCAAGTTTCTATTGACCATAGGCAGTTTCCAGTTGTACCTGCAGAAGGTGTAACTAATGACAAAAGTCAGGAGCTACATATAGCAAAGTGGCGGCTTACACTTACTCTCTATGCAGCGTACTACAATATACGTTACTTGTTCCTCCTAAGTCTCCGAAAAATTAAGATAAGGTCCAAAATGAGAAATTGCGGACTGGTAAACTAGTTCGAACACATTATGATCACTTAGTTAAATGTTTCGACCTAGACATTTTCTTTTATAATATTGAAAACATTCACTGTCATATTGAAGATATTCGATCAGATAAGTTAATGCTTCAGTCGTCTGTTCTATGTTTCGTTGAGGCCTGAACATTCTCAATTGAAAATGTTCAAATTCTAGGGTTTACTGTTGTTGTCCGTCTTGAGGTAATTCCTAATTCACTGCGGCCTATCTATATTAAGAATGCAATTTTAAACAATATATCTTATTGCTTAGCCGGTAGGAAAATATCTGGATCAGTCGTTTTCGAGTATGCAATATTTTATTATACCTCTGTAGGTTTTTTAATTATTTACAAAAGTCAGGACAGGGTAAGCATGAATATGAATAAAAAAGTATGAATATAAATAAGTAAATATATACCTTATATTTATATTTAAAAGTATTTTTGGGCTCTTATACTTGGGTTGAGGGTATTACTAGTCGGGCACCCCCGACTAGAGCACTCAAAGCCTGCTTCCTTCTGCCTGTTACATACATTTGCACAAATACATAATACCCTTTTTATACCCTTGCAGAGGGTGTTATAATTTTGTCGTGAAATGTGTAACGCATTGAAGGAGACATCTCCGACCCCATAAAGTATATATATTCTTGATCAGTATCAACAGCCGAGTCGATAGAGCTATGTCCGTCTGTCCGTCTGTCTGTTTCTATGCGAACTATTTCTTTCAGTTTTAAAGCTATCTTAATGAAATTTTGCAGAATTCCGTCTTTTTGTTGCACGCAGCACATATGTGAAAACCAGCTGGATCGGACCACTATATCATATAGCTGCCATAGGAACTAAAATTAAGTTTTTGTACGAAAAAACAGATATCTTGACGAAACTCTGCATTTATTAGTTTTACTTTACTCCTCATATATATGCGAAATCCTATTAAGATCGGACCACTATATCATATAGCTGCCATAGGAACGATCGGTCGAAAATTAAGTTATTGTATGAAAAAATATTTTGTTTATTAAGATATTTTGACCAAACTCGGCATTTATTAGTTTTACTAAGCTCCTCATATATATGCAAAATCCTATTAAGATCGGACCACTATATCATATAGCTGGCATAGGAACGATCGGTCGAAAATTAAGTTTTTGTATGAAAAAACTTTTTCCTTATCAAGATATCTTGGCATTAACTATTTTCCCTGTGCTTCTTAGATACGGGCAAAGCACTATATGCATTATGAAAAGGTTGGGTCTGCAAGGGTATTAGATCTTCAGCGTGCCGAAGATAGCCTTTCTTTCTGGTTACCCATTTGCAATGGGTTCAGGCATAGAGTAATAAACAGATACAGAGGCTCTATTTCAAAATATTTGGTGCAAGATACCGAGGTTGCAAATTCAACACCCGGCTGTCTGCAGCTACTTCTGGCGATGCGCAAAACATTGTCCATAAGAACCAACAACAACCAAAATCAAAACAAACGACTTATGATCTTAGTTTCATCACCCTTCGAACTCATTGTTGTGGCTTCTAAGCACTGCTATGCCAATAACTCGTAAAGTCATGTCTTCTTCTTATCCACTCGCTTTCAACTTGCAAGCAGCTCAACAGACTTTTATAACTTTTAATTTTTCGACCAGCAAGGCACCTTTTCTCAAAATAGGGAATTTTAATTATTAAGTGGTTTACCAAATAGCACAAACCTTCTTATATGTTTGTCGGCGGCAACGGTATGTCATCCATGTGGATACTTCTGATGATTGACGCGGCTGCACAGCGAGTTCCGATCGGCTCAAATACCCAAGCTCAACTGACCATGTCAGCCTACGCACTCATGTCGAGTGTATGTAGCCATCTCTGTCTTACTCAAGACTCTTGGTATCTTACCATCGAACCTCACTCAGCAGCAGAGCGTCTCTGCCTCTGCTGCCGTGCTTTCGTTCAATATCAGCTAGTAAAGCAAAAGCAGGGAATTCCCCGAATTCCCAGAATGCTACTGAGGAATGTACCCGCGTACAATTACTAGGAATCACACTGCGACACGGCCTTCCTGACCTATCACACTGCGACATATACATTTTTATTCAATGTCTATAAAAAATATAATTTCGTATTTAGTGCAAAGAAAAGGGACAAATAATCTAACTGTGTTCTTTGCGGGTTTCTCTGTCGTTCCTACAAGGCAGCGCGTAGAAACAACAACAGCACAATATGGGTTCTAATTCTGCTGTCGGCACACGAAGGTAGGAAATTTGAATATCAGCAGGCCATGGCATTCAGATCAAAGGGTTACCCGCACGGCGCACCAATATCATATATTATGATAACACAATTCACCGAATTTTATTTGTTAAATTGACGAGTATATATTCCAGCCTTTATTATGTACATTTCAATAATTTATGAATAGGGTCCTTCATAGTAAATAATTGATTGACATAAGTAATCATTTTAAATATGAAATGATCGCACGAAAAAAGCCTTAGGCTTTGACGTCACATGCGCAACAGAATATTGCAATCTTCTTAAGTTCATAGACTTCTCTTGGCTTGGCAGACACATACATATATGCTGATTTGCACCAATATGTGTGAAACGAAACACACATAAACAACTATTTGGGGGGTCGCGGCAATGATATTCTTTTTTATAAGAATGGTATATAATTTATAAAGAAAACAATTATTACTGACTGTACTAATAGTTGCACACGAAACACAAAATTTTATTTTTCATAGACATTGAATAAAAATGTATATATAAGAAGGTTTGTGCTATTTGGTTACATCACCTATGAATAGTTGAAATACCATATTTTGAGAAAAAGTGCCTTGCTGGTCTAAAAATGAAATTTTATAAAAATCTGCTGATCTGCTTGCAAGTTGAAAGCGAGTGGAGGAGAGGAAGACATGACTTTACGAATTATAGGCATAGCAGTGCTTAGAAACCACAACAATGAGTAAGAAGGGTGCAGAAGATAAGATCATAAGCTGTAGCCTCAAGCAAAAAAGGGATAGCAAGGACAGAATTTGTGGTGTGCTTTTTTCATTGTCGAGTAGTTTGTTATACCATTGCAGAGGGTATTATCATTTTGTCGTGAAATGTGTAACGCATAGAAGAAGACATCTCCGACCCCTTTAAGTATATATATTCTTGATCATCATCAACAGCCGATTCGATATAGCCATGTCCGTCTGTCCGTCTGTCTGTTTTTATGCGAACTAGTCTCTCAGGTTTAAAGCTATCTTAATGAAATTTGCAGAAGTCCTTTTTTCTGTTACACGCAGCACCAAACCCAGCTGGATCGGACCGGATAGCTGCCATAGGAACGATCGGTCGAAAATTAAGTTGTTGAATGGAAAAACATTTTGTTTTTCAAGATATCTTGACCAAACTCGGCATCAACAGCCGAGTCGTTAGAACCATGTCCTTCTATCCGTCTGACCGTATGTCCGTCTGTCTGTTTCTATGCGTACTAGTCTCTCAATTTTAAAGATATCTTAATGAAACTTTGCAGAAGTCCCTCTTTCTATTGCGCGCAGCATATATGTGAAAACCAGCTGGATCGGACCACTATATCATATAGCTGCCATAGGAACGATCGGTCTAAAATTAAGTTTTTGTATGAAAAAACATATTGTTTATCAAGATATCTTGACCAAACTCTGCATTTATTAGTTTTACTATGCTTCTCATATATATGCAAAATCCTGTTAAGATCGTATCACTACATCATATAGCTGCCATAGGAACGATCGGTCGAAAATTAAGTTTTTGCATGAAAAATCATTTGGTTTATCAAGATATCTTGAACAAACTCGGCATTGATTAGTTTTACTAAGCTCCTCATTTACATGCAAAATCCTATTAAGATCAGACCACTATCAAATAGCTGCATTGGAACGATCGGTCGAAAATTAAGTTTTTGTATGAAAAAACATTTTGTTTATCAAGGTATCTTGACATCACTTATTAGTTTTACTAAGCTCCTCATATATATGCCAAATACTATTAAGATCGGACCACTATATCATATAGCTGCCATAGGAACGATCGGTCGAAAATTAAGTTATTGTATGAAAAAATATTTTGTTTATTAAGATATTTTGACCAAACTCGGCATTTATTAGTTTTACTAAGCTCCTCATATATATGCAAAATCCTATTAAGATCGGACCACTATATCATATAGCTGGCATAGGAACGATCGGTCGAAAATTAAGTTTTTTGTAAAAAAACTTTTTCCTTATCAAGATATCTTGGCATTAACTATTTTCCCTGTGCTTCTTAGATACGGGCAAAGCACTATATGCATTATGAAAAGGTTGGGTCTGCAAGGGTATTAGATCTTCAGCGTGCCGAAGATAGCCTTTCTTTCTGGTTACCCATTTGCAATGGGTTCAGGCATAGAGTAATAAACAGATACAGAGGCTCTATTTCAAAATATTTGGTGCAAGATACCGAGGTTGCAAATTCAACACCCGGCTGTCTGCAGCTACTTCTGGCGATGCGCAAAACATTGTCCATAAGAACCAACAACAACCAAAATCAAAACAAACGACTTATGATCTTAGTTTCATCACCCTTCGAACTCATTGTTGTGGCTTCTAAGCACTGCTATGCCAATAACTCGTAAAGTCATGTCTTCTTCTTATCCACTCGCTTTCAACTTGCAAGCAGCTCAACAGACTTTTATAACTTTTAATTTTTCGACCAGCAAGGCACCTTTTCTCAAAATAGGGTACTTTAATTATTAAGTGGTTTACCAAATAGCACAAACCTTCTTATATGTCTGTCGGCGGCAACGGTATGTCATCCATGTGGATACTTCTGATGATTGACGCGGCTGCACAACGAGTTCCGATCGGCTCAAATACCCAAGCTCAACTGACCATGTCAGCCTACGCACTTATGTCGTAAACTTACTCATGTCGAGTGTATGTAGCCATCTCTGTCTTACTCAAGACTCTTGGTATCTTACCATCGAACCTCACTCAGCAGCAGAGCGTCTCTGCCTCTGCTGCCGTGCTTTCGTTCAATATCAGCTAGTAAAGCAAAAGCAGGGAATTCCCCGAATCCCCGAATTCCCAGAATGCTACTGAGGAATGTACCCGCGTACAATTACTAGGAATCACACTGCGACACGGCCTTCCTGACCTATCACACGTCCTCGTGTGCTACATCCACCACCCATGTCCAAGTCACATACCAGACTCTTTTAATTATGATATCTCTTGTTTTTAATAACATTATTTTCTCTTACAATTTACAAACTTACAGAGCCGCTTACACAAACATTAACTGACAATTTTTCTTATCTAGGAAACACAATTTCCTTTTGTTCACAAACATAATACTTTTTCAACTTCATGATCTTATTCATGTCATTTAATTCTAATCAGAATTTTCCAATAATTCAGATTTTACATAACTTAGATTTGTCTCTCAGTTTCTCAATTTAATTTGGTGTACACACTTACACCCAATCACCTTGACCCCCGCCAAAACACTTCTCATCCCCGTGAGACAGCTATTATGGTGCGGTCCTCAATTCCCCTCTTGGGACACAGACGCACGCTTACTAACGCCGTCGATTGGTTCGATCCTCTCCTGGGAATCGCCATCACTTAGGCCATCGAATTCTTCGTTTAATTCGTCAATTATTTCTCTGCTTGGTAGCGCTCTTAGCCACTCATGTGAATATTCATACGTTCGCTTATTAACCAATGATTTTAGTTCATATCGATCGCCGTCTAAGACTTTGATCACCTCAAATCGACCTTTAAATTTAGGGTCGACCTTTGTCTGATCCCGTTCTCCGTTTTTCAGTAAAACATGATCACCTACGTTATGCTTCATAATCTTTTTTATTTTTGTCAAATCTTTGTTTGTCATATCTTGCATTATTTTCCATGTTTTCCTTGGCTTGAATTCTAATCTGTTCTCTATCTACATCATTGTCTTCTTCGTTTATTGACAATAAACCAAAAGACCTAGCTTCTTTTCCTATTAATATCTCTAAAGCGCTAAACTTGGTGACTCGATTTGCAGTACAATTCATGGCCAGTTGTACTTCAGCCAATGCATCCTGCCATGATCTCTGACCCGTTTCAACTGCCGTCAGCATTGTCTTAAGTGTGCTCATCACGCGTTCAACCTGTCCATTTGCCCTATTAGCTCCGGTAGCGATTAAATGCAGTTGAACCTTTTGAGCGGAACAGAAATTGCGAAAGCCTGAGCTAGCAAAACAAAGACCTTGGTCCGCTATTATTCTAGTTGGCAACCATAATAGCGCCACAACCGATTTCACAGCTTTAATACAACTTTCAGTGTCTATATTCAGTGTGTGGTAAAAATAAACAAACTTTGTGAAGGCATCTATTAAAACAATGACGTATTCCTTCAAGTCGTTTTTGCCACTCATTTTACCCGTTATGTCGATGTGTACTGTGTGCCATGGTATCTCTATCTTAGGAATTGCATGCAATTCTGCCTGGACCTTTCCATTTGGGGGTTTTGCTAGTTTGCACGTGATACAATTTGCCACAAATCTACGTACATACTTGGACATATTCTCGAACCAGTAAAATCCATATACCTTATCCAATGTTTTTTCCCATCCCAAATGCATAACAGATTCATGTACGTGGTTGATCACTGCCCACCTAAACGCCCTTGGAATTACCGGCAAGCACCTTGTTATACCATTTCTCTGTATTTTTCTATGCAATATGCCCTTTCTTAATTCAAATGTTTTTTTTTTAAATTTTCCGGTAACTCGTTATTGCGTAACTTGGATGAAATATTGATTATTTCAGGATCGCGCTGCTGTTCGGACACCAACCAATTGTCGGTCACTTCAGTAAGATTAATACGCTTCTCAATTATTTTATCCGCACACTTATTTCCTTATGACAGTGGATTTCGGGAAAGAAAGTCGACATGCGCCATTCGCTCCCCTTTTCTATATTCGAGATCGAAATCAAATGACTGTAGAAATCCCCACCATCTATGCACTCTCGGTGTTAATTCCATTTTGGTGCGACCGGCCTTTAAAGAGTTACAATCTGTGTAAACGACAAATTAACGACCTTGTAAATAATGCCTAAAATGCTTCATAGCATTGACAACTGCTAAAGTCTCGAGTTCGTACGAGTGGTATTTTGCTTCAGCCGGAGAAGTACATTTGCTATACTACTCCACTACATAGGATTTATTTTCGATTTTATGTAACAATATCGCCCCGTAACCAATGGAGCTGGCATCTGTGTGCAATTCTATTAGATATTGTGGATCAAATATAGTTAATACTGGGGCCTGTGTCAATACACCTATTATTTTCAAACGTATTTGTTCATGCAATGACAACCAGACAAAATTAGCATTATTCTTTTTTTTAATTTTTCGTTTTAATAATTCGAAAAATTTTGGAATGAATTGCCGAAAGTAAGAAGCTAAACCAATGAACTGTCGTAATTGAGTTACAGTTTCCGGAGGTGGCAACCCTTTCAATGCCTGGATATTTCGTGCATTTGGCCGAATTTCTCCATTCGTTATTTCAAACCCAAGGTACTCGATTTTAGTTTTAAGAAACGAACATTTCGTTATATTAAATGAAAATCCGGCCTTACTTAAGGTGTCCAACACTATCTCTAGTCGTTCTAACGCTTCATCTTTTGTTTTAGCTACTACCATAACATCGTCAATGTTAACAATTGCGAATGTGTGTGCCAACGGACCCAGGGCTTTTATTATTGTACGCCGAAACACAGAAGGTGCGTTCTTCAGACCAAAGAGCATGGTTAAGAATTCGTACTGTCCATCAGGTGTAACGAAAGCCGTTCGCTCGATGGAATCTGGGTGTACTGGGATTTGGTAAAATCCACTTGCCATATCTATACACGAAAAGTACCTTGCACCACGAAGACGAGCTATTTGATCCGAAATAAGAGGCAAAGGATATTTATCGGCAACTGTATTGTCATTTAAAACGCGGTAATCTACACAAAGACGATCTGTGCCATTTTTCTTCTTAACCAGCATCATGGGACTAGCGAATGGTGAACAGCTGGGACGAATAATTTTTGATGTAAGCAATTCATCAATT
Organism: Drosophila novamexicana; assembly: GCF_003285875.2. Lineage (NCBI taxonomy): Eukaryota > Metazoa > Arthropoda > Insecta > Diptera > Drosophilidae > Drosophila > Drosophila novamexicana. The sequence continues at coordinate 35,171 of NW_020824864.1, read as the reverse complement.
TTGCACCGAACGTGCTTCCTCTCATCTTCGCTAAGCCTATAAGGTCGGCGTTACACAGTCTTTTGTGGATCTATTAGCCTAATTTCTAATTGGCCTGTCGTCACACGAGTCATTGGAATTCCGTCGATAAACCTATCAGAGTGACATCTCAACATATTGTTCAATATCGTCTTATCAGAATCATTTAAATTGGTATCAGAATTTATGATTTCTTCATACTTCACTAGACTCAGAACATTTACTCTTTCTGTCTTATAAAAGCAAAATTTATCTGCATCAATTGATACACCAAAGCCCTGGCTTAAAACCTCACGGCCAATCAACACTTCATGCTTCAAATATTTGTCCATAACCACATGTAATAAAACTTCTAAACAATATTGTTCAATATTAATATTACTCAGAACTTGCAAGGTGCTACAAATTGAATCGTTACTTATGCCATTTAAAGTTACAATATTGTGAAATCGTTTTCCGGTGAATTTTTCCGCAACACTCTCCTTGACCAATGAGCATTCGGCTCCAGAATCGAAACAATATGGAATAGACTCACCGGATAAGGTAATTGTTCCACTTGGTGGAGCTACTGTACAAACGTCTACTCGCTTCTCGTAGCCCTTGCTGTTTCCACCAGTACGATTTTTGGGGCATACAGAAGCCACATGTCCGATTTCATCGGACTTAAAACATTTAATTTTTGATCGATCCTTCACTCCTGACGTGCTGCTCACGCTATAACTCCTTTCTGTTGGGGCTGATGCTTTTCCCATTCAAGAGCGGCATTCTGCATATTTGTGGCCAGCCTTTCCACAAAAATGGCACTTCACCTGCGACTGCATTCTTGTTTTCTTCTTATCCGGACCAGTCGAATATCCGTTCTCTTCGTTGTTACGCTTCTTGAAAGCGTAAGCCTGTAGCTGCTGCTGCAGCTCATTACGAGTCGTTACATTCGTTGTAAACAGCCAACGCAACAAATTATTATCAATTTGAGCCATGTGGGCTAACGCTACTGATACAGCAATCTCCTCCAAATTCTTTGCCTTCCACTTAGAGAGCAATAGGGTGACTATGCGACTGCCGTACTCAGCAAAACTCTCTCCAGTTTTGGGACGTCCGTTCAAAATGTTCATCAGTATGGCAGAAGTTGTCTCAATGCCCACGAAACGTTGGATGAAGAGTTCCCTCAACTGCGGCCATGTGATGCCAGCGAAGCATATTTGGGACAGCCATTGCGATGCACTGCCTTCTAATGCTTCGCTTAACGCAATCACAAGCGCACTGCCTTCGAGAGCATTATCCGCGAAGATTAGGTCCACTGTAGTACACCAAGCTGATGCATCTGCTCCAGCGGTGTCAGGGCAAAACTTGGGTAGAGTGACGTGGAGTGTGCTCCCGTCTATTGCCGGTGCTCTTGGTGCCTGCATGGATTTTATTATTTCCATTAGATTACGATTTTGCTCTTCTAAGGCTGCCCTTAATAAGTTAGAGCTGTCCTCTTTTGGTTAATCCCAGTTAATCCCACTTCGGCAAAGGTATGTCATCCATGTTGATACTTCTGATGATTGACGCGGCTGCACAGCGAGTTCCGATCGGTTCAAATACTCAAGCTCAACTGACCATGTCAGCCTACGCACTCATGTCGTAAACTCACTCATGTCGAGTGTATGTAGCCATCTCTGTCTTACTCAAGACTCTTGGTATCTTACCATCGAACCTCACTCAGCAGCAGAGCGTCTCTGCCTCTGCTGCCGTGCTTTCGTTCAATATCAGCTAGTAAAGCAAAAGCAGGGAATTCCCCGAATCCCCGAATTCCCAGAATGCTACTGAGGAATGTACCCGCGTACAATTACTAGGAATCACACTGCGACACGGCCTTCCTGACCTATCACACTGCGACATATACATTTTTATTCAATGTCTATAAAAAATATAATTTCGTATTTAGTGCAAAGAAAAGGGACAAATAATCTAACTGTGTTCTTTGCGGGTTTCTCTGTCGTTCCTACAAGGCAGCGCGTAGAAACAACAACAGCACAATATGGGTTCTAATTCTGCTGTCGGCACACGAAGGTAGGAAATTTGAATATCAGCAGGCCATGGCATTCAGATCAAAGGGTTACTCGCACGGCGCACCAATATCATATATTATGATAACACAATTCACCGAATTTTATTTGTTAAATTGACGAGTATATATTCCAGCCTTTATCATGTACATTTCAATAATTTATGAATAGGGTCCTTCATAGTAAATAATTGATTGACATAAGTAATCATTTTAAATATGAAATGATCGCACGAAAAAAGCCTTAGGCTTTGACGTCACATGCGCAACAGAATATTGCAATCTTCTTAAGTTCATAGACTTCTCTTGGCTTGGCAGACACATACATATATGCTGATTTGCACCAATATGTGTGAAATGAAACACACATAAACAACTATTTGGGGGGTCGCGGCAATGATATTCTTTTTTATAAGAATGGTATATAATTTATAAAGAAAACAATTATTACTGACTGTACTAATAGTTGCACACGAAATACAAAATTTTATTTTTCATAGACATTGAATAAAAATGTATATATAAGAAGGTTTGTGCTATTTGGTTACATCACCTATGAATAGTTGAAATACCATATTTTGAGAAAAAGTGCCTTGCTGGTCTAAAAATGAAATTTTATAAAAATCTGCTGATCTGCTTGCAAGTTGAAAGCGAGTGGAGGAGAGGAAGACATGACTTTACGAATTATAGGCATAGCAGTGCTTAGAAACCACAACAATGAGTAAGAAGGGTGCAGAAGATAAGATCATAAGCTGTAGCCTCAAGCAAAAAAGGGATAGCAAGGACAGAACTTGTGGTGTGCTTTTTTCATTGTCGAGTAGTTTGTTATACCATTGCAGAGGGTATTATCATTTTGTCGTGAAATGTGTAACGCATAGAAGAAGACATCTCCGACCCCTTTAAGTATATATATTCTTGATCATCATCAACAGCCGATTCGATATAGCCATGTCCGTCTGTCCGTCTGTCTGTTTTTATGCGAACTAGTCTCTCAGGTTTAAAGCTATCTTAATGAAATTTGCAGAAGTCCTTTTTTCTGTTACACGCAGCACCAAACCCAGCTGGATCGGACCGGATAGCTGCCATAGGAACGATCGGTCGAAAATTAAGTTGTTGAATGGAAAAACATTTTGTTTTTCAAGATATCTTGACCAAACTCGGCATCAACAGCCGAGTCGTTAGAACCATGTCCTTCTATCCGTCTGACCGTATGTCCGTCTGTCTGTTTCTATGCGTACTAGTCTCTCAATTTTAAAGCTATCTTAATGAAACTTTGCAGAAGTCCCTCTTTCTATTGCGCGCAGCATATATGTGAAAACCAGCTGGATCGGACCACTATATCATATAGCTGCCATAGGAACGATCGGTCTAAAATTAAGTTTTTGTATGAAAAAACATATTGTTTATCAAGATATCTTGACCAAACTCTGCATTTATTAGTTTTACTATGCTTCTCATATATATGCAAAATCCTGTTAAGATCGTATCACTACATCATATAGCTGCCATAGGAACGATCGGTCGAAAATTAAGTTTTTGTATGAAAAATCATTTGGTTTATCAAGATATCTTGAACAAATTCGGCATTGATTAGTTTTACTAAGCTCCTCATTTACATGCAAAATCCTATTAAGATCAGACCACTATCAAATAGCTGCATTGGAACGATCGGTCGAAAATTAAGTTTTTGTATGAAAAAACATTTTGTTTATCAAGGTATCTTGACATCACTTATTAGTTTTACTAAGCTCCTCATATATATGCCAAATACTATTAAGATCGGACCACTATATCATATAGCTGCCATAGGAACGATCGGTCGAAAATTAAGTTGTATGAAAAAACATTTTGTTTTGCAAGATATCTCGACCAAACTCGGCATTTATTAGTTTTACTAAGCTCCTCATATATATGCAAAATCCTATTAAGATTGGACTACTATATCATATATCTGCCATAGGAATGATCAGTCGAAAATCAGGTTTTTGATTAAAAATCTTTTTGTTTATCAAGATATCTTGACCAAACTCTGCATTAACTATTTTCCCTGTGCTTCTTAGAGATAGGCAAAGCACTATAAGCATAATGAAAAGGTTGGGTCTGCAGGGGTATTAGATCTTCGGCGTGCCGAAGATAACCTTTCTTTCTCGGTTTCCACCTTTGCAGGCATTTGCTTGTACCCAATCACTATATTCAATCCTGAGTTGTGCTGCACCATCCGCATTGGTAGCTTAGGCCCTTTGGAATCACTTCCGAAGCATCACTCTAGCATCTCACTCGTGTGTGTTTCAAATACCTAGACGAATGTTTCGATAGTTTACTGAACCATATGGGGGACGATGCATTCGCATCAAAAAACTGCCGCTAAGGCTCACACACACCCTAGTCAGTTGAACTCACCAAAGTGCATACAATACTGACAACATTTACAATGACAGCAGGTCAGGGCTTACAAGCGGGCAATCCCGGTCGCGTAGGGTTCCTGGAGATTTCTAAAAGCAATTCCGAGGACGATATTAACTGCTGCATTACCTCCCACCGCCCACGACTTAATTGTCATCCGGTCACCTTTCCTTAGGACTTGAAGTGACATTTTGTCCTTTAAATTCATCTCGTTAAAGTCACCCATGAACTAGTCAGGGGTGATCTACGAGTGAACCACAACTTTCGGCCCTACTTTATAATTCACACTGACGTCCAATCCCACCTCGTTAAACTTTGTGTTCTCCACGATCTTCTTACCCTCGGCGACCGATGTCCGAATTACGGCACCTCCATCTCTTAGGGGTTTCACCTCATGTATACGCACGCCAAGAGAGGGGCTTACCTCCTTCACCAACGACATGTTACCTTCTCTGGCGGCGCTCACCGACGAAGCCCGCGCTCGGCCGGCTGGAACATAAGCATACGAAATAGTTGCACCCCCGCAAACGGCCACCAAGCGCCCTTGCAGCCGCTCATTCTGCGCCAAAAGCGAAAAAAGCTGCTCACACTGCCCTGTATAATCAATTAACTTGCAAATAAGCGACCCCGTGGCTCTCTCCTTAAGAGCAAGCTTCAATAAATCGCCGTTATCCCCTTTATCTGCTCGACAGCTGTCTCTTTCCGCCTCCTCAGAGGTGCCGCACTTGTCGACAGCTCCTCCAGGTACAGGTACACGCACTTTCACAGCGCTCATGGCATGAGGCACGGCAAAAAACCGTTCCTCCACACTTGCACCTGCTGCTCCGGGCGAGCCAGCTGCGGCTCCCGCGGGGAAAGCACTCCCCTCAAGCGTACCAACCGTAGCGGCATAGCCCACAGGCGTGTGCTTTTATATTTAACCCTATCGACCCCAACTTTTTTCCTGATGAATGAAAATTTTTTCTTTACTTTTAATCGTTTTGTATTTATTTAACAAGTATTTGACCGAAATTTAAGGTTGCCACGCCCATCGGTTTGGGCGCTACAGAAAGTTGCTTGTGAGCAACGTTGGGCCATAGTGGTATATATATAAAAAAATTGTTTTCTTGGAAACAGCTAAAAAATAAATTTTATTTATTTTAGTAAATTAGTTATGAAAAGAAATAAAACAGTTTTTATTGTTATTACAGCAAAGATGGACTTTGCATTTTAAGCATTTGGACAATGGTGTTCCTGTCTTGCACAATCTGCAACGCCCTTTTTCACGAAATACTACCCAATGTTCCATTTTATCGTAACGCCGTGAGTCTGGAGGATCCGGCTGGACCCTGTACTTTTTTGACAGGAGCAAAGACACACTGCTTGATGGGGAGCCCAAGGGAGTTTTCCTTTTCTGCATTCAATAGTCGCCCTCTCTTTTTTGCCAACGAAGTAGTGGCAGTACATTGTAAAAGCTCCTGAGCAACTTCCATTTGAAATAGTATGAGAGGAATATGCTTCTGTCCCGGGTTTATCAAATGTAAATGCTTTCTATATAGTAGCCACGCATTTGTAATGGATGTTCCCAAGCACCAATAAAAGATTCTAATATACCACTTTCTTTCACGGTGGTTGACCTTGTAGAGCTCCATGAGCATGTCTGCCGAATCTACTCCTCCCATACCCTTATTGAAAGAAGAAACAATCGCAGGCCTTTCAACATCAATATAAGCCTTTGCTTTTGGATTCCAACGTTTGCATATGCCAATAGGTTGATGGGCTTCACACGAGGATATAAGTTGAAGTGGCTTATTGTCAAACCATTTTACACATACCAGATTGTTGTTGATTTCAGTTTTTATATCGAAAGACCCTCTTCCACGCTTTCTTAACTCTGCGTCCGAAAGTAGTTGGCAATTACTTATGCGATTTTTACGTACAGTACCTGTTGCAAATATGCCCATTTCCTTTAACGAAATCAGAAGGCTTACTGACGTAAACCAGTTATCAAAATAAAGCTTAAAGTGTTTGTCTTGGGAAGACCTTTTGCCAAATACAAGACTACATCCGAAGATATTCCCAAACCATAAGAAGGACAGGTGCCTTCACCAAAATACAGCGTAAAGTCGTAAACTAATCCAGATGTTCCAGCACGTGTAAACATTTTCAGACCCCATTTGTGAGGCTTAGCTGGGTTGTATTGCTTAAATGACGATCGACCTTTGAACGCAATGGTTTGCTCATCGACACTTTGATGTTCTTCTTGAGGTAGTTTACCAAAATTTATTTTGAGAATATTTAGTAAAGGGCGTATCTTGTACAGCTGGTCATAGCTCAAATCTCCTTTTTTGCATTGTTTAGAATTCTCGTTGAAGTGCAAACATTGCTTTATTTTTTCAAATCTTCCGCGTGGCATTGAATCAGTTATAGCGGTAAGCTTTAAATTTGTTGGCCATTTTAAATTGTGGCAATTTTATAACACCCAAGTATAACAAAATGCCAATGTAACGTTTGATATCTGCTCCAGTACATATAATCTCTATGCCGTGTTCTTGCAGCCCATACAAATCAGTTTGCATTGTGATCAAATCAATAACTTGGCTATCAAAAAAGGTGGAATAATATTCTACTGGCGTCATCACGTCGTCGACTTTCAACGAACTGTCTTCTTCCCAAATGCACTCTGGAGCTTCAAATGGCCTTGTTCTCTTGTTTAAAGAAGGCCAATCTCGATAGTTTCTCCTCTTTCCACGATCACTTCCAAATTCTTCTCCAGCACTGCAGAAATGTCATCCATCTCATCACCACTTTCTTCGTCAGTAGAGGCATCCCAATCGAAGTTAATAATCCTCTCAATATCCTTATTTGACAAGCCCTTCTGTTTCGGTCTCATATCTAAGTACAAATATATTTATTACCACTATGGCTCAAGGTTGCCCACAAGCGATTTCACATCTTTGAAAATTACTAACCTGGGTATTGTTTAAAATAAATTAAATTAAATTTTAATACCTTTTAGATCTCCGCTTAGAAAAAACTCATTTACAGTTTTTTATTTTTCTTTATTATTATTAAAGTTAATCACTCACTTTAATACCTCTTCCGAATTTCACAATTATATTTTTTGCGACACACGTTCAGTCTATTCAAAATAATTTCTCTAAATGAGCTCCAAATGTGAATTTCTTGCACATATTTTGAGTAGACAAATAAAAGTACCGTTATCATTAAGAATGAGCAGACAAAAACAAAAGGAACGCTAACCGTTAGCCGTCAAACAACACAAATTGCTTACCGGCAACAGTGGGGTCGAAAGGATTAAAATAAATAGCACGCACACACACGTCGAAGCTACCGGTTTTACACACACACACGAACGCCTGTTGCTCACGCAGCAACTACGTACACAAAAAAAATAAAACTTTATTGCCGCGCACAAAATGAAAAAAAAAATGATTCTTGAAATCACCGTTATTTAAAGATTAGTTCGCGAAGCGAGCAGTGAAAATGGCTTTTAACATATTCTGGAATTCTTAATAAGCGGCCTTAGTGCATTTTTGGAGCACTAATAACTCTGTATGAGCAAATTGTGGGACAAAATGTTATTAAAATTGTTTAAAAATTGATGTATTCCATGAAACGGATACACTTAAACACCCGTTGTCTTTAATTATCTTATTTTAAGCATCCATTGCTAATGAAAAGCAAGTTTCTGTCAAGGCGGTGGGAGGGTATGGAACTCCAGATCTTCACATTTTTTGTGCCCTAAATTATCGGTTCAGCGAAGAAATCTGATTGTGAGTTTAATACTCCAAAAATAGAGCCATTATCCCAGTAATTTGTTTAAAACATTAAAAAATAAGACTTTACAAGCTTGTGGGTATCTCGGACATATTTATAATTGATGAAATAAACCAAAGATAATTATACGGCATTTATTGTTGGTGGCCTAACAGAGTGTATGCCTAATGAGGAAGTATAGACTATGTGTAACACTGGGCTCCGTCACTCTCATCATTATATTTTTGGGAAATAGAAGATGCGGCTAGCGACATTTCAAACTTTGTATAAATAAGACTTTTATTACGTGTTAACGGGAGTGTGACCGACTGTTGATCCGCGTTAGCAGATAATGAAAGATACGGAATGAGTCGTTTATTCTACCAGCCGGGCGCGCTCTGGTGTACATATATCAAAATCGAAACTAAAACTAAAGTCGGAGGAACCGAATTCGGTGTCTGCAATAACCCTGAGCATGCGCCTCGTGGGGGGTCTCATATTACAGGCAGCTCCAACGTTGTTGCAATGGCAGCATTTTAGGCCAAGTTGCCGAACTGGAGGTCGGCCAAGCCTTCCCAGCTGGACTGCGGAGTGTTAATTAGTCATCAATTCCCTTCCCTTCCCTCTTTGAAGCATGAGCGTCCTCGGCCGTGATAAATTATTCCACCACCTTCTGTATGTCGCGGGCTTCTCGTCTTTTCCTCATGCGCTGCCAGAGGAAGATGGAGCCGCCGATGAACACGCAAGTTCCTATTCTAACGAGGAATGCCACCACTGCTGGGCCACTAAAGCTACAAGAAGGCGTTTCCCTCATCTGTCGGATGACATGCAGGTTCTGCTCATTTAGTCGGAGTAGAAGTTGAAGGCTTAATACTAGATCCTATCCCTTTATGTTCAGCAGTGACGTGTATGCGACTCCAGGGAATTCGCTCACAACATTGTCGCGATTAACGAACTAAGTGGCATTTAGCGACATCGTGTGGTCCAACGTGACGAGAAAGGTGCCCGCAACAGCTCCCGCTGGGCCATCGTCTACGCTTATCTTAGCCGGGAGATTGTTGATGGTGATCACCCCGTCTTCGACGACCGTATTGGGTTCATGTAAGCCTCAAACGCAGGTGTTGCGTGTCGCAAGGTCGCAAAACGTCGAATAGGTTGTTGGAACGCAATTTGTGACAGCTAGGGTGTTACCTCCATCACATTTCGCTAAGATGCTGTCTGCGATTCGCGGAATATTTACATTTGCTTCCATATGAACTTTACTCTAGGGTATTCAATAATGCAGTATATAATGCTATCTGACTTAAAAATTTTAATATCAGATACTTCCATTAAGTTATTTACGGTATATCTGTGAGTTGTTTATTTAGAATAGAATTTAGAATAGACTTAAAGTCTGCGTGATCTAAGAAGGTTGGATTTAAATTCTTTGCCTTGGAAAGAGGTATTGTGAGCATAATGTTTTGAACTTCGGCAATTAACATTCTGTTCCTGGCCAAAAGTGTTTAGTAAAGATGACCGGTTTGGTTTATGGTGTAGGTCATAAGTCATGTGTTGATCATAAGCTGACACTATGAGTTGTGACTCGAAACGCCAATTTTTATACCCTTGCAGATGGTATTATAATTTTGTCGTGAAATGCGTAACGCATAGAAGGAGACATCTCCGACCCCATAAAGTATATATATTGTTGATCAGCATCAACAGCCGAGTCGATAGAGCCATGTCCGTCTGTCCGTCTGACCGTCTGTCTGTTTCTATACGTACTAGTCTCTCAGTTTTAAAGCTATCTTAATAAAACTTTGCAGAAGTCCCTCTTTCTGATGCACGCAGCACATATGTGAAAACCTGAATCGGACCACTATATCATATAGCTGCCATAGGAACGATCGGTCGAAAATTAAGTTGTTATATGAAAAAAACATTTTGTTTTTCAAGATATCTCGACCAAACTCGGCATTTATTAATTTCACTATACTACTCATACATATGCTAAATCCTATTAAGATCGGACCACTATATCATACAGCTGCCGTAGGAACGATCGTCGCCATTGTTGTATGAAAAAAGCATTTTGTTTTTCAAGATATCTCGACCAAACTCGGCATTTATTAATTTTACTTTACTACTCATACATATGCTAAATCCTATTAAGATCGGACCACTATATCATATAGCTGCCGTAGGAACGATCGGTCGAAAACTAGGTTTTTAATTAAAAACCTTTTTATACCCTTGCAGAGCGTTTTATAATTTTGTCGTGAAATGTGTAACCCATAGAAGGAGACATTTCAGATCCCATAAAGTGTATAATGAAACTTTGCAGAAGTCCCTCTTTCTGTTGCACGCAGCACATATGTCAAAACCTGGATCGGACCATTATATCATATAGCTGCTATAGGAACGTTCGGTCGAAAATTAAGTTTTTGCATGATAAAACATTTGTTTATCAAGATATCTTGACCAAACTCGGCATTTATTAGTTTTTCGAAGCTCCTCATATATATGCAAAATCCTATTAAGATCGGATTACTATATCATATATTTGCCATAGGAACGATCGGTCGGATTAAGTTTTTGCATGAAAAAACATTTTTTTTATCAAGATATCTCGACCAAACTCGGCCATTATTATTTATACTAAGCTCCTCATATATATCCAAATTCCTATTAAGATCGGACCACTAAATCATATAGCTGCCATAGGAACGATCGGTCGAAAATTAAGTTTTTGTATGAAAAAACATTTTGTTTATCAAGATATTTTGAACAAAATCGGCATTTATTAGTTTTACGAAGCTCCTCATATATATGCAAAATCCTATTAAGATCGGATTACTATATCATATATTTGCCATAGGAACGATCGGTCGAAAACTAGGTTGTTGATCAAAAACCTTTTTATACCCTTGCAGACGGTTTTATAATTTTGTCGTGAAATGTGTAACGCTTAGAAGGAGACATCTCTGAACCCATAATGTACATATATATATTCTTGATCAGCATCAACAGCCGAGTCGATAGATGTCCTTCTGTCCGTCTGTCTGTTTCTATGCAAACTAGTCTCTCAGTTTTAAAGCTATCTTAATGAAATTTTGCAGAAGTCCGTCTTTCTGTTGCACGCAGCACATATGTGAAAACCAGCTGGATCGGACCACTATATCATATAGCTGCCATAGGAACGATCGGTCGAAAATTAAGTTTTTGTTAAGTTATAAAGATATCTTGACCAAACTCGGCAATTATTAGTTTTAATAAGCTCCTCATATATATGCAAAATCCTATTAAGATCGGACCACTATATCATATAGCTGCCATAGGAATAATCGGTCGAAAATTAAGTTTTTGTATGAAAAAACATTTTGTTTATAAAGATATCTTGACCAAACTCGGCAATTATTAGTTTACTAAGGTCTTCATATATATATGCAAAATCCTATTAAGATCGGACCACTATATCATATAGCTGATAGGAACGATCGGTCGAAAATTAAGGTTTTGTATGAAAAAACATTTTGTTTATCAAGATATCTTGAACAAAATCGGCATTTATTAGTTTTACGAAGCTCCTCATATATATGCAAAATCCTATTAAGATCGGATTACTATATCATATATTTGCCATAGGAACGATCGGTCGAAAACTAGGTTTTTGATCAAAAACCTTTTTATACCCTTGCAGAGGGTATTATAATTTTGTCGTGAAATGTGTAACGCATAGAAGGAAACATCTCCGACCCCATAAAGTATATATATTCTTGATCAGCATCAACAGCCGAGTCGATAGGGCCATGTCCGTCTGTCCGTCAGACCGTCTGTCCGCCTGACCGTCTCTCTGTTTCTATGCGAACTAGTCTCTCAGTTTTAAAGCTATCTTAATGAAATTTTGCAGAAGGCCGTCTTTCTGTTGCACGCAGCACATATGTGAAAACCAGCTGGATCGGACCACTATATCATATAGCTGCCATAGGAACGATCGGTCGAAAATTAAGTTTTTGTATGAAAAAAAATATTATTTATCAAGATATCTTGACCAAACTCGGCATTTATTAGTTTTACTTTACTCCGCATATATATGCAAATTCCTATTAAGATCGGACCACTATATCATATAGCTGCCAAAGGAACGATCAGTCGAAAATTAAGTTTTTGTATGAAAAAACATTTTGTTTATCAAGATATCTTGACCAAACTCGGAACTTATTAGTTTTACTAAGGTCCTTATTATTATGCAAAATCCTATTAAGATCGGACCACCATATCATATAGCTGCCATAGGAACGATCGGTCAAAAATTTAATTTTTGTATGAGAAAACATTTTGTTTATCAAGATATCTTGACCAAACTCGGCATTAACTATTTTCCCTGTGCTTCTTAGATACGGGCAAAGCACTATAAACATTAGGAAAAGGTTGTGTCTGCAAGGGATCTTCGGCGTGCCGAAGATAGCCTTTCTTTCTCGTTTTCGTTGCGCTTATGTACTCTGTTCGTGCTTTTGCTTGAGCAATACACACTGTTCTGTCTAACAGTAACATCTTAACAGAACACTTTCGACCAATCGCACAGAAAATAAGTGTCTGTCGAAGAGCAAAACGAAAAAAGTGGAAGCGAAAAGTGTCTTTTCTTGTTGTTGTCGTGAGATGATATCAATGAAAGCTAGAGCGAGAGAGAGAGAGAGAAAGAGGGCACGATGTATATGTGTACATGTATATACATATTTAACGCTATAAGCCATTGAGTAATAAAGAGATAGAGCTGAACTGACACTCTGAGGTTTTCTTACCATTTTAAAAACCACGAGTCATAGAGCGAGTTGATCCGCAAACGCAAAATCAAACCCAAAAAAAAGCTCATTTACCATAGGAAGCAACAACAAATCAACACAGAAAACAATTATTATTGACTTTACTAAAAGTTGTACACTAAATACAAAGTTATATATTTTATAGACATTAAATAAATATATATGTATAAGATGGTTTGTGCTATTTGGTTACATTGCTTTAGAATAGTTAAAATACCCTTTTTTGAGAAAAACTGCCTTGCTGGTCGAAAAATTAAAATTAAAAATTATAAAAATCTACCGATCTGCTTGCAAGTTGAAAGCAAGTGGAGAAGAAGAAGAAAACATGACTTTGCGAAATATAGGCATAGCAGTGCTTAGAAACCACAACAATGAGTTAGAAGGGTACAGAAGCTAAGATCATAGACTGTAGCCTCAAATAAAGAGGGATAGCAAGGACAGAAATTGTGGCATGCTTTTTTCATTGTTGAGTCGTTTGTTTTGATTATGGTTGTTGTTGGTTCTTATGGAAAATGTTTTGAATTTTTCATTGAATTGTGGGCATCGGCAGAAGTAGCTGCAGACAGCCGGGTGTTGTGTTTGCAACCTCGTTTTCGCTCAGGAAGTATTTCCAAAAAAAGCTTTTGATCCAAACGCCTGCCTTTCTCTTTATTACTCAATGGCTATAAGCGAACACCCATTCAATAATTAATAGAAAGAACGAGAATGAAAAGCTTTCTTCGGCACGCCGAAGATCAAATACCCTTGCAGACACAACCTTTTCATAATGGTAATAGTGCTTTGCCCGTATCTAAGAAGCACAGAGAAAATAGTTAATGCCGAGTTTGGTCAAGATATCTTGAAAAACAAAATGTTTTTTTCATACAAAAACTTAAATTTCGACCGATCGTTCCTATGGTAGCTAAATGACATAGTGGTCCGATTTTAATAGGATTTTGCATATATATAAGGAGTAAAGTAAAACTAATAAATGCCGAGCTTGGTCAACATATCTTGAAAAACAAAATGTTTTTTCATACATCCGATCTTAGTAGGATTTTTCATATATATGAGGAGCATAGTAAAACTAATAAATTACGAGTTTGGTCAAGATATCTTGATAAACAAAATGCTTTTTCATAAAAAAACCTAATTTTCGACCGATCGTTCCTATGGCAGATATATGATATAGTGGTCCGATCCAGCTGGTTTTGACATATGTGCTGCGTGCATCAGAAAGAGGGAGTTCTGCAAAGTTTCATTAAGATAGCTTTAAGCTGAGGGACTAGTTCGCATAGAAACAGACAGACGGACAGATGGTCAGATGGACAGACGGACATGGCTATATCGACTCGGCTGTTGATGCTGATCAAGAATATATATATACTTTATGGGGTCGGAGATGTCTCCTTCTATGCGTTACACATTTCACGACAAAATTATAATACCGTCTGCAAGGGTATAACAAGTAAAAGGTTCTAGTCGGGAGCTCCCGACTAGGGGATACCCTGAATCCTCTTCTTCCAACATCAAATGGATATATGTATTCTATTTAGAAGCTATATGTCAAGTTTGGTGAATCTAGCTCATAATATTAACCAAAATTGCCCAAAAAACAGGATATTGATATCGATTTTTTTCGATTGCTTGAAAACGGAGTAAGTTATCGATTATCGGAAACAAACTCAATCTGTGTGGGAACTAGGAGCATCTACATCTAATTTCAAGTCTCTAGCTCTTATAGGTTCTGAGATCCTTGCGTTCATACATACGGACGGACGGACAGACAGACAGACGGACATGGCTAGATCGACTTGGCTATTGATGCTGATCAAGAATATATATACTTTATGGGGTCGGAGAAGATTCCTTCTGCCTGTTACATACATTTGGATTTTCCACAAATACAATAAACCCTTATACCCATTTTTAATGGGTATAATAAATAAATAACAGTTATAAGAAACAATCCTTTTTGTTATATTAATATTGTCATTAATACATACTCTTTTTAGCATTGCTGGACTTTGTTGAATAGACCGTTTTCTTCGCCGTATTTCTTCAGTACCATCATTTGTGTCAACTGATTCCGTAGCTTCCATGGGTAGCATCATTAAATTATTACTTTCTTCTTTACTCTGAAAATACATCAAATTTAGAATTGTCACAAACGAAGAAGTAATACATATATTTATTATAGTATTAATGTATATAATAAAATATTTGTATATATGTATACTAGCGGGTATAGCCCGGCCATGCCCGTGGCACGTATAAAAATAAATGTTCTCAAAAAGCTTTGAAAATGATTTTGAAATTGATCTGACGGTAAACAAACAACTTTTATACAAAAGTTTGCCGCCAATTTACCACTGTTGCGGGTGGAATTTCCCAAATCGTTGAAACACGTATTTATAAGGTTTTTAGAGGTTTAAAAATAATTTTGAAGAAAATAGGAAAAAAATTAAAACGTCACCAAAAAAATTTTGAATTGCACTTTTTACCGAGGATGCTTTGATTCTACCAAAAAAAGGGAAACTGGGTCTCAAATGATTAGTCTTATTCTTATAGATCCTTGGAAATGAATTTAAGCGCGAAACGTCACCCACCAAATCTTTGACACCCATTTCCACCAAGAAGGAATATATTTTCCAAAAAGTGCGAAACACCCTTAAATGAATTTGAGCAAAAATTATTGAAAATGTGTTTGAGGGCGATCCGATGGGTTACAAAAACTTTCATACCAACGTTTTTCGCTAATAACCAATTGTAGGGGGAATTTCCCAAATTGCTTAAACAAGTTTTCATTAAGTTCGTATGTAGAGCCTTGAAAAAAAGTTTAAAGCAAATCGGATACCACTTAAAACTTCGCCCAGAAACTCTTTAAATCGCATTTTTACCGAAGGAGTTTAGATTTTGCGAAAAATGTGAAACACGTCTCAAATGATTTTTCATATAGATCTTTGAAAATCAATTTGAGCGCGAAACGTTTTCCACCTTATCTTTGGCTCCCATTTCCACCAAGGAGGAGTACATTTGAGGAAAAGTGTGAAACACCCCTCAAATGAATTTGAACAAAAAACTTTGAAATTGAGTTTGAGTCCGATCGGATAGTAAACAAAAAAGTTTCATACAAACGTTTTTTGCGATTGTTTTCATAACCTATTGCTAAGCGATGGCATTATCAGGTCGCCATACAACATCCCAACATCCCTGAATTGTTGCTAAAAATGGACCGATTCCAACGGTAACAAAAACAAACTCCTAGTGATCGACTTTAGGAAGCTTAATGAGTGAACTAACGCCTGTCGCTATCCAATACCTAGCATTCCTATGATTCCAGCGAACTTAGGAAAGGTAAATTTATTTTTTGGGCTGTGCGATGATCACCAATCAGTCAGTCAGGACAAAGAGTTTTTATATAGTGATACATATGTCACCATCTTCTTGTTACATTCATTAAAATATCAATTTTGCCTTTCCCTTATTTCGAGAATACCCTTGCAGATATCTGGCAGTTTTGTTCGATTTTTAACCAAATTAGTTATCATACTAAAGATTCAACCTTGCGGTATACCAATTGATTTAAACAATGGTTAACACCTGTCTCTACCTAAATCTACGGTCTGATAGGGGGAAAACGAGTATCGGTTTGACCTATGTCATCCCTGAATCACGATAAGTACCGGTTGCCACACGTTGCGCTTCTTGGAGAACTTGTGTCGCGGCTATTCCCAGACACAACGCTGAGTCAATTTTCTAACCACCTTCCTGGAACTCACCCACTGCTGACTACATAATCATACATTGAGTTATCTATTGAATGATTTTTATCTCCTCACTAGAAACAGAGGGTTCACACTTCAGGAGAATATTAGGAACCGCCTACACAACCGAAGACACAACCGCGCTTTGGTCCACTCCCTGGAAATAATTGCCAGGCGACTACTCAACTGCACTGAGGCATTCAGAGGTCCTATTATTGTTTTTATTTTCACCAAATAGCTTATTTACCAGAGATCTATTATCTACATGACCTGATAACCGAAAACCTGGTAATACAATACATAAATGTAAAATGAAAAATATTATAACATAACCCTAGAGACATTTGATTTGACATCAATCCTTTCTGAGTTTGTAACCATACTTTTAAGATCTTGTTCACCTCTATATAAATATCTAATTAGAAATACTTAAAACTCTATAGAAAAAATCAAAAGTGAGAGTTATTTACCATAGTTATGCACATAAGGACCTGCAAAATAAACATTCCGAAAGATAAAAATGCTAGTGTGGTTAAGGCAACATCTGTGATATCTTTAAGGCTGATTTCCTTAATTTGTTTCGTTGGCTGAGATATTGCATTTGACAGTTCTGATGGAGTTTGGTGGATCCCATAGTCTTCCAAAACAGTTTCATATCCTGCAAAACTTAATATCATCATATAACTCACAGTAAATTAAAAGAATCTTACCAATTTTGTTAATTTGCTTAGTTTTAACACCAAACTGTGGATTTTTTAATAATAATCGGGGCATCTGCTTTACCTTATGTGAAACCTATAAAAGTAAATTAAACATATATTTTATATTGGGTTTTTATTTAAAATCCGTTCAACAAATATATTTTCACGAAACTGCAATAAAATAATATATCTATTAAATGGTTTCAATTTTATTTTTCAACAAATATAAAGTATATGTTAACGAGAAAGAAGGGCTATCTTCGGCACGCCGATGATCTAATACCCTTGCAGAACCAACCTTTTCATAATACTCGTAGTGCTTTGCCCGTATCTAAGAACTCCCGGGAAAATAGTAAATGCCGAGTTTGGTCAAGATATCTTGATAAACAAAAAAGATTTTTAATCAAAAACCTGGTTTCGACCGATCAGTCCTATGGCAGCTATATGATATAGCGGTGCGATCATAATATGATTTTGCATATATATGAGGAGTATGGTACAACTAATATATGTCGAGTTTGGTCAAGATTTCTCGAAAAACAAAATGTTTTTCATACAACAACTTAATTTTCGATCGATCGTTCCTATGGCAGCTATATGATATAGTAGTCCGATATTAATAGGATTTTGCCTATATATGAGGAGTATAGTAATAGTAATAAATGCCGAGTTTGGTCAAGATATCTTGAAAAACAAAATGTTTTTTCATACAATAACTTAATTTTCGACCGATCGTTCCTATGGCAGCAATATGATATAGTAGTCCGATCCAGCTGGTTTTGACATATGTGCTGCGTGCAACAGAAATAGGGACTTCTGCAAAGTTTCATTAAGATTGCTTTAAAACTGAGGGAGTTGTTCGCATAGAAACAGACAGATAGACATGGCTATATCGACTCGGCTGTTGATGCTGATCAAGAATAAATATACTCAGAACCTATAAGAGCAAGGGACTAGAGATGAAAATTTCGATGTAGGTCGTCCTAGTGCCTGCGCAGATCGAGTTTGTTTCCGATAATCAATAACTTACTCCGTTTCCAAGTAATCGATAAGAATCGATATCGACATCCTGTTTTTGAGCAATTTGGGTAAGTATTAAGAGATAGAGTCACCAAACTTGATATGTTGCTTCTAGAATATTATATATATATATATATATATATATATAATGAAATATAAGTATATTTCATTTTATACCTATCGCCACCACCCCACTACTACCTCATACCTATAAATCAAGTTAATAACCCAACTTCTATTGCCCACCAATTTAATCTTCAATTTTAATGCAATTTACTTTTTGAGAGTACACAAATATTCTTTGGTACAATAAGATATATTGTAGAAAATTTCATTAAGATCGGTATAAAGATGTAGGTCCTCCTAGTGCCTGCGCAGATCGAGTTTGTTTCCGATAATCGACAACTTACTCCGTTTCCAAGCAATCAATAAAAATCGATATCGACATCCGGTTTTTGAGCAATTTGGGTAGGTATTAAGAGCTAGAGTCACCAAAATTGATATGTTGCTTCTAGCATATTATATTTATGTCAAGTATCTTTCATTTTATACCTATCGCCACCTCCCCGCTACCAACGCAGAGCTATAAATCAAGTTAATAACCCAAGTTAGATTGCCAACCAATTTAAGCCACAATTAAAATGCAATTGACATTTGAAAATACAGAAATATTCTATGGTAAAATAAGATATACTGTAGAAAATTTCAGTAAGATTGGTTAAAAAAAAACCAAAGTTATATGTAACTGCGCGATTGGATGGGCAGCTAGCGAGAAGACCAATGCAACAACTGCATTTGGTGTTGGAATAAGAGGGTTCACGGTATTCCCTAGTCGGGAGCACCCAACTAGAACCTCTTACTCGTTGTAACCTAGCTTTGAGGTGTGGCCCACAAGTAAGAAGCTTGTCCAAGGTGATGCCGAGATACTTAGCTTGTGGCGGCTGCTCCAGGGTAACTCCCTCAAGCTGGATTGGAGGGGTATGCATTCGCATTTTGAGTGTAAAACATGGATTTGTTGCTTGAGCGGGTTAACCTTTAAATTCCACCGTTTGCACCAAGCTGCAAGAGTATCAAGATACCCCTGAAGTCCATTTCTTGCTTCTATGCAACTTTTGGAGTTATAAATGACTGCGATGTCATATGCGATGGCATATGTCGCAATAATAGCCTTAGAGGTGTCTTCTCTTGAGAGGTAGGGCTGTGTATATCTGAGGTATACAACGAATAGAGCAGCGGACCAAAAACACTGCCCTGAGGCACTCCTGCTCTCATAGTATAAGTGGACGAGTATGTGTCTCTTACCTTGACCTTGTACTCTCGTACCTCCAGATATTACCTCAAAAGGCCATAATACGGTGCAGGTAAAAGGTTTTTTATTTTGCATAGTAATCCATTTGACACACCCTATCGAACGCTTGCTGCATGTCAATGAAGACGAAATTGCATGATGTGCTTCACCAATCCGTGGACCTGTTCCACAGTGCCGTGAGCCTCTCGAAAGCCGTATTGGTGATCCGGCAAGATATTACATTGGCTTACAATGGCGGTAGTCCGATTGGCACAAGTCCTCTCCCATAATTTAGACAGTGAGGGTAAGAGACCTATTGGCCGATACGACTTAGGATCAACTTCTGGTTTGCCTGGCTTGTGAATCATTAGAATCGCTGCTAATTTCCATTGCTTTTGGAACACTTGGAGCCTGATAATAGCATTAAAAATGAACACTATATAGAGGAGCGCTCTTGTAGGCAAGCCTTACAACGTAGCATTACAAATCCTATCAATACCCGGAGCTTTATTTTTCGGCAATAGTGGTTAGCGTCAGTTATTTCTTCAATCCTTATACGTTTAATAGGCAGGGACATCTGCAGTGTGGTCTGTAGAGTCTGATGGGTTTCCCTGGTCTGCTCTATTGTAGCAAAGACATAAGGAGTGAAACGAGCCTCAAGATGACATCCGAAAGCATAAGCCTGTTCCCTTTCGTTTTTCGCAAGTTCGCCACCAGGACATCGGACAGGTACTTGTCTAAAAGGTTGTCGCTTGAGCGAATTTGTGCATTTCCATAGAGAGTAGTTTGCATCGACGGTGTAGTCCGTGGAAGCCAGGTTTTGCTCGGATAAATCACTTTTGAGTCGCCTTAAGAGGTTACGTAGCTGTTCTGCTGCTCGGTTCCACAAAATTCTGTCCCAAGGATCGTAAGATCGAATTGCTCTTCCTCAGGGACACCTCTTTATTCTGATTAGCTCATTAGCCTCTCTTGTGAAGACAATGCCATAACTATTAGGACGTGACTCGGGATTGGGTGGAGTTGTGGCAGTAGCAGCTCTATATATATATTTTCAGTTAGAAAATCTACTGCGTTTTTAATGTCTACTCCAGAGTCCAAAGTGGGATTTAATTGAATGGAACACTCAAGATGTTTTCTGAAAGCCATGATGTCAGTACGGTTGGTGATTAATCGAGGGCCTGGCCTGACATTAAGACCATCTGTTTGCAATTTAACAACAGGGCTATATGGTCAGAGTCTAAGTCCCAGCTATGGCAGATATTTGCTTGAGAATCCGGTATCCCATGGTATAGTGCGAAATCAATGCAAGTAGGTGTGTGACTGGAAATATATGGGTATCTAATATGGTAATAGCTTCAGCGTGATGACGTGATGGCTTGTAAGCTAGATAGAAGGTATACCCGGGAATTTTGACTGATTCCCCTCGGTTTAGTCTAATCTCACTTAGAAGGAGAATGTCGACATTGTGGTTGTGTGCGAAGAGCTAAACTTCTCTGGATTTTTCTGCAATGCCATTGACATTTCAGATAAGGATCTTGAGTGAATTCATTGTTTGCCTGAAGCGCTGTTATGGAGCTGTTGAGTCGATCTATCCCCTGTCCATTGCTTTATCGTGTTGGCCATTTCATGAACCATTTTTTCAAGCCGTTCTAGTCGTTGACCGTTTTGCTTGTTTTGTTGTTGTTGTTCTCGTTGATGCTACTGAAGCCACAAGAGGAATTGCTGCTGCTGTAGTTGCAGCTGTTGTTGCCATTTCAAAAATTGCTGTTTCTGTTGTTAAAATATTGAATAACTTCAGCTGGATGCTGCTGCTGCGCAATATGTTCTTTTGTCTTTAATAACTGTGGTTGTGCTTGAAGACCATGTAGGCGGCGCTGGGCAGGTTCGTTGCCGTTCCTTGCTATTGAGGCATAGGACTTGCATCCAGTATTGACACTTGAAGTGTTAGGCATTTGTTGTGTTTCTTGCTGTCGAGTTCTGCTGTTTTCGTTGTGGTTATTGCTTTGCTTAATTTTGATTCCTCTTGCTTTGTTGCTTCATTGAAGAGCCAATTGATCGTCTAAGATAGTCCTGGTACCTTTTTATCTTCACTTCTAGTCGGCAAAATGTGGTGATATCATAAAGTTCATAAATTTTTGCACATGGCCTTATATTAATGAAGAATATGTTGAGTTTGGCATCTCTGTTACTCCTTGACCTTGGGTTATGTACCTGCAGAACATCATAGACATATTTTTAATAAGTGGCAATAATTTCATTGATTAAAGTGCTACTGTGAAGCCCCTTCACTACTATTCTGTACGTTTTCTCTTCCTTCAGTAGATATGTATGGAACTCAATACCAAATTCATCAAAATGATTAACTATAGCTATGTAAGTGACATTGTCTTTGGGAAATATTCTGGATGTTTCTCCTTCGTTGACTGCCACGTTATCTAGACTAGTCACTTCCATAATGGGTTCAAAGAGATCATTAAGGTCAGTAATGCTCACAACTATTTTGCGGTGGCTTTGGGATACCGTGAAGCTGTACCTGTTGTGGGTTGTTGGCTGTGTCACTTACAGTACTGTCATTAGTAATGTTCTGCTGAGCAGCCTCAGAAGCGGTAGTAGGGCCTTCATTTGTAGTTCTGGAACTTTCGTCAACATGGCTTTCACTGGTTACATCCATGTCCATGTCTAGCAAGGCAAACCTGTTTCTAGAGTTTGCCATGCTAGTTGATGCTGAGGGCGAGACCAGTTTCAAATCTTTGTTCGGCCTCTTTGAGCTACTATAGGGAGTTATTGGATTCTTCCTCTTTTTTTTCAATTTTCTTTGGGCTGCCACCAAATTTGTAGCTTCACTGAGTACTAAAGAATCAGTTTTGAAAGCTCCACTGAGTGATGGAGAGGCAATGTCTGAGGAGCATTGGGTAAAGTCAGCTCTATGGTTATTCATTCTTCCGCTATGGCTCACACTGCTGATCGCAGCAGTTGCCGTGGTGTATGTAGAATTACTAGTAGCACTAGTAAATGTTAGTGTTGTCGTTATCGTGCTGATGCTCTGAGTAGCAGTTTATTATATAAAGTCTGTCCTGATCTCCAATGGTGATTTTCCAGATACTTGGAATTTTAATTTAATTTATATTTTTTAACATTAAAGTTAAAGTTAAGCTTATTAACGGTAAACTTAGCTGATAAGTGCGGCGCTTATTGCTCCCCTTGTGCGGCTGCGCGCGGAGAGGGGTAATGTTTCTCCCAAACGGTCAACGAATGCGGTCTTATCGCACTACACTTGCGTTTTGTTGTTGCCAAGCTGCCGACACTGCACAAGGCAGCGTCCGAAATTATCGATTTGTACTATTTTTAGCACACGTAGATTGCACAATTCGTCAGCTCGTACGTTGTCGGCACAACCGATCCAAACCAAATTTTTATTTTTTGAAGAAAATTTAGCTCTGCGTTTGACAAACAATGTTGAAAAACTCATTGAAACTAATGAAAGAGAAAAAGATACATTTACAAGCAAATTAGCAGAAAATAATGAAATTTAGGCTTCGAGATGTCAAAATTTATATAAGTTATATCATACACAATGTATTGCCCTAGTAATTAAGCTTTGAATAAACTCTGCGCTAAGTACGGCCAGCAGTGGGAAGCTGACACTTCTTATTCAAAGTGGTGCGCTGCGCTGTATGGAAGGCTGAGTTGGCTTGCCGACCATGACTTTGTAGCGTGATGCATTGATGCTTAGGGTATTCATGTACTTTGATATCATTTCTGTACTTCAGTTTTATATGGTCTCTCGAAGAAAGCTAGCGCTAAATATAACATACTCCGCCACTTGGCTATTACACAATAACTTATACTTTTACTACTGAGGCACAAGGCCGGTAACTAAAGGAAGGATAAAGCTTTCCCAACATAATCTTCGGGCAACAGCACCGAGATACTACCACCAGGGGTTCTGGATCATCATCATCACCTTACGAAGATTACCCAAGTACCATTAAAACTGGGATATCATCATCATTCTAAGTGATTATATAATTGGCGCCCAACTACAAGAAGAACCTAGCTGGCTAGCTAATGACATGTAAGCTCGCAAGTAAAATCTATGGCATGACCCAAGAGTATTTAAAGTCAATTTATATCAGTCGCCACGTAATTTTTTTTTTTTTTTATTTTAATTTTTCTGTTATAAGGAACAACTTAAATTAAATTTATATGAATATTTACAAACTACTTATTCTACTGGTAAATCTTATATACAAATTTACAATGGTGACTATATAAATCGATCTGGGAGATCGATTGGATGAGACCTACGCAATCTCCTCCGCGTACGGACTCCTCTAATTCTACGCCTTTTTAGAAGACGATTAGGACGGGTTTCCAGTCGCGCTAAGTAATTTGCAGCCTGTATATTTATAGCGTCCCCAACTTTCGGCTCTCCTAGGTCTTTTTCCAAATCGGAAGTTTTCATATACCAGGGGGCACCAGACAGATATCGGAGCGTTTTTGCTTGGAACACCCTGATTTTTGTAAGACGGGACTTAACGCCAGGCGGGAGCTATGCAGGATTTATAAATTATTACTTTATTTTTCAAAGACAACGCATTTCTACTGCTCAGAAGCCATCTTAGTTTTCCCAATCTGTTCTTCAGGGTTATAGAGACACTTGTGATGTGTTTGCTAAAATTCAAGTGCCTGTCTAAGTATTTGTAGCTGTTGTGGTGCGTCATCAATCGACCGTGCGAGAATACTCCCGGACACATATCCCTCCGTAGCGCATAGGTCACATTGGCGCATTTATTTAAATTAATGCAAATATTCCAACGCTTGGCCCACATTTCAAATTTGTGAATGTATTGCTTTACGACATCAGTAGCTTCATAAGCACATTAGTTTCTGGATAAGATGGCTGTGTCATCTGCAAAAGTGGCAATGGTAAGGTCGTGTAGATCCGCGACTTCAATTGTAGAGCCAGTGAGCATGTCGTAGGTAATGAGGGTGTAGAGCGTGGGCCCCAGCACACTCCCTTGAGGACCGCCATCCCCGATGGCTTTCATGTTGGACTCTACTCCATCGAGTACTACCGAAAATGACCGGTTTGTTAAATAACTTTGCACAATCAAATAAAGTTGAGGTTGCAACAAGGGCTTGATTTTGCAGAGTAGTTTATCATGGCAGACTCTGTCGAAGGCTTGTTTTATATCTAAGTACGATGCCACTACGTACTCTTTGTCTTCGAAAGCCTCGAGGATAAAATTCACCACCCTATTTAGCTGTTCCGGCCTGCCATGCGATTTTCGGAACCCGAACTGAAAGTGGTGGCATTTTTATAAATTCTATCCATAGACAGTAGTCTCGTAAGCAGACAACGTTCGAAGAGTTTTCTAATCGTGGGGGCTCTTTCCAGCCTTATGGATTATGCATATCCTCGCCTTTTTCCATTGGCTTAGAACATGCCCCAGTCTCAATACCGCATTACCGATTAACACTAAAAATAGGACTGTTATGTTATAAGTGTTATGTTGTCAATCCCATCTTCGCCGGGAGCTTTTCTTGTCTTAACTGCTGCTATGTGGTCTGAGACTTCGTTGGCAGTGATAGGAGCAACTGGGAGGCTTAACTGACCTGGGCTCTCCAGTGTGAGTTAAACCCTTCCGTTCATGCTTGCCGAGCTTGTATTAAAAGGCTTGAAGCGTTCCTCCAAGTTTTCGGCGAATGCGTCAGCCCGTTCCTTTGGAGATCTGGCCCAAGATCCATCAGGCTTTCTGATCGGAAATTTGGGGGTCACTTGCTGTTTGTACCTTCTCGTCAGTCTCCACAGGGAGTGACTTAAGGACTCATTTGGAGAAACATTTTCAAAAAAAAAAAACGATCGGTTTCCCTTTGTCTATTCAGTTGCAGCAGCTTTTTGACACGGTTCGACGCTCTGCGGTAGATCCTGTCCACAATAGGATCTCCGGTTCGACAGTACTGCCTTCTAATACTTCTGCTATCCGAAAGGAGTCGAATGCTGAAGTTGCAGGACTTTGGATGGATTTTTCATTGGAAACTCTAAAAAATTTGGTAAAATTAATTCCAGTGCGCTTGCAAAAGGGTATAAATGTCAAGGGAGGGTTTATTTTTTATACTTTTGCAAAGGGTATTATAATTTTGTCGTGAAATGTGTAACGCATAGAAGGCAACATCTCCGACCCCATAAAGTATATATATTCTTGATCAGCATCAACAGCCGAGTCGATATAGCCATGTGCGTCTTTCCGTGTGTCCGTCTGACCGTATGTCCGTCTGTCTGTTTCTATGCGAACTAGTCCCTAAGTTGTAAAGCTACCTTAATGAAACCTTGCAGAACTCCCTCTTTATGCTGCATGCAGCACATATGTCAAAACCAGCTGGATCGGACCAGTATATCATATAGCTGCCATAAGAACGATCGGTCGAAAATTAAGTTGTTGTATGCAAAAACATTTTGTTTATCAAGATATTTTGACCAAACTCGGCAATTATTAGTTTTACTATGCTCTTCATATAAACGCAAAATCCTACTAAGATCGGTACACTATATCATATAGCTGCGATAGGAACGATCGATCGAAAATTAAGTTTTTGTATGAAAAAACATTTTGTTTATCAAGATATCTTGACCAAACTCGGCAATTATTAGTTTTACTATGCTCTTCATATAAACGCAAAATCCTATTAAGATCGGTACACTATATCATATAGCTGCCATAGGAACGATCGGTCGAAAATTAAGTTTTTGTATGAAAAAAAAAACATTTTGTTTATCAAGATATCTTGACCAAACTCGGCATTTATTAGTTTTACTATGCTCTTCATATAAACGCAAAATCCTGTTAAGATCGGTACACTATGTCATATAGCTGACATAGGAACGATCGGTCGAAAATTAAGTTTTTGTATGAAAAAACATTTTTTTATCAAGATATCTTGACCAAACTCGGTATTTATTAGTTTTACTATGCTCCTCATACATATGCAAAATCCTATTAAGATCGGGCCACTATATCATATAGCTGCCATAGGAACGATCGGTCGAAAATTAAGTTGTATGAAAAATCATTTTGTTTTTCAAGATATCTTGACCAAACTTGGCATTTATTAGTTTTACTATGCTCCTCATATATATGCAAAATCCTATTAAGATCGGATCACTATATCATATAGCTGCCATAGGAATAATCGGTCGAAAATTAAGTTTTTGTATGAAAAAAACATTTTGTTTATCAAGATATCTTGACCAAACTCGGCATTTATTAGTTTTACTATACTCCCCACATATATGCGGAATCTTATTAAGATCGGACCACTATATCATATAGCTGCCATAGGAACGATCGGTCGAAAATTAAGTTTTTGTATGAAAAAACATTTTGTTTTTCAATACCAAACTCGGCATTTATTAGTTTTACTATGCTCCTCATATATATGCAAAATCCTATTAAGATCGGATCACTATATCATATAGCTGCCATAGGAATAATCGGTCGAAAATTAAGTTTTTGTATGAAAAAAACATTTTGTTTATCAAGATATCTTGACCAAACTCGGCATTTATTAGTTTTACTATACTCCCCACATATATGCGGAATCTTATTAAGATCGGACCACTATATCATATAGCTGCCATAGGAACGATCGGTCGAAAATTAAGTTTTTGTATGAAAAAACATTTTGTTTTTCAATACCAAACTCGGCATTTATTAGTTTTACTATGCTCCTCATATATATGCAAAATCCTATTAAGATCGGACCACTATATCATATAGCTGCCATAGGAACGATCGGTCGAAAATTAAGTTTTTGTATGAAAAAACATTTTGTTTTTCAATACCAAACTCGGCATTTATTAGTTTTACTATGCTCCTCATATATATGCAAAATCCTATTAAGATCGGACCACTATATCATATAGCTGCCATAGGAACGATCGGTCGAAAATTAAGTTTTTGTATGAAAAAAACATTTTGTTTTTCAAGATATCTTTACCAAACTCGGCATTTATTAGTTTTACTATGCTCCTCATATATATGCAAAATCCTATTACGATCTGACTATTATATCATATAGCTCCTGTAGGAACGATCGGTCGAAAATTAAGATTTTGTATGAAAAAACATTTTGTTTATCAAGTTTTTAACCAAACTCGGAATTTATTAGTTTTACTAAGGTCCTCATATATATGCAAAATCCTATTAAGATCGGACCACTATATCATATAGCTGCCATAGGAACGATCGGTCGAAAATTAATTTTTTGTATGAAAAAACATTTTGTTTTTCAAGATATCTTGACCAAACTCGGCATTTATAAGTTTTACTATGCTCCTCATATATATACAAAATCCTATTACGATCTGACTATTATATCATATAGCTGCCATAGGAACGATCGGTCGAAAATTAAGTTTTTGTATGAAAAAACATTTTGTTTATCAAGATATCTTGACCAAACTCGGAATTTATTAGTTTTACTAAGGTCCTCATATATATGCAAAATCCTATTACGATCTGACTATTATATCATATAGCTCCTGTAGGAACGATCGGTCGAAAATTAAGATTTTTTATGAAAAAACATTTTGTTTATCAAGATTTTGACCAAACTCGGAATTTATAAGTTTTACTAAGGTCCTCATATATATGCAAAATCCTATTAAGATCGGACCACTATATCATATAGCTGCCATAGGAACGATCGGTCGAAAATTAATTTTTTGTATGAAAAAACATTTTGTTTTTCAAGATATCTTGACCAAACTCGGCATTTATAAGTTTTACTATGCTCCTCATATATATACAAAATCCTATTACGATCTGACTATTATATCATATAGCTGCCATAGGAACGATCGGTCGAAAATTAAGATTTTGTATGAAAAAACATTTTGTTTATCAAGATATCTTGACCAAACTCGGAATTTATTAGTTTTATTAAGGTCCTCATATATATGCAAAATCCTTTTAAGATCGGGCCACTATATCATATAGCTGCCATAGGAACGATCGGTCGAAAATTAAGTTGTATGAAAAAGCATTTTGTTTATCAAGATATCTTGACCAAACTCGGCATTTATTAGTTTTACTATGCTCCTCATATATATGCAAAATCCTATTACGATCTGACTATTATATCATATAGCTCCTGTAGGAACGATCGGTCGAAAATTAAGATTTTGTATGAAAAAACATTTTGTTTATCAAGTTTTTAACCAAACTCGGAATTTATTAGTTTTACTAAGGTCCTCATATATATGCAAAATCCTATTAAGATCGGACCACTATATCATATAGCTGCCATAGGAACGATCGGTCGAAAATTAATTTTTTGTATGAAAAAACATTTTGTTTTTCAAGATATCTTGACCAAACTCGGCATTTATAAGTTTTACTATGCTCCTCATATATATACAAAATCCTATTACGATCTGACTATTATATCATATAGCTGCCATAGGAACGATCGGTCGAAAATTAAGTTTTTGTATGAAAAAACATTTTGTTTATCAAGATATCTTGACCAAACTCGGAATTTATTAGTTTTACTAAGGTCCTCATATATATGCAAAATCCTATTACGATCTGACTATTATATCATATAGCTCCTGTAGGAACGATCGGTCGAAAATTAAGATTTTTTATGAAAAAACATTTTGTTTATCAAGATTTTGACCAAACTCGGAATTTATAAGTTTTACTAAGGTCCTCATATATATGCAAAATCCTATTAAGATCGGACCACTATATCATATAGCTGCCATAGGAACGATCGGTCGAAAATTAATTTTTTGTATGAAAAAACATTTTGTTTTTCAAGATATCTTGACCAAACTCGGCATTTATAAGTTTTACTATGCTCCTCATATATATACAAAATCCTATTACGATCTGACTATTATATCATATAGCTGCCATAGGAACGATCGGTCGAAAATTAAGATTTTGTATGAAAAAACATTTTGTTTATCAAGATATCTTGACCAAACTCGGAATTTATTAGTTTTATTAAGGTCCTCATATATATGCAAAATCCTTTTAAGATCGGGCCATTATATCATATAGCTGCCATAGGAACGATCGGTCGAAAATTAAGTTGTATGAAAAAGCATTTTGTTTATCAAGATATCTTGACCAAACTCGGCATTTATTAGTTTTACTATGCTCCTCATATATATGCAAAATCCTATTACGATCTGACTATTATATCATATAACTGCCATAGGAACGATCGGTCGAAAATTAAGATTTTGTATGAAAAAACATTTTGTTTATCAAGATATCTTGCCCAAACTCGGCATTAACTATTTTCCCTGTGCTTCTTAGATACGGGCAAAGCACTATAAGCATTATGAAAAGGTTGTGTCTGCAAGAGTCTGACTATTATATCATATAGCTGCCATAGGAACGATCGGTCGAAAATTAAGATTTTGTATGAAAAAACATTTTGTTTATCAAGATTTCTTGACCAAACTCGGAATTTATTAGTTTTACTGAGGTGCTCATATATATGCAAAATCCTATTAAGATCGGGCCACTATATCATATAGCTGCCATAGGAACGATCGGTCAAAAAATTAAGTTTTATGAAAAAGCATTTTGTTTATCAAGATATCTTGACCAAACTCGGCATTTATTAGTTTTACTATGCTCCTCATATATATGCAAAATCCTATTAAGATCGGACCACTATATCATATAGCTGCCATAGGTATAATCGGTCGAGAATTAAGTTTTTGTATGAAAAAAAACATTTTGTTTATCAAGATTGGAAAGTCGCAAGAATAACAATGATACTGAAACCTGGAAAACCTGAAAGAAATACCGACTTATATCGACCTATAAGCCTTTTACCCTCCATCTCCAAAGTCTTCGAAAGACTTATTGCTCCGCGGCTACTTGATCACTTAAACCAACATAAAACGATTCCCGAACATCAATTTGGGTTCCGCGCTGGTCTTAGCACAATAGAACAAGTGCATCGGGTAACTGATCACATTCTTCAAGCGTTTGATAAAGGCGAATATTGCAACGGAGTATTTCTGGATATACAACAGGCATTCGACCGTGGTTGGCATCCAGGATTACTAGCCAAAATTAAGCAAGCCACCCCAGCTAATATGTTTAAACTACTAAAATCATTTATGGAAAATAGAAAGTTCCTGGTACAAGTCCAGGATAGTCAATCGCCAATCAACCCAATACTTGCTGGAGTCCCACAAGGCAGCGTTCTCGCTCCTATTCTATATACAATATTTTCAGCCGACATCCCACAAATTAATAATTCTGGCATGTTATTGGCTTCTTACGCCGATGATGTCTGTGTTTTAAAAACACATCAGAAAGTGAAGCAACAAGAGGTATTCAGCGATACCTCGATGAATTTGGTAATTGGGCCAAGAAGTGGAACATGGGAATTAACACCAGCAAATCGATTAATGTGTTTCACATAACGACGTAAACGAACTCCACCAGTTTCTCTCAACATGCAACCAATTCCACAAGCATCCTCGGCCAGATATCTGGGCATCACCCTCGACCAACGACTTACTTATCGAGAACATTTTGAAAAAGCTGCGACAACCTTTTATCTGAAGAGAGACAAACTTCACTGGATGTTGAACCGAAGAAGTAAGCTTCCATTACGGTGCAAAACTCAATTCTACCAGCAAATCAATGCGCCAACTTGGAGATATGGCATCCAGATTTGGGGCACAGCTGCCAAATCAAACAGAAGACGTTTCCAGACAATCCAAAATAAAGCTTTACGCCTTATAACTGGCTGCAGCTGGTATGTCAGTAATCTGACCCTTCAAAGAGATCTGAATATTACGCTTATAGAAGATCAGATCTCTTTCTACTCCAGTCGCTATAACGAAAGACTGATAAACCACCAAAACAGATCTGCACAAGCCCTTGTCGGATCTATTCCTATAAAGAAAGAAAAGACACTTCGGTCTTTTACAAAACAATTAAAAACAATTCTTAAGAAGACAGCTTACCCTTAACCTTATGTAGAGCAGGAGAAAATAAACTAAGAAACAAACATTGTTAACTGCAAATTTTGAAGCATGTACATGTTTAAAAACTCATATTATCTGTCAATATAATAAAGATTTTCATAAAAAAAAAAAAAAAAAAAAAAAAAAAAGTTTATCAAGATATCTTGCCCAAACTCGGCATTAACTATTTTCCCTGTGCTTCATAGATACGGGCAAAGCACTATAAGCATTATGAAAAGGTTGTGTCTGCAAGAGTATTAGATCTTCGGCGTGCCAAAGATAGCCTTTCTTTCTCGTTATACCCTTGCAGAGGGTATTATAATTTTGTCGTGAAATGTGTAATGCATAGAAGGAGACATCTCCGACCCCATAAAGTATATATATTCTTGTCTGTTTCTATGCGAACTAGTCTCTCAGTTTTAAAGCTATCTTAATGAAATTTTGCAGAAGTTCGTCTTTCTGTTGCACGCAGCACATATGTGAAAACCAGCTGGATCGGACCACCATATCATATAGCTGCCATAGGAACGATCGGTAGAAATTTAAGTTTTTGTATGAAAAAACAATTTGTTATTCAAGATATCTTGACCAAACTCGGCATTTATTAGTTTTACTTTACTCCCCACATATATGCGAAATCCTATTAAGATCGGACTGCTATATCATATAGCTGCCATAGGAATAATTGGTCGAAAATTAAGTTTTTGTATGAAAAAGCATTTTGTTTTTCAAGATACCTTCACCAAACTCGGCATTTATTAGTTTTACTATGATCCTCATATATATGCAAAATCCTATTATGATCTGACTTTTATATCATATAGCTGCCATAGGAACGATCGGTCGCAAATTAAGATTTTGTATGAAAAAACATATGCATATATATGCAAAATCCTTTTAAGATCGGGCCACTATATCATATAGCTGCCATAGGAACGATCGGTCGAAAATTAAGTTGTATGAAAAAGCATTTTGTTTATCAAGATATCTTGACCAAACTCGGCATTTATTAGTTTTACTATGCTCCTCATATATATGCAAAATCCTATTACGATCTGACTATTATATCATATAGCTGCCATAGGAACGATCGGTCGAAAATTAAGATTTTGTATGAAAAAACATTTTGTTTATCAAGATATCTTGCCCAAGAGTATTAGATCTTCGGCGTGCCAAAGATAGCCTTTCTTTCTCGTTATACCCTTGCAGAGGGTATTATAATTTTGTCGTGAAATGTGTAATGCATAGAAGGAGACATCTCCGACCCCATAAAGTATATATATTCTTGTCTGTTTCTATGCGAACTAGTCTCTCAGTTTTAAAGCTATCTTAATGAAATTTTGCAGAAGTTCGTCTTTCTGTTGCACGCAGCACATATGTGAAAACCAGCTGGATCGGACCACCATATCATATAGCTGCCATAGGAACGATCGGTAGAAATTTAAGTTTTTGTATGAAAAAACAATTTGTTATTCAAGATATCTTGACCAAACTCGGCATTTATTAGTTTTACTTTACTCCCCACATATATGCGGAATCCTATTAAGATCGGACTACTATATCATATAGCTGCCATAGGAATAATTGGTCGAAAATTAAGTTTTTGTATGAAAAAGCATTTTGTTTTTCAAGATACCTTCACCAAACTCGGCATTTATTAGTTTTACTATGATCCTCATATATATGCAAAATCCTATTACGATCTGACTTTTATATCATATAGCTGCCATAAGAATAATCGGTCGAATATTAAGTTTTTGTATGAAAAAAACATTTTGTTTATCAAGATATCTTGCCCAAACTCGGCATTAACTATTTTCCCTGTGCTTCTTAGATACGGGCAAAGCACTATAAGCATTATGAAAAGGTTGTGTCTGCAAGAGTATTAGAATTTCGGCGTGCCAAAGATAGCCTTTCTTTCTCGTTATACCCTTGCAGAGGGTAT
The DNA here is from genome assembly GCF_003285875.2 of Drosophila novamexicana. Lineage (NCBI taxonomy): Eukaryota > Metazoa > Arthropoda > Insecta > Diptera > Drosophilidae > Drosophila > Drosophila novamexicana. The sequence goes on along the minus strand of NW_020824864.1, from coordinate 1,429 downwards.
TATAATTTTGTCGTGAAATGTGTAATAAATAGAAGGAGACATCTCCGACCCCATAAAGAATATATATTCTTGTCTGTTTCTATGCGAACTAGTCTCTCAGTTTTAAAGCTATCTTAATGAAATTTTGCAGAAGTTCGTCTTTCTGTTGCACGCAGCACATATGTGTAAACCAGCTGGATCGGACCACCATATTATATAGCTGCCATAGGAACGATCGGTAGAAATTTAAGTTTTTGTATGAAAAAACAATTTGTTATTCAAGATATCTTGACCAAACTCGGCATTTATTAGTTTTACTTTACTCCCCACATATATGCGGAATCCTATTAAGATCGGACCACTATATCTTATAGCTGCCAGAGGAACGATCGGTCGAAAATTATATATGCAAAATCCTATTAAGATCGGACCACTATATCATATAGCTGCCATAGGAATAATCGGTCGAATATTAAGTTTTTGTATGAAAAAGCATTTTGTTTTTCAAGATACCTTGACCAAACTCGGCATTTATTAGTTTTACTATGCTCCCCATATATATGCAAAATCCTATTAAGATCGGTACACTATATCATATAGCTGCCATAGGAACGATCGGTCGAAAATTAAGTTTTTGTATGAAAAAACATTTTGTTTATCGAGATATCTTGACCAAACTCGGCATTTATTAGTTTTACTTTACTCCTCATATATATCCAATTTCCTATTACGTCCGGCGGCTATATAATATAGCCGCCATAGGAACGATCGGTCGAAAATTAAGTTTTTGTATGAAAAAACATTTTGTTTATCAAGATATCTTGACCAAACTCGGCATTTATTAGATTTACTCTTTTCCTCATATATATCCAAATTCCAATTAAGATCGGACCACTATATCATATAGCTGCTATAGGAACGATCGGTCGAAAATTAAGTTTTTGTATGAAAAAAACATTTTGTTTATCAATATATCTTGACCAAACTCGGCATTTATTAGTTTTACTTTACTCCTCATATATATGCAAAATGCTATAAAGATCGGACCACTATATCATATAGCTGCCATAGGAACGATCGGTCGAAAATTAAGTTTTTGTATGAAAAAACATTTTGTTTTACAAGATATATTGACCAAACTCGGCATTTATTAGTTTTACTATGCTCCTCATATATATGCAAAATCCTGTTAAGATCGGACCACTATATCATATAGCTGCCATAGGAACGATCGGTCGAAAATTAAGTTTTTGTATGAAAAAACATTTTGTTTTTCAAGACATCTTGACCAAACTCGGCAATTATTAGTTTTACTATGTTCCTCATATATATGCAAAATCCTATTAAGATCGGACTACTATATCATATAGCTGCCATAGGAACGATTGGTCGAATTTAATTTTTGTATGAAAAAACATTTTGTTTTTCAAGATATCTTGTACAAACACTG